>NC_091286.1:712899265-714099265 GCF_032444005.1 Ranitomeya imitator | reverse complement strand
CCAGCACAAAGGATAACAGTCCATTCCCTTCTTTCTCTCTGACGTGCTCCTCACGTCATGGTTCCACACAGGATCGATCTGTGTCTCACCTCCCTGATATTTACAAGTCCCTCTCCTCATTCACAGGTTAGGGGGGGAAGGTCTCAGGGGCTCATTGTTTCAACAAGCTAGGTCAACATGTCATTAGCATATTAGCAAACAACATTATTCACTGACTCTGTGGAGAGATAACAATACAGAACTGTGGGGAGAATATCTGATGGCAAATAACAACTCATCCTACAAGAGAACACCATGAAAATGAGTAAAATATAAATATACACATAAATGATACCCACATAGCATATCACCCCATCACACGGCTGTTCGAGTTTCTGCTCGATAACTGTTCGTTCACCAACATCCTAACTTGATTTGCACATTAAAACTGTTTATCATTGTTAATAGACTGTTTCAGTGTATAGTGGGCGGGGGGGGGGGGGGGGGTAGATCTGTGCTGAAATAACGCCAATCTCCATTTTCTTTTTCTTTCCCGCATTTACAGTGGGGCGGTGCAGTCTCTCAGCCTATCAGCAGTGCACACAGCAATGTGCATGTGATGCACACAAGCAAGGGCACGTGTCATTGGCTGTGTATGTCACATGTCCTTGCCCTATAAGAACCAGCCGTTTGCCCCATCGCCACCATTTCCTCACTGCTGCAGCTTAGTGTTAGACGGCACCGCTGCTACTGTGGGCGCTGTACTGTCTAAGAGCCTTTTTTTGGAGCGAATTTCCATAGAGATAGGTTTAGGGAGTCGGGAGGAGTCGGGACTAGTTGTAATATCAGCCCTTTTCAGGGTAGGTTACAGCAGTTCATAGCACTGTTTGCCAGGCAGGTCTGTGCCAGTGCTGTGCAAGTGTTTGTCACAGCATTTGGTGTAATCTAGCTCAGCCAATCATTTTGGGCTAGTAGCATTGTCTGGTAGTCATCTGAGTAGCCCGCCTGTGAAGCTAACTATACCGCCTGTGTATCTCTATTTTCACTGCATCTAACCCAGTAAATAGTTTTGGGCCTAGGAGCAGTGTCTTCATGTCAGCAGAGTAACCCGCCTGTGAAGCTAACTACACCGCCTGTGTATCTAAATTTTTACTGCATCTAACCCAGTAAATCCTTTTGGGCCTAGTACCACAGTTTGGCCACTCAGTTCTGCTCGGTTTTCATCCATCGGTTGTTGTGCCGCCAACAACTACAGATACAGAGTTGTCAATTAGTTATGCACCAAAATGAGTGGCAAAAGTCCTGCTGCTGGTGGAAAGGGGAATAGGCGTGTTGGAAAGGGGGAAAAAAAGGTTGTGTCCGTGGGGTAGGTGGTAAAGCAACAGTAACATCTGCAGAAGAAAGACCATCTTCCAGCCAAAGTAAGATGTCTACTTCTTTTCGTGGACAATCTGATATGATCCCTTTCTTATGACCATCGCTACAAATTCCAGATGAGGCACAAAAACAGCAGGTGCTTGAACAGATATCAAGTGCTCGTTCAAGTGGGCTCTCCTCCATGTCAACTTCAACATCACAACTACTCCAGTCCTCAGAGTTGTCACCCCAATCGCACTTGCTTCCTCACAGCTCCCAAGTCTCCAGCTGCCCGTCTGAGCATGAGGTAACACACATGGTTGAGTCTGTAGAGCTGTTTACGCATACTATAGCCTGGGAATCAGAGGTCTGCTCCAGAGCTTCTGTGAATGCAGATGAGGAAATGATCTGCACTGATGCCCAGAATCTTTGTGAGTCGGATCCAGGCCCAGATGAAGAAGGTTCTGAGCATAATGTAGACCCTCGTTCCCAAACTGTAACTCCTGTTGGTGGAGACAATGAGGAAGAAGATGATGAGACTGAGATACCTGATTGGAACGAAAACTTGACTTTTCGGTCAGGGCAGGAAGAAGTTGGTTCTGAGGACACACAGGATGATGATGACGAGGTTGGAGACCCCACTTACTGTCAACCCACAGTCCGCCAGTCCATGAGGTCAGCAGAGGAGGTGGAGGAGGATGCTAGTGACGAGTCTGATGACGAGGTTACGTTGCGCCTTCCTGGACAGAGATGGAGTACTGGAAGCACGTCAACAACTGCATCCTCAACCCCAACTGTGCCTCTGAGCAGAAGTCGTGGTGGCTCTTCAGGTCGCACGGGCTCTAAGCCTTGCATAGCCTGGACATTTTTTGACATTGCAAAGGATGACCCAACTCATGTTGTCTGTAAGATTTGTCAACAAAATCTCAGTAGAGGCCAAAAATGACTAGCTTGAGTACTTCATGCATGAACCGTCACATGGATATGAGGCATAAGTTGCAGTGGGAAGCTCAAAGTGCTACAATGCGGCCTAGTGGGCCGGGTCAGCCACCGTTTGCCCCATCAAGTGCATCCGTGTCCTCTGTGACTTTGGAGACAGCAGTCACACATGGTTTTGGATGCAGACCTTCCACCTCTTTACCCGCAACAGCCAGTGTGATTGGCAGGTCGTCAGGACATTTGCAAGTGGAAACACCTGCTGGTGTTCAGCGCTCTCCGACATCGACACCACATTTTAATCAAGGCAACATATCATCTCCACCTGCACCTTCCTCACAGACCAGCAGTTTGCCGGGGACACCCTACTCAACTCCGTCTAAGCACGGCAGCCAGCCCTCAGTCCCTCAGATGTGGACAAGTAAAAGACCATTTCCTCCTAGCCATGACAAAGCTAAGAGGTTGAATTTCTCCATCTGCAAGCTGTTGGCTACAGAAATGCTGCCTTTCCGCCTGGTGGACACAGAGGATTTTCGAGACCTTATGTCCGTCGCAGTGCCCCAGTACCAGATGCCCGGTCACCACTACTTCTCAAAGAAAGCTATGCTTGCGCTACTCCAGCATGTCGCACACAACATCACCGCTTCCTTGAGAAACTCTGTGTGTGACAGGGTGCATTTCACCACAGACACTTGGACGAGTATGCAGCGCCCCAGAGTCCTGGTCGTTGCAGTAATGTTGTCGCTCTGCCGCTAAGGGGAGTGATGTTATGTCTGATTGCACTAAAGGAGTTCACCTGACCAGGTATCACAAGCACACATTACACTTCACACTCCGGCCACCAGGGGGAGCAAAAGGCGCTATGTATTAGGCCACTCCTCACATTGGTAAAACTAGGGGTCGGATAGGAAGTTAGGACAGAACGCAGCCTGGGAGAGTCCAGGGATGACCTGTCAGGGGTGGGTTCCTGACAGGAGCCTAGCAGAACGAATAGAAAGCAACGGAACCGCGCCTGCACTACCTTGCGGTTGTATCCTAAGGAAGGACACAAAGAGAAGGATATTGTGGAAAGTGAGAAACGAGATCAAGCACAAAGGAGAGCCAGTAGGAGTCGTGCCTCTAGAACGGCAACATCCTACTGAGGGCGTAGCCGGTGACCGGAACACCGAGGAAGTAACTGACTCTATGCCTTACTTCAAATACCGCAGGACAGTTAATTATAGGTTGGCTGTCTACCATACATCACCTAAGCAGACATAGGGGGCAAGCGTGGAGAGGGGCGTCTCTAGGGTCCCAGAATAGCTCCGAGCCTTCCCGTCAAACGGGTGCGTCCTATTCAGATAAACTTGGGGGACGGAGAGAGAGAGAGAGAACGAGAACAGAAGTTGTGATGACTATCCCGAATGCTCAGCAGAGAAGGACTGCAACACACAGGCGCTAGTGGTAGGCACTGATTTCCACCTGCAAAGGGAACTCTGGATGTGCCTTCGGACCGGCCGGTCTCAGACAGCCCTGTTGACAGTGCTCTGGATTGCGGATCCCGAAGTCTTCAGTAAAAGATAGAGACTGCAACCCTGTGTCCTCGTTATTGACTGCACCTCACACCATCGCCACCTACATTACTGGGAAGCCCTGGGGATATACTTCACCTGTGGGAAGGTATACCATCTAGCTGCCATCACATCACCCCAGTGGACCCCAAGCAGCGTCGGTCGACCTGACCGAATACCACAGGTGGCGTCACGAAACCTTAGCCGACTTTCATCACCCCTTTTATTGGACGCCCCTTAGCAGGGTCACGGACTGGGTCCAGCCACCGTGACAACCCAAGAACTGAGACAGAGAGGACCGGTTCCGAGTAACCCGCGGCCCTGCATCTGGGGGCGCTCCAACTAGACATGGGCAGGGGCGTTACATGTCGGTGACTGGGCACTGGGTAACTATGGCGACATCAGGAGAAGGGGCTGCTGTCCAAGTCTTGCCGTCCCCACGAGTTGCTCGTGGATCCTTTGTATCTAGAAGTTCCTCCACTGCTTCTGCCTCCTCAACCTCCTCTTGGTCCTCCACCTGCACCCAAAGCCTGTCTGGTAATGCCACCCGTGTTCCAACTGCGCAGAAGGAATCCTGCACACCTTCTTACTATGCTGTCACCAGGGCTCAACGGCATCAGGCGGAGTTTACATTGAAATGTCTGGGAAATGTGAGTCACACAGCTGAGGAGTTGTGGTCAGCTCTGGAGACCGAGTTCCATCAATGGTTGTCTCCACTCAACCTGCAGCCAGGGAAGGCCGTGTGCGACAATGCTGCAAACCTGGGTGCGGCCCTTCGCCGGGGCAATGTCACACACATGCCTTGTATGGCTCACGTTTTGAACCTGGTTGTCCAGCAATTTTTATCCCACTATCCTAGACTAGATGGGCTTCTGCAGAGGGCACGGTCGCTGTGTGCTCACTTCCGCCGTTCGCATCCCTCAGCTTAACGACTTACATCTCTACAGAAGTCGTTGGGCCTGCCAGTTCACCGGCTGAAATGCCATGTGCCCACACGGTGGAATTTAACTCTGCACATGTTGCAGGGACTGTGGCAGCACCGACGAGCCCTGGTGCAATACGTTATGACGTATAGCCTAGGCCAACGAGATCCAGAGGTGGGCAAAATCACGCTGCAGGAGTGGTCTCAGATCAGGGACCTATGCACCCTTCTGCACAGTTTTGAAATAGCAACGAAGATGTTTAGTGCTGACGATACCATTATCAGCATGACCATTCCGGTAATTTACATGGTGGAGCACACCTTAAAGGGACTCTGTCACCTGAATTTGGCGGGACTGGTTTTGGGTCATATGGGCGGAGGTTTTGGGTGTTTGATTCACCCTTTCCTTACCCGCTGGCTGCATGCTGGCTGCAATATTGGATTGAAGTTCATTCTCTGTCCTCCATAGTACACGCCTGCGCAAAGCAATCTTGCCTTGTGCAGGTGTGTACTATGGAGGACAGAGAATGAACTTCAATCCAATATTGCAGCCAGCATGCAGCCAGCAGGTAAGGAAAGGGTGAATCAAACACCCGTAAACTCCGCCCATATGACCCAAAACCAGTCCCGCCAAATTCAGATGACAGGTTCCCTTTAAACAGTATTCGGAGTCAGGTGGTGGGACAAGAGGAGGAGGAGGAGGAACAGGAGTCATATGTGGAAGGGATAATATCTCCAAGGTCCAGACGGTTGGCAGCACCAAGGCGGCTGGCATTGGAGGCTGGGGGAGAGGGATTACCGAGGGCGCATGGTAGCAGCCAAACTGTTGAGGAAGGTGCAGGAGGCGAGGAAGAAGTGGAGGACGAACTGGCGCTGGGGATGGAAGACTCATCAGATGAGGGAGACCTTGATCAAATTTCTGTTGTGCGAGGTTGGGGGGAGAGGGCAGAGGAAGGAAGCATGATTCTAACCTCGCCACCACCACCAAGACAACAAGGACTTGGTCCTCCTGGATGCGCAAGACACATGAGTGCCTTCTTGCTGCACTACCTGTAACATGACCCTCGGATTGTCAGAATCCGAAGTAATGTGGACTACTGGTTTGCCACACTCTTAGATCCCCGGTACAAAAGTAAATTTGGCAAAATAATTCCTGCCATAGAAAGGGATTCACGCATGCAGGAGTATCAGCAGAGACTGTTACATAGTCTAACATCTGCTTTTCCACAAAACACCAGTGGTGCACGAAGTGAATCTCTGAGTTCTAACTTGCCAACCGTGGGACTATCGAGTCATCACTCAAACCGTAACAGTAACATCGTATCTGGTGGTAACAGCAATTTTTTCCAATCGTTTCAAGATTTTTTTAGACCATCCTTTGCAAGGCCACAGGAGACAAGAAGTCTGACGCACAGCCAACGCCTACAGAGGATGGTACAAGAGTATCTCCAAGTTAACATCGATGCCATGACTGTGGAACTGGACCCTTGCTCATTTTGGGCTTCCAATCTTGAAAAATGGCCTGAGCTTGCCACTCACGCCTTGGAGATCTTGTCGTGCCCCGCAGCCAGCGTTCTCTCTGAACGTGTGTTCAGCGCTGCTGGTGGTGTGCTGACAGATAAGCGCACGCGGCTGTCCAGTGACAATGTAGACAGACTAACGTTCATCAAGATGAACAAATCCTGGATCCGCAAGGACTTTTCTACCCCTGTGTCATCCTGGGGAGACTAAAAGCTTGATGATTTTTGAAAATCACCTCACCAACCGTTTTAAAAAAACTCTGGCGAAATTGATGCCACTTAAGTGGTGTCTGTGGCCCAATTTTTTGAAAAAATGGAGACTCTTTATTGAGTCCCCCTGCTGTGCTTTACATGACGTTGCCATTGTCAATTCCAGGTGAGTGGGGTCGTCTGCAGAGTTGTTTCCTCATACTATGGCCTGGGATTCAGAGGTCTGCTCCAAAGCTTCAGTGTCTGCTAGTCAGCAGAGTAGCCCAGCCACCCACCACCTGTTTACCTAAGTACTATTTTTCTGGCCCAGGAAATCCTTTTGGGCCTAGTAACAATTTCTGCTACTCAGCAGAGTACCCCACCCATGAAGCAAGCTACACCGCCTTCTTCCTTTCTAAATCTAACCCCTCGGCTCTGGGGTGTCCACTCTCCCTCCAGCTCTCTCCTTCTCACAAGTGGACTATCGCGTGTTTTCACACTGTGGCGAATCTTTTGGGCCCAGGCTTAAGAAGTCGTCGAGGTAATGGATAATATGTACAAACGTCCATGATGACACATTCGAGGAAGCAACTAAACGCCTCAAATAGTGAGCAGGATATGGAGCACCCCATGGGCAAACAGCGATCTATGTAGTATGCTCCTTCACAGAAGAAGCCCAATGGGAGGACACTATTCGGAAGCAAAGGTCGTAACCGGAACGCCCCCTCAATGTCTGCTTTGGCCATTAGGGTGCCCATTACCAACTTCTTGACCCACCTGATTGCCTCGTCAAAGGAGGTACAGTATATATTACTGTACTTGGTTCTGCGTCGGTGTTGTCATTTACTAACACTGGAAGTCCCAAAAATTTCGAGCTCCAAAGGTTTCAAAGGTAGAAATGTTAAATGACCCCTCTCTGGGACTTCTAGTGCTAACCTGCCCCTTGGATATGAAAAATGGTGGATTAGTCTGAATGTATTGGGTTCCTTTTTTGGCACAACTCCCAACAGGGGTACCACTACGTCTTCTAAGGAAAGTGTTCTGAATGGACCCGCTGCCATTCTACCTAAAGATATTTCTTTTTTAATTTTTTTTTGTCACGATGTCTGGGTGTTGGTAGGGTGATTTTAGATTTTTACTCCAGCCTTTCTTGATTTTAGAAGGGCATGACATGCCTATATCTGTGTCTCCTCCTCCTTTTACTCACATGACTATATGTAGTTGTGACTCTTCCATGTGTTTGTTGTGTCTTCTGAGCACTTTGTCAGCTTTTGGACACCTTTTAAGGTGTGTTCTTTGTGTTTTCGATGTGTTTGTATGTGTTTGTGTTTGCCTGCCATCGGTTTCAATGGGGTTCGACGGTGTTCGACGAACATTCGTCGAACACTAGGGAGGTGGCTCAACACTAGTGATAAGTTGCCAGAAATGCTGCCAATGAATTCCAATGAATATAACGTCAGGTTCTAGTGCAATGTCATTTTTGGATCTGGATTTAAAAGGGGAGAATGAGGTGGTAATTAGGCCTGACACGCATCACACATCATGCAGTGGTAACACCATTCCACATGCAAACAGCCACACATCATTGAAGCTATTCCAGTGGGAGAGTTTACGAGGCACAAAATAAATTGTAGTAACAACGAAAGTATGAAATCCGAATTTGATCTAGCAACAACATTTAAAAACTGCAGCTACCCTAACTGGATGATCAAAAGTGCTCGAAACATAGTGGACCAGAAACCACGCGAGGACCTAATAACCACAAATAATAAACCAATGCCGAAGAATCTAATAGTCACTCACAAGAAGGAGATCTGTGCTTACAACAGAGCCCCCAGTTTAGCCAAATTCAAAGCATAATCAGTCAATTCCTCCCTATTTTATAGGAAGATGAGGTATTGGCATCTAAGCGATGGCGTTAATGTGGTAGCAAGAGGAGCACAGACAATTGGAAATAGTTTTCCCTAGTGTTTTCCATTCCAAAACAAGAGAAAAAACTTGGCTAGAGGTTAGAGGATTTCCTAAATGCGGCACCAATAAATGGAGAACTTGTGCACATGCATTAAAGGGAACCTGTCACCCCCAAAATCGATGATGAGGTAAGCCCACCGTCATCAGGGGCATATCTACAGCATTCTGTAATGCATTCTGTAATGCTGTAGATAAGCCCCCGATGTTACCTGAAAGAGGAGAAAAAGAGGTTAGATTATACGCACCCAGGGGCGGTCCCGCTGCCATCCGGTCCGATGGGCGTCTCAGGTCCGGTCCGATGGGCGTCTCAGGTCCGCTCCGGCGCCTCCTATCTTCATTCCATGACGTCCTCTTCTGGTCTTCACGCCACGACTCCGGCGCAGGCGTACTTTGTCTGCCCTGTTGAGGGCAGAACAAAGTACTGCAGTGCGCAGGCGCCGAGCCTCTCTGACCTTTCCGACTACTGCAGACCCCCAGGGCAGAAAATGATTATTTTGAGGAAATGAAGGAGTTAAATCTGCGCTGTCAATTGGAAAATCGTAAACAAAAAACCTGAATGTAGTTTATTGTTGAGAGCGCAGATTTATCGGCGGCGCAGGTTTACATCTGTGACCTTGTCTCCCGGTACTTACCTACCCGCAACCTCCGATCCTCACAAGATCTCCTACTCTACTCCCCTCTTATCTCCTCTTCCCACAATCGCATACAAGATTTCTCTCGCGTATCACCCCTACTCTGAAACCCTCTACCACAACACATCAGACTCTCGCCTACCATCGAAACCTTCAAAAAGAACCTGAAGACCCACCTCTTCAGACAAGCCTACAACCTGCAGTAACCACCGATCGACCAAACCGCTGCATGACCATCTCTACCCTCACCTACTATATTCTCACCCATCCCTTGTAGATTGTGAGCCTTCGCGGGCAGGGTCCTCATTCCTCCTGTACCAGTTATGAATTGTATTGTTTAAGATTATTGTACTTGTTTTTATTATGTATACCCCTCCTCACATGTAAAGCGCCATGGAATAAATGGCGCTATAACAATAAATAATAATAATCAGCAGCGCAGGTTTATCGGCAGCACAGGTTTATTGGCGGCGCAGGTTTATCGGCGCTGCAGGTTTATCGGCGGCGCAGGTTTATCGGCGGCACAGGTTTATCGGCGGCACAGGTTTATCGGCCCAGGTTTATCGGCCCAGGTTTATCGGCGGCGCAGGTTTATCGGCGTGGCAGGTTTATCAGCGGCGCAGGTTTATCGGCAGCGCAGGTTTATCGGCGATGCAGGTTTATCGGCGGCCCAGGTTTATCGGCGGCGCAGGTTTATTGGCGTTGCAGGTTTATCGGCGGCGCAGGTTTATTGGCAGTGCAGGTTTATCGGCGATGCAGGTTTATCGGCGGCACAGGTTTATCGGCGGCGCAGGTTTATCGGCGGCACAGGTTTATTGGCAGTGCAGGTTTATTGGCAGCACAGGTTTATCGGCAGCGCAGGTTTATTAGCGGCGCAGGTTTATTGGCAGCGCAGGTTTATCGGCGGCGCAGGTTTATCAGTGGCGCAGATCTAGCCAATCCATTAAGATGCACTCACCTTGATGAAATCGAGCAGGCGAAACATCGGTCTTAGGCCCCAATTAATTGCTTTCCATAATTTCTGACTCAAGGCAGGCTGGCCCGTTTATGTTGGGGAGGCCCTTTTATATTCGGAGGGCCTTGTCTGTGTGTGCAGAGCGCTATAAAACAATTCTCCTTTCAGCAAGAATATTTTTTGTAAGTCAGTGGGAATCCTGATCTTCTGATATCCCGTGAGAAGCGTACAGTGTGAACCTCACCTGCCAGTTTTGGTGATTATTCACCTTTTCTGGTCATTTCATTGACTTCTCCGACTCTGACTTTTTCATTATTTCTTCACAGCTCTTGGACCAAGGTAAATCTCTACCCAACATTGACACTCTGGAGACCCATGAGAGTGGTGACCATCCGTGTAAGGAGGAGATTTCTACATACGAACTGTCACTAAGAACACAAGCCGATCACTCTTATTCAGCAGTTGGGGCGTTTCGGGTTCTGTCAGGTATTATAGTTGTTAATTCACTGGTTCAGCTAAAATACAAATACATATTGCTGAAACTTCTGTAATGGGTGACAACACAAGATGAGATCAATCTGTGAATGACAGAAAGGTATTTATCCAGTTTTGGGACTAAAGAACTGTGAGTTTGTGATATATCCAGTTACTGAACAGAACATGGAGACATAAATACAGCAGTCCTTGAAGCATGGAAGGTAAAGGTACCTTCACACATAACGATATTGTTAACGATATCGTTGCTATTTGTGACGTAGCAACGATATCGTTAATGAAATCGTTATGTGTGACAGCGACCAACGATCAGGCCCCTGCTGGGAGATTGTTGGTCGCTGAATAAAGTCCAGAACTTTATTTCGTCGCTGGACTCCTGCTGACATCGCTGGATCGGCGTGTGTGACACCGATCCAGCGATGTCTTCACTGGTAACCAGGGTAAACATCGGGTAACTAAGCGCAGGGCCGCGCTTAGTAACCCGATGTTTACCCTGGTTACCATGCTAAAAGTAAAAAAAAACAAACACTACATACTTACCTACCGCTGTCTGTCCTCGGCGCTGTGCTCTGCTCTCCTCCTGTACTGGCTGTGACGTCACCGCTCTGCTTTCCGGCTCACAGCCAGTACAGGAGGAGAGCAGAGAAGCAGAGCACAACGCTGGAGGACAGACAGCGGTAGGTAAGTATGTAGTGTTTGTTTTTTTTTACTTTTAGCATGGTAACTAGGGTAAACATCGGGTTACTAAGCGCGGCCGTGCGCTTAGTTACCCGATGTTTACCCTGGTTACCGGCATCGTTGGTCGCTGGAGAGCGGTCTGTGTGACAGCTCTCCAGCGACCAAACAGCGACGCTGCAGCGATCCGGATCGTTGTCGGTATCGCTGCAGCGTCGCTTAATGTGAAGGGGCCTTAAGTGATAAGTGTCCCTGGGGACCAGGTGGAGAACACCAAGGTGCTAGATCCTTAGTCTCCCATGATAAACCTCTTGGCAAGAGGGAAGTGCCATATTCTGAGCCAGCCATTGTGTCCTCAGGCTGTGTCCAGGTAATAGGAGAGGCCTCAATCCCTTGTAATATAGGTGAAGTCCTCAACCACGTATGATAGGGGTGAGGCCCCCATCCTGTGTGATAGGGCAATGGCCCCCTTAGCAGTCCACTCACCATTCTGGTCGCTCTTCTCTGAATTTGCTCCAGTTTGGTGATGTCTTTTCTAAAATGTGGAGCCCAAAACTGGACACAGTATTCCAGATGAGGTCTGACCAAAGAGGAATAGAGGGCAATAATGACTTCACGTGATCTGGACTCTGTGCTTCTGTTAATACATCCCAGAATTGCATTCGCCTTTTTTGCTGCTGCATCACACTGTTGACTCATGAGTAGTGTAATGACGCTGCCAGGTGTCATAGAGAGGCAGCATAGGGGGCGCTAGCGGGAGAGCGAGGAATGAGGCACGCAGTGCACACAGGACCTGAACTAGGCTGGTCACGTGATCACTGCAGGGACGATGGGGGCAGAACTACCATGCAGGAATGCAGGGTCTGCAAGAAACGCAGGACACAGAGTACAAAGACAGAGACGCGGTCAAAGGACAAGCCGAGGGTCGGGAGCCAGACAGGAGCGAGGTACCAAGGGGAAAAACAGCAGATTAGTCAGAGACAAGCCAAGGGGTCAGAAAGCCAAGACAGACAGAGAAGTGCCAAGCAGAAAACAGGGGCAATAGTAAAGGGACAAATCGGGTCATACACAGCAAGACACACACGCACAGAGGCACAACGATTACAGACGAATAACCTGGGTCAGCTACCTCAAGCCAAGTAGACGGAAGTCTAACCGACTCAGAACTCCGGAACTACCAGCATTAAATAGCTGCCCCAGAACCAAAGAGAGGCGGACGAATTTAACCCAGACCTGACCAGGACAGAGCCAGAACCGGCCCACCCATGACAAGTAGTCTGTGATCTATTACTATACACAAGTCTTTTTCACACGTGCTGTTGCTTCGTTCTATTCCTGTGTAATAGAGGAGTGGCCCTCATCCCGCGTAATAGCCGAGCGGCCCTCCATCCCGTGTAATAGCCGAGGGGCCCTCCATCCCGCGTAATAGCCGAGCGGCCCTCCATCCTGTGTAATAGCAGAGCGGCCCTCCATCCCGCGTAATAGCAGAGCGGCCCTCCATCCCGCGTAATAGCCGAGCGGCCCTCCATCCCACGTAATAGCCGAGCGGCCCTCCATCCCACATAATAGCAGAGTGGCCCTCCATCCTGTGTAATAGCCGAGCGGCCCTCCATCCCGCGTAATAGTGGAGCGCCCCCAGACACAGGGCCACGAGTTCTCGGTACCGGGCCTCTCTGGTTCAGTTCTGAGGTTGTCACGGTGGCTAGACCCGGTCCGCGACCCTGCTAAGGGGCGACCAATGAAGGTGGTACAGTTTGTCAGGGATTCGTGACGCCACCTGTGGTGTTCGGTCAGGGTGACCGACGCTGCTGTGGGGTCCGCTGGGGTGATGGAATAGCAGCCAGATGGTATACCTTCCCACAGGTGAAGTATGTCCCCAGGGCTTCCCAGTAAGGTGGATGGTGATGGTGTGAGGTGCAGTCAATAACGAGGACACAAGGTTGCAGTCTCTTTACCTTTTTACTGAAGACTTCAGGATCCTCAACCCAGAGCATGGTTAACAGGGCTGTCTGAGACCGGCCGGTCCGATGGGCACATCCAGAGTTCCCTTTGCAGGTGGAAATCGTTGCCTACCACTAGCGCCTGTGTGTTGTAGTGCTACCCTGCTGAGCATTCGGAATAGTCCTCACAACTGCTGTTCTCGTCCGTTCGTTCTTTCTAATTCGTTCCAGATCTTTCTAGTTCTACGTCCCCCAGGTATGTTATGGCTAGGACGCACCCGTTTGACGGGAAGGCTCGGAGCTCTCCACGCGTTGCCCCCTATGTCTGCGTAGGTGATGTAAGGTAGACAGCCAACCTATAATTAACTGTCCTGCGGAGTTTGAAGTAAGGCATAGAGTCAGTTACTTCCTCGGTGTTCCGGCCACCGGCTACGCGCCTCAGTAGGATGTTGCCGTTCTCCGGGCACGACTCCTACTGGCTCTCCTTTGTGCTTGATCTCGTTTCTCACTGTTCCACAATATCCTTCGCTTCGTGTCTCTTTCCTAAGATACCGCCGCGGGGTGTGCAGGTGCGGTTCCGTAACGTTCTATTCTGGTCGCTAGGTGCCTGCCAGGTTCCCACGCCTGACAGGGACCCCCTGAATCTTCTCCCTGCAACACCCCCTGCCACGGGATGTTGCCTGAATCCAACCAGCTTCTGACTAACTTCCTATCCAACCCCTAGTTTTACCAGTGTGAGGAGTGGCCCAATAAATAAAGCCTTTGCTCCCCCTAGTGGCCGGAGTGTGAAGTGTACTGTGTGCTGGTGATACCTGGTCAGATGAACTCCTTTAGTGCCATCAGACGTACCATCACCCCCCTTAGCGGCAGAGCATCATACTGCAACAACCAGGTCTCTGGGGCGCTGCAATAGCAGAGCAGCCCTCCATCCCGCGTAATAGCCGAGCGGCCCTCCATCTCGCGTAATAGCAGAGTGGCCCTCCATTCCGCGTGTCAGGAATCCCTGACCGCTCCCACCAATTTGTCACGATTCACACCGTGACCGTCACCCCTACGTCACGGGTTGGGGTGACTTTAGGCCAACAGACGGCTATCACATGTGCAGGGGGGCTTATCTTAGTTATCCCTCCACTCCACAATGTGATGAAACAACACACACAAGGCTATTGACCTCTTAGTTTACAGCAGGGGCTTATTTTAGGTATCCCACTGCTTTTCAATATACCACGAACTGTAGGGATTTATGTATATCCCGCTTACAGTTCCACTTAACACTTGCAGCTATCTGGCGCCCCCCCTTACTCTCAGGTCAGATTAGGTACTGCACCCTGGGTAATTAGTCACCAGACAGGCTGCCTGCTATGTACGGCTATTGGGCACGCTGCAGCGACGCGATAAACTACTCCCACTCAGGCAGGAACAATAATTATCAACGCCGCAGTCGCTACAGCATCACCCAAAAGTCTGCACACGGTATCGCTGCCACCAGCTTCGATTAAACGGGTCCGAAGCTAACCCAACACAGTAGCGTATTTCTCTTAAGGAGACTTAGGGTACGTTTTTAGAGCATGGAGAAAGAACTGGCATGAAATAATATACCCCACAAATTTAGGCAGTGCTTTATCAAAATATGTTACAAAGATGTTACAAATGAGACAATTGCAAATATGTACAAGGTAATCATAACATAAAGGGGATTAAAGGAGAAAAGATAACACTCACATGTTCTCAGTTCATTGCATTGCAGGCAACCATACGTCCCAGTTCATTGGACGTGCTCAGGGCTCTTCCAGGAGAAGACAAGAAATCAAGAAGAACTCCTGCTGAGAGCCTGCCACAAACTTAAAACCTGCAGCTAGTGACATCACAGAAAGGCTGGCTTATCCAGACCCTCCTCTCCCTACATTCTGAGTACTTCAATCTTAAATTTATCTACTTTCTATAACTTCGCTACAAAACATGTCATAGTCATAACAAACCCATCATTCATCTCGGATTAACGTGAGCATTCTAATGAGATCAAATATGTCCTATCTGGGATACATATTAACAGAGAAATCCCTACTTCTTTACCAGATGGAGTTAGAAGCTCGTGTTTAGAGGGATGGGCAGATCCACCGAGGGAGAGTAAGAATATATATTTTCGTGTTCTTAACGTAAACGGTTTGCATAATATCTTACAAAAACAGAACAAAGAACTTCCATGTGTTCTACTTAGAATCCAGTTCTTGCTGGTCACTTTCCACTGCAGGGATGTCGTAAATACCTTTGCTCTCTGAGCTAGAGGTAATAAACTCTTCTCCCCCCATCCCTTGGAAAGGAAGCTCTTTGCTGAGTGAAAGGGAAGGGGGCTTTTTAGCCCACAGCCTGCTAGCAAGAGAAACTACTTATATGATATTTCATGCCATATCGTGACACCGCGTAATAGCAGAGTGGCCCTCCATCCCACGTAATAGCCGAGCGGCCCTCCATCCCGTGTAATAACAGAGCGGCCCTCCATCCCGCGTAATAGCAGAGTGGCCCTCCATCCTGTGTAATAGCAGAGTGGCCCTCCATCCTGTGTAATAGCAGAGCGGCCCTCCATCCCACGTAATAGCCGAGCGGCCCTCCATCCCGTGTAATAACAGAGCGGCCCTCCATCCCGCGTAATAGCAGAGTGGCCCTCCATCCTGTGTAATAGCAGAGCGGCCCTCCATCCTGTGTAATAGCAGAGCGGCCCTCCATCCTGTGTAATAGCCGAGCGGCCCTCCATCATGTGTAATAGCAGAGCGGCCCTCCATCCTGTGTAATAGCCGAGCGGCCCTCCATCATGTGTAATAGCAGAGCGGCCCTGTTATGTTTGCTAATGACAGGTGTTATGAAGGCAATCCAGAAACACAGTGTGCTTAGCGATCAGAGCGCACACAGTGATCTGACAAATACCCAAAAATACAAGAACGAGCTCTGAGACGTGGAAACT
Source organism: Ranitomeya imitator (assembly GCF_032444005.1). Classification (NCBI taxonomy): domain Eukaryota; kingdom Metazoa; phylum Chordata; class Amphibia; order Anura; family Dendrobatidae; genus Ranitomeya; species Ranitomeya imitator. The sequence continues at coordinate 714,083,186 of NC_091286.1, read as the reverse complement.
CTGTAGACTGCACACCTGATCCTATCCTAAACACAACTAAAAGCGGCTGTGGATTGCGCCTAACAACTACCTAGGCAACTCGGCACAGCCTAAGAAACTAGCTAGCCTGAAGATAGAAAAATAGGCCTGACTTGCCCCAGAGAAATTCCCCAAAGGAAAAGGCAGCCCCCCACATATAATGACTGTGAGTAAGATGAAAAGACAAAACGTAGGGATGAAATAGATTCAGCAAAGTGGGGCCCGATATTCTAGGACAGAGTGAGGACAGTACAGCGAACTTTGCAGTCTACAAAAAACCCTAAAGCAAAACCACGCAAAGGGGGCAAAAAAAAACCCACCGTGCCGAACTAACGGCACGGCGGTACACCCTTTGCGTCTCAGAGCTTCCAGCAAAACAAAAGACAAGCTGGACAGAAAAAAAGCAACAAAAAAGCAAAAAGCACTTAGCTATACAGAGCAGCAGGTCACAGGAACAATCAGGAGAAGCTCAGATCCAACACTGAAACATTGACAAGGAGCAAGGATAGCAGCATCAGGCGGAGTTAAGTAATGAAGCAGTTAACGAGCTCACCAGAACACCTGAGGGAGGAAGCTCAGAGGCTGCAGTACCACTTGTGACCACAGGAGTGAATTCAGCCACAGAATTCACAACAGTACCCCCCCCTTGAGGAGGGGTCACCGAACCCTCACCAGAGCCCCCAGGCCGACCAGGATGAGCCGCATGAAAGGCACGAACAAGATCGGAAGCATGAACATCAGAGGCAAAAACCCAGGAATTATCTTCCTGAGCATAACCCTTCCATTTAACCAGATACTGGAGTTTCCGTCTAGAAACACGAGAATCCAAAATCTTCTCCACAATATACTCCAATTCCCCCTCCACCAAAACAGGGGCAGGAGGCTCAACAGATGGAACCATAGGTGCCACGTATCTCCGCAACAACGACCTATGGAATACATTATGTATGGAAAAGGAGTCTGGGAGGGTCAAACGAAAAGACACAGGATTGAGAACCTCAGAAATCCTATACGGACCAATAAAACGAGGTTTAAATTTAGGAGAGGAAACCTTCATAGGAATATGACGAGAAGATAACCAAACCAGATCCCCAACACGAAGTCGGGGACCCACACGGCGTCTGCGATTAGCGAAAAGTTGAGCTTTCTCCTGGGACAAGATCAAATTGTCCACTACTTGAGTCCAGATCTGCTGCAACCTATCCACCACAGAATCCACACCAGGACAGTCCGAAGACTCAACCTGTCCTGAAGAGAAACGAGGATGGAACCCAGAATTGCAAAAAAATGGAGAAACCAAGGTAGCCGAGCTGGCCCGATTATTAAAGGCGAACTCAGCCAACGGCAAAAAGGACACCCAATCATCCTGGTCTGCAGAAACAAAACACCTCAGATATGTTTCCAAGGTCTGATTGGTTCGTTCGGTCTGGCCATTAGTCTGAGGATGGAAAGCCGAGGAAAAGGATAGGTCAATGCCCATCCTACCACAAAAGGCTCGCCAAAACCTTGAAACAAACTGGGAACCTCTGTCAGAAACAATATTCTCAGGAATGCCATGCAACCGAACCACATGCTGAAAGAACAAAGGTACCAAATCAGAGGAGGAAGGCAATTTAGCCAAGGGCACCAGATGGACCATTTTAGAAAAGCGATCACAGACCACCAAAATGACTGACATCTTTTGAGAAACGGGAAGGTCAGAAATGAAATCCATCGAAATATGTGTCCAAGGCCTCTTTGGGACCGGCAAGGGCAAAAGCAACCCACTGGCACGAGAACAGCAGGGCTTAGCCCTAGCACAAATCCCACAGGACTGCACAAAAGTACGTACATCCCGTGACAGAGATGGCCACCAGAAGGATCTAGCCACTAACTCTCTGGTACCAAAGATTCCAGGATGACCAGCCAACACCAAACAATGAAGTTCAGAGATAAGTTTATTAGTCCACCTATCATGGACGAACAGTTTCTCTGCTGGACAACGATCAGGTTTATTCGCCTGAAATTTTTGCAGCACCCGCCGCAAATCAGGGGAGATGGCAGACACAATGACTCCTTCCTTGAGGACACCCGCTGGCTCAGATAAACCCGGAGAGTCGGGCACAAAACTCCTAGACAGAGCATCCGCCTTCACATTTTTAGAGCCCGGAAGGTACGAAATCACAAAGTCGAAGCGGGCAAAAAATAACGACCAACGGGCCTGTCTAGGATTCAAGCGCTTGGCAGACTCGAGATAAGTCAAGTTCTTATGATCAGTCAATACCACCACGCGATGCTTAGCTCCTTCAAGCCAATGACGCCACTCCTCGAATGCCCACTTCATGGCCAGCAACTCTCGATTGCCCACATCATAATTACGCTCAGCGGGCGAAAACTTCCTGGAAAAGAAAGCACATGGTTTCATTACTGAGCAATCAGAACCTCTCTGTGACAAAACCGCCCCTGCTCCAATCTCAGAAGCATCAACCTCGACCTGGAACGGAAGAGAAACATCTGGCTGACACAACACAGGGGCAGAACAAAAACGACGCTTCAACTCCTGAAAAGCTTCCACAGCAGCAGAAGACCAATTAACCAAATCAGCACCCTTCTTGGTCAAATCGGTCAATGGTTTGGCAATGCTAGAAAAATTACAGATGAAGCGACGATAAAAATTAGCAAAGCCCAGGAACTTTTGCAGACTTTTCAGAGATGTCGGCTGAATCCAATCCTGGATGGCTTGGACCTTAACTGGATCCATCTCGATAGTAGAAGGGGTAAAGATGAACCCCAAAAATGAAACTTTCTGCACACCGAAGAGACACTTTGATCCCTTCACAAACAAAGAGTTAGCACGCAGTACCTGGAAAACCATTCTGACCTGCTTCACATGAGACTCCCAATCATCTGAGAAGATCAAAATGTCATCCAAGTAAACAATCAGGAATTGATCCAGATACTCACGGAAGATGTCATGCATAAAAGACTGAAACACAGATGGAGCATTGGCAAGTCCGAACGGCATCACTAGATACTCAAAATGACCCTCGGGCGTATTGAATGCAGTTTTCCATTCATCTCCTTGCCTGATTCTCACCAGATTATACGCACCACGAAGATCTATCTTAGTGAACCAACTAGCCCCCTTAATCCGAGCAAACAAGTCAGATAACAATGGCAAGGGATACTGAAATTTAACAGTGATTTTATTAAGAAGGCGGTAATCAATACACGGTCTCAGCGAACCATCCTTCTTGGCTACAAAGAAGAACCCTGCTCCCAGTGGTGATGACGATGGGCGAATATGTCCCTTCTCCAGGGATTCCTTCACATAACTGCGCATAGCGGCGTGTTCGGGCACGGATAAATTAAATAATCGACCTTTAGGGAATTTACTACCAGGAATCAAATTGATAGCACAATCACAATCCCTATGCGGAGGTAGGGCATCGGACTTGGGCTCTTCAAATACATCCTGATAATCAGACAAGAACTCTGGGACCTCAGAAGGGGTGGATGACGAAATCGACAAAAATGGAACATCACCATGTACCCCCTGACAACCCCAGCTGGATACCGACATGGAATTCCAATCCAATACTGGATTATGGGTTTGTAGCCATGGCAACCCCAACACGACCACATCATGCAGATTATGCAACACCAGAAAGCGAATAACTTCCTGATGTGCAGGAGCCATGCACATGGTCAGCTGGGCCCAGTATTGAGGTTTATTCTTGGCCAAAGGTGTAGCATCAATTCCTCTCAATGGAATAGGACACCGCAAAGGCTCCAAGAAAAACCCACAATGTTTAGCATAATCCAAATCCATCAGATTCAGGGCAGCGCCCGAATCCACAAACGCCATGACAGAAAACGACGACAAAGAGCATATCAAGGTAATGGACAGAAGGAATTTGGACTGTACAGTACCAATGACGGCAGACCTAGCGGACCGCTTAGTGCGCTTAGGACAATCAGAAATAGCATGAGTGGAATCACCACAGTAGAAACACAGACCATTCAGACGTCTGTATTCCTGCCGTTCAACTCTAGTCATAGTCCTATCGCACTGCATAGGCTCAGGTTTAACCTCAGGCAGTACCGCCAAATGGTGCACAGATTTACGCTCGCGCAAGCGTCGACCGATCTGAATGGCCAAAGACAAAGACTCATTCAAACCAGCAGGCATAGGAAATCCCACCATGACATCCTTAAGAGCCTCAGAGAGACCCTTTCTGAACAAAGCTGCCAGCGCAGATTCATTCCACTGAGTGAGTACTGACCATTTCCTAAATTTCTGACAATATACTTCTATATCATCCTGACCCTGGCACAAAGCCAGCAAATTTTTCTCAGCCTGATCCACTGAATTAGGCTCATCGTACAGCAATCCGAGCGCCAGGAAAAACGCATCGACACTACTCAATGCAGGGTCTCCTGGCGCAAGAGAAAATGCCCAGTCTTGAGGGTCGCCGCGCAAAAAAGAAATAATAATCAAAACCTGTTGAATAGGATTACCAGAAGAATGAGGTTTCAAGGCCAGAAATAGCTTACAATTATTTTTGAAACTTAGAAACTTAGTTCTATCTCCAAAAAACAAATCAGGAATAGGAATTCTTGGTTCTAACATAGATTTCTGATCAATAGTATCTTGAATTTTTTGTACATTTATAACGAGATTATCCATTGAAGAGCACAGACCCTGAATATCCATGTCCACACCTGTGTCCAGAATCACCCAAATGTCTAGGGGAAAAAAAAAAAGTGAACACAGAGCAGGAAAAAAAAAAAAAAAATGATGTCAGAACTTTTTCTTTCCCTCTATTGAGAATCATTAGTTTGGCTCCTTGTACTGTTATGTTTGCTAATGACAGGTGTTATGAAGGCAATCCAGAAACACAGTGTGCTTAGCGATCAGAGCGCACACAGTGATCTGACAAATACCCAAAAATACAAGAACGAGCTCTGAGACGTGGAAACTCTGTAGACTGCACACCTGATCCTATCCTAAACACAACTAAAAGCGGCTGTGGATTGCGCCTAACAACTACCTAGGCAACTCGGCACAGCCTAAGAAACTAGCTAGCCTGAAGATAGAAAAATAGGCCTGACTTGCCCCAGAGAAATTCCCCAAAGGAAAAGGCAGCCCCCCACATATAATGACTGTGAGTAAGATGAAAAGACAAAACGTAGGGATGAAATAGATTCAGCAAAGTGGGGCCCGATATTCTAGGACAGTGCGAGGACAGTACAGCGAACTTTGCAGTCTACAAAAAACCCTAAAGCAAAACCACGCAAAGGGGGCAAAAAAAAACCCACCGTGCCGAACTAACGGCACGGCGGTACACCCTTTGCGTCTCAGAGCTTCCAGCAAAACAAAAGACAAGCTGGACAGAAAAAAAGCAACAAAAAAGCAAAAAGCACTTAGCTATACAGAGCAGCAGGTCACAGGAACAATCAGGAGAAGCTCAGATCCAACACTGAAACATTGACAAGGAGCAAGGATAGCAGCATCAGGCGGAGTTAAGTAATGAAGCAGTTAACGAGCTCACCAGAACACCCAAGGGAGGAAGCTCAGAAGCTGCAGTACCACTTGTGACCACAGGAGTGAATTCAGCCACAGAATTCACAACACGGCCCTACATCCTGTCTAATAGCCGAGTGGCCCTCCATCCCGTGTAATAGCCGAGCGGCCCTCCATCCCACATAATAGCAGAGCGGCCCTCCATCCTGTGTAATAGCAGAGCGGCTCTACATCCTGTGTAATAGCCGAGCGGCCCTCCATCCTGTGTAATAGCAGAGCGGCCCTCCATTCCATGTAATAGCTGAGTGGCCCTCCATCCCACGTAATAGCCGAGCGGCCCTCCATTCCATGTAATAGCTGAGTGGCCCTCCATCCCGTGTAATAGCTGAGTGGCCCTCCATCCCGTGTAATAGCTGAGTGGCCCTCCATCCCGTGTAATAGCAGAGTGGCCCTCCATCCTGTGTAATAGCCGAGCGGCCCTCCATCCTGTGTAATAGCCGAGCGGCCCTCCATCCCGCGGAATAGCCGAGCGGCCCTCCATCCCGTGTAATAGCCGAGCGGCCCTCCATCCTACATAATAGCAGAGTGGCCCTCCATCCTGTGTAATAGCAGAGTGGCCCTCCATCCTGTGTAATAGCAGAGCGGCCCTCCATCCCGTGTAATAGCAGAGCGGCCCTCCATCCCGTGTAATAGCAGAGCGGCCCTCCATCCCGTGTAATAGCAGAGCGGCCCTCCATCCCACATAATAGCAGAGTGGCCCTCCATCCTGTCTAATAGCCGAGCGGCCCTCCATCCCGTGTAATAGCAGAGCGGCCCTCCATCCCGTGTAATAGCAGAGCGGCCCTCCATCCCACATAATAGCCGAGCGGCCCTCTATCCTGTCTAATAGCCGAGCGGCCCTCCATCCCGCGGAATAGCCGAGCGGCCCTCCATCCCGTGTAATAGCCGAGCGGCCCTCCATCCCGTGTAATAGCAGAGCGGCCCTCCATCCTGTGTAATAGCAGAGCGGCCCTCCATCCTGTGTAATAGCCGAGTGGCCCTCCATCCCGCGTAATAGCAGAGTGGCCCTCCATCCCGTGTAATAGCAGAGCGGCCCTCCATCCCGTGTAATAGCCGAGCGGCCCTCCATCCCGCGTAATAGCCGAGCGGCCCTCCATCCCGTGTAATAGCAGAGCGGCCCTCCATCCCGTGTAATAGCAGAGCGGCCCTCCATCCCGTGTAATAGCCGAGCGGCCCTCCATCCCGTGTAATAGCCGAGCGGCCCTCCATCCCGTGTAATAGCCGAGCGGCCCTCCATCCCGTGTAATAGCAAAGCGGCCCTCCATCCCGTGTAATAGCCGAGCGGCCCTCCATCCCGTGTAATAGCAGAGCGGCCCTCCATCCCGTGTAATAGCCGAGCGGCCCTCCATCCCGTGTAATAGCAGAGCGGCCCTCCATCCCGTGTAATAGCCGAGCGGCCCTCCATCCCGTGTAATAGCCGAGCGGCCATCCATCCTGCATAATAAATGTGTTCCGCGTTTGAATTGACTTTAACTTCCAAATATCCTTTTCTAATTTTGGATCCCATAACTTTACCCCATATTTCCTCCTTTTTGATGCTCGGCCTTCACTGCGGTGGTTTTCAGTTGTTGTTTGTTTGTGGCCTTTCTGTCTGAAGTTTAGTCTTTAACAAGTGAAATGCTGCTCAATTGGGTTGAGATCAGGTGTGGGGTAAAGAAAAAGGGGCAGAGCCTTAGGGCCACCAAAAGCGAGGGAAGGATGAGGAGGCAATATGGGAATGGGAGACCCTAAATATGGATTTAGTCAGGTATGAGGAGATCCAGGAGAGGACAAAGTCTGTGATACCAAGGGAACCGTGGATCTGTAGTAGAAGCCAGTGGTCGAGTGTGTCAAAGGCAGAGGACAAGTCTAGAAGTATAGAGAATGGTCTGTTCACCTTGACCGTAAGTCGCATATAACTTTAGTTAAAGTGGTTTCAGTGGAGTATTGGTGATGGAAGCTGGATTGTAGGTTGTCTTAGAGTAGGTTAGATGAGAGGTGGGAGGAAAGTTCAATGTGGACGTTATGTTCGATGGGTTTGGAGCTGAACGAAAGCAGCAATATGGCATGATATCTGGACGTAGAGGTCAGGTCAAGGGGTTTTCTTCAGGATATGTATGATTGTTACAAGTTTTGAAAGTAAAAGGGAAGTTACCAAAAGTTAAGGTTGAAGTGATGAGCTAGGGCCGGGATAAGCACGGTGGTGAGGTTGACTAGGAGATGGGATGGAGATCATGTGCACAATAAATAAATAATATAACAATAAATAATAATAATAATAATAATAATGTGCACAAGTGGTGATGCATGATATGAAGAGAAAGTTGCAGGGGACAATGGTGGACAGAGGAGGAAGGTAAAAGTGTTGAGTTACTGTTTTGGGTTGTGGGATAAAGAAAATCTGAGGGTTGTTCAGTATTCCTGTTTAGCAGAGCTAAGGGCCAACTTGAATGTGAGTATTGCTTGTATGAATACGGTCCTGTCCTCCTGTGAGTGCGTTTTCTTCCAGCACAGCTCTGCAACCTTGGACACTTGGCAAAGCTTTTTTGTTAGGTTGCTGTGCAAGGTTTGCCTATTGATCTGTAGCCTTCTGTTGTGTTTTGAGAGGAGCAACTGACTCAACAGCTGATGTCACTGTGGCATTATAGAAAATGGTGGTGCTGTCTGTGTCATGGAATGAAGATAATGGAGGACTGTGATAGCAGTGAGTCCCAGATTGTCAAAATGTGAGATGTTTCTGCAGGGAAGTGCAAGCTGTTTGACTTGGGGGGAGGGGTGGTGCAGGTGAAGAGAACAGGAATTAAAATGTGCTTAGAAGGTGATGAGATATGGGGAGAGGTGAGGTTCTAAGGTTAAACCAGGAACAGAGGCTGAAGACTAGGTTTAGTATATGTCTGTGTGGGTGGCTGTAGAGGACCATTGTCATTGCACAAGACCAAGTGATGAAGTAAGTGACAAAAGTTTGGAGGCTGCAGATTGATTGTTTAATGGGGATGTTGAAATCACCAATGATGATGGTGGGAATGTCAGAAGAAAGACATCACATGAGTAATTTTTTTTATCAATTCCTTTAATTTTTCTAAGAACATTTCACTATAATAGATTTTCAGAAGTCTTATCACCACTCTATCACGATGCTGGCAGCCAAAAACCACAAGAGTCTAGTGACCTAACATCAGTCCCCTTGGTCTGGAGTCGATTATTAGATTGTGATGTGTTTTGCAACCGTTTACCGTATCTTACTTTGTCAATAATTGCACTTTTCTACCTGACTTGTAATTTTTCTGAACTTTTGTTACGTTAAATATAATGATTAAAATATCTATATAATTATTAAAGTTTTATTAAAATAATGTTCTATTCTTGGCAGATGATTGGACCAGGAGTTCAGAGGAACATGCGATGTCTTCAGATTTTAAAGCAGGTAATAGTGGATTCACTCAAGATGCAAATGAAGAGCATGTCATTCTCCCGGATTTCCCTGAAGCCATTCACAGCACCGATTTGGCATCTGATCTTTGTAATGAAGTCCTATCTTCTGATTCATTACAATCTCCTATGGAAAATAAAACTCACATAAGAGGAGCCCACACAGGGCAGAAGCCATATTCCTGTTCAGATTGTGGTGAATGTTTTACCCTAAAAACAACTCTTCTTGTACATCAAATAAGCCACACCGGAGAGAAGTTTTATTCGTGTTCGGAATGTTCAGAAACGTTCACTCTGAAATCAAATCTTGTTGCACATGAGAGGATTCACAGAGCAGAGAAGCCGTATTCATGTTCAGAATGTGGGAAATGTTTTACTCTGAAACCAAATCTTGTTATACATGAGAGAATTCACACAGGAGAGAAGCCGTATTCATGTTTAGAATGTGGGAAATGTTTTACACTGGAATCAAATCTTTTAACACATGAGAGAATTCACACCGGAGAGAAGTTGTATTCATGTTCAGAATGTGAGAAATCCTTTAGTCTGAAAGCAAGTCTTGTTGCACATGAGAAAATTCACACAGGAGAGCAGTTGTATTCATGTTCAGAATGTTGGAAATGGTTTACTATCAAATCAAGTCTTATCAGACATCAAAAGCTTCACACAGGGGCAAAGCCATTTTCATGCTCCGAATGTGGGAAGTGTTTTAGTTTGAAATCAAATCTTGTTGCACATCAGAGAAGTCACACAGGTGAAAAGTCTTATTCCTGTTCTGAATGTGGGAAACGTTTCACTGTGAAATCAAGTCTTGTTAGACATCAGAAAAGTCACACAGGAGAGAAGCCGTACTCATGTTCAGAATGTGGGAAATGTTTTACTGTGAAATCAAGTCTTGTTACACACGTGAGAACTCACGCACAAGAGCGCTCACAGCAGATAATGTATTTTAATGACCAGAATGAGGAAAATATTTTAGCATGAAATCCACTTTTTTTTTAAACAACAAAGAGCTCTTGTAGGGGAGAAGCCATATTCATGCTAAGAATGTGGAAAATTCGCATTTTATTCTTTGTTGCTGCTGATGTTTTATCCTCCACTGAACATGATTTGAAGTGAATAAAAGTTTTTTTTTCACTACCTCGTTGAGCTGGATTCCTCATCTTTTTCTCAGATAATTCTTTACAGGGAAATCTCATCTTGTTAGATATGAGCGAAGTCACACAGGAGAGAATCTGTTTTTTATGGATAGCATAGGGACATTAAGTAGCTAGCAAAAGGTTTTAGGCAGGTTTGGTAGAAATGCTACGGAGTAAGAAGCTTTCAAAAATAGGAGTGTGAATTGGCAATTGAAAATAAACAAAAATGCAAAGTGAATGAACAAAGGAGAAATCTTAATCCCATCAATATTTGGTGTGAATGCCCTTTGCCTTCATCAATTCTTCATGGTCATTTTCAGCGTCGGACTGGAGCACCTTGGGCCCACCAGAGAAAATCATTCTTGGGGCCCACTATGTAGCTACATAGAAATAGATACAAGACCACCAACTGTGCGGTAAAAAGCGCTAATATCAGGGTATAATATAAGGTAGTTCACGTCTTAATAATGTAGCAAGGGTTGGGGTAGCCCCCTCACAGAATATAATGTAGCCCCCTCATAAAATATAATGCAGTCCCCTCTCATAGAATATAATGCAGCACCCCACAAAATATAATGCAACCCTCTCAGGTATGACGCAGTCCCCACCATAGAATATAATGTAGCACCCCATAGGGTATAATGCAGCCCCCCCCCCATATAGTATAATGCCACCCACCACAGAATATAATGTAGTCACGAGAGAATGCAGTTCCACCACAGAATATAATGCAGCCCCCCCATAGAGTATACTGTAGCCCCCTCATATAGTATGATGTAGCCCCCATAACATTATGTAGTCCCCTGAGAGAATAATGCAGCCCCCCATAGAGTATACTGTAACCCCTCATATAGTATGATGTAGCCCCCCATAATATAATGTAGTACCTTAAGTATAATGCAGTCCCCCCACAGAATATAATGTAGCCCCCCAGGGCCGTATTTAGAGTTTCTGCTGCACTAGGCACTTTTAGCGCTGCCTCCCCTTTTGGTGAGTATGACACTATCGGCAGTGACTTTGGCAAGAATCGCTGTTGTGAAAGTCGCCTTTTGCAGCAGATCGGGCAGATTTTCTGCATCTGCCGCGTAACGGATCAGTTACGGCAACATTGCATTATGCCTCATTCATTCCCTATGGGATTTGCGGCACTTGCCGTGATCTGGCAAATGCGGTACCATACCTCCCAACTTTTGAAGAAGGGAAGGAGGCATAAAGTTTGCGGCGCGCGTAGTGCGCCGTGGCAAATTTTAGGCCACGCCTCTGACCAGACCCATTTCACAACTAGTCACACCCATATCCAAGTCCCAACCGCAGCCATTTAGCACTGCTGATCACACTGTTTTATATACAATAATTATAAGCAAACAAAAATATGGCCACACAGTGCTCCATACTGTATAATGGCCACACATGATGCTCCATACTGTATAATGGCCACACATGATGCTCAATACTGTATAACGGCCACCACACATGATGCTCCATACTGTATAATGGCCACACATGATGCTGCATACTGTATAATGGCCGCACATGATGCTCAATACTGTATAACGGCCACCACACATGATGCTCCATACTGTATAATGGCCACACATGATGCTGCATACTGTATAATGGCCACACATGATGCTCAATACTGTATAACGGCCACCACACATGATGCTCCATACTGTATAATGGCCACACATGATGCTCCATACTGTATAATGGCCACACATGATGCTCAATACTGTATAATGGCCACAACAGTTCTTCATACTGTATAATGGCCACACATGATGCTCCAGAGTGTATAATGGCCACACATTGCTCCATACTGTATAATGGGCAGACAGTGCTCCATACTGTATAATGATCCCACATAATGCTCAATACTGTATAATGGCGACAAATGATGCTCCATACTGTATAATGGCCACACATTGCTCCATACTGTATAATGGCCAGACAGTGCTCCATACTGTATAATGATCCCACATAATGCTCAGTACTGTATAATGGCGACAAATGATGCTCCATACTGTATAACGGCCACACATGATGCTCCATACTGTATATTCCCCCCTGTATGGCTTAGATTCCTCCCTGTATGGCTTAGATTCCCCCCTGTATGGCTTATATTCCTCCCTGTATGGCTTAGATTCCCCCCTGTATGGCTTATATTCCCCCCTGTATGGCTTAGATTCCCCCCTGTATGGCTTATATTCCCCCCTGTATGGCTTATATTCCTCCCTGTATGGCTTAGATTCCCCCTGTATGGCTTATATTCCCCCTGTATGGCTTATATTCCTCCCTGTATGGCTTATATTCCCCCCTGTATGGCTTATATTCCTCCCTGTATGGCTTATATTCCCCCTGTATGGCTTATATTCCCCCCTGTATGGCTTATATTCCCCCCTGTATGGCTTATATTCCCCCCTGTATGGCTTATATTCCTCCCTGTATGGCTTATATTCCCCCTGTATGGCTTATATTCCTCCCTGTATGGCTTATATTCCCCCCTGTATGGCTTAGATTCCCCCTGTATGGCTTATATTCCCCCCTGTATGGCTTATATTCCTCCCTGTATGGCTTATATTCCCCCCTGTATGGCTTATATTCCTCCCTGTATGGCTTATATTCCCCCCTGTATGGCTTATATTCCTCCCTGTATGGCTTATATTCCCCCCTGTATGGCTTATATTCCTCCCTGTATGGCTTATATTCCTCCCTGTATGGCTTAGATTCCCCCTGTATGGCTTATATTCCTCCCTGTATAGCTTAGATTCCCCCTGTATGGCTTAGATTCCCCCTGTATGGCTTATATTCCCCCCTGTATGGCTTATATTCCCCCCTGTATGGCTTATATTCCTCCCTGTATGGCTTATATTCCCCCCTGTATGGCTTATATTCCCCCTGTATGGCTTATATTCCCCCCTGTATGGCTTATATTCCCCCTGTATGGCTTATATTCCTCCCTGTATGGCTTATATTCCCCCCTGTATGGCTTATATTCCTCCCTGTATGGCTTATATTCCCCCCTGTATGGCTTATATTCCCCCTGTATGGCTTATATTCCCCCCTGTATGGCTTATATTCCCCCTGTATGGCTTATATTCCTCCCTGTATGGCTTATATTCCCCCTGTATGGCTTATATTCCCCCCTGTATGGCTTAGATTCCCCCCTGTATGGCTTATATTCCCCCTGTATGGCTTATATTCCCCCCTGTATGGCTTATATTCCCCCCTGTATGGCTTATATTCCCCCCTGTATGGCTTAGAGTCCCCCCTGTATGGCTTAGATTCCCCCCTGTATGGCTTAGATTCCCCCCTGTATGGCTTAGATTCCCCCCTGTATGGCTTATATTCCTCCCTGTATGGCTTATATTCCCCCCTGTATGGCTTATATTCCCCCCTGCGTGACTTAGATTCCTCCCTGTATGGCGGCTTATCTCTCTGCACCAGCACCCGCTCTTGCTCCTGCTCGGCGCGCTGGCTTATGTCCTCCTTCATCCCCCCCCGTTCCCCCGTCCCCCCGTCCCCCCGTCCCTCATACTCACCTGTCCGACTCCCACTGCACGGCCGTGCTGACATCCCTCGCGCTCTGTCCCGACTCCAGGCGGCGGCGCCGGCGCAGCACCTTCTTCCTGCTTGAGCGGTCATGTGACACCGTTCATTAAGATCATGAATATGCACATATTCATGATCTTAATGAGCGGTGTCACGTGACCGCTCGTTCAGGACGAGCTGCAGTGCAGACGCCGAGACCATCGCTGGAGCAGGGTGAGTATTCAAGGCAGCGGCAGCGGGCGGCGGGGGGTGGGCCCTGTCAGCAGGGGTCAGTGCCAGGGCCCACCGGAGGATCCTCCGGTTCCCCGGTGGGCCAGTCCGAGCCTGGTCATTTTTCACCTTTGCATAGTTTTTTAAAGAAACTTGGCAAGGAGGTTGTGTCAAGGATCACAGCCGGGGGTGGAGGGTTGGCTTACCCTGATCCACCTGATGTTAACTGTTTGTCCAGTTGTCAGGACAATACACAATCATCTGACGAGTGACGTATGAGGCTGCAGCTACTTCCTTTATTAGGCCAGTTTGGAGGAAATCTCAGTGAGTATGGTATATACACCTTCAATTCCAACACATTCAGTATACACACAGGTGCTTCTCCCTAAATGAGAATATCATCAAAAAGTACATTTATTTAAATTCTTCAATGCAAAAAATGAAGCTCATATATTACATAGTATTACAAGCAGAGTGATCTATTTCACGTGTTTATTTCTGTTAATGTTGATGATTATGGCTTACAGCCAATGAAAACCCAAAAGTCGTTATCTCAGCCAATTTGCAGCTTAATGACCAGGCTAATTTTTACAATTCTAACCACTGTCATTTTATGAGGTTATAACTCTAAAACACTTTAACGGATCTCGTTGATTCTGATATTGTTTTTTCGTGACATATTGTACTTCATGTTAGTGGTAAAATGTATTCGATATTACTTGCATTCATTTATGAAAAAAAACAGAAAATTGGCGAAAAGTTTTAAAATTTTGCAATTTTCGAATGCCCTTAAAACGGAGAGATTTGTCACAAAAAATTCTTAATACCGTATATACTCGAGTATAAGCCGAGACCCATAATTTTGCCACAAAAAACTAAGAAAATTTAATGACTCGAGTATAAGCCTAGGGTGGGAAATGCAGCAGCTACCGGTAAATTTAAAAAAAAAAAATAGATACCAATAAGACTGTGTGCACACGTTGCAGATTTTTCACATTTTTTCGCTATAAAAACGCTATATAAATGCGAAAAAAACGCATACATTATGCATCCCATCATTTAGAATGCATTCCGCAATTTTTGTGCACATGATGTGTTTTTTTCCACGAAAAAAACGCATTGCAGTAAAAAACGCAGCATGTTCATTAATTTTGCGGATTTCCCACTATATTATTGCATATATATAATATATTGCGGTAAAATCGCGGTAAAAAACACATGCGGATTTCTTGCAGAAAATGTCAGGTTTTGCACAGGAAATTTCTGCAAGAGATCCTGAACATGTGCACATAGCCTAAAAATAAAATTAACTGAGACATCAGTAGGTTAAGTGTTTTTGAATATCCATATTGAATGAGGAGCCCCATATAATGCTCCATACAGTTTATGATGCTCCATATTAAAATATGCCCCATATTATGCTGCACAAAGGTATATAATAATAGTAACATAACATACATAGTAACATAGTTAGTAAGGCCGAAAAAAGACATTTGTCCATCCAGTTCAGCCTATATTCCATCCTAATAAATCCCCAGATCTACGTCCTTCTACAGAACCTAATAATTGTATGATACAATATTGTTCTGCTCCAGGAAGACATCCAGGCCTCTCTTGAACCCCTCGACTGAGTTCGCCACCACCACCTCCTCAGGCAAGCAATTCCAGATTCTCACTGCCCTAACAGTAAAGAATCCTCTTCTATGTTGGTGGAAAAACCTTCTCTCCTCCAGACGCAAAGAATGCCCCCTTGTGCCCGTCACCTTCCTTGGTATAAACAGATCCTCAGCGAGATATTTGTATTGTCCCCTTATATACTTATACATGGTTATTAGATCGCCCCTCAGTCGTCTTTTTTCTAGACTAAATAATCCTAATTTCGCTAATCTATCTGGGTATTGTAGTTCTCCCATCCCCTTTATTAATTTTGTTGCCCTCCTTTGTACTCTCTCTAGTTCAATTATATCCTTCCTGAGCACCGGTGCCCAAAACTGGACACAGTACTCCATGTGCGGTCTAACTAGGGATTTGTACAGAGGCAGTATAATGCTCTCATCATGTGTATCCAGACCTCTTTTAATGCACCCCATGATCCTGTTTGCCTTGGCAGCTGCTGCCTGGCACTGGCTGCTCCAGGTAAGTTTATCATTAACTAGGATCCCCAAGTCCTTCTCCCTGTCAGATTTACCCAGTGGTTTCCCGTTCAGTGTGTAATGGTGATATTGATTCCCTCTTCCCATGTGTATAACCTTACATTTATCATTGTTAAACCTCATCTGCCACCTTTCAGCCCAAGTTTCCAACTTATCCAGATCCATCTGTAGCAGAATACTATCTTCTCTTGTATTAACTGCTTTACATAGTTTTGTATCATCTGCAAATATCGATATTTTACTGTGTAAACCTTCTACCAGATCATTAATGAATATGTTGAAGAGAACAGGTCCCAATACTGACCCCTGCGGTACCCCACTGGTCACAGCGACCCAGTTAGAGACTTTACCATTTATAACCACCCTCTGCTTTCTATCACTAAGCCAGTTACTAACCCATTTACACACATTTTCCCCCACACCAAGCATTCTCATTTTGTGTACCAACCTCTTGTGCGGCACGGTATCAAACGCTTTGGAAAAATCGAGATATACCACGTCCAATGACTCACCGTGGTCTAGCCTATAGCTTACCTCTTCATAAAAACTGATTAGATTGGTTTGACAGGAGCGATTTCTCATAAACCCATGCTGATATGGAGTTAAACAGTTATTCTCATTGAGATAATCCAGAATAACATCCCTCAGAAACCCTTCAAATATTTTACCAACAATAGAGGTTAGACTTACTGGCCTATAATTTCCAGGTTCACTTTTAGAGCCCTTTTTGAATATTGGCACCACATTTGCTATGCGCCAGTCCTGCGGAACAGACCCTGTCGCTATAGAGTCACTAAAAATAAGAAATAATGGTTTATCTATTACATTACTTAGTTCTCTTAGTACTCGTGGGTGTATGCCATCCGGACCCGGAGATTTATCTATTTTAATCTTATTTAGCCGGTTTCGCACCTCTTCTTGGGTTAGATTGGTGACCCTTAATATAGGGTTTTCATTGTTTCTTGGGATTTCACCTAGCATTTCATTTTCCACCGTGAATACCGTGGAGAAGAAGGTGTTTAATATGTTAGCTTTTTCCTCGTCATCTACAACCATTCTTTCCTCACTATTTTTTAAGGGGCCTACATTTTCAGTTTTTATTCTTTTACTATTGATATAGTTGAAGAACAGTTTGGGATTAGTTTTACTCTCCTTAGCAATGTGCTTCTCTGTTTCCTTTTTGGCAGCTTTAATTAGTTTTTTAGATAAAGTATTTTTCTCCCTATAGTTTTTTAGAGCTTCAATGGTGCCATCCTGCTTTAGTAGTGCAAATGCTTTCTTTTTACTGTTAATTGCCTGTCTTACTTCTTTGTTTAGCCACATTGGGTTT
Organism: Ranitomeya imitator; assembly: GCF_032444005.1. Taxonomy (NCBI): domain Eukaryota; kingdom Metazoa; phylum Chordata; class Amphibia; order Anura; family Dendrobatidae; genus Ranitomeya; species Ranitomeya imitator. Next base: position 714,065,810 of record NC_091286.1, on the reverse strand, counting down.
TTCCTATTTCTAGTCCTTTTATTCCCACAAGGTATAAACCGCTTACAGTGCCTATTTAGGATGTTCTTAAACATTTCCCATTTATTATCTGTATTCTTATTTCTGAGGATATTGTCCCAGTCTACCAGATTAAGGGCATCTCTAAGCTGTTCAAACTTTGCCTTCCTAAAGTTCAGTGTTTTTGTGACTCCCTGACAAGTCCCCCTAGTGAAAGACAGGTGAAACTGCACAATATTGTGGTCGCTATTTCCTAAATGCCCGACCACCTGCAGATTTGTTATTCTGTCAGGTCTATTAGATAGTATTAGGTCTAAAAGTGCTGCTCCTCTGGTTGGATTCTGCACCAATTGTGAAAGATAATTTTTCTTGGTTATTAGCAGAAACCTGTTGCCTTTATGGGTTTCACAGGTTTCTGTTTCCCAGTTAATATCCGGGTAGTTAAAGTCCCCCATAACCAGGACCTCATTATGGGTTGCAGCTTCATCTATCTGCTTTAGAAGTAGACTTTCCATGCTTTCTGTTATATTTGGGGGTTTGTAACAGACCCCAATGAGAATTTTGTTACCATTTTTCCCTCCATGAATTTCGACCCATATGGACTCGACATCCTCATTTCCTTCGCTAATATCCTCCCTTAAAGTGGACTTTAGACAAGACTTTACATAGAGACAAACCCCTCCTCCTCTCCGATTTTTACGATCCTTTCTAAACAGACTGTAACCCTGTAAGTTAACTGCCCAGTCATAGCTTTCATCTAACCATGTCTCGGTTATTCCCACTATGTCAAAGTTACCTGTAGATATTTCTGCTTCTAGTTCTTCCATCTTGTTTGTCAGGCTTCTGGCGTTTGCGAGCATGCAGTTTAGAGGATTTTGTTTTGTTCCAATCTCCTCACTGTGGATTGTTTTAGAAATGTTCTTACCTCCCTTCTGAGTATGTTTTCCTGGGTCGTCTTTGTTCGAGTCTAATGTTTTTCTTCCCGTCCCCTCTTCTTCTAGTTTAACGCCCTCCTGATGAGTGTAGCGAGTCTTCTGGCGAATGTGTGTTTCCCAGGTTTGTTGAGGTGTAGTCCGTCTCTGGCGAGGAGTCCATCGTACAAGTAATTCACACCGTGGTCCAGGAATCCGAATCCTTGTTGTCTGCACCATCGTCTTAGCCAGTTGTTTGCATCAAGGATCCTGTTCCATCTCCTGGTGCCATGCCCGTCTACTGGAAGGATAGAAGAAAAAACTACCTGTGCATCCAGTTCCTTTACTTTCTTCCCCAACTCTTCAAAGTCCTTGCAGATTGTCGGTAGGTCCTTCCTTGCCGTGTCATTGGTGCCAACATGTATCAGAAGAAATGGGTGGACGTCCTTGGAGCTGAAGAGCTTTGGTATCCTATCGGTCACATCCTTGATCATCGCACCTGGAAGGCAGCATACTTCTCTTGCAGTTATGTCCGGTCTGCAGATGGCTGCTTCGGTGCCTCTCAGTAGTGAGTCTCCCACCACCACCAATCTTCGTTGCTTCTTGGCTGTACTTTTTGCTGTCACTTGTTGCTGTGTGCCCTTTTCTTTTTTGCTTGCTGGTATTGCTTCATTCTTAGGTGTGCCATCTTCATCCTCTACAAAGATTTGATATCGGTTCTTCAGTTGTGTGGTTGGTGATTTCTCCATGGTCTTCTTGCTTCTTTTGGTCACATGCTTCCACTCATCTGCTTTTGAAGGTTCTCTGACACTTTTTGCACCTTCTGTGACCAGTAGAGATGCTTCTGTTCTGTCTAGAAAGTCTTCATTCTCTTTGATGAGTTTCAAGGTTGCTATTCTTTCTTCCAGACCCCGCACCTTTTCTTCTAAAAGGGCCACTAGTCTACACTTCTGACAGGTGAAATTGGATTCTTCTTCTGGTTGATCTGTGAACATGTAGCACATGCTGCAGCTCACCATGTAGGTTGTCACATCTGCCATGTTGCTCCTAGATCCTGCTGACTTGCTGTGTGTTTTCCTTCTTGTGTAATCTACTCAGCCAAGCTTTCTTGCAATAATATCCTACAGGCAAAAATTCGGTGATGCTTTCGAAGCAGCTGGTCCCGGCTGTACCCAACGATCTTCTAGCTTAGGGAGACTTCGCTTCTCCCAGAAGGCACCTGGAATATGCAAATTGGCCTCCTGAAGCTTGAATCCCTGGTTTGGTGATGCTTTCGAAGCAGCTGGTCCCGGCTGTACCCAACGATCTTCTAGCTTAGGGAGACTTCGCTTCTCCCAGAAGGCACCTGGAATATGCAAATTAGCCTCCTGAAGCTTGAATCCCTGGTTTGGTGATGCTTTCGAAGCAGCTGGTCCCGGCTGTACCCAACGATCTTCTAGCTTAGGGAGACTTCGCTTCTCCCAGAAGGCACCTGGAATATGCAAATTAGCCTCCTGAAGCTTGAATCCCTGGTTTGGTGATGCTTTCGAAGCAGCTGGTCCCGGCTGTACCCAACGATCTTCTAGCTTAGGGAGACTTCGCTTCTCCCAGAAGGCACCTGGAATATGCAAATTAGCCTCCTGAAGCTTGAATCCCTGGTTTGGTGATGCTTTCGAAGCAGCTGGTCCCGGCTGTACCCAACGATCTTCTAGCTTAGGGAGACTTCGCTTCTCCCAGAAGGCACCCTTATAATGGCCCCATAAGATGCTCGATAGAAAATGTGCCCCATACAATGAGGCATAAAGGTTGATGGCCCCATAAGATGCTCCATATATTATGCCCCATACGCTGTTGCTGCGATTAAAAAAAAAAAGAAAATCACATACTCACCTCTCGTCTTTCAGGCCCCCGTTCCACCGCTGCGTGCCACTCTGTCTTCCGGTTCTCTGACTGTTCAGGCAGAGGGCGCACACTAAACACGTCATCGCGCCCTCTCACTTGAACATTCACAGCTGGAGGATGCGGAAGATGGAGTGGTGCGCAGCGGTGGAACGGGGACAGGTGAATATCGCACAATGCTCACCCTCCCCCGTTATACTCACCTGCTCCCGGCGCGGTCCCTGCTTCTTACTGACAGATGGTCTCCGGGGCCGGCAGCTTCTTCTTATGTTCAGCGGTCACATCGTACCGCTCATTAAAGTAATGAATATGTGGCTCCACCCCTACATTTTTTTGGGGTTAGGCAGTTAAGGGTTAAAAGTTGACCAGCAATTTCTCATTTTTACAACACCATTTTTTTTTAAGGACCACATCACATTTTAAAGTCACTTTGAGGGGTCTATATGATAGAAAATACCCAAACTTGACACCCTTCTAAAAACTACACCCCTCAAGGTGCTCAAAACCACATTCAAGAAGTTTACTAACCCTTTACGTGCTTCACAGGAACTAAAGCAATGTGGAAGGAAAAAATGAACATTTAACTTTTTTTCACAAACATTTTATTTCAGAACCATTTTTTTAATTTTCACCAATGTAATAAGAGAAAATGAACCACAACATTTGTGCAATTGCTCCTGAGTACGCTGATACCCCATATGTTGGGGTTAACCACTGTTTGGGCACACGGGAGGGCTCGGAAGGAAAGGAGCACTGTTTTACTTATTCAATGTAGAATTGGCTGGAATTGAGATTGGACACCATGTCGTGTTTGGAGAGCCAGTGATGTGCCTAAAAAGTAGAAACCCCCCGCAAGTGACACCATTTTGGAAACTAGACCACCCAAGGAACTTACCTAGCTATGTGGTGAGCACTTTGAACCCGCAGTTGTTTCACTAAAGTTTAAAATGTAGAGCCGTGAAAATAAAAAATATTTTTTTCCCACAAAAATGATCTTTTAGCCCCGATTTTTTTATTTTCCCAAGGGTAACAGGAGAATTTGGACCCCAGAAGTTGTTGTCCCATTTGTCCTGAGTACGTTGGCGCACGTCGGGGCTCGGAATGGAAGTAACGACGTTTTGGAGTGCAGACTTTGGTAGGATGGTCTACGTGCGTCATGTTGCATTTGCAGAGCCCCTGATGTGCCTAAACAGTGGAAACCCCCCACAAGTGCACGGGAGAGCTCGGAAGGGAAGGAGCACCATTTGACTTTTTCAACACAGAATTGAGATCGGATGCCATGTCGCATTTGGAGAGCCCCTGATATGCCTAAACAGTGGACACCCCCAATTCAAACTCCAACCCTAACCCCAACACACCCCTAATCCCAACCCTAACTATAACCTTAATCCTTACCCTAATCCTAACCGTAAACATAATCCAAACCCTAACTATAGCAGCAACCCTAACTTTAGCCCAACTCACTTAGCCCAACTCTAACCCTAGTGGATAAATGGCAAAAATATATATTTTTTTTATTTAATTATTTTTCCCTATCTAAGGGGGTGATAAAGGGGGGGTTCACTTCCTATTTTTTTTTTTCATTTTTATCACTGTGATAGGGTCTATCACAGTGATCAAAATGAACCAATAGGACAAAATCTCCTACTGTTGCAGTGTCCCCGCCGGCAGATCTCAGCGGGCGCACTGCGCATGCGTCTGCCATTTTCTTACCTGAAGAAGGCGCCAGCGGCCATGGGGGGAAGTTGGAGGACCCAGGGATACTGGTAAGTATTTGGGGGGGTCGGGGATCCTATTTTTTTCTCCTCTGATGTGCGATCACATAAGAGGAGAGAGACATTAAATGGCAAATTGGACTTTTTTTTCGCACTCGCCGTTATACGGTTAATAACGTGTTATGATCTGGTGGCCTTGGAGCCGCATGGAACTTTCTCTGGAGTTGGTGGAAACTGTACTGACCGCAAATCCTGAACTTAACACCGCAATTAGAAGTAGCCGTGGGGTGTACCTAACAAATCCTAGACACCTCGACACAGCTGGAGGACTAAATACCCCTATAGATGGAAGTAGGAATTCCACCTTGCCTCAGAGCAGAACCCCAAAGGATAGGCAGCCCCCCACAAATATTGACTGTGAGTAGTAGAGGAAAGACACGCAGGCAGGAAACAGGATTTAGCAAAAGAGGCCACTTCTAGCTAAATAGGAAGGATAGGACAGAATACTAAGCGGTCAGTATTAAAACCCTTCCAAAAAATATCCACAGCAGATGATACAAAAAATTCCACCATCTATATAAAGATGTGGAGCGTGTATCTGCAACTCCTGAGAATCCAACAAGACTGAGAAAACACTGACACAATCTAAGCTGGACAAGAGAAAACAAATGAATAGCACAAAATTATTAAGCACACAGCATGTGTGCCACAGAAACAAAAACCAGACACTTATCTTTGCTGAATTGGCAGCAAGGCAGGAGGAACCAGACAAAGATCCAAAACCTCCCTGAACCATGGACAACTGGCAAGGACTAATGAATCCTGCACACCTAAATACCCCAGTCAGAACTGCAATCAGCAGATACACGTGACCATGACTGTATCTCAGGGACAACTGCATTACCACCTACAACCACTGGAGGGAACCCAAAAGCAGAATTCACAACAATAACAGCGATCGCAACCCAGGCGGCTGAGACCCTGGAGAAAAACCAACTCTGGGGGGCGCTATACACTTTTAATTAACGGCACTGTAGTTTAAGTACCCCTAACTACCTCCGAGAAAAATGTGTATCGGCGGTCATTAAGGGGTTAATATCCGAAATATTGGCGAACGGAAATGTATGAAACGAATGTTCAGTAAATGCACTCAATACTTGGTCGGGGCTCCTTTTGCATCAATGCAGCGTGGCATGGAGGCGATCAGCCTGTGGCACTGCTGAGGGGTTATGGAAGCCCAGGTCGCTTTGATAGCAGCCTTCAGCTCATCTGCATTGTTGCGTCTAGTGTCTCTCATCTTAAGGTACCATCACATTAAGCGACGCTGCAGCGATATAGACAACGATGCCGATCTCTGCAGCGTCGCTGTTTAGTTCGCTAGGAGACGTCAAACACAGCAACAGCAGAACGATGCAGGAGCGATCCAGTAACATACATAGTAACATAGTAAGGCCGAAAAAAGACATTTTTCCATCCATTTCAGCCTATATTCCATCATAATAAATCCCCAGATCTACGTCCTTCTACAGAACCTAATAATTGTATGATACAATATTGTTCTACTCCAGGAAGACATCCAGGCCTCTCTTGAACCCCTCGACTGAGTTCGCCATCACCACCTCCTCAGGCAAGCAATTCCAGATTCTCACTGCCCTAACAGTAAAGAATCCTCTTCTATGTTGGTGGAAAAACCTTCTCTCCTCCAGACGAAAGAGTGCGTACTTATCGTTCTCGCTGGTTGTTCGCTCCATGGAAAAACATTGCAGGCATCGTTGCTTTTGCTGTCAAACAGGACGAATCACGCCGACCTGACGACCAAATAAAGTTCTGGACTTTCAGCTCCGACCAGCGATGTCACAGCGGGATCCTGATCGCTACTACGTGTTAAACACAACGAGATCGCTATCCAGGACGCTGCAATGTCACGGATCCTTGTCGTTCTCGTTGGTAAGTTGCTTAATGTGACGGTGCCTTTACTCTTGACAATACTCCATAGATTCTCTATGGGGTTAAGGTCAGGCGAGTTTGCTGCCAATCAAGCCCAGTGATACTGTTGTTTTTACACCAGGTATTGGTACTTTTGGCCGTGTGGACAGGGGCCAAGTCCTGCTGGAGAAAGACATTTCCATCTCCAAAAAGCTTGTCGGCAGAGGGAAGCATGAAGTACTCTAAAATGTCCTGGTAGACGGCTGCGCTGACTTTGGTCTTGATAAAACACAGTGGACCGACACCAGCAGATGACATGGCTCCCCAAACCATCACTGATTGTGGAGACTTCACACGAGACCTCCAGCAGCTTGGATTGTGGCCTCTCCACTCTTCCTCCAGACTCTGGGACCTTGATTTCCAAATGAAATGCAAAATTTACTTCCATATGAACACAACACCTTGGACCCCTGACACCAGTCCAGTTCTTTTCCTCCTTTGCCATGGTAAGAAGCTTCTGGCGTTGTCTATTGGTCATGAGTGGCTGACACAAGGAATGTGACACTTGTAGCCCATTTCCTGGAGACATCTGTGTGGTGACTCTTGAAGCAATGACTTCAGCAGCAGCCCACTCCTTGTTAATCTTCCCCACATTTTTTAATGGCCTTTTCTTAACAATCCTTTCAAGGTTGCTTGTGCACCTTTTTCTACCACACTTTTTCCTTCCACTCCACTTTCCATTAATATGCTTGGATACAGCACTCTGTGAACAGCCGGCTTGTTTAGCAATGACCTTTTGTGGCTTCCCCTCCTGGTGGAGTGTGTCAATGACGCCTTCTGGACATCTGTCAGGTCAGCAGTCTTCCCCATGATTGTGGAGCTACTGAAACAGACTAAGGGACCTTTATAAATACTTTGGAGCCTTTACAGGTGTTTATTGTTAATTATTCTAATTTACTGAGATAATGACTTCTGGGTTTTCATTGGCTGTAAGCCATAATCCTCAACATTAACAGAAATAAACACGTGAAATAGATCACTCTGTGTGTAATGACTCTATAGAATATAGGAGATTCACTTTTTATATTTTAGAACTGAAATAAATTCACTTTTTGATGATATTCTAATTTTGTGAGACGCACCTGTACATACCTCGGTACGGTCAATGCCAACTCCACAATAAACGAAGATAGATTATTAACTGCCACCCCCAATAGTTTATAAAGGCCGATTGGACCCCCCATTACAGGTAGCTTATGGCTTCAGGGGTGCAGTAGAGCAAGAGGATCAAAGCTATTACATTTTATATTTAATCCAGAAAGCTAGGCAGAATGTATAAAAAAAAACAAAACAAAAGGATTTACAAAGGGAACAAAACAAGACAGTAAATGCAATTGCCGTATACACTCGAGTATAAGCCGAGATTTTCAGTCCATTTTTTTGGGCTGAAAGTGCCCCTCTCAGCCTATACTTGAGTCGTTGTCCCAGGGGGTCGGCGGGGGAGCAGCAGCTGTCACATTCTCACCTGCTCCTGGCGCGGTCCCTACATGTCCAATGGTCTCCGGGTGCCCGCCCATAGGGGTGGAGCCGCATATTCATTACTTTAATGAGTGGTACGTGACCGCTGAACACAGGAAGAGCTGCGGGCACCCGGAGATCATCTGACAGTGAGACGCTGCCAGGGACCATGATGGGAGCAGGTGAGTATAACGGGGGAGGTGAGCATTGCGCGATATTCACCTGACCCCGTTACACTACCGGGCGCCGCTCCATCTTCCGTGTCCTCTGCCTGTGACTGTTCAGGTCAGAGGGCGCGATGACGTAATTAGTGCACACCGCCCTCTGCCAGCACAGTCAGAAAGCCGGAAGATAGAGCGGCATGCAGCAGTGATACGGGAAAGGTGAATATCGCAAGTGCCGGAGGCCTGAGCGACGAGAGGTGAGTAAGTAATTTTATTTTAATCGCAGCAACAGCAAATAGGGCATAATGTGTGGAGCATCTTATGGGGCCATCAACCTTTATGCTGCATTGTATGGGGCATAATGTATGGAGCATCTTATGGGGCATAATGTATGGAGCATCTTATGGGGCATAATGTATGGAGCATCTTATGGGGCATAATGTATGGAGCATCTTATGGGGCATAATCTATGGAGCATCTTATGGGGAATAATGTATGGAGCATCTTATGGGGCCATCAACCTTTATGCCGCATTGTATGGGGCATAATGTATGGAGCATCTTATGGGGCATAATGTATGGAGCATCTTATGGGGCCATCAACCTTTATGCCGCATTGTATGGGGCATAATGTATGGAGCATCTTATGGGGCATAATGTATGGAGCATCTTATGGGGCATAATGTATGGAGCATCTTATGGGGCATAATGTATGGAGCATCTTATGGGGCATAATGTATGGAGCATCTTATGGGGCATAATCTATGGAGCATCTTATGGGGAATAATGTATGGAGCATCTTATGGGGCCATCAACCTTTATGGAGCATCTTATGGGGCAAATGTTTCTATGGAGCATCTTATGGGGCCATCATTAACCTTTATGCAGCATTATATGGGGCATATTTTAATATGGAGCATCTTATGGGGCCATTATTAACCTTTATGCAGCATTATATGGGGCATATTTTAATATGGAGCATTTTATGGGGCCCATCATGAACTGTATGGAGCATTATATGGGGCGTAGTTTGTATGGAGCATCTTATGGGGCCATCATGAACTGTATGGAGCATTATATGGAGCGTATTTTATTATGGAGCATCTTATGGGGCCCATCATGAACTGTATGGAGCATTATATGAGGCTCCTGATTCAATATGGATATTCAAAAACACTTAACTACTGAAGTCTCAATTAATTTTACTTTTATTGGTATCTATTTTTATTTTTGACATTTACCGGTAGCTGCTGGCTGCTAGGCTTATACTCGAGGCAATAAGTTTTCCCAGTTTTTTGTGACAAAATTAGGGGTCTCGGCTTATACTCGAGTATATACGGTACATAACAAGGAATAACAAAAGAAGCTTAGTAAATTGGGTCACAGATATGGCTCAGAGCTCAGCGGAGGGAGGTTTTCCTTAGCAAAACAGACAGAACCCGCAGCCAGGTGCACCTTCCTGAACTGACAGGGGCCACAGTTTGGCCTTTTAATAACACAAGTTACTTCCCGTCTGGTGTCTGATAACAGGGCTGGTCATGAGATGTGGCATGGAATTAATGATGCTATATAAATTAATAATAATAATAATAATAATAATGTGGCTTCAGTTTCAGAAAACTACGGGATTCCAAACTTCCAGGTTATCTCTGTCTGTTACCGTTTTCTTTTCTATCACAAATTTATCTTTGTATAGAGACCAAAAAAGACCCCGTCCGCACAATCTATCAGGCCGTTATTCAAATGGAGGGATTCTCACAGCGAAGTGGGTAAGTGTGTCACATCCGTCTCTTGGCCACGACACCGGAAATCTATATCCCATAAATATCGGATCGATGGAAACCCCAATCTGTGGACCCCGGACCCAGGTGGGCTACAATGTTATGATGAAAGGAAGCTCATCCTGGAGACCTCAATAGACCGTCCACTGCAGGGAACGGCAACAGTTTTCTCTTCTTATGCTAATTAATTTTCTTACTTCCTAGCCATGCGTAATTTACTCTCTAGCTATGATTGACACGTGGTCCTATTACCAAACGGAGTTAGATTCTCAGCACTTTCTCCTGGGGATTTGGGGGATTTTAATCTTTCTATGACAGACTGTTCCGAAAAACTTGATATTATACGGCTCCAGATCCCTGATCTCAAATCATCCAGTATGTCTGGGATCACATGAAGAGACAGAAGGATCAAACAGAAGATCTGGGGTCAGTTCTCCAAGATTTTTGGCACAAGCTCCTGCCAAGATCCTCCATAACCTGTGTACAAGTGATGAGAACAAGTTATGGAGGAGACAGAAGGTCACCAGATACTGATCATGGAGGAGACGGGTGGTCACCAGATACTGATGATGGAGGTGACGGGTGGTCACCAGATACTGATGATGGAGGAGACGAGCGGTCACCAGATACTGATGATGGAGGAGACGAGCGGTCACCAGATACTGATGATGGAGGTGACGGGCGGTCACCAGATACTGATGATGGAGGAGATGGGTGGTCACCAGATACTGATGATGGAGGTGACGGGCGATCACCAGATACTGATCATGGAGGAGACGGGTGGTCACCAGATACTGATGATGGAGGTGACGGGTGGTCACCAGATACTGATCATGGAGGAGACGGGTGGTCACCAGATACTGATGATGGAGGTGACGGGTGGTCACCAGATACTGATCATGGAGGAGACGGGTGGTCACCAGATACTGATGATGGAGGAGATGGGTGGTCACCAGATACTGATCATGGAGGAGACGGGTGGTCACCAGATACTGATGATGGAGGTGACGGGTGGTCACCAGATACTGATCATGGAGGAGACGGGTGGTCACCAGATACTGATGATGGAGGTGACGGGTGGTCACCAGATACTGATCATGGAGGAGACGGGTGGTCACCAGATACTGATGATGGAGGAGATGGGCGGTCACCAGATACTGATGATGGAGGAGACAGGTGGTCACCAGATACTGATGATGGAGGAGACGGGCGGTCACCAGATACTGATGATGGAGGAGACGGGCGGTCACCAGATACTGATGATAGAGGTGATGGGCGGTCACCAGATACTGATGATGGAGGAGACGGGCGGTCACCAGATACTGATGATGGAGGAGATGGGCGGTCACCAGATACTGATGATGGAGGAGACAGGTGGTCACCAGATACTGATGATGGAGGAGACGGGCGGTCACCAGATACTGATGATGGAGGAGACGGGCGGTCAGCAGATACTGATGATGGAGGAGACGGGTGGTCACCAGATACTGATGATGGAGGTGACGGGTGGTCACCAGATACTGATGATGGAGGTGACGGGCAATCACCAGATACTGATGATGGAGGCAATGGGTGGTCACCAGATACTGATCATGGAGGAGACGGGTGGTCACCAGATACTGATGATGGAGGCAATGGGTGGTCACCAGATACTGATCATGGAGGAGACGGGTGGTCACCAGATACTGATCATGGAGGCAATGGGTGGTCACCAGATACTGATCATGGAGGAGACGGGTGGTCACCAGATACTGATCATGGAGGAGACGGGTGGTCACCAGATACTGATGATGGAGGTGACGGGCAATCACCAGATACTGATGATGGAGGCAATGGGTGGTCACCAGATACTGATCATGGAGGAGACGGGTGGTCACCAGATACTGATGATGGAGGCAATGGGTGGTCACCAGATACTGATCATGGAGGAGACGGGTGGTCACCAGATACTGATGATGGAGGTGACGGGCGATCACCAGATACTGATAATGGAGGTGACGGGCGGTCACCAGATACTGATGATGGAGGTGACGGGCGATCACCAGATACTGATGATGGAGGCAATGGGTGGTCACCAGATACTGATGATGGAGGAGAAGGGCGGTCACCAGATACTGATGATGGAGGAGATGGGCGGTCACCAGACACTGATGATGGAGGAGACGGGCGGTCACCAGATACTGATGATGGAGGCAACAGGCGGTCACCAGATACTGATGATGGAGGCAATGGGCGGTCACCAGATACTGATGATGGAGGAGACGGGCGGTCACCAGATACTGATGATGGAGGAGATGGGCGGTCACCAGACACTGATGATGGAGGAGACGGGCGGTCACCAGATACTGATGATGGAGGTGACGAGCGGTCACCAGAAACTGATGATGGAGGAGACGGGCGGTCACCAGATACTGATGATGGAGGCAACAGGCGGTCACCAGATACTGATGATGGAGGAGACGGGCGGTCACCAGATACTGATGATGGAGGCAACAGGCGGTCACCAGATACTGATGATGGAGGAGACGGGTGGTCACAGATACTGATGATAGAGGCGATGGGCGGTCACCAGATACTGATGATGGGGGAGACGGGTGATCACCAAATACTGATGATGGGGGAGACGGGTGATCACCAAATACTGATCATGGAGGAGACGGGCGGTCACCAGATACTGATGATGGAGGTGACGGGCGATCACCAGATACTGATGATGGAGGCAATGGGTGGTCACCAGATACTGATGATGGAGGTGACGGGCGGTCACCAGATACTGGTGATGGAGGCAACAGGCGGTCACCAGATACTGATGATGGAGGAGACGGGCGGTCACCAGATACTGATGATGGAGGTGATGGGCGGTCACCAGATACTGATGATGGAGGCAACAGGCGGTCACCAGATACTGATGATGGAGGAGACGGGCGGTCACCAGATACTGATGATGGAGGGAATGGGTGGTCACCAGATACTGATGATGGAGGTGACGGGCGGTCACCAGATACTGATGATGGAGGAGACGGGCGGTCACCAAATACTGATGATGGAGGCAATGGGTGGTCACCAGATACTGAATAACCATGTATAAGTATATAAGGGGACAATACAAATATCTCGCTGAGGATCTGTTTATACCAAGGAAGGTGACGGGCACAAGGGGGCATTCTTTGCGTCTGGAGGAGAGAAGGTTTTTCCACCAACATAGAAGAGGATTCTTTACTGTTAGGGCAGTGAGAATCTGGAATTGCTTGCCTGAGGAGGTGGTGATGGCGAACTCAGTCGAGGGGTTCAAGAGAGGCCTGGATGTCTTCCTGGAGCAGAACAATGTTGTATCATACAATTATTAGGTTCTGTAGAAGGACGTAGATCTGGGGATTTATTATGATGTAATATAGGCTGAACTGGATGGACAAATGGCTTTTTTCGGCCTTTCTAACTATGTTACTATGTTACTATGATGATGGAGGTGACGGGCGGTCATCAGATACTGATGATGGAGGTGACGGGCGGTCACCAGATACTGATGATGGAGGAGACGGGCGGTCACCAGATACTGATGATGGAGGCAACAGGCGGTCACCAGATACTGATGATGGAGGCAACAGGCGGTCACCAGATACTGATGATGGAGGAGAAGGGCGGTCACCAGATACTGATGATGGAGGAGAAGGGCGGTCACCAGATACTGATGATGGAGGAGAAGGGCGGTCACCAGATACTGATGATGGAGGAGAAGGGCGGTCACCAGATACTGATGATGGAGGAGACGGGCGGTCACCAGATACTGATGATGGAGGTTACGGGCGGTCACCAGATACTGATGATGGAGGGGACAGGCAGTCACCAGATACTGATGATGGAGGAGACGGGCGGTCACCAGATACTGATGATGGAGGCAACAGGCGGTCACCAGATACTGATGATGGAGGCAATGGGCGGTCACCAGATACTGATGATGGAGGAGACGGGCGGTCACCAGATACTGATGATGGAGGCAACAGGCGGTCACCAGATACTGATGATGGAGGAGACGGGTGGTCACAGATACTGATGATGGAGGAGACGGGCGGTCACCAGATACTGATGATGGGGGAGACGGGTGATCACCAAATACTGATCATGGAGGAGACGGGCGGTCACCAGATACTGATGATGGAGGTGACGGGCGATCACCAGATACTGATGATGGAGGCAATGGGTGGTCACCAGATACTGATGATGGAGGTGACGGGCGGTCACCAGATACTGGTGATGGAGGCAATGGGCGGTCACCAGATACTGATGATGGAGGCAACAGGCGGTCACCAGATACTGATGATGGAGGCAACAGGCGGTCACCAGATACTGATGATGGAGGAGACGGGTGGTCACAGATACTGATGATGGAGGCGATGGGCGGTCACCAGATACTGATGATGGGGGAGACGGGTGATCACCAAATACTGATGATGGAGGTGACGGGCGGTCACCAGATACTGATGATGGAGGAGATGGGCAGTCACCAGATACTGATGATGGAGGAGACGGGTGGTCACCAGATACTGATGATGGAGGTGACGGGCGGTCACCAGATACTGATGGAGGAGACGGGCGGTCACCAGATACTGATGATGGAGGCGATGGGTGGTCACCAGATACTGATGATGGAGGTGACGGGCGGTCACCAGATACTGATGGAGGAGACGGGTGGTCACCAGATACTGATGATGGAGGCAACAGGCGGTCACCAGATACTGATGATGGAGGCGACGGGTGGTCACTAGTGAGGAGCGAGTATACTCGTTGCTCGGGTTTTCCAGAGCACGCTCAGGTGATCTCCGAGTATTTGTTAGTGTTCGGAGATTTAGTTTTCATCGCCACAGCTGAATGATTTACAGCTACTAGCCAGCCTGAGTATATGTGGGGGTTGCCTGGTTGCTAGGGAATTCCCACATATAATCAAGCTGGCCACTAGCTGTAAATCATTCAGCTGCGGCAGTGAAAACTAAATCTCCTAACACTAACAAATACTCGGAGACCAGAAATCCCAAGCAACGAGTATACTCTCTCATCACTAGTGGTCACCAGATACTGATGATGGAGGCAACGGGTGGTCACTAGTGAGGAGCGAGTATACTCGTTGCTTGGGTTTTCCCGAGCATGCTCAGGTGATCTCCGAGTATTTGTTAGTGTTTGGTGATTTAGTTTTCATCGCCACAGCTGAATGATTTACAGCTACTAGCCAGGCTTTTTTTATTGTCCAAGAAAGGCATTCCACACAAACCGTATTCCAGCATGACAAAGGGTGTATGACCCGAAAAGTTGCTATACTTCACTTTGTGGTGAAATACCTTTTTTTGAGTTTCAGGGTAAAAATTAAAAGCATTAAAAAAAAACATTCCTTTTGTGTCAGTTGTGGTATTCCCTTATACATTATTAATTTAAAACAAAAAATGGTTTGTCTATATTTTTTTGTATCAGGAGAAACTAGGAAGCAAAAATAGGATTTTATCTGGTGATAAACAGTAAAGTGATCTGTCAGCAGGATAACTACAGACAGCGTCAGGTCAGTGCCGTTATACTGATTACAATGGATCCTGGTGATGAAATCAGTCTTGTGGTTGTTGTGGAATCTGAATTTGTAGTTTTCAGTTAGAGATTCTCATGTTCTGGGGCGGACATGTGGGAGGGGCTAAGGGTGGGCCTATGTTTTGTGGGTGGGGCTTTATGTGGTGCACTGTCACATATGCATCGGTATAGGCTTATGACAGGTTGCTGACCTGTCCCCTAATTTACATATTGAATATACTATCAAATCGCCAATAGATGCTACTGAGCCGGGTCCATTTTGATTAAGATATATTTTTTCTTGCGACAAAACAAAATGCCTAAATATAATGAATATATGCATGTCATACATCATATCATGTTACAGCGCAGGCGCCACCACAGGCTCCGGCCTGATGAATGATATTTTTTTTCAAATAATATTGTATTCAGTATATAAAATAGGGGGCGGGTCAGTGACCTGTCATAAGCCCATACTGATGAATATGTAAGCAGAGCACCACATAAAGCCCGCTCACAACCATACCCACAGGCCCAACCTCAGCCCCACCCACACACCCCATTGGCCCGCACACAGCTCCGCCCCGGAGCATGAGAAACTCAGAAACTAAAAACTACAAATCCAGATTCCACAACAACCACAAGACGGATTTCATCACCAGGTATCATTGTAATCAGTACATCATTGTCTGTATGTAGTCACTGAGCACAATCCTGCTGACAAGGCACTGCAATAACCAGTGCTTGGTCTCCTGGTGGGCTTGTGGGTCACAACACTTTGTGAGCAATTAAGCCAGGTGCTGCACGCCACAGCTCATAAATCCAACATCATATCTGTTGGGGAAATAGAATTTTTACTGCGTTGCTTGGGAAATTCCATGGATGAAAACAGGACACAAGCTGAAGAGTATTGCGGTCATAAGTTATCCACCGTCTTCCTCCAGATAAAACCACCGCGAGAATCCACAGACAAAGACCAGAAACAATGAAACGTGAGAAAACATAAAACACCAGATGAAATAAGCTATGAAGAGAAGGTTTCTATAAAAACTCCGGGGTATGTTAATCTACTATATAATTGTCTAAGGGTCACTTCCGTCTGTCTGTCACAGATATTCATTGGTCGTGGCCTCTGTCTGTCATGGAAATCCAAGTCACTGATTGGTCGTGGCAAAACAGCCACGACCAATCAGCGACGGGCACAGTCCGGAAAAAAATGGCCGCTCCTTCCTCCCTGCAATCAGTGCCCGGCGCCCGCATACTCCCGTCCGGTCACACAGGGTTAATGGCAGCGTTGACCGCGGTGTAACGCACTCGGTTAATGCCGCTATTAACCCTGTGTGACCAACTTTTTACTATTCATGCTGCCTATGCAGCATGAATAGTAAAAAGATCTAATGTTAAAAATAATTAAAAATATAAAAAATCGTTATATACTCACCGTCCGTCGGCCCCTCGGATCCACAACAAGCCTTTCCCGCTCACGACGCTCCGGTAACCGGTCCATGCTGCGATCTCGCGAGATGATGACGTAGCGGTCTCGCGAGACCGCTAAGTCATCATCTTGCGGGAACGCAAAGCACTCTTGGGACTGGAGCGCGCGGAGACCATCGGTAACCGGCCACTTCGATCGGGAGGCTCCGGAAGGTGAGTGTGTAACTATTTTTTATTTTAATTTTTTTTTTACAGGGATATGGTGCATACTACGTGACTGGCCAATATACTATGTGTCTGTGCTGTATACTACGTGACTGGGCAATATACTACGTTACTGGGCAATATACTACGTCACTGGGCAATATACTACGTGGCTGGGCAATATACTACGTGGCTGGGCAATATACTATGTGTCTGTGCTGTATACTACGTGACTGGGCAATATACTACGTCACTGGGCAATATACTACGTCACTGGGCAATATACTACGTGGCTGGGCAATATACTATGTGTCTGTGCTGTATACTACGTGACTGGGCAATATACTACATGACTGGGCAATATACTACGTCACTGGGCAATATACTACGTGGCTGGGCAATATACTACGTGGCTGGGCAATATACTATGTCGCTGGGCAATATACTACGTGACTGGGCAATATACTACGTGGCTGGGCAATATACTATGTCGCTGGGCAATATACTACGTCACTGGGCAATATACTACGTCACTGGGCAATATACTACGTGGCTGGGCAATATACTATGTCGCTGGGCAATATACTACGTGACTGGGCAATATACTACGTGACTGGGCAATATACTACGTGGCTGGGCAATATACTACGTGGCTGGGCAATATACTATGTGTCTGTGCTGTATACTACGTGACTGGGCAATATACTACATGACTGGGCAATATACTACGTCACTGGGCAATATACTACGTGGCTGGGCAATATACTACGTGGCTGGGCAATATACTACGTGGCTGGGCAATATACTACGTGACTGGGCAATATACTACATGACTGGGCAATATACTACGTCACTGGGCAATATACTACGTGGCTGGGCAATATACTACGTGGCTGGGCAATATACTATGTCGCTGGGCAATATACTACGTGACTGGGCAATATACTACGTGGCTGGGCAATATACTATGTCGCTGGGCAATATACTACGTCACTGGGCAATATACTACGTCACTGGGCAATATACTACGTGGCTGGGCAATATACTATGTCGCTGGGCAATATACTACGTGACTGGGCAATATACTACGTGACTGGGCAATATACTACATGACTGGGCAATATACTACGTCACTGGGCAATATACTACGTGGCTGGGCAATATACTACGTGGCTGGGCAATATACTATGTCGCTGGGCAATATACTACGTGACTGGGCAATATACTACGTGGCTGGGCAATATACTATGTCGCTGGGCAATATACTACGTCACTGGGCAATATACTACGTCACTGGGCAATATACTACGTGGCTGGGCAATATACTATGTCGCTGGGCAATATACTACGTGACTGGGCAATATACTACGTGACTGGGCAATATACTACGTCACTGGGCAATATACTACGTGGCTGGGCAATATACTATGTGTCTGTGCTGTATACTACGTGACTGGGCAATATACTACGTGACTGGGCAATATACTACGTGACTGGGCAATATACTACGTGGCTGGGCAATATACTACGTCACTGGGCAATATACTATGTCGCTGGGCAATATACTACGTGACTGGGCAATATACTACGTGGCTGGGCAATATACTATGTCGCTGGGCAATATACTACGTCACTGGGCAATATACTACGTCACTGGGCAATATACTACGTGACTGGCCAATATAATACGTGGCTGGGCAATATACTACGTCACTGGGCAATATACTACGTGGCTGGGCAATATACTATGTCGCTGGGCAATATACTACGTGGCTGGACAATATACAATGTGGCTGGGCAATATACTACGTGACTGGGCAATATACTATGTCGCTGGGCAATATACTACGTCACTGGGCAATATACTACGTCACTGGGCAATATACTACGTGGCTGGGCAATATACTATGTCGCTGGGCAATATACTACGTGGCTGGACAATATACAATGTGGCTGGGCAATATACTACGTGACTGGGCAATATACTACGTGACTGGGCAATATACTACGTGGCTGGGCAATATACTATGTGGCTGGGCAATATACTACGTGGCTGGGCAATATACTACGTGGCTGGGCAATATACTACGTGGCTGGGCAATATACTACGTGGCTGGGCAATATACTACATGGCTGGGCAATATACTATGTGACTGGGCAATATACTACGTGACTGCCCAATATACTACGTGGCTCTGTGTTGTATACTGTTGTGAATTCTGTGGCCAAGCTCCCTCCTGTGGTCATGAGTGGTACTGCGGCTGGTTCTGTCTATAAGCTTCCTTTGGTGGATGAGAGTGGTACTGCGGCTTCTGAGTTTCCTTCCTCAGGTGATGAGGTTAAGTCGTTAGGTGCTGCTCTATTTAACTCCACCTGGTGCTTTGATCCTGGTCTCCAGTCAATGTTCTAGTTTTGGTCTTGCTTCCTCCTGGATCGTTCCTGTGGCCTGTGTATCCTGCATAAGCTAAGTTTGCTATTTTTTCTGTCCAGCTTGCTATATTTGTTTTTCTGCTTGCTGGAAGCTCTGAGACGCAGAGGGAGCACCTCCGTACCGTTAGTCGGTGCGGAGGGTCTTTTTGCCCCTCTGCGTGGTTGTTTGTAGGTTTTTGTGTTGACCGCAAAGCTATCTTTCCTATCCTCGCTCTGTTCAGAAAGTCGGGCCTCACTTTGCTGAATCTATTTCATCTCTGTGTTTGTCTTTTCATCTTTACTCACAGTCATTATATGTGGGGGCTGCCTTTTCCTTTGGGGAATTTCTCTGAGGCAAGGTAGGCTTATTTTTCTATCTTCAGGGCTAGTTAGTTTCTCAGGCTGTGCCGAGTTGCATAGGGAGCGTTAGGCGCAATCCACGGCTACCTCTAGTGTGGTGTGTTAGGATTAGGGATTGCGGTCAGCAGAGTTCCCACGTCTCAGAGCTCGTCCTTAATTTTTGGTCTTTTGTCAGGTCACTTGTGTGCTCTGTACTTCTATGTCCATTGTGGTTCTGAATTACCTGTTCATAACAGTATACTACGTCACTGGGCAATATACCACGTGACTGGGCAATATACTACGTGGTTAGGCAATATACTTTGTGGCTGGGCAATATACTACGTGACTGGGCAATATACTACGTGACTGGGCAATATACTACGTGACTGGGCAATATACTACATGGCTGAGCAATATACTACGTGGCTGGGCAATATACTACGTGGCTGGGCAATATACTACGTGACTGGGCAATATACTACGTGGCTGGGCAATATACTACGTCACTGGGCAATATACTACGTGGCTGGGCAATATACTACATCAGCAAATATCTCGCTGAGGATCTGTTTATACCAAGGAAGGTGACGGGCACAAGGGGGCATTCTTTGCGTCTGGAGGAGAGAAGGTTTTTCCACCAACATAGAAGAGGATTCTTTACTGTTAGGGCAGTGAGAATCTGGAATTGCTTGCCTGAGGAGGTGGTGATGGCGAACTCAGTCGAGGGGTTCAAGAGAGGCCTGGATGTCTTCCTGGAGCAGAACAATATTGTATCATACAATTATTAGGTTCTGTAGAAGGACGTAGATCTGGGGATTTATTATGATGGAATATAGGCTGAACTGGATGGACAAATGTCTTTTTTCGGCCTTACTAACTATGTTACTATGTTACTGTGTTACATCGCTGGGCAATATACTACGTGACTGGGCAATATACTACGTGACTGGGCAATATACTACGTGGCTGGGCAATATACTACGTGACTGTGCAGTATACTACGTAACTGGGCAATATACTACGTGGCTGGGCAATATACTACGTGACTGGGCAATATACTACGTGGCTGGGCAATATACTACGTGGCTGGGCAATATACTACGTGACTGGGCAATATACTACGTGGCTGGGCAATATACTATGTGGCTGGGCAATATACTACGTCGCTGGGCAATATACTACGTGACTGGGCAATATACTACGTGACTGGGCAATATACTACGTGGCTGGGCAATATACTACGTGACTGGGCAATATAGTACGTGGCTGGGCAATATACTACGTGGCTGGCAATATACTACGTGACTGGGCAATATACTACGTGGCTGGGCAATATACTACGTGACTGGGCAGTATACTACGTGGCTGGGCAATATACTACGTGACTGGGTAATATACTACGTGGCTGGGCAATATACTACGTGGCTGGGCAATATACTACGTGGCTGGGCAATATACTACGTTACTGGGCAATATACTACGTGGCTGGGCAATATACTACGTGGCTGGCAATATACTACGTGACTGGGCAATATACTACGTGGCTGGGCAATATACTACGTGACTGGGCAGTATACTACGTGGCTGGGCAATATACTACGTGACTGGGTAATATACTACGTGGCTGGGCAATATACTACGTGACTGGGCAATACACTACGTGGCTGGGCAATATACTACGTGGCTGGGCAATATACTACGTGGCTGGGCAGTATACTACGTGACTGGGCAATATACTACGTGGCTGGGCAATATACTATGTGGCTGGGCAATATACTACGTCGCTGGGCAATATACTACGTGACTGGGCAATATACTACGTGAATGGGCAATATACTACGTGGCTGGGCAATATACTACGTGACTGGGCAATATAGTACGTGGCTGGGCAATATACTACGTGGCTGGCAATATACTACGTGGCTGGCAATATACTACGTGACTGGGCAATATACTACGTGACTGGGCAATATACTACGTGGCTGGGCAATATACTACGTGACTGGGCAGTATACTACGTGGCTGGGCAATATACTACGTGACTGGGTAATATACTACGTGGCTGGGCAATATACTACGTGGCTGGGCAATATACTACGTGGCTGGGCAATATACTACGTTACTGGGCAATATACTACGTGGCTGGGCAATATACTATGTGGCTGGGCAATATACTACGTCGCTGGGCAATATACTACGTGACTGGGCAATATACTACGTGACTGGGCAATATACTACGTGGCTGGGCAATATACTACGTCGCTGGGCAATATACTACGTGACTGGGCAATATACTACGTGACTGGGCAATATACTACGTGGCTGGGCAATATACTACATGGCTGGGCAATATACTACGTGGCTGGGCAATATACTACGTGACTGGGCAATATACTACGTGGCTGGGCAATATACTACGTCGCTGGGCAATATACTACGTGCCTGGGCAATATACTACGTGACTGGGCAATATACTACGTGGCTGGGCAATATACTACGTGACTGGGCAATATAGTACGTGGCTGGGCAATATACTACGTGGCTGGCAATATACTACGTGACTGGGCAATATACTACGTGGCTGGGCAATATACTACGTGACTGGGCAATATACTACGTGACTGGGCAATATAGTACGTGGCTGGGCAATATACTACGTGGCTGGCAATATACTACGTGACTGGGCAATATACTACGTGGCTGGGCAATATACTACGTGGCTGGCAATATACTACGTGACTGGGCAATATACTACGTGGCTGGCAATATACTACGTGACTGGGCAATATACTACGTGGCTGGCAATATACTACGTGACTGGGCAATATACTACGTGGCTGGGCAATATACTACGTGACTGGGTAATATACTACGTGGCTGGGCAATATACTACGTGGCTGGGCAATATACTACGTGGCTGGGCAATATACTACGTTACTGGGCAATATACTACGTGGCTGGGCAATATACTACGTGGCTGGCAATATACTACGTGACTGGGCAATATACTACGTGGCTGGGCAATATACTACGTGACTGGGCAGTATACTACGTGGCTGGGCAATATACTACGTGACTGGGTAATATACTACGTGGCTGGGCAATATACTACGTGACTGGGCAATACACTACGTGGCTGGGCAATATACTATGTGGCTGGGCAATATACTACGTGGCTGGGCAGTATACTACGTGACTGGGCAATATACTACGTCGCTGGGCAATATACTACGTGACTGGGCAATATACTACGTGGCTGGGCAATATACTACGTGGCTGGGCAATATACTACGTCGCTGGGCAATATACTACGTGACTGGGCAATATACTACGTGACTGGGCAATATACTACGTGGCTGGGCAATATACTACGTGACTGGGCAATATAGTACATGGCTGGGCAATATACTACGTGGCTGGCAATATACTACGTGACTGGGCAATATACTACGTGGCTGGGCAATATACTACGTGGCTGGGCAATATACTACGTGACTGGGCAGTATACTACGTGGCTGGGCAATATACTACGTGACTGGGTAATATACTACGTGGCTGGGCAATATACTACGTGGCTGGGCAATATACTACGTGGCTGGGCAATATACTACGTGACTGGGCAATATACTACGTGGCTGGGCAATATACTACGTGGCTGGCAATATACTACGTGACTGGGCAATATACTACGTGGCTGGGCAATATACTACGTGACTGGGCAGTATACTACGTGGCTGGGCAATATACTACGTGACTGGGTAATATACTACGTGGCTGGGCAATATACTACGTGACTGGGCAATACACTACGTGGCTGGGCAATATACTACGTGGCTGGGCAATATACTACGTGGCTGGGCAGTATACTACGTGACTGGGCAATATACTACGTGACTGGGTAATATACTACGTGGCTGGGTAATATACTACGTGGCTGGGCAATATACTACGTGGCTGGGCAATATACTACGTGGACATGCATATTCTAGAATACCCAATGCGTTAGACTCAGGCCACCATCTAGTAAAACATAAACTTGTACATCTGCGTGTTAGGGTGACCATGGAGGAAATGAAGATGAGTTTTAATGAAGGTCTCACCCCTGTAAATAAATAATAATAATAATTGTTACACACAATGATCTGTACCATCCTGTAGGAATGGCGTCCTCCGGTTGTGGGCAGCTCAGCGTCAGGCCTTCAACACTTGGTACCCGGTAAAATAGGATTTGTTAGTTTTAGATTCGGCTCCTGGGAATCTCCACTTCACTGATCTGTCATTTGTAAAGAACATTTCAGATGATTAATATTGGTTTAGATTTCCTGTTTCACTTGCCGGATTGCAGACAACACTCAGTATTATTCAGTGATTTTGGTCAGTAGAATCTCTGAATACGCAGCAGTCTACATCTCGCCCATTGTCTTTTACTGTCAAATTACATTTTTGCCTGAATTTCACTTATTGTAATTTATAATAGTACCGTATTTTGCGGTTTATAAGACGCACCGGATTACGGGACGTACCACAAATTTTGAGGAGAAAAATAGGAAAAAAACTTTTTTTTTAATAAAATGATGGTGCTTATTGCTTACCGAGGGGGGGTGGCTGCGGTGAAACGGGGTCCCAGGGTCGCTGCTGTCAAAGGAGTGGGGCGATGCTGCAGACCCCAGACTGGGAGAAAGGGGGGTTCGGATGTGCGACTCTTCGGGTGATCGGTGGTGCAGGGGCTCCACCGATATTTTGTGAAGCCCGGAGCCCCCGTACTTCTATGGTTTACTTTGCGGTGGACTCTGGGGAAAATGGCTGCCGGGGACGGTGCATGTGCAGATGGAGATCATAGCGCTGAGATCTCATCTGCCAACATCTTGGTGCCGAGATCCCGATCTGTGCATGCGCTGTCCCCGCAGCCATTTTCCCAGAGTCCACTGCAATGTAAACCATGGAAGTGCTTTCACACAATGTTGGCGGAGCCCCTGCACCACCAAACACCCGCAGTGATGCACCTCCAAACACCCCCTCAGCGTGCAACAACATGCAACTGTTGGCTCCAGCAGCGACCCTGGGACCCTGCTCCTCAGCGGCCAATGAGGTATATTCGCATTATAAGACGCACCCCCATTTTTCCCCCAAATTTTGGGGGAAAAAAGTGCGTTTTATAATCCCAAAAATGCGATAATTTGCACGTGTTGATTAGAGATGAGAGAATTTGTTTGAAAAATGATCGCCAAACATAAATTCACCACGAATATGGCACATTCGGATTCGTGATTGTAAATGCAAACAAATTTTCATAAGATCAAGATAAATTGGTAAATGTGTGGGAAAATATTAGCGTTGCCACTGAAGTATTTTGAGCACTTTAGCAATGATAATGGGGGTGTATCATGAGCATTTTGCATGTTTTTGATGGGAGGGGGTTTGCAGAGCTCAGAGGCACGGCGTTCTTGTAAACAGTCATAAAGTTAGGAAAAAACTAATTTGTGCACATTGTGGCTAGCCAATCAGGACGCAGGAAACATCCACAATGTCCTGACACAGCAGCTTGTGTCATTGGCTGCTGAAATCACATGTCCCTCTCCATATAAATAGCGGACATCTTGTTTCAGCGCCATTTTGACTCTGTAACAGCGCAGAGAGGCTGCTCCTGATGCTGGCACTGTTAGCAGCAAGAGTTTAGCTAGTTAGCTAGGTATTGTCCAGTGTGGCTGTGAAATTTACCTTCCAGCAGATTTTTTTTTTGCCCTTTCTGAGGTCGGAGACCAACCTGCTGCTAGCATCACAGGGGAACACAGCTGCCTAACAGAGCAAAAGCAATCAGTGGTCAGGGAGTAGCAAGCAGACAAACACCTTTTCTCCGGTGGAGCCAGAATTCTAATGGCTTTACGCCAGCCCTGAATTCACCATACAAACTCCTCACTGGAGGTGCCAGTATTCTAGTGGTTTATTTCAGCCGGACCCTGACCACAAGCAGACAAGACCACTGAGTAGCTAAAGCTCATAACATAAGCTGATACTAGTGCATGGCCGTGCGGCCATGCGAACCTTTTATAGCTGCAGCAACTTCAGGACCTTCCTAGAGGACCAATCGGAGCTGCTACAGTATCTGAGCAACTTCAGGACCTTCCTAGAGGACCAATGGGAGCTGCCACAGTACCTGAGCATGTGACTCCCAACCTCCAATGAGAGGTCTTACCCCAGGCATGCTCAGAAGGGGAAAAGCAGGACTTAGTCCCAGAGACGTCTGCTCGCCGCTGACCAGTACTAGCTACAATGGCTGAGCCTGGAAAGGCAGCAGTAACTCTTTGTACAGAATCAGTCTGAGCGAGACGCTGGGACCGACGTCTCCACTGAGCAGGCTCCACTGTGGCTGGAGAATAATGGGAGACCACAGCGGAGATGGCCCGAGATTCCCCCTGTGCAGAGGCGGGAACTCGACCCCTAACAGTGGTTACATTGCTCTGTGATTTGAGCTGTTACACAGTAAAAATAAAAAATATTTTTTTCTGTTACAAACATGATACAGCAAGTCTAGATCTGAGTTTGAAATTGTTTGGAGCATATATTCTATTCTACACAGGTCTCATCCACACTGAAACAATTATTCTGTTACTAACATCATACAGTAGGGGAGATCTCAGTTTGTAATTGTAGCATATGTTCTTTGTCATACAGGCCTCAGCCACACTCAGACAGTAGTTTTTGCTGTGACTACCACGATTCAGCACGCCATATTTCACTTTCTCATTTAGTTCTGCTGAAATCCAGCTGTTTGCAGAGGTGATGCAGAGTAAAAAATCTAATCCTTTGTTGCTAATACTATGCTCCTACCACACTATCTGACTGGGAAAAGGCGAGATCATGGTGGAAGGGGAATTAGGCTTGGTATAGGGGTAGGTGGTAATGTAATGCTTTCACAAAGTGTGCCAACAATGTCTCGTCCTATACAAACACAATTGACAACTTCTGTTACTGGTCAGGCTACTCCATTACCTTTCTTTGGCAGACGCACAGTGGTACGCCTTGTTGATGAGGCCCATGAAGAGCATGTGCTCGAGTGCATGGCAAGTGCAGCTTCAAGTGGCCTCTCCTCCTCTTCCTCATCATCACACCCAGTACAGTCCACAGAGGTGGCACCCGATTTAGCCTTGCTTTCCCCCACGTCACAACTCTCTAACCACCCAACTGACTGTACGGAATCACAGATGGGGGAGTCTACAGAGCTGATCACACATTCTATGCCATGGGCATCAGAAGTGTACTCCAAAGAGTCACAAAGTCAAGAGGAGGAAATCGTCTGCACCGGTGCCCAAAATGTATTTACATTGGATCCAGGGAAGGACGAAGTAGGGTCCAAGCAGCATCCTGACCCTCGTCACCAGACATTAACACCCGGGGAGGGAGGTGATCCTGATGAGACTCAGATATATGAGGCAGACATGGACTGTACTGTGCTGTCAGGGCAGGAAGAAGAGGAGGGTGACTCCAATTGCGTGGTATGTGATAACAGGATGATGATGAGGTTATAGATCCTACTTAGTGTAAACACAGAAGCACACAGCTGAGTAGGTCATCTGAAGAGGTGGAGAAGGAAGATAAGGTTATATTGCGCGATACGGCGCAGACTCTGAGTGATCCAACCATGACGAGCACTGCATCCTCAGCTACAACTGTGGCTAGCAGCATTTGTGATTCTGCCGCTCACAGCGGCGGAAAGGGTTGCCTAGCCTTGGCCTTTTTTGATACTGCAAAGGCTGAGCCAACTCACATTATCTGCCATTTTTGCAAAAAAAAAACCTGACTGGAGGGAAAAAGTGCAATAATTTGACTACGGCAAGCATGAACCTTCACATCCACAATCAACGTGCATTACTGTGGGAATCCCACTGCGATAAAATGTGGGCCAGCGGACTTCAACAACCATCAGCCACCCCATCAACCGCATCTGCTGCTTCTTCCTCCTCATCTGTTACCGTGTCAAGTATTGTCACTCAGGTCTCCAACCTCAGAACCTCCGGTTCTTTACCTGTTCCAGTCAGGCTGAGTGAGAGCCTGTCAGCTGTAATGGAAGCGGACATGCCTGCTGTTTTGACCGATCTCAGAAAACAAACACACCACAACTTTATCAATCCACCGTAACACCTCCACCTGCACCTCTCACTGTCCAGCAGTTTGTGTGGTTCACTGTGCTCCACCCTCTCTCAGCACTGCAGCCAGCCCTGGGTCCCGCAGTTGTGGTCAACTGGTCATGTAAAATATTGTTTCCTCCTACGCATGGCAAAGCTAAGAGGTTCAACTCCACCATCTGCAATTTGTTGGCCATGCCTGATAGATGCAGACAGTTTCCAAAAGCTGATGGAAATTGCTGTCCCCCAGTACCACTTGCCAAATCACCATTACTTATCTAAGAACGCTGTGCCTGCGCTGCACCAACATGTCGCAGACAACATCACCTGTTCCTTTACTAAATCTATGTCTGCCAGGGTACATTTCACCACCTGTCGGTCCCTATTATACTATTTCTTCTCTGGTGAAATTGATCTCGTTTTGGTGGTGTCTGTCCATAATTATTTTAACCCCTTCCCGACCTAGGACACCACATAGACGTCATGAAAGTCAGTGCCAATCCAACCTGCAGGTCGAGTGAACGGGTTAACTGAAATGTTACCCGACCTGCAGGTACAGGGGGACTTGTACCCAGGGGGGTGGCTTTGTCCCCTCGTGGCTTTGCCCCCCATGGCTAGAATCGCGTCTGGTGACTGCTTTGTCACCACCCCCCAGATCTGATTGGAGCTAGTGTCCATGTGACTCATAGTAACATAGTTAGTAAGGCCGAAAAAAGACATTTGTCCATCCAGTTCAGCCTATATTCCATCATAATAAATACCCAGATCTACGTCCTTCTACAGAACCTAATAATTGTATGATATAATATTGTTCTGCTCCAGGAAGACATCCAGGCCTCTCTTGAACCCCTCGACTGAGTTCGCCATCACCACCTCCTCAGGCAAGCAATTCCAGATTCTCACTGCCCTAACAGTAAAGAATCCTCTTCTATGTTGGTGGAAAAACCTTCTCTTCTCCAGACGCAAAGAATGCCCCCCTGTGCCCATCACCTTCCTTGGTATAAACAGATCCTCAGCGAGATATTTGTATTGTCCCCTTATATACTTATATATAAACGCTATCTCTCCAATCAGATGTGGAGGGGCGGAGTAAACAATGGCTGCCTCACTCTTTAGTTTCTTCCCTTCCCTGGAAGTGAAGAGCGATGTGCCTTCTTGCTTGCACCTGACCGCAATCACTGAGTGACCGTGATCACCGCCGCTACTGCTGCTGCCGCCGCCATCAGATGCTCCCCCGCCGTCCGATTCCAAAATTCTAAAATTAGTGTTAGGGTTGGGGCTAAAGTTAGGGTTGGGTTCAGGTTAGGGTTGGCATTAGGGTTAGGTTTGTGGTTAGGGTTGGGGGTGTGTTGGGGTCAGGGTTGGAGTTAGAATTGGGGGGTTTCCACTGTTTAGCCACATCAGGGACTCTCCAAACGCAACATGACTCCTGCAGCCCATTCCATCAAACTCTGCATTCCAAAATGCCACTACTTCCCTTCCGAGCCCCGACGTGTGCTAATACAGTAGTTGTCTCCCACATATGGGGTATCAGCGTACTCAGGACAAATTGATCAACAACTTTTGGGGTCCAAATTCTCCTGTAACCCTTGGGGGAAAAAATTGGGGACTAAAAGATCATGTTTGTGAAAAAAATATGTTTTTTTTATCTTCACGCCCGGGTGCTATAAACTTTAGTAAAACATCTCGGAGATCCAAGTTCTCACCACACATCTAGATTAGTTCCATGGGGGGTCTAGTTTCCAAAATGGGGTCACTTGTGTTGGGTTTCCACTGTTTAGACACATCAGGGGCTCTGCAAACACGACATGGTGTCCGCTAACGATTGGAGCTAATTTTTCATTCAAAAAGTCAAATGGCGCTCCTTCCCTTCCGAGCCCTGCCGTGCGCCCAAACAGTGGTTTATGACCATATATGAGGTATCGGTGTACTCAGGAGAAATTGCCCAACAAATTTTAGGATCTATTTTATCCCGTTGCCCATGTGAAAATGAAAAAATTTGCTGGAAAAATGAGAAATTGATGATAAACTTTGAACCCTTATAACTTTCTAACAAAAAACTTATTTTCCCAAAATTGTGCTGAAGTAAATTAGACATGTGGGAAATGTTACTTATTAACTATTTTGTGTCACATAACTCTCTGGTTTAACAGAATAAAAATTCAAAATTTAAAAATTGCGAAATTTTCAATTTTTTTTCCAAACTTCCGATTTTTTTCACAAATAAACGCAAAAATTATCGACCTAAATTTTGCCACTAACATGAAGCCCAATAAGTCATGAAAAAACAATCTCAGAATCTCTAGGATCCGTTGAAGCGTTCCAGAGTTATTACCTCATAAATGGACTCTGGTCAGAATTGCCAAAAATAGACTGTCCAGGTCATTAACCCCTTCATGACCCAGCCTATTTTGACCTTAAAGACCTTGCCGTTTTTTGCAATTCTGACCAGTGTCCCTTTATTAGGTAATAACTCAGGAACGCTTCAACGGATCCTAGCGGTTCTGAGATTGTTTTTTCGTGACATATTGGGCTTCATGTTAGTGGTAAATTTAGGTCAATAAATTCTGCGTTTATTTGTGATAAAAATGGAAATTTGGCGAAAATTTTGAAAATTTCGCAATTTTCACATTTTGAATTTTTATTCTGTTAAACCAGAGAGTTATGTGACACAAAATAGTTAATAAATAACATTTCCCACATGTCTACTTTACATCAGCACAATTTTGGAAACAACATTTTTTTTTGTTAGGAAGTTATAAGGGTTAAAATTTGACCAGCGATTTCTCATTTTTAGAACGAAATTTACAAAACCATTTTTTTAGGGACCACCTCACATTTGAAGTCAGTTTGAGGGGTCTATATGGCAGAAAATACCCAAAAGTGACACCAGTCTAAAAACTGCACCCCTCAAGGTACTCAAAACCACATTCAAGAAGTTTATTAACCCTTCAGGTGCTTCACAGCAGCAGAAGCAACATGGAAGGAAAAAATGAACATTTAACTTTTTAGTCACAAAAATTATCTTTTAGCAACAATTTTTTTATTTTCCCAATGGTAAAAGGAGAAACTGAACCACGAAAGTTGTTGTCCAATTTGTCCTGAGTACGCTGATACCTCATATGTGGGGGTAAACCACTGTTTGGGCGCACGGCAGGGCTTGGAAGGGAAGGAGCGCCATTTGACTTTTTGAATGAAAAATTGGCTCCACTCTTTAGCGGACACCATGTCACGTTTGGATAGCCCCTGTGTGCCTAAACATTGGAGCTCCCCCACAAGTGACCCCATTTTGGAAACTAGACGCCCCAAGGAACTTATCTAGATGCATAGTGAGCACTTTAATCCCCCAGGTGCTTCACAAATTGATCAGTAAAAATGAAAAAGTACTTTTTTCACAAAAAAAATTTTTTAGCCTCAATTTTTTCATTTTCACATGGGCAACAGGATAAAATGGATCCTAAAATTTGTTGGGCAATTTCTCCTGAGTACACCAATACCTCACATGTGGGGGTAAACCACTGTTTGGGCACACGGCATTGTTAGCGTACACCATGTCGCGTTTGGAGAGCCCCTGTGTGCCTAAACATTGGAGCTCCCCGACATGTGACCCCATTTTGGAAACTAGACCTCCCATGGAACTAATCTAGATATGTGGTGAGCACTTTGAACCCCCAAGTGCTTCACAGACGTTTACAACGCAGAGCCGTGAAAATAAAAAATCATTTTTCTTTCCTCAAAAATGATGTTTTAGCAAGCATTTCTTTATTTTCACAAGGGTAACAGGAGAAATTGGACCCCAGTAATTGTTGTGCAGTTTGTCCTGAGTATGCTGGTACCCCATATGTGGGGGTAAACCACTGTTTGGGCGCACGTCGGGGCTCGGAAGTGAGGGAGCACCATTTGACTTTTTGAATACAAGATTGCCTGGAATTGAGATCGGACGCCATGTTGCGTTTGGAGACCCCTGATGTGCCTAAACAGTGGAAACCCCTCAATTCTACCTCCAACACACCCCTAACCCTAATCCCAACTGTAGCCATAACCCTAATCACAACCCTAACCACAACACACCCCTAACCACAACCCTAACCCCAACACACCCCTAACCCTAACCACAACCCTAATTCCAACCCAACCCTAACCCTAAGGCTATGTGCCCACGTTGCGGATTCGTGTGAGATTTTTCAGCACCATTTTTGAAAAATCCGCGGGTAAAAGGCACCGCGGATTTCCAGTGTTTTTTGTGCGGATTTCACCTGCGGATTGCTATACAGGAGCAGGTGTAAAACACTGCAGAATCCGCACAAAGAATTGACATGCTGCGGAAAATACAACGCAGCGGTTCCGCGCGGCATTTTCCGCACCATGGGCACAGCGGATTTGGTTTTCCATAGGTTTACATGGTACTGTAAACCTGATGGAACCCTGGTGCGAATCCACAGCGGCCAATCCGCTGCGGATCCGCAGCCAAATCTGCTGCAGATCCGCAGCCAAATCCGCACCGTGTGCACATGGCCTAATTCTAAAGGTATGTGCACACGCTGCGGATCCGCAGCATTTCTCATGAGTTTACAGTTCAATGTAAACCTATGGGAAACAAAAATCGCTGTACACATGCTGCAGAAAAACTGCACGGAAACGCAGCGGTTTACATTCCGCAGCATGTCACTTCTTTCTGTGGATTCCGAAGCGGTTTTACAACTGCTCCAATATAAAATCGCAGTTGTAAAACCGTAGTGAAATGCACAGAAAAACCGCAGTAAATCCGTGATAAATCCGCAGCAGTTTAGCACTGCGGATTTATCAAATCCGCTGCGGAAAAATCCGCAGAGGACCAGAATACGTGTGCACATACCGAAACCCTAACCCTAACCATAACCCTAGTTCTAACCCCAACCATAGTGGAAAAAAAAAATGTTCTTTATTTTATTATTGTCCCTACCTATGGGGGTGACAAAGGGGGGGGGTCATTTACTATTTTTTTTTTATTTTGATCACTGTGATAGGTTTTATCACAGTGATCAAAATGCACATTGGAACGAATCTGCCTGCCCACATGCATTTTGGAAGATGGCGCCCATGGAGAAGACGGACGGACCACGGGAGGCTAGGTAAGTATGATGGAGTTGGGGGGAGCACGGGGGGGGGGGTGGATCGGAGCATAGAAGGGTGGATCGGAGTGCAGGGGGGTTGGATTGGAGCACAGGGGGTGGGATTGGAGCATGGGGGGAGCGGACAAGAGCACGGGGGGAGCGGACAAGAGGATGGAGGGGAGCGGAGCAGTGTACAGGACTGATCGGAGGACTGGGGGGGAGATCGGTGGCGGTGGGGGGCAGACCAGTGTTTCCAGCCATGGCCGATGATATTGCAGCATCGGCCATGGCTGGATTGTAATATTTCACCAGTTTTTTTAAACCAATTAGCTTTTTATTGAAATATAACACATCAAATAACTTCAGCAAGGGAATGGGAGGAAGAGGGAAGAGAAAGAAGGGGAGGCAAAGGGAGCAAAGGGAAAGAAACAAAGTACATGGTAAACAGAGACCACAGCACAATCAGTACAGAAATGCAAAGTCACAGTGCAATCTAAATCACATATTCAAAAGAAACATGACTTTTAGATAAGGGTAAGAGCAGGCCCTCCACCAGGAGAGGACCTTATTCTTCTTTGGTAAACCCTGAGCCATAATAACTTCATAACTGAAGTGCAGATTAATCTTGGCAAGCAACTCGGCCCTAGAAGGAAGATCAGAAGATTTCCAGTAGTTCGCAATACACTGCCTGGCAGCCACCAGAATGTTGGAGATTATGGGACGGAGGAGGGTGGGGAGGTCTAAGAGGGAAATACCCAGAACAGCTAGATGGCCATTCAAAACAAAGGGAAGATGAGTTACCTCAGCGATCAAGGATTCTACCTGGCACCAAAAAACCTGAACCTGCGGGCAAGACCACCATACATGAGAGCCGGAACCCATAGCCCCACACCCCTTCCAGCAAAGAGGGGTGGAAGATGGAGTGAATTTCGCCAGACGGACAGGGGTAAGATACCAATGCAGGTGAATCTTTTTCACCTGTTCCAAGTGGCCAAGGCACGAGGAGAATTTAGATGGGTGCACCATGGCAAACTGCCAGTCCTCCAGGGAAGCCTCGAAATCCAGTGAGGATTCCCAGGAAGTCATAAAAGGAAACTTATCAGGAATACCATGGGATATAAGAGCTTTGTAGAGGATAGAGATACCATGGGGTAATATGGTGGATGGTCTAAAGAACCTATGAGCTGGGTTTTCTGTCAGAGGCGGGGGCGCACCAAACAGCCGACGCGACCCTAGGAAACTGCGAAGCTGCAGATATTGAAAAAAATCATTATTAGAGAGAGAAAATCTACCTGCAAGGTCCTCAAACGACAATAGGCCGCTCGAGCCAAACAGGTCAGCCACCCGATGCACCCCACGCCCCCTCCAAGAGGAAAGAGAAATGTGCCCAATAGCATACTCCAAGGCCTGCATAGAGACATAGTCATACATAAACACAAAATGAGAGGTGCAAAGCGACGCCCAAAGTTTAGTAGCAGTCTTGATAGTGTGGAGAAAGGGCCCCCAGGAGAGACACGAAGCAACTGAAGCTCTAGGAGTAATTTAAGAGAGTTTTGGGGGGCAAAATGAGACTCAATAAGAAACCAGGCTAAGAGTGAATTCCCCTCCCACCATATTTTAAGAGGCTCCAGAACCGCCGCCCTGTAATAAGACTGCACCAAAGGGGCGCCCAACCCACCCATAGAGTACGGGAGGGACATAACTCTACGCTTGACCCTGTGAGGCTTTTGTTCCAGATAAAACGATCTATAAGCGATTGAAAAGCTAAGATAAATTTCGAGGGGATGGAAAGGGGGAGGCACCGAAATAGATACATCATTTTAGGGTGGAATAGCATTTTAGAAGTTTGTATACGAGCCATCCACGAGAGCGACGAGCTCGATAACTGATCCATGCCCTTCCTGACCATCGAGAGAGTTTCCTCACAATTTGAATGGACAATGTCGTACAGCCTAGTTATCTGAATACCTAGGTACGTAAAGCCTGAAGAGGCCCAAATAAACGCATATTGAGATTGGATTTGAATTTGAAGGGGAACCGGAAGGAAGAGGGGAAAAATTGTTGATTTAGTCAAATTAAGTTTGTAATACGAGACCGCAGAAAACTCAGTTAAGATTGAGGTGATCGCATTCAACGAGGCTAAAGGTGAGGTGCATGTCAAGACCACATCGTCGGCATAGAGACCAATTTTGTGTTCAGTTCCCCCAACCCAAACTCCCTTTATGTCTGCACTTTGCCTGACCATGGCAGCCAAAGGCTCCATGACCAGAGCAAAGATAAGGGGGCAGAGGGGGCAGCCCTGGCGAGTGCCATTCAAAATGGGGAACGTCCGAGACTTAAAACCAGCCGAGCGAACCGACACACAGGGATTGGAATATAAAGCCATAATAGCTTTGGAAATTTGCCCAGTAAGCCCGAACTTTTCCAACGTAAGCTCGATATATCCCCAGTGCACCCTGTCAAACGCTTTTTCGGTGTCAAGCAACAGGAATACACCGGGGAGACCCCCCCTCTCCACCACATCCAAAAGGTCGATCAGGCGTCTAGTACCATCTCTGGTCTGTCTGCCGGGAACAAACCCGACCTGGTCGGGGTGTATAAGGCTGGGAAGGACTGATAATAATCTATTGGCCCAAATTTTTGCATAGATTTTAACGTCGCAATTCAAGAGGGCTATAGGACGAAAATTACCTGGGGAGGTTGTAGGTTTCCCCTGTTTAGGGAGCGTCGCAATGGAAGCCTCCAACCCCTCATCTCTGATGCTACCTACCGACAACCAGTTATTATAAAGGCGTACTAGATAAGGGGAGAGGACATAGAAAAACTGTGCATAGTAAAGAAAAGGAAAACCATCTGGTCCAGGAGAAGAACCCTTATTAGCATTCCTAATAATTTGAGAAAGTTCAGACTCAACAATGGGAGAGTTCAAATAGGAAAGCTGCTCCACGCTGACCGAGGGGAGATTAGCCTTCTCCAAGAACGCCAAAATTAGCTCCTGTGAGGGCTGAGGAACCCCTGGATCAGAACCAAGATCATAGAGAGAGGAATAGTAGGAGGCAAACTCCTCAGCAATATGAATAGGATTATAAACCCGGGAACCATCAGACCCAAGCAGGAATGGAATCTTGGATTGTGCCTCTCTCCTCCTGACACGTCTAGCCAGAACAGCACCCGCCCGGTCTCCCATTGCATAAAATTTGGCTCTGGTTTTTCTCAGGGCATTCTCAGCTTTATATAGGAGCAGGTGGCGAACATGCATGCGGGCCCTAGAAAGATCAGAAAAGAGCGCTGGGGTAGGGGACACTTTGTGGGCAGATTTGAGGCGAGCTATTTTGTCTAGGGCAGATTGGAGGGCTGAATTATATTTCCTCTTAGCCGTTGCAGCCATCTTGATAAGACAACCCCTGATCACCGCCTTGTGAGCGAACCAGAGGGTATCATCTCGTACATCTGGAGTATCATTGGAGGAGAAGAATTCCTGCAAGGCTTTTTCTATAAACTGAGAGTTTGATTGATCTGCCAGGAGATGAGCGTTGAGACGCCAATGTGCGGGAGGCCTGATAGCAAGAGGGTCTCTCAAAGTGAGAGACACCGGGGCATGGTCCGACCAAGTAATACTACCTATATCTGCTAAGATGCAGTGAGGAAGAGCCACATCATTCACCAGCACATAGTCAATCCTGCTATAGGAACCGTGTCTGGGTGACATGAACGTGCAATCCCTCTCGCCGCAGTGCAGAAATCTCCAGATATCATGTAAATTAAAGGAATTTATTAGTGGCCCCGCCTCACATCTAGACAAGGAGGAGACAGAACAATCCAGCCCTTTAGACATTGGGGCATTAAAATCCCCAGCAATCAGTTTATGACCATGTTGAATGTCGTGTAAAATTTGAAAAAAGCCCTCCAAGAACTTAAGCTGACCTGCATTGGGAGCATAGACCGATGCGATGGTGTAGGGGGCATTATTAATAAGACAGAGAACTACAATGAACCTACCCATCGGATCCGCTACCCATTGGCTTTACTAAAAAAAATTGCTACCCCCGCCTTTTTTGATGGGCCATTGGCAAAAAATTGGTGCGGATATAAACCTGAGTACATTCTGACATTATCACATTCCAATAAATGCGTTTCTTGAAGACACAAAATGTCCTGACGGGATTTACCCAGCTGACGCCAGACAATAGACCTCTTCCCAGGGGAATTGAGGCCATTAACGTTAATTGAATATAACGAAATACTCATAGTAAAGGTATATAAACAGTCTTACAATAACTTGAGCACCAATGAGCTGTGCGGAAGAGCAAATGGCATGTGACCAGCGGAACAGAGCACAAGTACTGGGCAGCTGGGAAGAAGGGAAAAAAGGGGGAAAACAAACAAGACAGACAACAAAAAAAAAAAAAAAAACAATAGACCGAGGTCCATTCAGGAATACCCTGATTCCAAAAGGTGAGATTCAAAAAAACAGTTCACCTGTGGGGCAGAAAAACGCTGCGGATACTCCCAAGGAGAAGCCAGCGCAGCTTAAGAAAAAAAAGTGAAGAGAACAAAACAAATCTGTGCGGGAATATAGCCAGGAACCAGAAATGTAGTGATCTTCAGGCCACCTCCCAGTCCAGCACAATGCGGGCCCTGAGACTTCTGCCATTTCCAGGCTTTGAAAGGGCTCGCGGAGACCGGAGAGCCAGGAGCTGTCAGTTCCCATTTGGTCAGGGCAGTCGCTGCATGAGACAGAGTCAGGCAGGTGGTGATTGATCCATCTTTACGGATGAGAAGCTTAGTGGGAAATCCCCAGCGATATAAAATGCCCTTTTCTCTGAGAATAGCAGTATAGGGCCCAAAAGCCCTGCGAAGGGCCAGAGTGCCCGGAGAGAGGTCCGGAAAGACAGTGATGCGGGCAAATCTTTCAGGTAGAGCTGGGTTCTTCCTTAATGCCTGCAGAAAATCCTCCTTCATTTCATAGAAGTGTATGCGTGCAAGCACATCTCTAGGGCCTGAGGGCCCCAGACCAGGCGGCTTAGGGACCCGATGAACACGGTCAATTATGATATCTTTTGGGCCAAACTGAGGGAGGGCCGCCACCATAAAGTCCTGCAGGAAAGGTTTCAGATCCCCTGCCATAATAGATTCTTCAACGCCTCTAAGTTTAACGTTGTTCCTCCTGGACCTGTCTTCCAGGTCCAGGGTCTTGGAGTGGGTTTTAGCAGCCAGACTTTGCAGGGTCTCATATGCGTCCCAGAGTTCATTATGAGAGGAGACCAGCTCTGCCATCTTGCGCTCCAGGCGGTCGGTACGGTTCCCCAGCTCCACCACCTCCCCCCTCAGGTCCGCCAACATCGTGCGCATATCCTCCTGTATGGAGGTTGTGAGGTCTCCAAGTAGCCCCCTGAGTAGAGCGGCAGTCACCGGGGCATCGGCAGGATCGAGCGCTGCATCGCCTGAAAGCGACGCTTGAGCGCCGCGTTGTGAGGAGCGGGAAGCCCTGGGAGAGGACGGCGTTATCTTGGGATCCAGCGGCGGCTGAGGGGAGGCCACAAAGAAATCAATAATCCACCTGGAGGGATCGCGGGCACCGGTTCTGGATATCTCCATGCACTCACCGCCGCTCCAGGGACCGATACCCGCACCGTGAGGGAGAGAGGCCGCTGGAAAGAAGATATGAGCCGCTTTGAGGTTCCCGGGCACGGAGCTCCCGCTCTGTGCGACCTACTCCATCGATAGGCCACGCCCCCCATATTTCACCAGTTTTTATAGGTGAAATATTACAAATCACTCTGATTGGCAGTTTCACTTTCAACAGCCAATCAGAGCGATTGTAGCCACGGGGGGGGGGAGTGGGGGGGTGAAGCCACCCCCCTGGGCTGTACTTCCACTCCCCCTGTCCCTGCAGATCGGGTGTAATTGGAGTTAACCCTTTCACCCGATCTGCAGGGACGCGATCATTCTGTGACACAGCATATGCGTCACAGGTCGGATCGGCACCGACTTTCATGACGCCTACGCTGTGTCACAGGTCGGGAAGGGGTTAAGGTCACAATAGGCTGGGTCATGAAGGGGTTACATGTGAGCATTCCTGGTTGGTCTCCATCTGCTGCATTGAGTGTAGCTGAAGAGGTGTCGGTCCCTATTATACTATTTCTACTATGGAAAAATTGATGCAACTTTGTTAGTGTCTGCCACTAATGTTTGAAAATGTGAACACTTCTGATTGGTCCTTTATCTGCTAGGCAGGGCCGGTTTTAGACAAAGTGGGGCCCCAAATTCTGAAACATTGCACTAACAACCACACTACAGTCAATTCAGTGCATTGAAGTGAGTTTTTAACCCCCAAGAAGCCACTAAATAACAAAGACAAAATTTCTGTCCAAGGAGTAAAACATATCACAAGGTTGGGTTTGTTCTTTGTTGACTACAACTAGTTAAGTCACTAAAAACACATTTTCTCGGGTATCCTCACTCTAGTTGTATCCTACAAAGAACACAGCTTTGTAATATGTGTTAAATTCAGCACAAGAAAATGGATATGTGGAAAATATGTAAATTAAACAATATTATTACACCATTGAATTTTGCATTCTAGGTTTATTTATCACTCATGCACAGTATCATGCAATACCTTGTGAATTCAGTCTTGTCATCTATATGCTTAGTTCGAACAATCATACATATATACACATTTATGTATATATTAGCTATATGTTTGATCCGAAGGGAACCTGTCACCTTCGGGTCATATATGACCTATTAATATGGGCATACAGGTAAAAGAAATGTTACACTAGTGCTACCTGTATGCCTCATATTAACAGTCTTGTTGTTGAGTAATGTTATATTCTATCAGCACCTATACAAGTCTATGGGTGTATGTAAGACATCGGACTGCACTCAGATGTTATCTGAGTGCAGTCTGATGTATGCACACAGAGACATCCTGCCCCCGTGTCTCTCATTCTGCCCCATGTCTCCATCATGCCCCCGTGTCTCCAATACTGCCCCCGACTCTCCATTCTGCCCCATGTCTCCATTCTACCCTGGGCAGAATGGAGACATGTGGTCTATGTGTCTCCATCCTGCCGGAGAAACATATTGCATCTTGCTGCTTTCAATAAATATAATAAGAAAAAAACCCTTTCTCCTTACCTGGCTGCGCTCCTGCGGCGAAGATCCCTCCAAGCGTTTCAAGCTCGCACTCGCTGGCCAATGACAATGTTGTAACACCCCGGTGGCGTGCGTGCTGACGTCAGCTGTCAGCCTCCAATTGGCTGGCGCTTTATTGCCGTGCGGGCCCGCATAGCGATAGAGTATCTGCACAGGCAGAAACCTGCCACTGGGGCCGGGGGCAATGTGGTGTCATTAGGATAATCATCGCAATGATCTTGCATGAGAGAATATACACTAGTGTGAGTGACCCCTTTAAGGCTATGTGCACACGTTACGGATTTGGCTGCGGACCTGCAGCGGACTTGGCCCTGCGGATCCGCAGCAGTTTTCTATGCGTTGTTCAGTACTATGTAAACCTATGGAAAACCAAATCCGCAGTGCGCATGCTGTGGAAAATTCCACACGGAAACACCGCGGTTTATTTTCCGCAGCATGTCAATTCTTTGTGCAGATTCTGCAGCGTTTTACACGTATTCCATAATAGGAATCCACAGGTGGAATCCGAACAAAATCGCCATAAAATCCGCAGATAATCCGCGGTGAATCTGCAGGTAAAACGCAGGGGTTTAGGGATTCTTCAGAATCCACGTGGAAAAATCCGCAATGGAATCCGCAAAGTGTGCACATAGCCTCACAGAACAAAGTGGTCCCGTGGCTAGCGATCAGTGACATCATCACTCCTGGTGCCAGCGCACACTGCAGAGCGGCCTGTGCAGGATGCTGACGAGTGACAGACAGTAGTAGGTAGCATTCATTTTTTTATATCACTTTTTTACGTTAATTACATTGGAGTTTTGGTTGCTGACTGCGCAGACTGCAGTGTGTGACCGGTGTGGTAGTGCAGTAGAAAAAAACGCACCAGTAAGCAGCAGTGAATGGCAACACTTGTCTTCTGGGTGGCAGCACAGCTGCGGCATTTTTGTGTCCCTGACAGGGGCTGCTGAGTGCTCTGCAGCCTCAGGACAACGTCAGTGGGCAGGCGTCACATAGGAAGGTCCTGCCGCTGAACCGCAGCTGCCAGCCCAGGACACAGTATAAATTATAACCTGAACCCAGCTGCAGAGTGAGGATGGAAGAACAGGAGAACATGCAGAGCGCAGGTCAGGTCAGTATAGCACGCCTGACTGCATAGATAACAAGGCAGCCCCCAGGAAACACTCACAATTGCAGAACAGATGAGACAGATGCACTTATGTCTGCCTCTTCTGCAAAGCAAAGCACTGCCTTGTGCTATTTTCATTGTAAGCAAGCTCCATTGTGGTCATGGAACCAGCGGGGACCCCAGGCAGCTGCCTGGTCTGCCTGTGCATAACGCCGGCCCTGCTGCTAGGTTGGCTGTAGCGGAAGACTAGTGAAAACCAGGGATTGAAGCTTGAAGAGGATGATTTGCATATTCCAGGTGCCTTCTGGGAAAAGCAAAGAGTCTCCCTCAGCAATAACATCATTGGATACTGTTACGTTCGCGTCCAGACTGGAAGGCCCGAGCGTGGGGATTATGGCCTCACTGTGCCACAAACCAGACCACCCCAGAAGGGGCGAGACTAAGCAGCTACCGGGTGTTCATTGCAGCCTCTGATGGGGAGGTCAGACTTATGTGCCAGGTGGCTGCCAGGTACCACTCCAGGGTGGTGTTTGGCTGTGGCAGCTGATCCCCCTGAGGGACTGAACACTATTGACAGGTGCGAGCGAGTGTGGACGAGCACAAATGGTACCCTGACAGGCAAGCAGCCACGGCTGGCACTCTAGGCAGGCGGGCACGGCTGGCACTCTAGGCAGGCGGGCACGGCTGGCACTCTAGGCAGGCGGGCACGGCTGGCACTCTAGGCAGGCGGGCACGGCTGGCACTCTAGGCAGGCGGGCACGGCTGGCACTCTAGGCAGGCGGGCACGGCTGGCACTCTAGGCAGGCGGGCACGGCTGGCACTCTAGGCAGGCGGGCACGGCTGGCACTCTGGCAGGCAGGCGGGCACGGCTGGTACTCTAGGCAGGCGGGCACGGCTGGTACTCTAGGCAGGCGGGCACGGCTGGCACTCTAGGCAGGCGGGCATGGCTGGTACTCTAGGCAGGCGGGCACGGCTGGTACTCTAGGCAGGCGGGCACGGCTGGTACTCTAGGCAGGCGGGCACGGCTGGCACTCTAGGCAGGCGGGCACGGCTGGCACTCTAGGCAGGCGGGCACGGCTGGCACTCTAGGCAGGCTGGCACTCTGGCAGGCAGGCGGGCACAGCTGGCACTCTGGCAGGCAGGCGGGCACGGCTAGCAGGACTGGAACTGGTATGGTAGGACAGGAACATAGGCTGGTACGATTGGGACAAGGGAACGGGTAGGTACCAGTTCAGACTGGAGGGACAGGAACCAGTAGGAGCCAGTCCAGACTAAAGGGCAGGAAGCGCAGGGAGTGGGGTGGGAGCAGAACAGTACAGCAGGATGCGGAGCTAAGCAGAACCGCGGGATGCAGAGAGGAGCAGAGCTTAGCCGCAGGTTACAGAACAGATCTGCAGCTAGCAGAGCTGCATGCTGCGAAGCAAAGAGCAGAATAGAGCCACAGGTTACGGAGCAGAGCCGCAGTTTGCAGAGCAGAGTTGCGGGTTGTGGAGCAGAGCCGTGGGGTGCGGAACAGAGAGCTGAGCCGCTGAGGCTAAGAGAGAGTCGCAGGATGCGGAGCAAGGAGCAGAGCCACAGGTGGCAATATGGGAGTGAACACAAGGAATCACACAGTGGGACAGGGAAGGCTACAGACAGGGATACCAATGGACACAGTAAAGGACCTAGTTCAGATTGGGTCAGGTATGCGAAAAGGCAAAGAAACAAGGATTCAGTCCAGGGTACGAAGCCCCTGGGTGGCAGAAACGAGAGATAAAGCAAGACAGGACCTGGCAACTCAGCAGCAAGACATTAACCCCTTACCGGCATCGGACGTACTATACCGTCCGATGCCGGCTCCCCTGCTTTGATGTGGACTCCGCGGTGACCCCCCTTCAAAGCCGGGACATGTTAGCTGTTTTGAACAGCTGACATGTGCCCGCAATAGGCGCAGGCAGAATCGCGATCTGCCCGCACCTATTAACTAGTTAAATGCCGCTGTCAAACGCAGACAGCGGCATTTAACTACCGCTTCCGGGCGGCCGGAAATGAGCGCATCGCCGACCCCCGTCACATGATCGGGGGTCGGCGATGCGTCTCCATTGTAACCATAGAGGTCCTAGAGACCTCTATGGCTACTGATCGCCGGTGGCTGTGAGCGACACCCTGTGGTCGGCGCTCATAGCACACCTGCATTTCTGCTACATAGCAGCGATCAGCAGATCGCTGCTATGTAGCAGAGGCGATCGGGTTGTGCCTGCTTCTAGCCTCCCATGGAGGCTATTGAAGCATGGCAAAAGTAAAAAAAAAAAGTTGACAAAAATGTTAAAAAAATAAAAAAAATATAAAAGTTTAAATCACCCCCCTTTCGCCCCAATCAAAATAAATCAATAAAAAAAATATAAAATCTACACATATTTGGTATCGCCGCGCTCAGAATCACCCGATCTATCAACTAAAAAAAAGCATTAACCTGATCGCTAAACAGCGTAGCGGGAAAAAAATT
This sequence comes from Ranitomeya imitator, assembly GCF_032444005.1. NCBI lineage: Eukaryota > Metazoa > Chordata > Amphibia > Anura > Dendrobatidae > Ranitomeya > Ranitomeya imitator. The sequence continues at coordinate 714,022,015 of NC_091286.1, read as the reverse complement.
CAAAATGCCAGAATTACGTTTTTTTGGTCGCCGCGACATTGCATTAAAATGCAATAACAGGCGATCAAAAGAACGTATCTGCACCGAAATGCTATCATTAAAAACGTCATCTCAGCACGCAAAAAATAAGCCTTCAACCGACCCCAGATCACGAAAAATGGAGACGCCACGAGTATCGGAAAATGGCGCAATTTTTTTTTTTTTTTTAGCAAAGTTTGGAATTTTTTTTCACCACTTAGATAAAAAAATAACCTAGACATGTTAGATGTCTATGAACTCGTACTTACCTGGAGAATCATAATGGCAGGTCAGTTTTAGCATTTAGTGAACCTAGCAAAAAAGCCAAACAAAAAACAAGTGTGGGATTGCACTTTTTTTGCAATTTCACCGCACTTGGAATTTTTTTCCCGTTTTCTAGTACACGACATGCTAAAACCAATGATGTCGTTCAAAAGTACAACTCGTCCCGCAAAAAATAAGCCCTCACATGGCCAAATTGACGGAAAAATAAAAAAGCTATGGCTCTGGGAAGGAGGGGAGTGAAAAACGAACACGGAAAAACGAAAAATCCCAAGGTCATGAAGGGGTTAACTGAGAAAGTATGTTGCTCAGGCCTCCCCCTAGGGGTGGAGATGCTTAAAGGTACCTTCACACTAAACGATATCGCTAGCGATCCGTGACATTGCAGCATCCTCGCTAGCGATATCGTCCAGTGTGACAGGCAGCAGCGATCAGGATCCTGCTGTGATGTCGTTGGTCGGAGCAGAAAGGCCAGAACTTTATTTCGTCGCTGGATCTCCCGCTGACATCGCTGAATCGGCGTGTGTGACACCAATTCAGCAAAGTCTTCACTGGTAACCAGGGTAAACATCGGGTTACTAAGCGCAGGGCCGCGCTTAGTAACCCGATGTTTACCCTGGTTACCAGTGTAAAAGTAAAAAAAAAAAACAAACGCTTCATACTTACCTTCCGCTGTCTGTCCCCGGCGCTGTGCTTTCCTGCACTCACTGTGAGCACAGCGGCCGGAAAGCAGAGCAGTGACGTCACCGCTCTGCTTTCCGGCCGCTGTGTTCACAGCCAGAGGAGAGAAGCACAGCGCCGGGGACAGACAGCGGAAGGTAAGTATGAAGCGTTTGTTTTTTTTTTACTTTTAGGATGGTAACCAGGGTAAACATCGGGTTACTAAGCGCGGCCCTGCGCTTAGTAACCCGATGTTTACCCTGGTTACCGGCATCGTTGGTCGCTGGAGAGCGGTCTGTGTGACAGCTCTCCAGCGACCAAACAGCGACGCTGCAGCGATCCGGATTGTTGTCTGGATTGCTGCAGCGTCGTTTAGTGTGAAGGTACCTTTAAGTACCTGATGTCTCTTGGCAATTGGCTGGAAACACCTTAGGAAGGTGCACACAGTCTATATAAGAAACAGGAAGTGCCGGGGCCATCGCCCTAAGCATACAGCCAGGAAGTATGCACAAAGCAAGGACATGAGGTCCAGAGCATGGAGTCGGGCAGACCTCACAGCATGGCCCAGAGTGGTGAGTAAGAAGGGAGATGGGAAGACAAGCAGTGATACCAGCAGGAATGTTACAGGTACAGCCGGGACCAGCTGCTTGGAAATAATTTTTGTCTCTAGGAAATTATTGCAAGAAAGGTTGGCTGATTGAATAGATTACACAAGAAGGAAAACACACAGCAAGTCAGCAGGATCTAGGAGCAACATGGCAGATGTGACAACCTACATGGTGAGCTGCAGCATGTGCTACATGTTCACAGATCGACCAGAAGAAGAATCCAATTTCACCTGTCAGAAGTGTAGACTAGTGGCCCTTTTAGAAGAAAAGGTGCGGGGTCTGGAAGAAAGAATAGCAACTTTGAAACTCATCAAAGAGAATGAAGACTTTCTAGACAGAACAGAAGCATCTCTACTGGTCACAGAAGGTGAAAAAAGTGTCAGAGAACCTCCAAAATTAGATGAGTGGAAGCATGTGACCAAAAGAAGCAAGAAGACCATGGAGAAATCACCAACCACACAACTGAGAAACCGATACCAAGGCCTTGTGGAGGACGAAGATGTCACACCTAAGGATGAGGCACTACCAGCAAGCAAAGAAGAAAAGGGCACACAGCAACACCCAGAAGTGACACCAAAATCTACAGCCAAGAAGAGAAGAAGAGTGGTGGTGGTGGGAGACTCACTACTGAGAGGCACAGAAGCAGCCATCTGCAGACCGGACATAACCGCAAGAGAAGTATGCTGCCTTCCAGGTGCGATGATCAAGGATATCACTGATAGGATACCAAAGCTCATCAGTTCCAGGGATGTCCACCCATTTCTTCTGATACATGTTGGCACCAATGACACGGCAAGGAAGGACCTACCGACAATCTGCAAGGACTTTGAAGAGTTGGAGAAGATAGTAAAGGAACTGGATGCACAGGTAGTTTTTTCTTCTATCCTTCCAGTAGACGGGCATGGCACCAGGAGATGGAACAGGATCCTTGATTCAAACAGCTGGTTAAGACGATGGTGCAGACAACAAGGATTCGGATTCCTGGATAACGGTGTGAATTACTTGTACGATGGACTCCTCGCCAGAGACGGACTACACCTCAACAAACCTGGGAAACACACATTCGCCAGAAGACTCGCTACACTCATCAGGAGGGCATTAAACTAGAAGAGGGGACGGGAAGAAATACATTAGACTCGAACATGAAGCCAGAAAATATACTGTTGAAGGACATGAGGTGCAGCAAAGAAGACCCAAGACAACATACTCTGAAGGGAGGTAAGAACATTTCTAAAACAATCCACAGCGAGGAGATTGGGACAAAACAAAATCCTCTAAACTGCATGCTCGCAAACGCCAGAAGCCTGACAAACAAGATGGAAGAACTAGAAGCAGAAATATCTACAGGTAACTTTGACATAATGGGAATAACCGAGACATGGTTAGATGAAAGCTATGACTGGGCAGTTAACTTACAGGGTTACAGTCTGTTTAGAAAGGATCGTAAAAATCGGAGAGGAGGAGGGGTTTGTCTCTATGTAAAGTCTTGTCTAAAGTCCACTTTAAGGGAGGATATTAGCGAAGGGAATGAGGATGTCAAGTCCATATGGGTCGAAATACATGGAGGGAAAAATAGTAACAAAATTCTCATTGGGGTCTGTTACAAACCCCCAAATATAATAGAAACCATGGAAAGTCTACTTCTAAAGCAGATAGATGAAGCTGCAACCCATAATGAGGTCCTGGTTATGGGGGACTTTAACTACCCGGATATTAACTGGGAAACAGAAACCTGTGAAACCCATAAAGGCAACAGGTTTCTGCTAATAACCAAGAGAAATTCTTTCACAATTGGTGCAGAATCCAACCAGAGGAGCAGCACTTTTAGACCTAATACTATCTAATAGACCTGACAGAATAACAAATCTGCAGGTGGTCGGGCATCTAGGAAATAGCGACCACAATATTGTGCAGTTTCACCTGTCTTTCACTAGGGGGACTTGTCAGGGAGTCACAAAAACACTGAACTTTAGGAAGGCAAAGTTTGACCAACTTAGAGATGCCCTTAATCTGGTAGTAACATAGTAACATAGTAACATAGTTAGTAAGGCCGAAAAAAGACATTTGTCCATCCAGTTCAGCCTATATTCCATCATAATAAATACCCAGATCTACGTCCTTCTACAGAACCTAATAATTGTATGATACAATATTGTTCTGCTCCAGGAAGACATCCAGGCCTCTCTTGAACCCCTCGACTGAGTTCGCCATCACCACCTCCTCAGGCAAGCAATTCCAGATTCTCACTGCCCTAACAGTAAAGAATCCTCTTCTATGTTGGTGGAAAAACCTTCTCTCCTCCAGACGCAAAGAATGCCCCCTTGTGCCCGTCACCTTCCTTGGTATAAACAGATCCTCAGCGAGATATTTGTATTGTCCCCTTATATACTTATACATGGTTATTAGATCGCCCCTCAGTCGTCTTTTTTCTAGACTAAATAATCCTAATTTCGCTAATCTATCTGGGTATTGTAGTTCTCCCATCCCCTTTATTAATTTTGTTGCCCTCCTTTGTACTCTCTCTAGTTCCATTATATCCTTCCTGAGCACCGGTGCCCAAAACTGGACACAGTACTCCATGTGCGGTCTAACTAGGGATTTGTACAGAGGCAGTATAATGCTCTCATCATGTGTATCCAGACCTCTTTTAATGCACCCCATGATCCTGTTTGCCTTGGCAGCTGCTGCCTGGCACTGGCTGCTCCAGGTAAGTTTATCATTAACTAGGATCCCCAAGTCCTTCTCCCTGTCAGATTTACCCAGTGGTTTCCCGTTCAGTGTGTAATGGTGATATTGATTCCCTCTTCCCATGTGTATAACCTTACATTTATCATTGTTAAACCTCATCTGCCACCTTTCAGCCCAAGTTTCCAACTTATCCAGATCCATCTGTAGCAGAATACTATCTTCTCTTGTATTAACTGCTTTACATAGTTTTGTATCATCTGCAAATATCGATATTTTACTGTGTAAACCTTCTACCAGATCATTAATGAATATGTTGAAGAGAACAGGTCCCAATACTGACCCCTGCGGTACCCCACTGGTCACAGCGACCCAGTTAGAGACTATACCATTTATAACCACCCTCTGCTTTCTATCACTAAGCCAGTTACTAACCCATTTACACACATTTTCCCCCAGACCAAGCATTCTCATTTTGTGTACCAACCTCTTGTGCGGCACGGTATCAAACGCTTTGGAAAAATCGAGATATACCACGTCCAATGACTCACCGTGGTCCAGCCTATAGCTTACCTCTTCATAAAAACTGATTAGATTGGTTTGACAGGAGCGATTTCTCATAAACCCATGCTGATATGGAGTTAAACAGTTATTCTCATTGAGATAATCCAGAATAACATCCCTCAGAAACCCTTCAAATATTTTACCAACAATAGAGGTTAGACTTACTGGCCTATAATTTCCAGGTTCACTTTTAGAGCCCTTTTTGAATATTGGCACCACATTTGCTATGCGCCAATCCTGTGGAACAGACCCTGTCGCTATAGAGTCCCTAAAAATAAGAAATAATGGTTTATCTATTACATTACTTAGTTCTCTTAGTACTCGTGGGTGTATGACATCCGGACCCGGAGATTTATCTATTTTAATCTTATTTAGCCGGTTTCGCACCTCTTCTTGGGTTAGATTGGTGACCCTTAATATAGGGTTTTCATTGTTTCTTGGGATTTCACCTAGCATTTCATTTTCCACCGTGAATACCGTGGAGAAGAAGGTGTTTAATATGTTAGCTTTTTCCTCGTCATCTACAACCATTCTTTCCTCACTATTTTTTAAGGGGCCTACATTTTCAGTTTTTATTCTTTTACTATTGATATAGTTGAAGAACAGTTTGGGATTAGTTTTACTCTCCTTAGCAATGTGCTTCTCTGTTTCCTTTTTGGCAGCTTTAATTAGTTTTTTAGATAAAGTATTTTTCTCCCTATAGTTTTTTAGAGCTTCAATGGTGCCATCCTGCTTTAGTAGTGCAAATGCTTTCTTTTTACTGTTAATTGCCTGTCTTACTTCTTTGTTTAGCCACATTGGGTTTTTCCTATTTCTAGTCCTTTTATTCCCACAAGGTATAAACCGCTTACACTGCCTATTTAGGATGTTCTTAAACATTTCCCATTTATTATCTGTATTCTTATTTCTGAGGATATTGTCCCAGTCTACCAGATTAAGGGCATCTCTAAGCTGTTCAAACTTTGCCTTCCTAAAGTTCAATGTTTTTGTGACTCCCTGACAAGTCCCCCTAGTGAAAGACAGGTGAAACTGCACAATATTGTGGTCGCTATTTCCTAGATGCCCGACCACCTGCAGATTTGTTATTCTGTCAGGTCTATTAGATAGTATTAGGTCTAAAAGTGCTGCTCCTCTGGTTGGATTCTGCACCAATTGTGAAAGATAATTTTTCTTGGTTATTAGCAGAAACCTGTTGCCTTTATGGGTTTCACAGGTTTCTGTTTCCCAGTTAATATCCGGGTAGTTAAAGTCCCCCATAACCAGGACCTCATTATGGGTTGCAGCTTCATCTATCTGCTTTAGAAGTAGACTTTCCATGCTTTCTGTTATATTTGGGGGTTTGTAACAGACCCCAATGAGAATTTTGTTACCATTTTTCCCTCCATGAATTTCAACCCATATGGACTCGACATCCTCATTCCCTTCGCTAATATCCTCCCTTAAAGTGGACTTTAGACAAGACTTTACATAGAGACAAACCCCTCCTCCTCTCCGATTTTTACGATCCTTTCTAAACAGACTGTAACCCTGTAAGTTAACTGCCCAGTCATAGCTTTCATCTAACCATGTCTCGGTTATTCCCACTATGTCAAAGTTACCTGTAGATATTTCTGCTTCTAGTTCTTCCATCTTGTTTGTCAGGCTTCTGGCATTTGCGAGCATGCAGTTTAGAGGATTTTGTTTTGTTCCAATCTCCTCGCTGTGGATTGTTTTAGAAATGTTCTTACCTCCCTTCTGAGTATGTTTTCCTGGGTCGTCTTTGTTCGAGTCTAATGTTTTTCTTCCCGTCCCCTCTTCTTCTAGTTTAACGCCCTCCTGACTGGGACAATATCCTCAGAAATAAGAATACAGATAATAAATGGGAAATGTTTAAGAACATCCTAAATAGGCAGTGTAAGCGGTTTATACCTTGTGGGAATAAAAGGACTAGAAATAGGAAAAACCCAATGTGGCTAAACAAAGAAGTAAGACAGGCAATTAACAGTAAAAAGAAAGCATTTGCACAATTAAAGTAGGATGGCACTGGTGAAGCTCTAAAAAAACTATAGGGAGAAAATTACTAAAAAAAACTAATTAAAGCTGCCAAAAAGGAAACAGAGAAGCACCTTGCTAAGGAGAGTAAAACTAACCAGTCATGGATCCCTCTCCATGGTGTCACGTGCCCGCTCTCAGCACGTGACTTGGGGTTGTGCCTGCAAGGGTAAATCTACCTCTCCTCTCTCAGTCCAGCATTCAACCTCTGTCCTATGCTGTAATGGGAGCATAAATCACACACCGACCCAGGCCACACACACGCGCTCATACACGCTGCCACCACTCACCGAATACACTGGCGATGAGTCCCGGAAATACTACTAATACTGTCTACCATTCATACGGATCATACAGTTTAAGGCTATGGATTCTTTTAGAACATTCAAGGTTCAACTTGTAAAGTTTTATGCTTTAATACAAAAAGGTTCAGTGCTTACAATAAGAAAAAGGTATACAAATATGTTAATAAAAAGACATACAGGTATGCAAAACAGTATAAAATAAACAGGAGAAAACTTACAGAAACGTCTAACTTTGTAGTCTGCTTTCTGCTCCGTGAGGGGGGTGAATATGGAGTTGGTGGAACACATCAACTTCCCAGGCTGTCCTCACATGAGAACACGATTCTGTGTATACAGACCTAATTTATAGCTTTACTCTGGAGGTCAGATTTCTAGACCAGCCCCTCAGGTTAATATCATAACTGCTTGTTTTTGATCGGACCGCGGTCGCTCCCCCAATGAATATATTATTTGCTCTGAGATTCCCTGTGTAAAAGCTCACAGATAGATGGTGTCAGGCTGTAATTGACATCTCTCTTTAAAGAGCTAGGAGGTGTCAAATGTTTCCCTTTTTTCTTGGTTCCCAGCACGACCTCCTGGCGAGAGTGGAGACAGTAGTCTGCCTCTTCTCAAGATATGTATGCTGTGACCTTTGTGAGGCCTGCAGTTTCAGGACAGATGTTCAACTACTGTTAGTTACATATATAACTCTAGACATATGTCACTACACACATATAGATATATACATAGTTCACCACATAACCCCAAACTATTTGTAACGATTATAGTGGTACACTCAGAAATCTCTTGGCTTGAGACAAATAAGGCAACAAAACCAAAGTGCAGTGTAAAGTCTGTATTATTCAAAAAACACAGGTGCAAGGTGTGAGCAAGTCCAAACACAGCAAACAAGATGAAATCCGGAGAAGTGCCTTAGCAGTTCTGCTGCAAGCAAAGTCAGTGTTCATATGCATAAACAAGGGTGCAGCATGTGCACAACAGTTCAAGTAAATAGCAAACGAGGTCCTTCTTAGGAGTAGTTCATTGCAGCCCTGCTGCGGGCAAAGTCTTATGGGTGTAGCACCCTCAGTGGTGAAGCAGATAATCAGACACAGTTCATACTAGGTTTGGCAGTCATTAGAAAAGAGTCCAGAAGCAGTGCAGAGCTTTGAGTCCAGAAACAGACAAACTGGCAGCGGATACCAAACTAGCAGGCAGGAGAAGATTGCAGATAGACACAGGCAAAAACAGCTTGCAGCACAAAGACCACTGAGAGCTGAGCAGGTTTGCTGAGGAGGCGGAGCTGGAGAATCTGAAGAGGAAAGTCTCTTGTAGCACAAGCCAGGAAAACTAGCAGAATACACAAGCAAAGAGTTGGATGTGAACCAGGGTTATAAAGACAGGGAAGGCGGATCACATGATCAGAAACGAGGCAGCAGATGCCATCTTGGAAAAGGGCGAAAAATACCACAAATGAAACAGGGAATCCAGAGTCCTGACATTACTCCCTCCTTAACAGCGGCCTCAGGACGATCCTGGACCTGGTTTCTCTGGGTATCTTTGATTAAACTGAGCAATCTTCTGTGGGGCACAGATGTTAGCCACAGGTTCCCAGGAGTCCTCCTCAGGTGGATACCCCTTCCATCTTATTAGATACTGAAGTCGATTCCTGCGAATCTTGGAATCGATGATCTCTTCCACCAAGAATTGTTCCTGCCCGTCTACCAGTACGGGTTGTGGAGGGGGCACACTGCGTCCCTGAAATTTATTAGGAGAGACAGGTTTCAATAGAGAGACATGAAATACTGGATGTACCTTCATAGTCCTTGGCAGCTTTAGATGGCAGGCCACAGAGCTCACGATACCACTGATCTTGAAAGGACCGATGAACTTCTGTCCCAGTTTCTGTGAGGGAACGTTCAGTCTTAGATTCTTAGTGGATAACCACACTGAGTCTCCTACCTTAAACATGGGTGCTGGCTTCCGGAATCTATCAGCTGAGTTCTTGTAACGTTCCTGGGCTGAGGTTAGAGATTCCTTAAGGACTTCTAGATTCTCCCTCATAGTAATCAACCTCTCCTCCACTGCCGGAACTGGAACATCAATTGGAGATCTAGGAAAGATGCTTGGATGATAACCTAGATTAGCGAAGAAAGGAGTTACCGTAGTGGAGGCACTCTGAGAATTGTTGTAGGTGAATTCTGCTAAAGGAAGTAGCTCCAACCAATCATCCTGAAGATGGCAGATGTAGCATCGCAGATATTGCTCCAAAGTCTGATTGGTTCGCTCGGTCTGACCATTCGTCTGAGGATGATATGCAGAAGAAAGACGAACATTAATATTAAGTGCAGCACAAAAACCCTTCCAGAATCTTGATGTGAATTGTACTCCACGGTCAGAGATGACTTCATCTGGGACCCCATGCAGCCGAAAAATATTCTGAAACACTAAGTTCACAGTCTCTTTCGCCGTGGGGAGGTCGGCACAAGGAACAAAATGAGCAGCCTTAGTCAGACGATCAACCACCACTAGGACTGTATTCATACCACCAGAAGTAGGAAGATCCACAATGAAGTCCATAGAAATTGAGCCCCATGGGCGAGATGGAACAGGTAGTGGTTGAAGTAGACCCGTAGGAGAAGCACGAGGTGTCTTATAATGAGCACATACCTCGCAAGAAAGAACATAGTCTTTAGTGTCCTTCAGGCAAGTTGGCCACCAGAAGAATTGGCTCAGGAATTCTTGTGTCTTCTGTACCCCCCTATGACCAGCCAACTTGGAGTCATGTACCAACTTGAGAATCTGCAGACGTGCGGCCTCAGGGATGTAGATACGTTGGTCACGGAACCACAGCCTCCCTTAAGGACAAGATTGAGATTCACAGGTGGGTTAGCAAGACATACATCACCATCATAGGCCTCCTTGATCTGCGTCCACAGGTCCGAATCATGGATTACTCCGATAAAGTTGGCATCCGATAAAATGGTCTTGGGTGGGGCTCCAGGTACGGAATCCGCAGAATGGATTCGGGATAAAGCATCAGCCTTCCCATTACATGAACCTGGACGGTACGAAATCATAAATTTAAATTGGTTTAAAAATAAACTCCACCGAGCCTGACATGGAGATAAAAACATTTAGCAGATCTGAGGAACTCTAAATTGCGATGATCGGTCAGCACAATGATCTATTGTGCGGCCCCTTGCAGATGGTGCCTCCATTCCTTGAAGGCTGCAATAATTGCTAGAAGTTCCTTATCTCCCACGTTTTAGTTCCTCTCTGCAGGGGTAAGCCTACGGGAAAAGAAAGCACAAGGATGTAACAGGGCCTTCTCTCCAGTTCTTTGAGAGAGAATGGCCCCCAACGCCCAATCAGAAGCGTCCACCTCCACGATGAAAGGTATTGCTGGATCCGGATGAATCAAGAGCGGAGCTGAAGTGAAACATGATTTCAGCTGATCAAAGGCTTCCTGAGCCTGTGAAGACCATTTAAAGGATTTCTCCTTCTTAGTCAGAGAAGTGATGGAACGGACAATCTCTGAAAAATTTAGGATATAACGTCTATAGAAATTTGCAAAGCCGATAAAGCGTTGAACCTCTTTAACATTTTTGGGTGCCGGCCAATCAAGGATTGCTTGAATCTTACCAGATTCCATGTTTATCCCTTGAGGAGAGATGACATACCCCAAGAATTGTATTTCAGAACGATGGAAAAATCACACTTCTCTGGCTTGATATAAAGATGGTTTTCTTGCAAACATCTCAAAACCACCTTGACGTGTTCTTGATGTTCCAGTAGAGAATCAGTAAAAATTTGGATGTCATCCAGATAGATTACGACAAACTGGCCCAGTAAATCTCTAAATATATCATTTGCAAGATGTTGAAAGGTTGCAGGGGCATTGCACAGCCCAAAAGGCATCACCAAGTACTCAAAGTGTCCATACCGACATCTGAATGCAGTCTTCCATTCATCACCAGGACGTATACGCACCAGATTGTATGCCCCGCGAAGATCCAATTTAGAAAATACCTTGGCATGACGGACTCTCTCCAATAGCTCTGGAATCAAAGGCAAAGGATATCTATTCCGGATAGTCACCTTGTTGAGTTCCCGATAGTCAATACAGGGTCTCAGAATCCCATCCTTCTTCTTCACAAAAAAAATAGGCGCCCCTGCTGGTGAGGAAGAAGGACGTATAAAGCCCTTGGCCAAATTCTCATCTATATACTCCTTCAAAGCTTGGAGTTCAGGAGCCGCTAATGGATAAACATTGCTGAAAGGAAGCAGTTCAATAGGACAATCATAAGACCTATGTGGTGGAGGCTGATCTGCCGTCTTCTTATCACAGATATCCGAAAATTCCTTATACACAGAAGGTAAAGTTAATACCGGTTCTGAAGGTTCCGAATCCAGGGACTTTGGTAGAGTCTCTGTTAATGTTGAATCACTTCTTGTTGGAAATGTAATCTCTCTCGTCTCCCAGTTGATTGTTGGATTCTGTGAACGCAGCCAGGGAATGCCTAGAATCACAGGAAAATGAGGAGAAGAAATTAATAAGAAGGAGAGCTGCTCCTGATGATCTGGCTCCAATACAATGGTAAGAGGTACGGTCTCCTGATCGACAGGCCCAGAGACTAAAGGTGACCCATCCACTGTCTCCATGGCAATTGGGGAAGCTCTATGCAGAATATCTATACCATGTTTCTTGGCAAAAGCAATGTCCATGAAATTACCCCCTGCACCAGAGTCAATCATGGCTGCAGTAGAGATCCACTGTCCAGAGCATAAAACCTTTATAGGAAGTGAACAGTGAGAACTCCTCTCCTTCTGCTCAGTAGAAGAAGTCATTGAGAGTGCATGGAAAACAGCATTCACTGGTAGACTAAATTCACCACAGTTATCACATTCCCCTACTGCTGCTAACACCTTGTTGGGCCGCTTGGGACAATTGATCAGGAAGTGATCAGATTGGCCGCAATAGAAGCATAGACTCTCATGGAAGCGGTGTTCCCGGCGTTCATTGCTCGCACGCTTCTGCACTGAGTCAATTTGCATAGGCACCACCTCTGACTCCCGAGTGGCTTTACCTACAGGTTCCTTGGGAGAAAGGGAATAGTTAGACATGCGATTAAATACTGCCATTTTCTCTTGTCTCCGCTCAGTAAGGCGAATATTAATGTGTACACAATGTTGGATAAAGGTTTCTAGTTCTTGTGGTGCCTCAGAGCGAGCTAGCTCATCCTTTATAACACTAGACGGACCTCTCTTGAAAATAGGCAACTGTGCATAACAATCCCAATTAGTATCAACTGCTAACCTTCTAAAATCAGTGGCATATTCAATTACTGAACGTTTACCCTGGCGTAAAGACAGTAAGGCGGTCTCAGCAGAGGCACGACGGTTAGGATCATCGAACATTAAGGCCATAGCAGCTAAAAAGTCTTCCAAAACATTTAGACGTGGGTCACGAGACTCGATCATCGGATTCGCCCAGGCGAGTGCTCGTGATGTCAATAACATAATTATACCCAACACCTTAGAAAGATCAGTGGGAAAACGGTCGGTATGCACATCAAAATATAACATGCATTGCTTTACATTACCATAAAATTTGTCGCGTTCGCCATTGTATCGGAATGGTGGTAGCTTAGGAGGACTGGCTGCCTGCGGTTGCCCTGGGGGTGAGACCGCCTGAGTGGCCATCTGAGCACTTAAGTCCTGAAAGGCCTGTCCATACTGAGACTCCATGCTCTTAAACTTATTTTCATGGGCGTCCATGCGAGTACTCAAATCCTGCAGAGTCTGTCCAAACACCTGCTGATTACATTTCAAGCCTCCAACCTTACTCTGCAGACTGCCCACCTCCTTTTGCAGAGATCTCATCATAGAGAACACTTGTTCCAACTTAGATTCAGTAGCCATTGTCTCAGCAGATTCCTTATTTGGCTTGTGTATCCTGTAACGATTATAGTGGTACACTCAGGAATCTCTTGGCTTGAGACAAATAAGGCAACAAAACCAAAGTGCAGTGTAAAGTCTGTATTATTCAAAAAACACAGGTGCAAGGTGTGAGCAAGTCCAAACACAGCAAACAAGATGAAATCCGGAGAAGTGCCTTAGCAGTTCTGCTGCAAGCAAAGTCAGTGTTCATATGCATAAACAAGGGTGCAGCATGTGCACAACAGTTCAAGTAAATAGCAAACGAGGTCCTTCTTAGGAGTAGTTCATTGCAGCCCTGCTGCGGGCAAAGTCTTATGGGTGTAGCACCCTCAGTGGTGAAGCAGATAATCAGACACAGTTCATACTAGGTTTGGCAGTCATTAGAAAAGAGTCCAGAAGCTGTGCAGAGCTTTGAGTCCAGAAACAGACAAACTGGCAGCGGATACCAAACTAGATTGGCTGTAGCAGGCAGAGCTTGTCCTAGCAGGCAGAAGATTGCAGATAGACACAGGCAAAAACAGCTTGCAGCACAAAGACCACTGAGAGCTGAGCAGGTTTGCTGAGGAGGCGGAGCCGGAGAATCTGAAGAGGAAAGTCTCTTGTAGCACAAGCCAGGAATACTAGCAGAATACATTAGCAAAGAGTTGGATGTGAACCAGGGTTATAAAGACAGGGAAGGCGGATCACATGAGCAGAAGCGAGGCAGCAGACGCCATCTTGGAAAAGGGCAAAAAGTACCACAAATGAAACAGGGAATCCAGAGTCCTGACACTATTCTTCAACTATATCAATAGTAAAAGAATCATAAGTGAAAGTGCAGGCCCCTTAAAAAATAGTGAGGAAAGAATGGTTGTAGATGACAAGGAAAAAGCTAACATATTAAACACCTTCTTCTCCACGGTATTCACGGTGGAAAATGAAATGCTAGGTGAAATCCCAAGAAACAATGAAAACCCTATATTAAGGGTCACCAATCTAACCCAAGAAGAGGTGCGAAACCGGCTAAATAAGATTAAAATAGATAAATCTCCGGGTCCGGATGGCATACACCCACGAGTACTAAGAGAACTAAGTAATGTAATAGATAAACCATTATTTCTTATTTTTAGGGACTCTATAGCGACGGGGTCTGTTCCGCAGGACTGGCGCATAGCAAATGTGGTGCCAATATCCAAAAAGGACTCTAAAAGTGACCCTGGAAATTATAGGCCAGTAAGTCTAACCTCTATTGTTGGTAAAATATTTGAAGGGTTTCTGAGGGATGTTATTCTGGATTATCTCAATGAGAATAACTGTTTAACTCCATATCAGCATGGGTTTATGAGAAATCGCTCCTGTCAAACCAATCTAATCAGTTTTTATGAAGAGGTAAGCTATAGACTGGACCACGGTGAGTCATTGGACGTGGTATATCTCGATTTTTCCAAAGCGTTTGATACCGTGCCGCACAAGAGGTTGGTACACAAAATGAGAATGCTTGGTCTGGGGGAAAATGTGTGTAAATGGGTTAGTGACTGGCTTAGTGATAGAAAGCAGAGGGTGGTTATAAATGGTATAGTCTCTAACTGGGTCGCTGTGACCAGTGGGGTACCGCAGGGGTCAGTATTGGGACCTGTTCTCTTCAACATATTCATTAATGATCTGGTAGAAGGTTTACACAGTAAAATATCGATATTTGCAGATGATACAAAACTATGTAAAGCAGTTAATACAAGAGAAGATAGTATTCTGCTACAGATGGATCTGGATAAGTTGGAAACTTGGGCTGAAAGGTGGCAGATGAGGTTTAACAATGATAAATGTAAGGTTATACACATGGGAAGAGGGAATCAATATCACCATTACACACTGAACGGGAAACCACTGGGTAAATCTGACAGGGAGAAGGACTTGGGGATCCTAGTTAATGATAAACTTACCTGGAGCAGCCAGTGCCAGGCAGCAGCTGCCAAGGCAAACAGGATCATGGGGTGCATTAAAAGAGGTCTGGATACACATGATGAGAGCATTATACTGCCTCTGTACAAATCCCTAGTTAGACCGCACATGGAGTACTGTGTCCAGTTTTGGGCACCGGTGCTCAGGAAGGATATAATGGAACTAGAGAGAGTACAAAGGAGGGCAACAAAATTAATAAAGGGGATGGGAGAACTACAATACCCAGATAGATTAGCGAAATTAGGATTATTTAGTCTAGAAAAAAGATGTCTGAGGGGTGATCTAATAACCATGTATAAGTATATAAGGGGACAATACAAATATCTCGCTGAGGATCTGTTTATACCAAGGAAGGTGACGGGCACAAGGGGGCATTCTTTGCGTCTGGAGGAGAGAAGGTTTTTCCACCAACATAGAAGAGGATTCTTTACTGTTAGGGCAGTGAGAATCTGGAATTGCTTGCCTGAGGAGGTGGTGATGGCGAACTCAGTCGAGGGGTTCAAGAGAGGCCTGGATGTCTTCCTGGAGCAGAACAATATTGTATCATACAATTATTAGGTTCTTTAGAAGGACGTAGATCTGGGGATTTATTTCGACGGAATATAGGCTGAACTGGATGGACAAATGGCTTTTTTTGGTCTTGCTAACTGTTACTTTTTTAACCCCTTCACCCCAAAGCCTGTTTTCACCTAAGTGACAGGGCCAATTTTTACAATTCTGACCACTGTCACTTTATGCGGTAATAACTCTGAAACGCTTCAACGGATCCTGGTGATTCTGACAATGTTTTCTCGTGGCATATTGTATTTTATGATAGTGGCAAAATTTCTTTGATATTACTTGCGTTTATTTGTGGAAAAAAAACAGAAATTTGGTGAAAATTTTGAAAATTTTGCAATTTTCAAGCTTTGAATTTTTATACCCTTGCATCAGAGACTCATATCGTACAAATTAGTTAATAAATAACATTTTCCATATGTCTACTTTACATCAGCACAATTTTGGAACCAATTTTTTTTTTGTTAGGGAGTTATAAGGGTTAAAAGTTAAATAGCGATTTCTCATTTTTTCAACAAACTTTACAAAACCATTTTTTTAGGGACCACATCACATTTGGTGGACCACAAAACCAGGGATTCAAGCTTCAGGAGGCTAATTTGCATATTCCAGGTGCCTTCTGGGAGAAGCGAAGTCTCCCTAAGCTAGAAGATCGTTGGGTACAGCCGGGACCAGCTGCTTCGAAAGCATCACCAAACCGCGCGCCTTACGGCGCGCAAATTTTTGCCTGTAGGACATTATTGCAAGAGAGCTTGGCTGAGTAGATTACACAAGAAGGAAAACACACAGCAAGTCAGCAGGATCTAGGAGCAACATGGCAGATGTGACAACCTACATGGTGAGCTGCAGCATGTGCTACATGTTCACAGATCGACCAGAAGAAGAATCCAATTTCACCTGTCAGAAGTGTAGACTAGTGGCCCTTTTAGAAGAAAAGGTGCGGGGTCTGGAAGAAAGAATAGCAACTTTGAAACTCATCAAAGAGAATGAAGACTTTCTAGACAGAACAGAAGCATCTCTACTGGTCACAGAAGGTGAAAAAAGTGTCAGAGAACCTCCAAAAGCAGATGAGTGGAAGCATGTGACCAAAAGAAGCAAGAAGACCATGGAGAAATCACCAACCACACAACTGAAGAACCGATATCAAATCTTTGTAGAGGATGAAGATGGCACACCTAAGAATGAAGCAATACCAGCAAGCAAAAAAGAAAAGGGCACACAGCAACAAGTGACAGCAAAAAGTACAGCCAAGAAGCAACGAAGAGTGGTGGTGGTGGGAGACTCACTACTGAGAGGCACAGAAGCAGCCATCTGCAGACCGGACATAACTGCAAGAGAAGTATGCTGCCTTCCAGGTGCGATGATCAAGGATGTGACCGATAGGATACCAAAGCTCTTCAGCTCCAAGGACGTCCACCCATTTCTTCTGATACATGTTGGCACCAATGACACGGCAAGGAAGGACCTACCGACAATCTGCAAGGACTTTGAAGAGTTGGGGAAGAAAGTAAAGGAACTGGATGCACAGGTAGTTTTTTCTTCTATCCTTCCAGTAGACGGGCATGGCACCAGGAGATGGAACAGGATCCTTGATGCAAACAACTGGCTAAGACGATGGTGCAGACAACAAGGATTTGGATTCCTGGACCACGGTGTGAATTACTGGTACGATGGACTCCTCGCCAGAGATGGACTACACCTCAACAAACCTGGGAAACACACATTCGCCAGAAGACTCGCTACACTCATCAGGAGGGCGTTAAACTAGAAGAAGAGGGGACGGGAAGAAAAACATTAGACTCGAACAAAGACGACCCAGGAAAACATACTCAGAAGGGAGGTAAGAACATTTCTAAAACAATCCACAGTGAGGAGATTGGAACAAAACAAAATCCTCTAAACTGCATGCTCGCAAACGCCAGAAGCCTGACAAACAAGATGGAAGAACTAGAAGCAGAAATATCTACAGGTAACTTTGACATAGTGGGAATAACCGAGACATGGTTAGATGAAAGCTATGACTGGGCAGTTAACTTACAGGGTTACAGTCTGTTTAGAAAGGATCGTAAAAATCGGAGAGGAGGAGGGGTTTGTCTCTATGTAAAGTCTTGTCTAAAGTCCACTTTAAGGGAGGATATTAGCGAAGGGAATGAGGATGTCGAGTCCATATGGGTTGAAATTCATGGAGGGAAAAATGGTAACAA
The DNA here is from genome assembly GCF_032444005.1 of Ranitomeya imitator. Lineage (NCBI taxonomy): Eukaryota > Metazoa > Chordata > Amphibia > Anura > Dendrobatidae > Ranitomeya > Ranitomeya imitator. Next base: position 714,004,240 of record NC_091286.1, on the reverse strand, counting down.
AATTCTCATTGGGGTCTGTTACAAACCCCCAAATATAACAGAAAGCATGGAAAGTCTACTTCTAAAGCAGATAGATGAAGCTGCAACCCATAATGAGGTCCTGGTTATGGGGGACTTTAACTACCCGGATATTAACTGGGAAACAGAAACCTGTGAAACCCATAAAGGCAACAGGTTTCTGCTAATAACCAAGAAAAATTATCTTTCACAATTGGTGCAGAATCCAACCAGAGGAGCAGCACTTTTAGACCTAATACTATCTAATAGACCTGACAGAATAACAAATCTGCAGGTGGTCGGGCATCTAGGAAATAGCGACCACAATATTGTGCAGTTTCACCTGTCTTTCACTAGGGGGACTTGTCAGGGAGTCACAAAAACATTGAACTTTAGGAAGGCAAAGTTTGAACAGCTTAGAGATGCCCTTAATCTGGTAGACTGGGACAATATCCTCAGAAATAAGAATACAGATAATAAATGGGAAATGTTTAAGAACATCCTAAATAGGCAGTGTAAGCGGTTTATACCTTGTGGGAATAAAAGGACTAGAAATAGGAAAAACCCAATGTGGCTAAACAAAGAAGTAAGACAGGCAATTAACAGTAAAAAGAAAGCATTTGCACTACTAAAGCAGGATGGCACCATTGAAGCTCTAAAAAACTATAGGGAGAAAAATACTTTATCTAAAAAACTAATTAAAGCTGCCAAAAAGGAAACAGAGAAGCACATTGCTAAGGAGAGTAAAACTAATCCCAAACTGTTCTTCAACTATATCAATAGTAAAAGAATAAAAACTGAAAATGTAGGCCCCTTAAAAAATAGTGAGGAAAGAATGGTTGTAGATGACGAGGAAAAAGCTAACATATTAAACACCTTCTTCTCCACGGTATTCACGGTGGAAAATGAAATGCTAGGTGAAATCCCAAGAAACAATGAAAACCCTATATTGAGGGTCACCAATCTAACCCAAGAAGAGGTGCGAAACCGGCTAAATAAGATTAAAATAGATAAATCTCCGGGTCCGGATGGCATACACCCACGAGTACTAAGAGAACTAAGTAATGTAATAGATAAACCATTATTTCTTATTTTTAGGGACTCTATAGCGACAGGGTCTGTTCCGCAGGACTGGCGCATAGCAAATGTGGTGCCAATATTCAAAAAGGGCTCTAAAAGTGAACCTGGAAATTATAGGCCAGTAAGTCTAACCTCTATTGTTGGTAAAATATTTGAAGGGTTTCTGAGGGATGTTATTCTGGATTATCTCAATGAGAATAACTGTGTAACTCCATATCAGCATGGGTTTATGAGAAATCGCTCCTGTCAAACCAATCTAATCAGTTTTTATGAAGAGGTAAGCTATAGACTGGACCACGGTGAGTCATTGGACGTGGTATATCTCGATTTTTCCAAAGCGTTTGATACCGTGCCGCACAAGAGGTTGGTACACAAAATGAGAATGCTTGGTCTGGGGGAAAATGTGTGTAAATGGGTTAGTAACTGGCTTAGTGATAGAAAGCAGAGGGTGGTTATAAATGGTATAGTCTCTAACTGGGTCGCTGTGACCAGTGGGGTACCGCAGGGGTCAGTATTGGGACCTGTTCTCTTCAACATATTCATTAATGATCTGTTAGAAGGTTTACACAGTAAAATATCGATATTTGCAGATGATACAAAACTATGTAAAGCAGTTAATACAAGAGAAGATAGTATTCTGCTACAGATGGATCTGGATAAGTTGGAAACTTGGGCTGAAAGGTGGCAGATGAGGTTTAACAATGATAAATGTAAGGTTATACACATGGGAAGAGGGAATCAATATCACCATTACACACTGAACGGGAAACCACTGGGTAAATCTGACAGGGAGAAGGACTTGGGGATCCTAGTTAATGATAAACTTACCTGGAGCAGCCAGTGCCAGGCAGCAGCTGCCAAGGCAAACAGGATCATGGGGTGCATTAAAAGAGGTCTGGATACACATGATGAGAGCATTATACTGCCTCTGTACAAATCCCTAGTTAGACCGCACATGGAGTACTGTGTCCAGTTTTGGGCACCGGTGCTCAGGAAGGATATAATGGAACTAGAGAGAGTACAAAGGAGGGCAACAAAATTAATAAAGGGGATGGGAGAACTACAATACCCAGATAGATTAGCGAAATTAGGATTATTTAGTCTAGAAAAAAGACGACTGAGGGGCGATCTAATAACCATGTATAAGTATATAAGGGGACAATACAAATATCTCGCTGAGGATCTGTTTATACCAAGGAAGGTGACGGGCACAAGGGGGCATTCTTTGCGTCTGGAGGAGAGAAGGTTTTTCCACCAACATAGAAGAGGATTCTTTACTGTTAGGGCAGTGAGAATCTGGAATTGCTTGCCTGAGGAGGTGGTGATGGCGAACTCAGTCGAGGGGTTCAAGAGAGGCCTGGATGTCTTCCTGGAGCAGAACAATATTGTATCATACAATTATTAGGTTCTGTAGAAGGACGTAGATCTGGGTATTTATTATGATGGAATATAGGCTGAACTGGATGGACAAATGTCTTTTTTCGGCCTTACTAACTATGTTACTATGTTACTATGTATGTATTTGAAGTCACTTTGAGGGGCTTATATGATTTAAAATACCCAAAAGTGACACCAATATAAAAACTACACCCCTCGAGGTACTCAAAACCACATTCAAGAAGTTTATTAACACTTCAGGTGCTTCACAGGAATTAACGGAATGTGGAAGGAAAAAATGAACATTTAACTTTTTTTCATATAATGATCTTTTAGCAACAATTTTTTTATTTTCACAAGAGTAAAAGGAGAAAATGGACCACTAACGTTGTTGTGCAATTTCTCCTGAATACACTGATACCCCATATGTGGGGGAAAACCACTGTTTGGGCGCAAGGCAGGGCTCGGACGGGAGGAGCGCCATTTGACTTTTTCAAACCAAAATTGGCTAGAATTGAGATCGGACACCATGTTGCATTTGGAGAGCCCCTGTGTGCCTAAACAGTGGAAAACTGCCACAAGTGGCACCATTTTGGAAACTAGACCCTTCAAGGAACTTATCTAGCTATGTTGTGAGCACTTTGAACCCCCACGTGCTTCACAGATGTTTAGAACGTAGAGTCGTGAAAATAAAAAAATCAAAAATGATCTTTTAGCAACAATTTTTTTATCTTCACAAGTGTAAAAGGAGAAAATGGACCATTAAAGTTGTTGTGCAATTTCTTCTGAATACACTGATACCCCATATGTGGGGGAAAACCACTGTTTGGGCGCACGGCAGGGCTCGGAAGGGAAGAAGTGTGTCCTTTTCATGACCATGCGGAATACTGGTGTGCTGTAGAGAATATCAGTTCTCCAGTACTGACGAATCTCTGGTTTTTTTATTATGCCCATATGCAGCACAATTCCCTAAAATGTCATCATCTCTGTTGCATTTACGGGGGTCCATCTGGAATATGATGAAGTAGAATTTTGGGTGAAAAATTGTTGGGCATACAGGTTCGTCTGGGCCACCATAAGATTTATTATTTCATCACTGAAAAAGAATTTGAAGAAGTCAATTTCAGTGAGGCGAGTGGTGTCAAACTGGATTCCTGAGATGTTGCTGAAATCCGGAATGACGAGCTGAAAATTTTCAGGGGGTGCAATCCATACGGGATCGATTGCTCCAGGAGTTGCCTGGGTCCTAGGGCGCCTTGTTGGGGGTCCTTCCTCTCCAGATGAGGAGGAGGAATAGAGGAACGAGGGATCTTCCTCACTGGTTGTATCCGTGTCGGACGCAAGATGGCGTAAGCCTCCTCTGGTGAATAGCGCCTTGTTGACGAATGGGCCATTTTTTCCCCCAAACCCCGGGGATGTGTATGTAAGTGGTGCTTTTACACGTGTAATGTGTGGGGCTTGTGTATATGTAATGACCAGAGGTCCGAATAAGATCCAGTGAGTCACAAACCAAGACCAAGGCAGAAATCTCCAACGGTATTTACTCAAAGGCAAAATAATCAAGGTAATATGGAGAATATTAAGGCAGATGCACCCCAAAGATACACTAGCTCAGCAGCAGCTGAAATCACTGTGCCACTCAAAGGTCTCCTGAGAACTGTGTACTACAACAGACTAGTAAGAAATTTACCTAACAGGCAACTAAAAACAGGAACAAGTGTAAATTGAATGTAGTGTTATTAAGGGAGCCCCTGGAATGGCACACTGAGTATAACTTACACAACTCTAATATAAGATACACCTCTAAAGTAACAATCTAACACTCTGAGCAGAGATACCCGGGTATCTATAACTATGGTACCGTATCCTGAGATGGATTTCCTCTCAGGCAGGAATCCGCACAGGCTGCAGCCAGTTCATATTTTCAGCGCCAATAAGTTACAGCAAACTCCTCTTGTCTTGTCGGCCGATGCCGAGCCCAAACGCCGGGGACTTAGTTAGTGGTCTCACGATGTAGTCTCTGCTTCTGTAGCTCCTAGGAATGCTTCCACGACAATCCGTCCGTCTCTGTATCAGCCGTCTGTCCAGACTTGGTTCTCCACTCAATGCACAGGGAATCCACAGACTTCCAAATACGTACTGGGTTCTTAGCAAAGTCTCAGTCTTTTGTTAAATAAAGGGTTAACTCCTCTCCAGGAAACGTTAGCCACACAAGTCTCTCACAGAGTTAAACAAAAGGTTAATTCTTCTCCAGGGGAACGTTAGCAACAAAAAGTCTCTCAAAAGCTTCTTTTCCTCCAAAAACACTTGCAGTAAATCCACACAGTCTCTCTTTAAGATATCACAGCAGCTTCTGCCTTTGCTTCCCGCCTTTTTCTCTCTCAGCTCTCACTTCCAAGTTTCACTTTACACCCGAGACACTAGACCCCACCCAGCAGCACACATTGTCTCTGGGAGTTTTGCACGGTCTGTTCTCTTCTGCAATAGGCAAAAACCACAGGGTCCTAGTGCCCTCTCAGTGGGACTACAGTTCACCCTCTTACATGCCACCCCACTAGAGGTTGGCGTCCTCGACATACCTTCCCACTCAAATTCATCTTGAGCATATCGCTGAGGCGGTATTCCTGCCGTAGATCGTGTAGTTCTCCTGAGTCCTACATCAACAGGTGCGACCTTAGAGGGAGCTAGAGTCTCTTCCATGGTCGTGTCAGTGGGCGTAAGTGGAGTTGTCTCCTCCTGCGGCTCGATGTCCTGTGATACAGCGTCAGGACCAAGCAGTTGACCTGATGCACTCTCCTCAACAACATCCTCCATATCCCCAACATTCTCATCACCCGAGGCCAGATCGGTCACAGGGGGCAAATAAGCAGGCGCAGGAGTAAGCACACCATCAAACTCAAGATCATTCAGAGCTTCCGCCCCTTGAAACATGGCCTCTGGCTCTAGGGGGGTAGGCGCCGAATCTTCAAACCAGCACCGCTGTAACATGTTACGATGCAAATTACGGGTTGGCCCCCCTGTCCCCACCGGTTCGACCTCGTACACTGGAATCTCAGGGTTCACCTGTTTTTTTATCAGATACGGTATCGCCTCCCATCGGTCACTCAGCTTTCCTGACCGTCGTTTTGTCCTCACCAACACTCTGTCTCCCGGAGAGAACAGCTCTGTTTGTACAGGTCGCGTGTCCTTATGGACCACCTGGCGAAGGCGGTCACCCACCACCTGATGCACCACCCTCAACCGCCGCCGATGCTCTCGTACCCACTCGGATGCAGTCCGAAGGGGGGCGGAGGAGGGATCTGGCATGCTCAAATCCTCAATGTCTCGGCCAGGTCTACCAAACATCAACATGTGTGGTGAGTAACCAGTAGTACTGTGCACCCTGTTATTGTAAGCCCACATCAATTCGGGGAGATACTCAGGCCAGCATGTCTGTTGCTGACTCTCTAAGGACCTCAACATTTGCAACAGGGTCCGATTAAAACGCTCACACGCCCCGTTACCCTGAGGGTGGTAAGGCGTTGTTCTCGACTGCTCGATACCATAGAGCTGGTGCAACTCTTTCATCAGCGTTCCCTGAAAGCAGGCCCCTTGATCTGAATGTATTCTCTGCGGACACCCGAACACTTGGAAGAAATGTCGGCACACTGCCTCAGCCGCCGACTTGGCCGTCTGATCTCTTGTCGGCACCGCTACAGCATACTTGGTAAAGTGATCTGTCATCACCAGGCAGTAGGAGTACCCTGATGTAGAGTACCCTATCAACACGTAGTCAATCATGAGTAGTTCCAGTGGAGCTGAAGTCTTAATAGACTGTGTGGGAGCCCGCTGCTCAGGGCTTTTGTTGAGCCCACAAATTCGGCACTGCCGACACGCGTCGGCCACCATCCCTCCCAACTCAGGGCAGTAGAGGACTCGCTGCAACCACTGAAGTGTCTTTTCACTTCCAAAATGGGCCCCCTTCTCATGCGCCTCACGAGCGACCACCGGCCCCATCCCCACAGGAATTATCAGTTGGTACCGATGCTGCAGCTCCGATGGCAGGTACACCTTACGATACAAAAGACCTTGTTCCACACACAATTTATCCCATTGTCGAAGGAGTTTCATTCCTTCCATGGACAACTGAGCCTTGTCCTCTGCACTGGGCCAGGCCTTGTTTTGTACCCAACGGCGCACAAGTGCAACGTCCGGACACTCATCCTGGACTCTTGTCCAATCTGAGGGTGTTTTACCCAGGACACAGGGCATCCCGGTGGCCACCCCACTTGAGTGTACCACACTTTGGAAGATAGGTATTTGCCCCAAAGCTGGAGTTTCAGTATCCTCAAGTTGTTCATCAACATCTTCCCCGGATGACCCAAGGGGCACTCTTGACAATGCATCTGCATTGCCGTTCTCTCGACCAGAGCGAAATTTAATGCGGTAATTGAACTTGGCCAGTCTGGCGACCCACCGCTGCTCCAACGCCCCCAGTTTTGCATTCTCTAAGTGAGCTAGCGGGTTGTTATCTGTCATGACTAGCACCTCAGCTCCTGTTAGATACTCGGCGAAGCGTTCTGTCATTGCCCACACCAGGGCCAGCAATTCCAGACGGAATGAGCTGTAGTTAGCCGGATTTCGCTCGGAGTCTCTTAAAGATCTGCTGCCATAAGAAATCACTCGTTCTCGGCCGTCCTGCACCTGTGCTAGTACTGCCCCCAACCCATGAAGACTACCATCGGTATACAACAAAAAAGGGGTGTCAAACCGGGCGTAGGCCAGCAATGGGGCACTCGTTAGGGCGGTTTTCACTCCATCAAATGCCTTTTTCTGTAGGGGCCCCCATGGAATGGGGCGATTTCGAGGACCCAGCGCTGTCCCTCTCAAAAGTTCATTCAAGGGACTCACCACTTGTGAGAATTTAGGCACAAACCGCCGATAGTATCCTGCTAGGCCCAGGAGGGCCCGCACTTCTCGCAGGTCACAAGGAGGTGGCCACTCTTGTACCGCCTTAATCTTACTGGCTAAAGGTAGTACCCCGTCCGGGGTCACCAGATGCCCCAAATATTCAATCTGGTTTCGTAACAGCTGACATTTTTTTGGCTTTATTTTCAGGCCGTAGCTCTTGAGCCGCCGGAGAACTTGACGCAGCTTCTCCAGATGATCTTCAAATGAGGTTCCGAACACCACAATGTCGTCCAAATATATCAGGACTGATTCAAAATTTAGATCACCCAAGCAATGTTCCATCAGGCGTTGGAAGGTTCCCGGGGCGGTAGCGAGGCCAAAGGGCATCCGGTTGAACTCAAAGAGCCCCATTGGCAATACAAACGCCGTCTTGGCCCGATCTTTTTCAGCCATTGGGACCTGCCAGTACCCGCTTGCCAAATCCAACGTTGAGAAATACTTGGCCCGACCCAGGGCCGACAGGGATTCTTCAATACGGGGTAAAGGATAGGCGTCCCGTACGGTGTGGGCATTCAATTTCCGATAGTCCACACAAAATCGGAGTGTCCCATCCTTCTTGCGGACCAAGACTACAGGGGCCGCCCAGGGACTCCGGCTCTCTCGGATCACTTGGTTGTCCAGCATACTGGCCACCATGCTCTTCACCTCTTGATAGAGCGCCGGAGGAATTTGGCGATATCTTTCTCTAATGGGTGGAGTATCCCCCGTTGGAATCTCATGCTCAATCGTCTGGGTACACCCGAAGTCCTCTCCATGTCGGGAAAAGGTCTCTTGATGTTCCCACAAAACTCTCTCCAACTGCTCCAACTGCACAGGGGTCAGCTTCTCCCGATCCACTCCCATCTGCTCCATGATCACATGAACATTCCATTCCTCCGTAGGAGGTTCAGTCCGGCCTACCTCGACCGCGAATGTCCAGGATGACTGTTGGTCTGGTCGCAATTCGAACCCTGCATTTTCCGGCACCTTCTCTGCCGGTACGAACAGTTCAGCCAGTATGGTCCCAGCGGGAATTGCAACAGCTTCATCTAAAACATTGATGCATCGGACCGGTACTCGTCCATTCTTCACAATCGCCAAAGAACGGGCCACATGTACCTTGGCAAATGAGGAACCCTCTCGGGCGGGCTCAAGTAGCACTTCAAGCCCATTCAATCTCTGTGCAGCTCCCACAGGCAGCATTAAGAGTTCCTCTTGTCTGGGTCCCAGCAGGATCGGGGCCCTCGAAGTCACTCGGACCCGGCCCACCCGGCCACCTGGGACCGCACTTTTCAGCAAGTCGCAACTCAGCACTAGACGGTGTAGAATTCTCTGTGTGGGTCGGTGTCTTGTCGCACGGGCCCAGTATCGGGGTCCTTCACTGGCATACATCTGGTGATTCAAATCTCGCAGCACGTTCATTCCGAGCGTCACTTCCATCCCTCTTCTAGGGGGGTGATCCACCAGTACTACCCCTTTCTGCCCCAGCTCTTGACCAAACATTTTTAGTTGCATCCACACGATCCCTTTTACTGACAATTGACCATTATTTGCGGCGGTCAGTCGTATCACTCGGCCATCCTCTGGAATCACTAGTCGACTGAAGTATCTCTCATATACTTCTAGAGGCATTATAGTACATTCGGATCCCGTGTCAACCAAGCACCTCATCTTCCGCCCTTCAAACTCTGCTTCTATCACTGGACTACATGCAAACAAATCTTGTTCATTCCGTCGAGGGCTTTGTGTGGGTGGGGCCGCTGCTGCTTGTCCTCTCATGGCAGCGGCCGGAAGTTTAAAGCCGGCGACGGGGTTTCTGGGGCTGTAAGCGCCCGGCAGTAACGCGAGATGTGTCCCTGGCGGCCACACTTCCAGCAGGTGATTGTTCCTCGTGGGCGAGGGCTTGACTCATTCTGATAGGACGACCTGGCCATTTGCGGGGTCACCGTTCCAGGGGGTGAGGCAGGAGGTTCCCGCGAGGGGGTAGAGGCGGGATCAACTGTCAGTTGAGACAATTTCAGCTTCAACTCCTTCACCTCAGCACGCAGAGCTTGTACCACGCTTACCAGCCCCTCTCCCCCCGACCCTGATGAACCACCTTCCTCCAGCTGGGCACTGTTCACTGACCCCTCGGGAACATAGGCCGATTTCTCTTCCCTTTCCACTGCAGCTCGGTAAATCTGCCAGAAAGATAACTCTGGTGCAACCCGGGCCATTTCCAACAGTTTGTCCCGGAGAAGTCTATTGGCTACACCGGTGATGAATTGGTCCCGGAGCAAGCGGTCTACCTCCCGGAATGCCCCCATGGCCCCCGGGTCTAGTCGCTGCATCTCATTCAACATCTCTTGCAAAATATTAGAGTACTGCATCAGGGACTCACACTCTCTCTGGGGACGATTAAAGAATAGGGACCGAAGCTGAGCCACACGCGCTCGGCCCCCCAAACTCCCCTCTAACAGTTCCAAAATCTTTTCTAATGTATCCCTCTCTGATTCTGGGCGCACCATCACCATACGCCTAATATCACCCTCCAGTGCATTTAATGCCAGCTCAGCGCGTAACGCGGGGGTCAAATTACACATGCGCAGAATACTCCGGATTCTCTCAGCCCAATCTTGCAACGCCATATTGCGCCCATCGTATTTCGGCATGTGCTGAAGTAAAGCTCCTACAGGCACATACCCTCCCGAAGTCGCAGCGGCTGCCAGGGGAACCCCAACCCCTGAGGAGGATGCGGATACAGCGGGGTCATTTCCACCCTCGCCCTCGTCCATGACAAACACTGGATCCTGCCGACTACGCCAAAAATGTAATGACCAGAGGTCCGAATAAGATCCAGTGAGTCACAAACCAAGACCAAGGCAGAAATCTCCAACGGTATTTACTCAAAGGCAAAATAATCAAGGTAATATGGAGAATATTAAGGCAGATGCACCCCAAAGATACACTAATTCAGCAGCAGCTGAAATCACTGTGCCACTCAAAGGTCTCCTGAGAACTGTGTACTACAACAGACTAGTAAGAAATTTACCTAACAGGCAACTAAAAACAGGAACAAGTGTAAATTGAATGTAGTGTTATTAAGGGAGCCCCTGGAATGGCACCCTGAGTATAACTTACACAACTCTAATATAAGATACACCTCTAAAGTAACAATTTAACACTCTGAGCAGAGATACCCGGGTATCTATAACTATGGTACCGTATCCTGAGATGGATTTCCTCTCAGGCAGGAATCCGCACAGGCTGCAGCCATTTCATATCTTCAGCGCCAATAAGTTACAGCAAACTCCTCTTGTCTTGTCGGCCGATGCCGAGCCCAAACGCCGGGGACTTAGTTAGTGGTCTCACGATGTAGTCTCTGCTTCTGTAGCTCCTAGGAATGCTTCCACGACAATCCGTCCGTCTCTGTATCAGCAGTCTGTCCAGACTTGTTTCTCCACTCAATGCACAGGGAATCCACAGACTTCCAAATACGTACTGAGTTCTTAGTAAAGTCTCAGTCTTTTGTTAAATAAAGGGTTAACTCCTCTCCAGGAAACGTTAGCCACACAAGTCTCTCACAGAGTTAAACAAAAGGTTAATTCTTCTCCAGGGGAACGTTAGCAACAAAAAGTCTCTCAAAAGCTTCTTTTCCTCCAAAAACACTTGCAGTAAATCCACACACAGTCTCTCTTTAAGATATCACAGCAGCTTCTGCCTTTGCTTCCCGCCTTTTTCTCTCTCAGCTCTCACTTCCAAGTTTCACTTTACACCCGAGACACTAGACCCCACCCCGCAGCACACATTGTCTCTGGGAGTTTTGCACGGTCTGTTCTCTTCTGCAATAGGCAAAAACCACAGGGTCCTAGTGCCCTCTCAGTGGGACTACAGTTCACCCTCTTACATATAGGGTACTCTTTATTATAACCAATCAGAGAGAAAAAACAAGTAGTGAGAAAAAATGTAGAAGAAACAAGAAAAAAAGATAAAAAGAAAAATCAGATGTAAAAAAATAAGTTGGTTTAAAAAAAAAAGTATAAATTTACCCTACGCAACTAAATCTTTTTTTTTGCAAAAGAATAACAAATTGTATTGTGGTACCGTGTTAGCCAGAAAAATCGATGTGAATACTTTTCTGCCCAATGATGACAGAAGTATTCTGGGAGTGATCCCTTTATTGGCCAACCAGAAAATAATATGTTTGCAGCTTTCAGAACACAGGGGCTAACTAAGGCCGGTTTCACACGTCAGTGGCTCCGGTACGTGAGGTGACAGTTTCCTCACGTACCGGAGACACTGACTCACGTAGACACATTAAAATCAATGTGTCTTTGCACATGTCAGCGTGTTTTCACAGACCGTATGTCCGTTTGAAAAACACGGAGACATGTCAGTGTTCGTGGAAGTGCACGTATTACACGGACCCATTAAAGTCGTCTTTGTTTTTTTTTTTGGTGTTTAAAAAAAGATCCCTGTCCCCAACCCCCTCCCACCCCCTGTGCGCCTCCCCCCCCCCCCCCCCGCTGTTAATAAAATACTTACCCGGCTCCCTCGCTGACGCTGCTTCCTGTCCTCGCCGCAGCTTCTCCTGTATGAGCGGTCACGTGGTGCCTATGGGAGGTGGAGCCGCATATTCATCACTGTAATGGACAGCACCACGTGACCGCTCAAACAGGAGAAGCTGCGGCTAGGTGAGGAAGCAGCGAGGGAGCCGGGTAAGTATTTTATTAACAGCGGGGGGGCGCACATGGGGTGGGAGGGGGTTGGGGACAGGGATCTTTTTTTTAAACACCAAAAAAAAAAAAGATTTTTCATATCTTCTCTCCAGTGAACGCTGCTGGAGAGAAGAAATGAATCGCGGCTTCAGCACCAGATGCAGGGGACAGCGCTTAACTGTAGCGCTGTCTCCTGCATGGTGCGTGTGGTACCCAGTCGGCACATGGGCGGCACACGGATGCCGCAGGTGTGCCACACTGATGTGCCACATGAGCAGACAGACACACGGACATGGATAATTCCGGTACCGATTTTTCCGGTACCGGAATTATCTGAATGTGTGAGACTGGCCTAACAGTGTGACGTACGCTCCCCTAATGAACGCGCTAAAAATTAGATGGTGCAACTAGTTATTCTTTTTACAAAAGAAAAGCGAACGCCACTAACAGTGTGACATACGCTCCCCTAATGCACTAGACATTATCCGGCGATTGCAGATATTTTTATACAAAAGAGACGCTACCTCCCTACCTATAAATCTGCTCTGTATGATTTTTTTTTCTAAAAGATGATCGGTCGTCACTAACGCTGTGACACCAGCTAATCTACGTCTAAGGGTATGTGCACACGATGCAGATTTAGTGCAGAAAAATCTGCTGCAGTTCTGCACTAAATCTGCATCTCCTGGCAGAATCTGCAGGTGCGTTTTTGATGCGTTTTTAAGCACAAATCTGCACAAAAAATGCATCAAAAACGCATCAAAAACGCAACTGCAGATTTCTATTATGAAGGGGTGCAGAAACGCTGCAGAACTGCACAAAAGAAGTGACAGGCACTTCTTTGAAAACTGCAGCGTTTCTGCGCAGATTTTTCTGCACCATGTGCACAGCTTTTTTTTTTTCACATTGATTTACATTGTACTGTGATCACAGTGCAGTTCTGCAGTGTTTCTGGGGCAGAAAAATCTGCTGCAGTTCTGCACTAAATCTGCATCGTGTGCACATACCCTAAAACTACACTGTACTAAAAATTGAATTGGAGGGGGGAGGGGGTACTGGAACAGGGATGGAGGGACATCACCAAACACTGACGCGGCTACGCTACCTTAGTAACATAGTAACATAGTTAGTAAGGCCGAAAAAAGACATTTGTCCATCCAGTTCAGCCTATATTCCATCATAATAAATCCCCAGATCTACGTCCTTCTACAGAACCTAATAATTGTATGATACAATATTGTTCTGCTCCAGGAAGACATCCAGGCCTCTCTTGAACCCCTCGACTGAGTTTGCCATCACCACCTCCTCAGGCAAGCAATTCCAGATTCTCACTGCCCTAACAGTAAAGAATCCTCTTCTATGTTGGTGGAAAAACCTTCTCTCCTCCAGACGCAAAGAATGCCCCCTTGTGCCCGTCACCTTCCTTGGTATAAACAGATCCTCAGCGAGATATTTGTATTGTCCCCTTATATACTTATACATGGTTATTAGATCGCCCCTCAGTCGTCTTTTTTCTTTTCTTTTTCTTTTCTTTTTCACCTTGTTACGTGTAAAACTACCCTGTACTAACTACTATTTTTTTTCTAAAAAAAAATCGGACATCGCTTAGACTGCAATGTCCGCTACACTAACTAGCTAAAAAAAAAAAAGTCCTGTGGTGCAGTTTCTGATCAGCAGCGATACAGATCAGAGCGCTGCGGACACAGGAGGAGCACAAATACTCTGCGCAGGACGCCGCGCACAGGAAAAAAGTGCAAAAAAGTGCGCAAAAAGTGCGGAGGAGGGGGTACTGGAACAGGGATGGGGGATGGGAAAGGGGTGGGGGAGGAGCTGCAGGCCTCACACAGCAGGGAGATGGCAGCACGGAGCACGGGGCTGGAGCTGCACAGGAGGCAGGAGATCGCCGGGTTCATCACACTGGCCACCAATGGATTCCTTCACTCAGGTCAGACAGAGGGGCTTAGACCACCGCTCTGCACGCCAAATCTGAGGTAAAGATGGCGTGCAGGGCGGTGATCGGTATTTTAAATTAACCCCTTTGGCGCTGATTGGCTGGCTGAACAATAGCTTCTAATCAGCGCCATAGGGGTTAATCAGGTGAGGTGACGTGGCGATCACCCCACCTACTGTGACAGTTGTGATTGGTGCGATGTCACACAGCACCAATCACAGCCTGTCACATGCTTTTTTTTTTTTTATTAACTTTATTGTCATGTCGCTGTGATTGGCGGGCTACGTGCAGAGATGGTCTGCTCTCAGGGACAGCAGACATCGGAACCCGATCACCGCGGTGACCGGAAAATGGCGACGCCGTACTAGTACTGCGGCTGGCACAAATGCAGGGCCCGCAGCCACGAAGGGGTTAATTCTGGGTATTGTGTGGCCTCTAGGCATTCTGCTTCTGCTCGAGCGGCTGCAGCCCCTTTTCTACTGCTCGTCTCTCTAAGGCTGGTTTCACTTTTGCGGTTGTGTCTGCAGCGTTTCTGACGCATACATTCGCATGCGTCTTGATTTCCTATCTTTAACATTGTACATTGTAGACGCAGGTGCATGCATTTGCATGCATTCGCCTGCGCTTGCTTACGCATGCGTTTTTTCGCGGTGTGCGGAGGGGCACGGCTAACGCACCATGTTGCAATTTTGAGGTGGCAAATTTCCGTCAGGCATGCGCATGCGGATGAGTGTGTTAAAAAACGCATTACTGTCTATGGGAACCCATGCGTACGCATGTCTATGCGTTGGATGCGCTTGCATACTTCAGACTGCGCATGTCCAGGAACTGATTTAGATACGCCCATTGAGACACGCCCTCATGGAAATATCAAACACATGTGCATAAAAAGCGCAAGCGCATGTAGAAATGCATGCAAACGCTGCATTTCTTTTGCCGTCATGCGTAAGGTGATGCGGATAAAAAACACTACGTTATCATGCGTTTGCAGACATTTTTGCATGCAGTTGCAGACGCAAATGCAAATGTGAAAGCCGCCTCAGGCTGCATCCAGGCGTGCCTTCACAATTTGTGACCTCCCCTCTTGGTCAGCTTTTGCATCTGCAATGTTGCTTCCAGGTGTACTTTCTCTAACTTTAGGTTGCTCGAGTTTTGACGGCTTCAGCTTTTGCGCAGGCAATGGCGACGGTGTTGCTGATAGACAATGATTTTGAGGAGATAGAAGCTAAAGATCTCATTTTATGTGAAGATTTTTGGAGCAGGGTACTCTTAAAGGGAACCTGTCACCCCCCAGGGCATTTACTGTAAGCCAAAGAGCCACCTTCTGCAGCACTAAGGCTTCATTCTGTGAAGGTGGCTCCCTAATAACGCTAATATTATTCAGTTTTATAAATTGCGCCCCATACCTGTATTGAGTCCGGGGGGGTTCGCTTTGTCCCCCGGACTCAACCGCCTCCCAGCCATCAATCATCCCCTCAGTGCACCGCCTCCTCTGTTTGTATTCACGTAACCGGCGCCTGCGCTCTCATTAGAGATCCTGCCCCGCAGTGTGTTATGATTTATTGACACTGTGGGGCTGGGAATCTGGCGCATGCGCAGTTAGTCTCTGCGGCTGTCCCCATCTCCTCCAGCTCTTTCCTCCAGCGCTGTACGACTCGTCGGCAGCTTGTCATCACTCTGACGCTGCAGTGCAGACAAGTCGTATCACGCTGGAGGAAAGAGGCGGAGATGGGGACAGCCGCAGAGACTAACTGCGCATGCGCCAGATTCCCAGCCCTGCAGTGTGAATACATCAGAACACTGTGGGCGGGATCTCGGGCATCCGCTACACGCAGGTGTGAGATCAGTAATCAGTAGATCAGCTGATGTGAGTTCCAGGGCAGCGCAAATGAGAGTGCAGCGCAGGTGCCAGTTACATGAATACAGAGGCGGTGCACTGCGGGGATGATTGACGGCTGAGAGGCGGCTGAGTCTGGGGGAAAAAACGTATCCCCAGGACTCAATACAGGTATGGTGCAAAACTTATAAAAGTGAATATAACAGCGTTATTAGGGAGCACAAACATAAGAGCCCCCTTCACAGAATGCTGCCTTAGTGCTGCAGAAGGTGGCTCTTTTAGTTAAAAACGCCCACGGGGTGGCAGGTTCCCTTTAAGTAACTGACTGTGCAGAAATTGCTGTAGCTGTACTACGTCGCTGTAGTTGTCCTGAATCCCACCGGCTGCGCAGCCGCTGTCTCACTGTTCTCTCCTCGCCACAAATTTCCCTGAGGTGAAGCTAAACCCATCAGCCCAATAAGAAGACGGGACCCCGTTACATTAAATATTTATACTTTAATCTGATTATTATTAGATAATTAAATCTCCCTCTATATCTCTGATGATTCTGTGTTTTTGGTATCAGCTTTATAAGTGTTATCCATAAAATCAATAACACAAGGCGCTGACTGATATAGAACTGTCTGTGTGTTACGCTTTCTGTTTTTGAAAGTTTAGTTAGTTGGACAGAGATGGTCAAAGACTTCTGCGGAATTCATAATAAATAGTGATGAGCGAGTGTAGTTGTTGCTCAGGTTTTCCAGATCATGCTCGGGGGGTCTCCGAGTATTTGTGACTGCTCAGATATAGTTTTCATCGCCCCAGCTGAATGACTTGCAGCTACTAGGCAGGCTGAGTACATGTGGGGGTTGCCTGGTTGCTGGGGAATCCCCACATGCACTCAGCCTGGCTAGTAGCTGTAAATCATTCAGCTGCCTCAATGAAATCTAAATCTCCGAACACTAAAAAATACTCAGAGATCACCCGAGCAACGGGTATACTCACTGATCACTAATAATAAATATCTGCGGAGTCATCATTTATGACTTTGTTATTCTTAAATAAACTGCTTTCTGACTTCGGTAATGTAACATAAGCTGCCATTCCTCCCACGTTCTTATCTCTGTGGTTGTAATAAAGACTTGTGACCGGAGATCTGAGACCAGACAAGGACAGACCCGGATTGTGCGCTCTGGTCTCCAATCTATCGACTCTGATTTGATGAAATCGGGCAAATTATTATTATTATTATACACTTTTATAGCGCCATTTATTCCATGTTGCTTTACATGTGAAAGGGCAAATGTGTGAAACCTTTTGAGTTTGTACTAAAACGTTCCATACAGGTTTCCACGTCAATATATTTGATGACACTGGGAGCAATTAAATAACAAGACATCAGTTCATGTACACAAGTAACAGAGAAATACACGGGGCAATTAGCTGAACAGTTTATAAACAACATGTATCAGACCAGCCTGATATCCAGTCTTCTGAATGCAACTGACTAATGCAGGGCGGAGGGTATCTGGTGATAATCCCTCTTACCAGCGATGCCATCGTGATGGGGATGTTTCTTCACAAAATGCACCACTACAGAGCAAGAGACAGGAAGAGCAGAGGGACAAAAAGCTGATAAGTAAGTTCAGCCACTAGAAGGACGCTGTGTACTGCAAACAAACTAAAAAATGAAACTTAAAGGGAACCTCTCATCAGAATTGTGCTCAGTAACTACAGTGTCAGGTTGGTGCAGTTATACTGATTACACTGATACCTGTGATCAGGATTGTGCTCAGTAACTACAGGCAGTGTCAGGTCGGTGCCGTTATACTGATTACACTGATACCTGTGATCAGGATTGTGCTCAGTAACTACAGGCAGTGTCAGGTCGGTGCAGTTATACTGATTACACTGATACCTGTGATCAGGATTGTGCTGAGTGACTACAGACAGTGTCAGGTCGGAGCCGTTATACTGATTACACTGATACCTGTGATCAGGATTGTGCTCAGTGACTACAGACAGTGTCAGGTCGGTGCCGATATACTGATTACACTGATACCTGTGATCAGGATTGTGCTCAGTGACTACAGACAGTGTCAGGTCGGTGCCGTTATACTGATTACACTGATACCTGTGATCAGGATTGTGCTCAGTGACTACAGACAGTGTCAGGTCGGTGCCGTTATACGGATTACACTGATACCTGTGATCAGGATTGTGCTCAGTGACTACAGGCAGTGTCAGGTCGGTGCCGTTATACTGATTACACCGATACCTGTGATCAGGATTGTGCTCAGTGACTACAGGCAGTGTCAGGTCGGTGCTGTTATACTGATTACACTGATACCTGTGATCAGGATTGTGCTCAGTGACTACAGACAGTGTCAGGTCGGAGCTGTTATACTGATTACACTGATACCTGTGATCAGGATTGTGCTCAGTGACTACAGTGTCAGGTCGGTGCTGTTATACTGATTACACTGATACCTGTGATCAGGATTGTGCTCAGTGACTACAGACAGTGTCAGGTCGGTGCCGTTATACTGATTACACTGATACCTGTGATCAGGATTGTGCTCAGTGACTACAGACAGTGTCAGGTCGGTGCCGTTATACTGATTACACTGATACCTGTGATCAGGATTGTGCTCAGTGACTACAGACAGTGTCAGGTCGGTGCTGTTATACTGATTACACCGATACCTGTGATCAGGATTGTGCTCAGTGACTACAGACAGTGTCAGGTCGGCTCCGTTATACTGATTACACCGATACCTGTGATCAGGATTGTGCTTAGTGACTACAGACAGTGTCAGGTCGGTGCCGTTATACTGATTACACTGATACCTTCGATCAGGATTGTGCTCAGTGACTACAGACCGTGTCAGGTCGGTGCCGTTATACTGATTACACTGATACCTGTGATCAGGATTGTGCTCAGTGACTACAGTGTCAGGTCGGTGCCGTTATACTGATTACACTGATACCTGTGATCAGGATTGTGCTCAGTGACAGGTTGGTGCCATTATACTGATTACACTGATACCTGTGATCAGGATTGTGCTCAGTGACTACAGTGTCAGGTTGGTGCCGTTATACTGATTACACTGATACCTGTGATCAGGATTGTGCTCAGTGACTACAGTGTCAGGTCGGAGCTGTTATACTGATTACACTGACACCTGTGATCAGGATTGTGCTCAGTGACTACAGACAGCGTCAGGTCGGTGCCGTTATACTGATTACACTGATACCTGTGATCAGGATTGTGCTCAGTGACTTCAGTGTCAGGTCGGTGTCGTTATACTGATTACACTGATACCTGTGATCAGGATTGTGCTCAGTGACTACAGACAGTGTCAGGTCGGTGCTGTTATACTGATTACACTGATACCTGTGATCAGGATTGTGCTCAGTGACTTCAGTGTCAGGTCGGTGCCGTTATACTGATTACACTGATACCTGTGATCAGGATTGTGCTCAGTGACTACAGGCAGTGTCAGGTTGGTGCCGTTATACTGATTACACTGATACCTGTGATCAGGATTGTGCTCAGTGACTACAGGCAGTGTCAGGTCGGTGCCGTTATACTTATTACACTGCTACCTGTGATCAGGATTGTGCTCAGTGACTTCAGTGTCATGTCGGTGCGAATACCTGGTGATGAAATCCAGTTTATGGTTGTTGCCTAATCTGGATTTGCAGTTTTCAGTTAATGAGATGCTCGTGCTCTGGGGAGGCCTGCTGTGGGCATGGCTTTTTTTGGCGCTCTGGTCTCATATTCATCCTTATGGGCTTAAATGACAGGTCATCGCCGGCGTCATTTTGTTATAGTTATTTTTTTCCAAAGACCAAAATATGAACTGCGCAAGCGCAGTATTTAATATAGAAGTCAGTCATGTAAGCAATTAGGATGAATATGAGAACAGAGCAACAGCAAAAAGACCCACCCCGGAGCACGACCATATCATTAACCCAAAACTGAAAATAAGCAACCAAAAGACAGATTTCATCAACAGGTATCCTTGTAATCAGTATAACGGCGCTGACCTGACATTGTCTGTAGTTACTGGGCACAATCCTGATCACAGGGCACTTTAGAAACAGTAGCAAGTACTTGAGCCATAGAGAAAAAGACAAACTGCTGCAAATTCACTTTGACATTTTCTATTTAATTTCATCACGTTTATCTTCATCATAGTAAAAAAATCATAGCAAACATACAGTACATTGAGCAATTCAACATCAAATATTGATATGTCCACAAGTAAAAGATAAAAGAAATGATGATATGGAGAATCTTTCTATTTTTCACTGTCGCTCTGGATTCTCCTGCAATGAGGGTGAATATATAAAAACAGTAAGAAGATGCAAAGTTCATGGTGATAATTCAGACTCACTGCTTGGAAAGAAAGCAAGGCTCATTTTTTTTCTTTCTTGAAGCCACAAAATCTATCCACTATTTATCCCGAAAAAATAAACACTCTTATGGATGGCTTGATATCTGGGAGACAAAATTCTTCTATTCCAGCCAAGAATATGGTTTTATCTCTGTGAATTCACTAATGAGAATCAAATTTTGACCTACTTATAGGAGACATTTACCGCCTTATAACAGCTTCTCTTTTGTGTGACCTCTCTGATGATCCCTAAGTTTGGTTCTAGTAATAAAACATTTCCCACAATCTGAACATGGAAATGGCTTCTCTCCTGTGTGAATTTTCTCATGTCTATCAAGATTTGATTTATCTGTAAAAGATCTTCTACACTGAAAGCATGAATATGGTTTCTCCCCTGTATGAATTCTCTCATGAGTTACAAGACTTGATCTTTCTGTAAAACATTTCCCACATTCTGAACATGAATAAGGCCTTTCTCCTGTGTGACTTCTCTCATGTATAACAAGATGTGATCTATTTGTAAAGCTTTTCTCGCATTCTGAACATGAATACGGCTTCTCTCCTGTGTGAATTCTTTCATGTGTAACAAGATGGGATTTATTTGTAAAACATTTTCCACATATTAAACATGGATATGGCCTCTCCCCAGTGTGAATTCTCTCATGTGTAACAAGATTAGATTTTTCTGTAAAACCTTTACCACATACTAAACATGAATATGGCTTCTCTCCTGTGTGACTTCTCTCATGTGTAACAAGATATGATTTATTTGTAAAACATTTCCCACACTGTGAACAAGAATACGGCTTCTCTCCTGTGTGACTTCTCAAATGTGTAACAAGATGGGATTTCTTTGGAAAACATTTCCCACATTCTGAACATGGATATGGCATCTCTCCTGTGTGAATTCTCTCATGTATAACAAGATTTGCCTTTTCTGAAAAACATTTCCCACATTCTGAACATGTATAAGGTTTTTCCCCTGTGTGGATTCTCTCATGTATAACAAGACTTGATTTACCAGTGAAGCATTTACCACATACTGAACATGCATACGGCTTCTTCCCTGAGTGACTCCTTTCATGTTGATAGAGGCCTGATTTACGGGTAAAGCATTTTCCGCATTTTGAGCAGGAGTATGGCTTCTCCCCTGTGTGAATTCTTCTGTGTGCAAAAAGACCTGAAGTTTTTGTAAATTGTTTCCCACATTCACTACATTGAAATCTTTTATTCACTTTCTGACTTTTATTTGTGGGAACAATCTGTGATTGGTCAGGAGAGGATTCCTCAAACTTAGAGGAATTATATGAGCGATCTGGATTGTGAAGCCCTGGATATACATTATTGGTAATAAGGTCTCTTTCTGGAGAGTGCTGCATGATATCTTCATCTTCCACTTTATTTTGCGATAACATGAAGTCCTCTGTGCAGTTCTTAGTGGGTCTTCCTGTTAAGATTAAGAATATATTTTGTGATTTTTTTTTTTTTTATTTTTTTTTCTC
The DNA here is from genome assembly GCF_032444005.1 of Ranitomeya imitator. Lineage (NCBI taxonomy): Eukaryota > Metazoa > Chordata > Amphibia > Anura > Dendrobatidae > Ranitomeya > Ranitomeya imitator. The sequence continues at coordinate 713,982,488 of NC_091286.1, read as the reverse complement.
CAAACCATAAGGCAGTGAATAAATAAAAGCATGCACATAAATTTGGATATGAAGTACAGTTTTTAGGACAAAGCTGAAGCGGATTCAACAACAAAGAGAAATCTTTTTTGGTGGAAGTCCTTCCGTAAAGAGGTTGTCTGATCTTGAGATCAAAAACATTTTTTAAGTTAATTTGTGCTGTATTTTGACACACAACACCTCTATACATTTAGTTTTTTGTTTCTCTTTCTTTCCTCCTGAATTTTAGGTTATTTCCTGTGCTCACTTTGTTTACCTGCGGCTCTACCAAACTTAACAGTGCCCTGTGCTTTATTATCTATCCTCACAGCGGGAGCTGGCACTGCCCTGCCTCAGTGTCCAGCCCTGCCCTCTGCACATTCATTGGCTGTCAGTAATCTTAAGCTGCGCTGACCTCTCATCACACCAGCATTGGAAATAACACAGTTTCTGTGGAAGCAACACAATCACTGCACACCACATCCACAGAGGTGACAGAGTGTCACATGTCCCCACTCCACATCCACAGAGGTGATAGAGCTTCACATGTCCCCACATCACATCCACAGTGGTGATAGAGCTTCACATGTCTCCACATCACATCCACAGAGGTGATAGAGCTTCACATGTCCCCACTCCACATCCACAGTGGTGATAGAGCTTCACATGTCCCCACTCCACATCCACAGAGGTGCTAGAGCGCCACATGTCCCCACATCACATCCACAGTGGTGATAGAGCTTCACATGTCCCCACTCCACATCCACAGAGGTGATAGAGCTTCACATGTCCCCACTCCACATCCACAGAGGTGATAGAGCTTCACATGTCCCCACTCCACATCCACAGTGGTGATAGAGCTTCACATGTCCCCACTCCACATCCACAGTGGTGATAGAGCTTCACATGTCCCCACTCCACATCCACAGTGGTGATAGAGCTTCACATGTCCCCACTCCACATCCACAGTGGTGATAGAGCTTCACATGTCCCCACATCACATCCACAGTGGGGATAGAGCTTCATATGTCCCCACATCACATCCACAGTGGTGACAGAGCGCCACATGTCCCCACATCACATCCACAGAGGTGCTAGAGCGCCACATGTCTCCACATCACATCCACAGAGGTGATAGAGCTTCACATGTCTCCACATCACATCGACAGAGGTGCTAGAGCGCCACATGTCCCCACATCACATCCACAGTGGTGATAGAGCTTCACATGTCCCCACATCACATCCACAGTGGTGACAGAGCGCCACATGTCCCCACATCACATCCACAGAGGTGTTAGAGCGCCACATGTCCCCACATCACATCCACAGTGGTGATAGAGCTTCACATGTCCCCACATCACATCCACAGTGGTGATAGAGCTTCACATGTCCCCACTCCACATCCACAGTGGTGATAGAGCTTCACATGTCCCCACTCCACATCCACAGTGGTGACAGAGCGTCACATGTCCCCACATCACATCCACAGTGGTGATAGAGCTTCACATGTCTCCACATCACATCCACAGAGGTGATAGAGCTTCACATGTCCCCACTCCACATCCACAGAGGTGATAGAGCTTCACATGTCCCCACTCCACATCCACAGAGGTGATAGAGCTTCACATGTCTCCACATCACATCCACAGTGGTGATAGAGCTTCACATGTCTCCACATCACATCCACAGTGGTGATAGAGCTTCACATGTCCCCACTCCACATCCACAGTGGTGATAGAGCTTCACATGTCCCCACTCCACATCCACAGTGGTGATAGAGCTTCACATGTCCCCACTCCACATCCACAGTGGTAATAGAGCTTCACATGTCCCCACTCCACATCCACAGTGGTGATAGAGCTTCACATGTCCCCACTCCACATCCACAGTGGTGATAGAGCTTCACATGTCCCCACTCCACATCCACAGTGGTAATAGAGCTTCACATGTCCCCACTCCACATCCACAGTGGTGATAGAGCTTCACATGTCCCCACATCACATCCACAGTGGGGATAGAGCTTCATATGTCCCCACATCACATCCACAGTGGTGACAGAGCGTCACATGTCCCCACATCACATCCACAGAGGTGCTAGAGCGCCACATGTCTCCACATCACATCCACAGAGGTGATAGAGCTTCACATGTCTCCACATCACATCCACAGAGGTGCTAGAGCGCCACATGTCTCCACATCACATCCACAGTGGTGATAGAGCTTCACATGTCTCCACATCACATCCACAGTGGTGACAGAGCGTCACATGTCCCCACATCACATCCACAGTGGTGATAGAGCTTCACATGTCTCCACATCACATCCACAGTGGTGATAGAGCTTCACATGTCCCCACATCACATCCACAGTGGTGATAGAGTGTCACATGTCTCCACATCACATCCACAGTGGTGATAGAGCTTCACATGTCTCCACATCACATCCACAGTGGTGACAGAGCGTCACATGTCCCCACATCACATCCACAGTGGTGACAGAGCTTCACATGTCTCCACATCACATCCACAGTGGTGACAGAGCGTCACATGTCCCCACTCCACATCCACAGAGGTGACAGTGTCACATGTCCCCACACCACATCCACAGAGGTGACAGAGTGTCACATGTCTCCACATCACATCCACAGTGGTGATAGAGCTTCACATGTCTCCACATCACATCCACAGTGGTGATAGAGTGCCACATGTCCCCACTCCACATCCACAGAGGTGCTAGAGCGCCACATGTCTCCACATCACATCCACAGTGGTGATAGAGCTTCACATGTCCCCACATCACATCCAGAGTGGTGATAGAGCTTCACATGTCTCCACATCACATCCACAGTGGTGATAGAGCTTCACATGTCCCCACATCACATCCACAGTGGTGATAGAGCATCACATGTCTCCACATCACATCCACAGAGGTGATAGAGCTTCACATGTCTCCACTCCACATCCACAGAGGTGCTAGAGCGCCACATGTCCCCACTCCACATCCACAGAGGTGCTAGAGCGCCACATGTCCCCACTCCACATCCACAGAGGTGCTAGAGCGCCACGTGTCTCCACATCACATCCACAGTGGTAATAGAGCGTCACACGTCCCCACATCACATCCACAGTGGTGATAGAGCGTCACATGTCTCCACATCACACCCACAGTGGTGATAGAGCGTCACATGTCTCCACATCACATCCACAGTGGTGATAGAGCTTCACATGTCCCCACACCACACCCACAGAGGTGACAGAGTGTCACATGTCCCCACACCACACCCACAGTGGTGATAGAGCTTCACATGTCCCCACATCACAATGGGGATGTCAGCTCACTGGAGGTCTGTGGCATTGAAAGGGTTAAAGCTCCATTTCGAGGGGGGATATAAAAAAAAAAACCAACAGAGAGATATGGTGGATGTATCAACTTAAGTCCAGAGCCCCCCTAGGCATGAATATCCGGCAGGACCTTATGAATTATTATGAACTAGATGGTGGCCCGATTCTAACGCATCGGGTATTCTAGAATATGTATGTGTGTATGTATATAGCAGCCATGTAGTATATAGGAGCCATGTAGTATATAGCAGACAAATACTACGTGGCCTGTGCTATATACTATGTGACTGCTATATACATATTGTAGAATACTTGATGCATTAATACAGGCCACGCAATATATAACACAGCCCACATAGTATGTAACAGTGGCCACGTAGTATAAAGCAGCCACGCGGTATATAAAACAGCCCACTTAGTATATAGCAGTGTGGACACATATCACTGTTAACCCCTTCATGACCCAGCCTATTTTGACCTTAAAGACCTTGCCGTTTTTTGCAATTCTGACCAGTGTCCCTTCATGAGGTAATAACTCAGGAACGCTTCAATGGATCCTAGCGGTTCTGAGATTGTTTTTTCGTGACATATTGGGCTTCATGTTAGTGGTAAATTTAGGTCAATAAATTCTGTGTTTATTTGTGATAAAAACGGAAATTTGGCGAAAATTTTGAAAATTTCGCAATTTTCACATTTTGAATTTTTATTCTGTTAAACCAGAGAGTTATGTGACACAAAATAGTTAATAAATAACATTTCCCACACGTCTACTTTACATCAGCACAATTTTGGAAACAAAATTTTTTTTTGCTAGGAAGTTATAAGGGTTAAAATTTGACCAGCGATTTCTCATTTTTACAACGAAATTTACAAAACCATTTTTTTTAGGGACCACCTCACATTTGAAGTCAGTTTGAGGGGTCTATATGGCTGAAAATACCCAAAAGTGACACCATTCTAAAAACTGCACCCCTCAAGGTGCACAAAACCACATTCAAGAAGTTTATTAACCCTTCAGGTGCTTCACAGCAGCAGAAGCAACATGGAAGGAAAAAATGAACATTTAACTTTTTAGTCACAAAAATGATTTTTCAGCAACAATTTTTTTATTTTCCCAATGGTAAAAGGAGAAACTGAACCACGTACGTTGTTGTCCAATTTGTCCTGAGTACGCTGATACCTCATATGTGGGGGTAAACCACTGTTTGGGCGCACGGCAGGGCTTGGAAGGGAAGGAGCGCCATTTGACTTTTTGAATGAAAAATTGGCTGCACTCTTTAGCGGACACCATGTCACATTTGGAGAGCCCCCGTGTGCCTAAAAATTGGAGCTCCCCCACAAGTGACCCCATTTTGGAAACTAGACGCCCCAAGGAACTTATCTAGATGCATAGTGAGCCCTTTAAACCCCCAGGTGCTTCACAAATTGATCCGTAAAAATGAAAAAGTACTTTTTTTTCACAAAAAAATTCTTTTAGCCTCAATTTTTTCATTTTCACATGGACAACAGGATAAAATGGATCCTAAAATTTGTTTGGCAATTTCTCCTGAGTACACCGATACTTCACATGTGGGGGTAAACCACTGTTTGGGCACATGGTAAGGCTCGGAAGGGAAGGAGCGCCATTTGACTTTTTGAATGAAAAATTATCTCCATCGATAGCGGACACCATGTCGCGTTTGGAGAGACCCTGTGTGCTTAAACATTGGAGCTCCCCCACAAGTGACCCCATTTTGGAAACTGGACCCCCCAAGGAACTTATCTAGATGCCTAGTGAGCACTTTAAACCCTCAGGTGCTTCACAAATTGATCCGTAAAAATGAAAAAGTACTTTTTTTTCACAAAAAATTTATTTTCGCCTCAATTTTTTCATTTTCACATGGGCAATAGGATAAAATGGATCCTAAAATTTGTTGAGCAATTTCTCCCGAGTACGCCGATACCTCATATGTGGGGGTAAACCACTGTTTGGGCACACGGCAGGGCTCGGAAGGGAAGGCGCGCCTTTTAAATTTTTGAATGGAAAATTAGCTCCAATTGTTAGCGGACACCATGTCGCATTTGGAGAGCCCCTGTGTGCCTATGCAATGGAGCTCCCCCACAAGTGACCCCATTTTGGAAACTAGACCCCCCAAGGAACTTATCTAGATGCATACTGAGCACTTTAAACCCCCAGGTGCTTCACAGAAGTTTATAATGCAGAGCCATGAAAATAAAAAATAATTTTTCTTTTCTCAAAAATGATTTTTTAGCCTGGAATTTCCTATTTTGCCAATGGTAATAGGAGAAATTGGACCACAAATGTTGTTGTCCAGTTTGTCCTGAGTATGCAGATACCCCATATGTGGGGGTAAACCACTGTTTGGGCGCACGGCAGGGCTCAGAAGGGAAGGCACGCCATTTGGCTTTTTAAATGGAAAATTATCTCCAATCATTAGCGGACACCATGTCGCGTTTGGAGAGCCCCTGTGTGCCTAAACATTGGAGATCCCCCACAAATTACCCCATTTTGGAAACTAGACCCCCAAAGGAACTAATCTAGATGTGTAGTGAGCACTTTGAACCCTCAAGTGCTTCACAGAAGTTTATAACGCAGAGCCATGAAAATAAAAAAAAAAAATTATTTTCTCAAAAATGAATTTTAGCCCGCAATTTTTTATTTTCCCAAGGGTAACAGGAGAAATTTGACCCCAAAAGTTGTTGTCCAGTTTCTCCTGAGTACGCTGATACCCCATATGTGGGGGTAAACCACTGTTTAGGCACATGCTGGGGCTCGGAAGTGAAGTAGTGACGTTTTGAAATGCAGACTTTGATGGAATGCTCTGCGGACGTCACGTTGCGTTTGCAGAGCCCCTGATGTGGCTAAACAGTAGAAACCCCCCACAAGTGACCCCATTTTGGAAACTAGACCCCGAAAGGAACTTATCTAGATGTGAGGTGAGCACTTTGAACCCCCAAGTGCTTCACAGAAGTTCATAACACAGAGCAGTGAAAATAATAAATACGTTTTCTTTCCTCAAAAATAATTTTTTAGCCCAGAATTTTTTATTTTCCCAAGGGTTACAGGAGAAATTGGACCACAAAAGTTGTTGTCCAGTTTCTCCTGAGTACGCTGATACCCCATGTGTGGGGGTAAACCACTGTTTGGGCACACGTGGGGGACTCAGAAGGGAAGTAGTGACTTTTGAAATGCAGACTTTGATGGAATGGTCTGCGGGCGTCACGTTGCGTTTGCAGAGCCCCTGGTGTGCCTAAACAGTAGAAACCCCCCACAAGTGACCCCATTTTGGAAACTAGACCCCCCAAGGAACTTATCTAGATATGTGGTGAGCACTTTGAACCCCCAAGTGCTTCACAGACGTTTACAACGCAGAGCCGTGAAAATAAAAAATCATTTTTCTTTCCTCAAAAATGATGTTTTAGCAAGCAATTTTTTATTTTCTCAAGGGTAACAGGAGAAATTGGACCCCAGTAATTGTTGCGCAGTTTGTCCTGAGTATGCTGGTACCCCATATGTGGGGGTAAACCACTGTTTGGGCACACGTCGGGGTTCGGAAGTGAGGGAGCACCATTTGAATTTTTGAATACAAGATTGGCTGGAATCAATGGTGGCGCCATGTTGCGTTTGGAGACCCCCTGAAGTGCCTAAACAGTGGAAACCCCTCAATTCTACCTCCAACACACCCCTAACCCTTATCCCAACTGTAGCCGTAACCCTAATCACAACCCTAACCCCAACACACCCCTAACCACAACCCTAACCCCAACACACCCCTAACCCTAACCACAACCCTAATTCCAACCCAACTCTAAGGCTATGTGCCAACGTTGCGGATTCGTATGAGATTTTTCAGCATCATTTTTGAAAAATCCGCGGGTAAAAGGCACTGCGTTTTACCTGTGGATTTACCGTGGATTTCCAGTGTTTTTTGTGCGGATTTCACCTGTGGATTCCTATTGAGGAACAGGTGTAAAACGCTGCGGAATCCGCACAAAGAATTGGCATGCTGCGGAAAATACAACGCAGCGTTCCCGCGCGGTATTTTCTGCACCATGGGCACAGCGGATTTGGTTTTCCATATGTTTACATGGTACTGTAAACCCGATGGAACACTGCTGCGAATCCGCAGCGGCCAATCCGCACCGTGTGCACATAGCCTAATTCTAAAGGTATGTGCACACGCTGCGGAAAACGCTGCGGATCCGCAGCAGTTTCCCATGAGTGTACAGTTCAATGTGAACCTATGGGAACCAAAAATCGCTGTACACATGCTGCGGAAAAACTGCACGGAAACGCAGCGGTTTACATTCCGCAGCATGTCACTTCTTTCTGCGGATTCCGCAGCGGTTTTAGAACTGCTCCAATAGAAAATCGCAGTTGTAAAACCACAGTGAAATGCGCAGAAAAACCGCGGTAAATCCACGATAAATCGGCAGCGGTTTAGCACTGTGGATTTTTCAAATCCGCTGCGGAAAAATCCGCATAGGACCAGAATACGTGTGCACATACCGAAACCCTAACCCTAGCCCTAACCCTAACCCTAACCCTAGCCCTAACCCTACCCCTACCCCTAACCCTAGCCCTAAACCTACCCCTACCCCTAACCCTACCCCTAACCCTAACCGTACCCCTAACCCTACCCCTAACCCTAACCCTAGTTCTTACCCCAACCTTAGTGAAAAAAAAAAAAATTCTTTATTTTTTTTATTGTCCCTATCTATGGGGGTGACAAAGGGGGGGGGTCATTTACTATTTTTTTTATTTTGATCACTGAGATAGGATATATCTCAGTGATCAAAATTCACTCTGGAACGAATCTGCCGGCCGGCAGATTCGGCGGGCGCACTGCACATGCGCCCGCCATTTTGGAAGATGGCGGCGCCCAGGAAAGAAGACGGACGGACCTCGGGCGGCCAGGTAAGTATAAGGGGGGGGAGATCAGGGCACGGGGGGGGCGTCGGAGCACGGGGGGGGTGGATCGGATCATGGGGTGGGGTGGATCGGAACACGGGAGGGAGGATTGGAGCACGGGGAAGGATTGGAGCACGGGGTGAGGGATCGCTGTGCGGGGGGGGGTGGATCGGAGCACGGGGGGGGGGGTCGCTGTGTGCGGGGGGGGATCGGAGTGCGGGGGGGTTTGATTGCAGCACAGGGGGTGTGATTGGTGCACGGGGAAGCGGACAGGAGGACGGGGGAGCGGAGCACAGGACGGAGGGGAGCGGACCACAGATCGGGGGGCTGGGGGGGCGATCGGAGGGGTGGGGTGGGTGCACATAAGTGTTTCCAGCCATGGCCGATGATATTGCAGCATCGGCCATGGCTGGATTGTAATATTTCACCAGTTTTTTAGGTGAAATATTACAAATCGCTCTGATTGGCAGTTTCACTTTCAACAGCCAATCAGAGCGATCGTAGCCACGAGGGGGTGAAGCCACCCCCCCTGGGCTAAACTACCACTCCCCCTGTCCCTGCAGATCGGGTGAAATGGGAGTTAACCCTTTCACCCGGCCTGCAGGGACGCGATCTTTCCATGACGCATATGCTGCGTCATGGGTCGGAATGGCACCGACTTTCATGACGCAGCGTATGCGTCAAAGGTCGGGAAGGGGTTAAAAAAAACTATTTAAAATAAAAAATAGTTATATACTCACGTGCCGGGATCCAACGAAGCTGTGCCGATACGCATGCGGCTGCCGCCATCTTCCATTCCCAGGATGCATTGCGAAATTACCCAGATGACTTAGCGGTCTCGCGGGTAATTTCGCAATGCATCTCCGGGAACGGAAGCTGGCGGCAGGCGCGAACGCATCGTTGGACTACGGAAGGTGAGAATAGCAGGTTTTTAGTTTTTTTACTATTTTTAACATTAGTTGGTCACACAGGGTTAATAGCGGCGTTAATGCTGGCATTAACCCTGTGTGAGCGGTGACTGGATGGGAGTATGGAGCGGGCAGTGACGGCAGGAGAGTATGGAGCGGGCGCCGGGCACTGACTGGACTGAAGTAGTGAGGGACTAATTCTCGGCCTGACTGTGCCCGTCACTGATTGGTTGCGGCAGCCAGGACAGGCAGCTGGCGAGACCAATCAGCGACACAGGATTTCCGAGACAGAAAGACAGAAGTACCCCTTAGACAATTATATATATAGATGATAAGCTAGAATTCTTGTATATATGGTCCTTTTTTTTTCTCTTCTGCATTAAGCATAAACTCATTAATTATCTGTAGTTGTTGCCCTGTTTCTGTTGTCTGCAAGATCAGAGGGTGTAACCCAATGGGCCTAGTTCTATATAGCAGCCCCTGTCATTTTATGTCTAGCACAATGACTAAGGCGGCACGACACTGTGACTGTCACTGGTAGGAATCACCCGTTCTTGTGTCTCTGGATATAAAGATGGATTTTGGACTTATGTGCTTTTAATGAAAATGGAATAAAGGGTATTTTTTATGGACATCACCCACGCTGGACTTCTGCTTCACCTCCATACTACTTGCAGCACTGCATGATCCGCGCGCTGGGACTGAGGGGAGGTGTGCTGATCTTTGTTGCTTTTTCTTTTCTAACATTAAGGGATGTCACGATAAATACAGACATGTGGGGTCATACACACTGATCTCGTTATGGCCTGTATATGGGGTGCATGGGGTATATGGGGTACCAGAAGGCTCTGGCTTGGCTCCATTTGGCCAACATTGTTATAAATTATCTAGATAAGGAAACTGAAGATAAACTAATCAAATTTGCAGATGATGCAAAGCTAGGAGGCATAGCTAACACTAGACAAGACAGAGAAAGGATTCAAAAGGATCTAGATAGGCTTGAACAATGGGAAGCGACTAGTATAATGGTATTTAACAGGGAGAAATACCAGATTCTACATATGGGCATGAAAAACAAAAATAACATCTATACAAAAGGGAGGAATAGAACTAAGCAACAGCACGTGTGAAAAAGACTTGCGTATACTAATAGATCACAGACTGCACATGAGTCAACAGCGTGATGCAGCAGCAAAAAGGGCAAACACAATTCTGAGATGTATTAAGAGAAGCATAGATCACGTGAAGTAATTACCCCCTCTACTCCTTCTTGGTCAGACCTCATCTGGAATACTGTGTCCAGTTTTGGGCACCACATTTTAAAAAGACATAGAAAAACTGGAGTAAGTTCAGAGAAGAGCGACCAGAATGGTGAGCGGACTGCAAAGTATGTCCTAAGAGGAACAGTTAAAGGATCTGGGAATGTTTAGCTTGCAAAAGTAAGGTTAAGAAGAGGCTTAATGGCTGCCTACAAATATCTGAAGGGCTGTGTTAGGGTTGGCAGATTGCACTAAACAAAATATAAAGTAAAGTTTAATCACAACCCAGGATCCACTGTGCAGAGATGAACCTGCTGCTAGTGTGAACAATGACGGAACCAACAGCGAGCGATTCTTCGAACATACTGTGTTAACGCCACACTGAGTGATCAGAATACGAAGTACCATAGTAACATAGTTAGTAAGGCCGAAAAAAGACATTTGTCCATCCAGTTCAGCCTATATTCCATCATAATAAATCCCCAGATCTACGTCCTTCTACAGAACCTAATAATTGTATGATACAATATTGTTCTGCTCCAGGAAGACATCCAGGCCTCTCTTGAACCCCTCGACTGAGTTCGCCATCACCACCTCCTCAGGCAAGCAATTCCAGATTCTCACCGCCCTAACAGTAAAGAATCCTCTTCTATGTTGGTGGAAAAACCTTCTATCCTCCAGACGCAAAGAATGCCCCCTTGTGCCCGTCACCTTCCTTGGTATAAACAGATCCTCAGCGAGATATTTGTATTGTCCCCTTATATACTTATACATGGTTATGAGATCGCCCCTCAGTCGTCTTTTTTCTAGACTAAATAATTATAATTTTGCTAATCTATCTGGGTATTGTAGTTCTCCCATTTCCTTTATTAATTTTGTTGCCCTCCTTTGTACTCTCTCTAGTTCCATTATATCCTTCCTGAGCACCGGTGCCCAAAACTGGACACAGTACTCCATGTGCGGTCTAACTAGGGATTTGTACAGAGGCAGTATAATGCTCTCATCATGTGTATCCAGACCTCTTTTAATGCACCCCATGATCCTGTTTGCCTTGGCAGCTGCTGCCTGGCACTGGCTGCTCCAGGTAAGTTTATCATTAACTAGGATCCCCAAGTCCTTCTCCCTGTCAGATTTACCCAGTGGTTTCCCGTTCAGTGTGTAATGGTGATATTGATTCCTTCTTCCCATGTGTATAACCTTACATTTATCATTGTTAAACCTCATCTGCCACCTTTCAGCCCAAGTTTCCAACTTATCCAGATCCATCTGTAGCAGAATACTATCTTCTCTTGCATTAACTGCTTTACATAGTTTTGTATCATCTGCAAATATCGATATTTTACTGTGTAAACCTTCTACCAGATCATTAATGAATATGTTGAAGAGAACAGGTCCCAATACTGACCCCTGCGGTACCCCACTGGTGACAGCGACCCAGTTAGAGACTATACCATTTATAACCACCCTCTGCTTTCTATCACTAAGCCAGTTACTAACCCATTTACACATATTTTCCCCCAGACCAAGCATTCTCATTTTGTGTACCAACCTCTTGTGCGGCACGGTATCAAACGCTTTGGAAAAATCGAGATATACCACGTCCAATACCAAGCTCTGTTACTTCAGAGAGGCACTCAACTAAAGAATAAGTACTAAACCCTGTGAACATCACAGGGATATGAGCACGTGGAAGGCGCTTGCCAGTGGCGTAGCTAGAGCTTTTGCCGCCTGGGGCCGGTCCCGAGTTTGGCGCCAACCCCCCCCGACTCAATACACACAAAGGTTACCAAAAATAGTCAGGACAACACGCACAGAAAAAAAACTCTTTATTGTTTAACTGAAACTTTAAATTGTCACTTTGGGAGTAAAGTTGATTTCAAATATTTTAGAATTTTACTTTTCTTGCCTTTCTGTTTGCAAAATCGTTGATAACATCATCAAAGTCTATTTCTTCACTCAGCTGATGTTCAATAGACAGAATGGCCATATTTCCTAAACGCATGGCGCTCATTGTGGATCTTAGGTAATTTTTAATCAGCTTTAACTTGGAAAAACTCCTCTCACAAGTAGCAACACTTACAGCAATAGTAAGAAAAATGCGAAGGAGTATGACAATATTTGGAACGGAGTTCTCTAGACTGTATTTTACAATAAACTGCAACAGTTCAAGCGGACTGTCCTCCTTCCATGTCTCTTTTTTGTCTTGTGTAACAGCAACATAAAGAAAACTTTTAAGCCTTTTTCTCTCAATGAGGAACTCTTCCTTATTAATATCATCGTGATCTTGATTTAGCTGACACTCATACTTATCGTCCAAAAGGTGTGATGGAGTAAGGAAGGCATATTTTTCAGCAAGAGCATGAAGCTGTTGAAATCTTGTTGTGATTTCTTGGATCACTCTGTCCAACGAAAGGTACATTTCTCTCATCAACTCCGTTTCATATGGCAATGCAGCGTCTTGCGATTCTTCACCTGCCATCTTTTTCTTCTTTCTAGAGCGGCGATCCATATCTATTCCCAAATCTTCACAAATTTCTTTTGCATAAGCTACTGAATGCTTAACTAATTCCTCTCTGTTTTCTGTTAAAAATGCTTTTAATGCTCCAAGTTTTGTGTCACATTGTTGGATATTTAATCCTTTGGTCTGTAGGTAGACCTGTGTGTCATTAATTTCTTTAAGCACAGATTCCCACAGGCCAAGAAAGCACAGGAAGGAAAAAGATTGTAATGCAACAAGCAACACGCCAGCATCTGACCTGGTAACTCTATTTTCTTCTTCACCAGTTAAATGTTCTACAGCCTGTAAAATTTTGGAGTAATTTTTTTCACTGCACTCACAGCATCTCCCCGTGCACTCCACCGAGTTTCTAATACACGCTTGACACTTTGACCAGTGACTGAAATCAGAACATCCCAGCGATGGGTAGAAGAAGAAAAAAATGTGAACAAACGCTCCACAGTTCCAAAAAATGTAACCGAACTCAGTGCAACTGAAGCTGCATGTACACCTGCCAAATTCAGAGAGTGATTTGTACATGCAACAAATTCAGCTTTTTTGTTTATTTCCTTAATGCGTCTCTGAACGCCAGTATGTTGACCAGCCATTACAGCAGCATTATCATATGCTTGTCCTCTACAATTTTGGATGTCAATTCCGTATTTTTCTAATTGTTGCAAAATCACAGTTGAAATACTCTCTGAAGTTTTACCTTTTATTTCAATAAAATCAACAAATGATTCCACAACCTTAACTTCATTTCCATTTATCATAACGTAGCGTAAAACTTGGCACATTTGATCCTTATGAGAAATATCAGGGGTGCTGTCAAATATCATAGAAAAATACTTTGCTATTTTTACTTGCTCCACAACTTTGCTTCTTACTTTCCCTCCCAAAATTTCTATAAACTCATTCTGAATTGTAGGAGAGAAATATGATGTAGCAAACTTTTTTCCAAACTTGATTCTTAGAATATGTTCACGTAGCACTGGATCATATTTCGCCAACAAATGAACTAATTCTAAAAAATTTCCCTTTTTTCCAGTTGATTCAGGTTCGTAATCAGTCTCATGATGGATTACTTCTCTGTGACCCCATAAAGCCAAATTTTGTTTAGCAAGGAATCTAATGATATCCCACAATCTTGCAAGTATCTCCCTCCACTTCTTCACATTATTTTCTACTTCTTCCTGTACTTTTTTATCAATTGTTACGCCACGTTGGAGTCCAATTTCTAACTCCTTCCATTTTGTGAAACATTCTACATGGGCCACACTAGATTCATGGTTGTATACTTTAGGATTAAGTTTCCACCATGTGTTGAATCCATTCACTGAATCAAAATTAGACTGACTTGTTTCTGCATCTGCAAATAGTCTGCAACAAAAGCAGTAAAGGGCTTTTTTGGAAGGAGAGTATAGCAACCATGACCTCAACATTTTTTCATTATTTGGCAGAGTTTTAAAAAAAACCAGTTGCGTGTAAGTTTTCTGTTTTGTCCTTTGATTGATGCTCCCTCACGAACCACTTCAGCAAAGTCTGAGTCTAGATGCTGAACCACTGATGCACCTTGACGTACCAGTAAGATCCTTGTATCATCATTAATTTTACTTGGCCAAAGACCAACATCCTTTAAATCAATAGCAGGAATATTTTGATCGTCACACTCCTCATTGCTTCTTGAAGTTGAAGGAGCACTTGGGTCAATGTCTTGGTCATCACACTCCTCATTGCTTCTTGAAGTTGAAGGAGCACTTGGGTCAATGTCTTGGTCATCACACTCCTCATTGCTTCTTGAAGTTGAAGGAGCACTTGGGTCAATGTCTTGGTCATCACACTGCTCATTGGTTCCTGAAGTTGAAGGAACACTTGGGTCAATGTCTTGGTCATCACACTGCTCATTGGTTCCTGAAGTTGAAGGAGCACTTGGGTCAATGTCTTGGTCATCACACTGCTCATTGGTTCCTGAAGTTGAAGGAGCACTTGGGTCAATGTCTTGGTCATCACACTGCTCATTGGTTCCTGAAGTTGAAGGAGCACTTGGGTCAATGTCTTGGTCATCACACTCCTCATTGGTTCCTGAAGTTGAAGGAGCACTTGTGTCTGATGCTGTGAATTTAGGAATCTCCTCAGCAACAGGAGTAGTAGTATCGTGGCTGAGATATTTTAATAGTGCACCTTCATTTTTTTTCAATTCTTCCTCCTTAGCCTTTTTCTTTTTTCTAAACATTGCACCACTTTCTTTTCTTCGCTTCATTTTATCTAAGCCTAACAAAATAACAAAAAAATAAAGTTAGGTCAGACCAGGGCCCGGGCCACCAGGATGGCACTCCTGTAGCCGGCATAAGAGCGGGACTGGTTGCAGACACTCCAGCATTCCCAGAATGACGTCACTTTCTGCCTACGTCTGGGTGCTGCTACACACAGTCCCGCCCTCCCACCAAATGACCAATCGGCCCGGAAGCGGAGTAAGTTGGTAAAGCCTGTACGCTGAATTTGAATTGTCTATGATGCATTTTTTAGAATAAAAAAAAATGCAGCAGAAATAAGACCTCAGATGGACAAGTTAAATTCTTTCGCCGGTGAATGTTACCATCACATGATTGGGACTGCAAAAAAAAAAAGTTCTGCTTACCACCAATGTGACCGCTGGGACCACAACGCGATTGCTGGGACCACCAACGTGATCGCTGGAACCACCAAGACCTCTGGGACCACCAACGTGACTGCTGAGACCTAAAAAGCTTTTTTTGCTCAACTTTTTTTTTTTTGCTCACACAGGGTTAATGCCGGCGGTAACGGACCGCGTTATGCCGCGGGTAACGCACTCCGTTACCGCTGCTATCAACCCTGTGTGACCAAGTTTTTTACAATTTACAACAATAGTTAAAACATCTAATGTTAAAAATAATAATTAAAAAAAAAAACCATTATATACTCACCTACGCCGCTTTTACCGCTCCTCGCGAGACAACCGCCACGTGCCGTTGGCATAGATCGTCTGGCAGAAGGACCTGCTGTGACGTCACGGTCATGTGACCGCGACGTCATCACAGGCCCTGCGTGCCTAAAGTATAAAGTATAATGGGGAACACCTCGTTCCCCCCCCCCCTCAAAAAAAAGTATAAATAGATAAGAAAGTCTGAAGGACCCTAAAAGTGGTGTGTAAAAAGAAACTGCAAATACATAAATAAAGTGCATAAATGCGTCCTCCCCCTTATCACCACACCGGGCGGCTGCTGTCCGGCGGTTGCTCACCTCAGCCTGGTGCGATCCTCTCTGCCTCTGATCTGATGTGATCTGCTGCTGTGCGGACGCTCAGAAATCCCCGGTGCTTCCTGGAATCGCTGCAGTGACACTGACAGGAGATCGAAAGTGAAAGTTACGGGTAATATAATAAAAGATGCGAACTCGGCTTCAGGAAAATGGCCACCGCGATCTCCATCTGCGCACGCGCGGCATCCCGCGGCCATTTTCCTGAAGCCCCGGGAAGCCGAGCACTACCATCTGTGCATGCGCAGCCTCCGGAAGATGGCCGCCGCCAGCGATAATCCGTGGTATAGCGCAGATCGCGCTCGTTTTCTTCAGCCAGCGCCGGCTGCGGCCCGGTGACCCACACCCCGCATTGTGCCGCCCGGGGCGGCCCGCCCCCCCCTGCACCTCCCTTCCTACGCCACTGGGAGTATAATAGGGAACCTGAGTGTTAGCTTTCGGCAGATTATGGCAGGACCCACTTTTAACGTCATAATCACAAGCATTTTATCTGGAACTCAATCTAGACCCAAAAATATTAAATTAATAACACCGTATTTATTTTCTCTTAAAAAAAAAAAAAAGAAAATGCAAGCTAGGTTGTTATAAGTAGAACTAAGGGTACCGTCACACAGTGGCATTTTGATCGCTACGACGGCACGATTTGTGACGTTCCAGCGATATATCCGTGACGTTCCAGCGATCTCGCAGTGTCTGACACGCTCCTGCGATCAGGGACCCCGCTGAGAATCGTACGTCGTAGCAGATCGTTTGAAACTTTCTTTCGTCGTCTAGTGTCCCGCTGTGGCGGCATGATCGCATGGTGTAACAAAGGTGTGCACGATATTGTATACGATGTGCGCATAGTAACCAATGGCTTCTACATCGCACATACGTCATGAAATTATCGCTCCAGCGTCGTGCATTGCAAAGTGTGACAGCAGTCTACGACGCTGGAGCGATATTGTTACGATGCTGGAGCGTCACGGATCGTGGCGTCGTAGCGATCAAAGTGCCACTGTGTGACGGTAAAAAGATAATACCCCGCACTGCTGTTGTAGTTAGACCCTATTATCCAAACAACCCTTTGTTCAAGAGAGGACCGACAAAATTCCTTTATATAACAACGGGGTGCAGCTTCTGCAGAACAACATGAAAGTCCAAGAGAAAAAGCCAAAAAAAGTGCACTTACCCGAGTGTGGTGGTCACAATTTTTATTCGGACATTTTTCAAAATATGCAGGGAGGGATGTGAACAAAGCGGACAACGGCCGTTTCCTGCCTCAGCACTTCAACGGGTCCTACCAATATCTGGAACTCAGTCTAGACCCAAAAATATTAAATTAATGTACACCGTATTTAATTTCTCTTAAAAAAAAAAAAAAAACAGAAAATGCAAGCTAGGTTGTTATAAGTAGAACTAAGGGTATGTTCACACTATGCGGGTTTTACTGCGGAACCGCGGCGATTTTCCATGCAGGGTACAGTACAATGTTACCCTATGGAAAACAAAAACCGCAGTGCACATGATGTGGAAAATCCCGAAAAAAAACGCGCTGAATTGCTGCGGAAAAAAAGAAGGACCATGTCACTTCTTTGTGCAGAATCGCAGCGATTCTGCATCCATACAAATGCATTGATCCGCTTACTTCCCGCATGGGGCTGTGCACAACCATGCGGGAAGTAAGCGGATAATGTGCGGGTGGTACCCGGGGTGGAGGAGAGGAGACTTTCCTCCAGGCCCCGGGAACCATATTTGTGGTAAAAAAAAAAAAAAGAATTAAAATTAAAAATAAGCTATACTCACCTCTGAAGTCTCAGCGCTGCACGCGGCCGTCCGGTCTCAGGTTTGCTATGCGACCAGGACCTGCGGTGACGTCGCGGTCACATGACCGTGACGTCACGAAGGTCCTGGTCGCACAGCATCTTTGGAGCAGCGCCGCGGAGATCGGGACGTCAGAGGGTGAGTATATAATTATTTTATTATTTTTCACATTACTATTGATGCTGCATATTGCTGCATAGATATGCAGCATCAATAGTAGGGGTAAAATCCCGCAGCAGAACCCGCAGGACAAACCGCGATAAATCTGCAGGGATAACCGCAGCGGGTTTGCCCTGCAGATTTATCAAATCCGCTGCGGGAGAACCCACAGGACAGAACACAACGTGTGAATGTGGCTAAGGCTACTTTCACTCTGGCGTTTTTTTGAAAATGTCGCAATGCGTCGTTTAGGGGAAAAGACGCATCCTGCAAAGTTGTTTGCAGGATGCGTTTTTGCCCCATAGAGTAACATTACCGACGCATTACGACGTATTGGCACACGTCGCAACCGTCGTGCGACGGTTGTGCCGTGTTGTGGCAGACCGCCGGGAGCAAAAAACGTTAAATGTAACATTTTTTGCTGCCGACGGACCGCTTTTTCCGACCGTGCATGCGTGGCCAGAACTCCGCCCCCACCCCCCCGCACCTCACAATGGGGCAGCGGATGCGCTGGAAAAATGCATCCGCTGCACCCGTTGTGCGGCGCATCAAACGCTAGCATCGGAATCTCGGCCCGACGCAATGCGACGGGCCGAATCCGACGCTAGTGTGAAAGTAGCCTAACTGCCTTAGTGTTGCACTGGTCACAACAAAATACAGTACCATAAGGAAGTGGTACGTAAACGGTAAACCCTAGATGCCTCTCAGTCTCTAAAGTCACAAACCAATATTACATATAACATTCCACATAAACTGTGCTTAAATACCTGCTAGGAGTAGGGACTGCAGTCTGCAGTGCAGCATGCCTGTGAGTCTGCCTCTGATCTGATCCGACCGATTCCGCTGTGATCCAGATTCATTTCTGACTCAGTCAGACTGACTGTCTCTGCAGCTGCTGCTGTGCACTGAAGAGATCCCCGGCGGCGGCGCTTCCTGGAATCACCTCAGGAGATCGAAAGTGAAAGTACGCCGGGTAATGCGAACAGGGCTTCAAGAAAATGGCCGCCGCGATCTCCATCTGCATCCCGCGGCCATTTTCCTGAAGCCCCGGGAAGCGCTACCATCTGCGCACGCGCGGCCTCCGTAAAATGGCCGCCGCGGCCACCCGGTCCCCACCAGCAATAATGGTATAGCGCAGATAGCGCCGCCGCTCTCCTCTTCTTCTTCAGCCAGCGCCGGCCCACCCCCCGCATTGTGCCGCCCCCCGCATTGTGCCGCCCGGGGCGGCCCGCCCCCCCCGCACCCCCCTTCCTACGCCACTGGCGCTTGCTCTGCAACGAACTGTGCTAACCACACATACAAGTGTAGCAGATGCTGCACCAAGAGTAGGAACTCATGTGATGCTAGGTACAAGACCCTGACGACTTAAGGGTTGAGCTTGCTCGATAACTGAACTGTGCTAACCGCACACATGAACGAAATGGATGCTAAGCCAAGCGGTAGTTCCCCCAGTCCTGGCGCTACCGAACTTGTGCCTGACCGGCACCCTTAGCATGTAGCAAACCAGAGACTCAAGCGTTGAGCCACGGGTACGGAACCGCGTAAGTGTGCAACCTGCCTGCCAATGTGTACAGTCTTAGAGCATAGACTGACTAACACCAACATGCAGAGTGGTAGAACACAAGTGACAGTAGTGCGCCACTGAGAGCCTTTTATACGCTAGGCTCCACACCAAATACTCATGCCCAGTTGGCCGAGACATTGCCCGCGGACCAATCCGAGGCTGCCACATCATCAGAGCAGCTGATGTCTGACCACCAATGAGAAGTTGCCACATCATGGACATGCTCAGTAAGGAGATCTCTGGACTTAGACTCCACAGCACAAGACTGCACCTGCGTATCACCGGTTACCATAGACTTGGCTGAAGAGCCAACAGAAAGCACACGTATACCATAAGCCTGAGCAAGATGCAACCGCAGCGGCTGGACCAGAATGTGAGACCAGACAGTGCTCGGGATCTATCCCACACAGCGGGAGAATGCTGGCACCTAACAGGCTGTCACAGTGTACAGGCATCATCATTATTGTCATTTTCACATAGAAGTGCGACAAATAATGGAATGAAACTGAAAGGGAGAAGATACACATTAGATATTAGAAAAAACTTTTCTACAATGAGGGCGATCAATCAAACAGGCGGCCACGAGAGGTGGTGAGTTCTCCCTCAATGGAAGTCTTCAGAGGCTGGACAGACATCTGGTGAGTCCTGCATTGAGCCGGAGGTTGGACACGGTGATCCCAGGAGGTCCCTTCCAACTCTACCATTCTAGGATTCTATGTCCGGATACATACAGACATGTTTCCGCACACTGATCACTACTACATCTATTCATTGATGATCATGAATGTACTATTTATATCAGGAAATATTTTATACTGGATTATTTATTTAATTCCTCTGATCTAATGTGCAATTTATATGTCATTTTCATGTTTTTGAGTCACATAAAGTAGCTGCAATGTGCATCATCAACAGAAGACCCCGGTGACCCCATTATTACCTACCTGTGGCATAATCTCCTGGACTCTCCTCCTTCACATCGCTCACACACGGCTCATCGCCCATCATCTGTTCTTCATACTCCAGTTTAATGATGGTCAGATCTCCGCCCTGATGTCACATATATAACAACTCAGTACACTACACCAGAAGAAGACCCCAAATACAAAGGGTCAAATAAGTATTGAACACATCACCAATTTTTGGAATAAATCTATTTGTAAAGGTGCTATTGACATGAAATTCTCTCCAGATGTTGGCAACAACCTGTCCACTCCACACAGGAAAGAAATCTCCATAGATGTCCATAAATTATATGCAATAATGAGAAATGACACAGTGAAAAAGTATTAAGCACATGAAGAAAGAGGAGCAAAATGCCCTGAAAGTTCTGAAAACAGACGCTATCTATCAGTAAATAGAAAGCAATCCTGCCACTTAGTGACATATGATATCAACTGGTTCAACTGATGGCCTATAAAAAGGTGCCACACAAGAAACATCTCATGATGGGGAAAACAAGTGAGCAGTGTCAAGACTTTCACAACCTTATTGTTGCAAAACATACTGATGGCTTTGGCTGTAGAAGAATTTCTAAACTTCTGAAGGTTCCAGTGAGCACTGCTGGGGACATGATTTGGAAATGGAAAGAAAATAATTTTATCATAATCTGGCCATGACCAGGTGCTCCCCACAAGATTTCAGACAGAGGAGTGAAACGAACTATCAGAAGAGTTGTCCAAGAGCCAAGGACTACCTGTGGAGAGGTACAGAAAGACCTGGAATCAGCAGGTACGATTGTTTTCAAAGAAAATTATAGGTAATGCACTCAACATCCATGGCATGTATGCATGCTCACCACACAGCCTTCATGGCTTGTATGCACACTCACCATGCAACCTTCGTGGCCTGTATGCACACTCACCATGCAACCTTCGTGGCCTGTATGCACACTCACCATGCAACCTTCGTGGCCTGTATGCACACTCACCATGCAACCTTCGTGGCCTGTATGCACACTCACCATGCAACCTTCGTGGCCTGTATGCACGCACACCAACAAACCTCCCTGGCCTGTATGTACGCTGACCAGGCAAGACTCCATTGCTGAACAAAAAACATGTCCAAGTGCGTTTACACATTGAGCAACAACATTTAGACAAGCCTGCGAAATACTGGAGAATATAGTCTGGTCAGATGAGGCCAAAATTTATCTCTTTGGAAGCCATAATACACATCATGTTTGGAGGCCAAAAAGCACTGCATATCACCTCAAAAACACCATATCAACAGTGAAGTTTGGAGGTCGGAACATTATGGTGTGGGGCTATTTTTCGGCATATGGCACTGGCAAACATCATTTAAATGAAGAAAGGATGAATGGACAAATGTACAGAGATATTCCTGATAAAAATCTGCTGCCATCTACCAGGATGAAGAAGATGAAACAGAGCGGACATCTCAGCAGGACAATGATCCCAAACACACAGCAAAGGAAACTGTCAGCTGGTTTCAGGGAAAGAAAGTAAAGCTGTTGGAATGGCTCAGCCAACTACCAGATCTAAATATATGGAAGGAACAGGAGGCGTCTTGAAGCTTCATCATCAACAATGGGTTTTGTAATAAGTATTGATTACATTTCAGTAAGTGTGTTCAATACTTTTTCCCTGTGTTTTTCGTATTATTACACATAACTTAGTTTATGGACATCTACAGTTAGGGCCAGAAATATTTGGACAGTGACACAATTTTCGCGAGTTGGGCTCTGCATGCCACCACATTGGATTTGAAATGAAACCTCTACAACAGAATTCAAGTGCAGATTGTAACGTTTAATTTGAAGGGTTGAACAAAAATATCTGATAGAAAATGTAGGAATTGTACACATTTCTTTACAAACACTCCACATTTTAGGAGGTCAAAAGTAATTGGACAAATAAACATAACCCAAACAAAATCTTTTTATTTTCAATATTTTGTTGCAAATCCTTTGTAGGCAATCACTGCCTTAAGTCTGGAACCCATGGACATCACCAAACGCTGGGTTTCCTCCTTCTTAATGCTTTGCCAGGCCTTTACAGCCGCAGCCTTCAGGTCTTGCTTGTTTGTGGGTCTTTCCGTCTTAAGTTTGGATTTGAGCAAGTGAAATGCATGCTCAATTGGGTTTAGATCTGGAGATTGACTTGGCCATTGCAGAATGTGCCACTTTTTGGCACTCATGAACTCCTGGGTAGCTTTGGCTGTATGCTTGGGGTCATTGTCCATCTGTACTATGAAGCGCCGTCCAATCAACTTTGCAGCATTTGGCTGAATCTGGGATGAAAGTATATCCCGGTCCACTTCAGAATTCATCCGGCTACTCTTGTCTGCTCTTATGTCATCAATAAACACAAGTGACCCAGTGCCATTGAAAGCCATGCATGCCCATGCCATCACGTTGCCTCCACCATGTTTTACAGAGGATGTGGTGTGCCTTGGATCATGTGCCCTTCCCTTTCTTCTCCCATCATTCTGGTACAGGTTGATCTTTGTCTCATCTGTCCATAGAATACTTTTCCAGAACTGAGCTGGCTTCTTGAGGTGTTTTTCTGTCTATTTTTGGTATTGATGAATGGTTTGCATCTAGATGTGAACCCTTTGTATTTACTGTCATGGAGTCTTCTCTTTACTGTTGACTTAGAGACAGATACACCTACTTCACTGAGAGTGTTCTGGACTTCAGTTGATGTTGTGAACGGGTTCTTCTTCACCAAATTAAGTATGCGGCGATCATCCACCACTGTTGTCATCCGTGGACGCCCAGGCCTTTTTGAGTTCCCAAGCTCACCAGTCAATTCCTTTTTTCTCAGAATGTACCCAACTGTTGATTTTGCTACTCCAAGCATGTCTGCTATCTCTCTGATGGATTTTTTCTTTTTTTTCAGCCTCAGGATGTTCTGCTTCACCTCAATTGAGAGTTCCTTTGACCGCATGTTGTCTGCTCACAGCAACAGCTTCCAAATGCAAAACCACACACCTGGAATCCACCCCTGACCTTTTAACTACTTCATTGATTACAGGTTAACGAGGGAGACGCCTTCAGAGTTAATTGCAGCCCTTAGAGTCCATTGTCCAATTACTTTTGGTCCCTTGAAAAAGAGGACGCTATGCATTACAGAGCTATGATTCCTAAACCCTTTCTCCGATTTGGATGTGGAAACTATCATATTGCAGCTGGGAGTGTGCACTTTCAGCCCATATTACATATATAATTTTATTTCTGAACATGTTTTTGTAAACAGCTAAAATAACAAAACTTGTGTCACTGTCCAAATATTTCTGGCCCTAACTGTATGGATGATTTATTTGCCTATGTGGATTGGATGGGTTGTTACTAGTGATGAGCAAGTATACTTGTTGCTCGTGTTTTCCCGAGCATGCTCATGTGATCTCCGAGTATTTATGACTGCTCGGACATTTAGTTTTCATCGCCGCAGCTGAATGATTTACAGCTATTAGCCAGCTTGAATACATGTGAGGATTCCCTAGCAACCAGACAACCCCCACATGTACTCAGCCTGGCTAGTAGCTGTAAATCATTCAGCTGCGGCGATGAAAACTAAATCTCCGAACACTAACAAATCCTCGGAGATCACCCGAGCGTGCTCTGGAAAACCCGAGCAACGAGTATACTCGCTCATCACTAGTTGTTACCAACATCTGGTGAGAATTTCATGTCAATAGCACTTTAAGAAATAAATTTACTTAGAAAACTGGTGAAGTTTTCAATATTTAGTTCACAGCTGTAGATGTGGTGGAGGCGCAGCTTCATCTACCTGGTGACTCTCCGGACAGTCCTGGGAATACGGAGGAGCCAGACATCTCTTCGGGGAATTTCTTACACTGAGGACATCTGTAGGAAACAGCCGGACAAGAGAGTGTTACATGGGATGATGGGAGTAGCATCTAGGTGACCCTCAAACAAAAATGAACGTTCCCTCCTTACACCGCTGATCGGCCATGAAATCCGTCTCCTCTTCTTCATCTATAACCTCAACCTTAATATCAATCAGATCTTCACCCTAAATTACAAGAAAAATGTGAAATGAACCATGAATAAATGATTTATGGTTGTATGTGATGGAGACTATAGCGTCATCTACCTGATGATTCTCTGCAACATTCTCCTCTGGACAGTTCTGTGTATACAGAGGAGCCGCACATCTCTTCAGGGGATTTCTCCTCCTGGATCCATCTGTGGGAGACACACACCGTCTGATTACAGGACCTTTGTATATATTATTTTTATTATTATTTATTATTATAGCGCCATTTATTCCATGGCGCTTTACATGTGAGGAGGGGTATACATAATTAAAACAAGTACAATAATCTTAACAATACAAGTCACAACTGGTACAGGAGGAGAGAGGACCCTGCCCGTGAGGGCTCACAATCTACAAGGGATGGGTGAGGACACAGGAGGAGAGAGGACCCTGCCCGTGAGGGCTCACAATCTTCAAGGGATGGGTGAGGATTGTTATGATAACTGTTATGAAAGGCAATTCAGTACCACAATGGACATAGCGGTCAGAACACATACAGTGATCTGACAAACACCCAAAATAATAGAACGAGCTCTGAGACGTGGGAACTCTGCAGACCGCAATCCCTAATCCTATCAAACCACACTAAAGGTAGCCGTGGAGCGCTCCTGACCAGAACCTAGGCGCCTCGTCACAGCCTGAGAAACTAGCTAGCCCTGAAGATAGAAAAATAAGCCTACCTTGCCTCAGAGAAATTCCCCAAAGGAAAAGGCAGCCCCCCACATATAATGACTGTGAGTAAGATGAAAACACAAACATAGAGATGAAACAGATTTAGCAAAGTGAGGCATGACTAGCTGAATAGAACGAGGATAGGGAAGATAACTTTGCGGTCAGCACAAAAACCTATAAATAACCGCAGAGGGGACAAAAAGACCCTCCGCACCGACTAACGGTACGGAGGTGGTCCCTCTGCGTCTCAGAGCTTCCAGCAGGCGAGAAAAACCAATAAAGCAAGCTGGACTGAAATATAGCAACAAAATAACATAAGCAAAACTTAGCTATGCAGAGCAGCAGGCCACAGGAATGATCCAGGGAAAAACAAGTCCAACACTGGAACATTGACAGGAAGCATGGATCAAAGCATTAGGTGGAGTTAAGTAGAGAAGCACCTAACGAGCTCACAAGATCACCTGAGGGAGGAAACTCAGAAGCAGCAGTACCACTTTCCTCCACAAACGGAAGCTCCCAGAGAGAATCAGCCGAAGTACCACTTGTGACCACAGGAGGGAGCTCAGCCACAGAATTCACAACGGAGGATACAGGAGGAGAGAGGACCCTGCCCGCGAGGGCTCACAATCTACAAGGGATGGGTGAGGATACAAGAGGAAAGAGGACCCTGCCCGCGAGGGCTCACAGTCTACAAGGGATGGGTGAGGATACAGGAGGAGGGAGGACCCTGCCCACGAGGGCTCACAATATACAAGGGATGGGTGAGGATACAGGAGGAGAGAGGACCCTGCCCGCGAGGGCTCACAATCTACAAGGGATGGGTGAGGATACAGGAGAAGAGAGGACCCTGCCCACGAGGGCTCACAATCTACAAGGGATGGGTGAGGATACAGGAGGAGGGAGGACCCTGCCCGCGAGGGCTCACAATCTACAAGGGATGGGTGAGGATACAGGAGAAGAGAGGACCCTGCCCGCGAAGGCTCACAATCTACAAGGGATGGGTGAGGATACAGGAGGAGTGAGGACCCTGCCCGCGAAGGCTCACAATCTACAAGGGATGGGTGAGGATACAGGAGGAGAGAGGACCCTGCCCGCGAGGGCTCACAATCTACAAGGGATGGGTGAGGATACAGGAGGAGAGAGCACCCTGTCCGCGAGGGCTCACAATATACAAGGGATGGGTGAGGATACAGGAGGAGAGAGGACCCTGCCCACGAGGGCTCACAATATACAAGGGATGGGTGAGGATACAGGAGGAGAGAGGACCCTGCCCGCGAGGGCTCACAATCTACAAGGGATGGGTGAGGATACAGGAGAAGAGAGGACCCTGCCCACGAGGGCTCACAATCTACAAGGGATGGGTGAGGATACAGGAGAAGAGAGGACCCTGCCCGCGAAGGCTCACAATCTACAAGGGATGGGTGAGGATACAGGAGGAGTGAGGACCCTGCCCGCGAAGGCTCACAATCTACAAGGGATGGGTGAGGATACAGGAGGAGAGAGGACCCTGCCCGCGAGGGCTCACAATCTACAAGGGATGGGTGAGGATACAGGAGGAGAGAGGACCCTGCCCGCGGGGGCTCACAATCTACAAGGGATGGGTGAGGATACAGAAGGAGAGAGGACCCTGCCCGCGAGGGCTCACAATCTACAAGGGATGGGTGAGGATACAGGAGGAGAGAGGACCCTGCCCGCGAGGGCTCACAACCTACAAGGGATGGGTGAGGATACAGGAGGAGAGAGGACCCTGCCCGCGAGGGCTCACAATCTACAAGGGATGGGTGAGGATACAGGAGGAGAGAGGACCCTGCCCGCGAGGGCTCACAATCTACAAGGGATGGGTGAGGATACAGGAGGAGAGAGGACCCTGCCCGCGAGGGCTCACAATCTACAAGGGATGGGTGAGGATACAGGAGGAGAGAGGACCCTGCCCGCGAGGGCTCACAATCTACAAGGGATGGTGAGGATACAGGAGGAGTGAGGACCCTGCCCACGAGGGCTCACAATCTATAAGGGCTGGGTGAGAATACAGGAGGAGTGAGGACCCTGCCCACGAGGGCTCACAATCTATAAGGGCTGGGTGAGAATACAGTAGGTGAGGATAGAGCTGGTCATGCAGTGATTTGGTCGATCGGTGGTTACTGCAGGTTGTAGGCTTGTCGGAAGAGGTAGGTCTTCAGGTTCTTTTTGAAGGTTTCGATGGTAGGTGAGAGTCTGATATGTTGTGGTTGAGAGTTCCAGAGTAGGGGTGATACGCGGGAGAAATCTTGTATGCGATTGTGGGAAGAGGAGATAAGAAGGTAGTGGAGAAGGAGATCTTGTGAGGATCGGAGGTTGCGTGCAGGAAATATATACCAGGCACAGTGACTACACAACCTATGTCATATTTAGTCAGGGCCCAATTGTGTAAGTTCTCCCACTTAAAAAGATGAGGCCTTTAATTGACATCATAGGTAGACCACAACTATGAGAGTCAAAATGAGAAAACAAATACAGAAAATCACCTTGTCTGATTAGGCAAGATTTATTTTGCAAATGATGGTGGAAAAGAAGTACAGTATTTGGTCACCTAAAAACATGCAAGATGTCTGGCTCTCACAGACCTGTAACTTCTTCTTTAAGAGGCTCCTCTGTCCTTCACTCATTACCTGTAGTAATGGCACCTGTTTCAACTTGTTATCAGTATAAAAGACTCCTGTCCACAACCTCAGACAGTCACACTCCAAACTCCACTATGGTGAAGACCAAAGAGCTGTCGAAGGACACCAGAAACAAAATTGTAGGACTGCACCAGGCTGGGAAGAATCTGCAATAGGCAAGCAGCTTGGTGTGATGAAATAAACTGTGGGAGCAATAATAAGAAAATGGAAGACATACAAGACTCCCTCTATCTGGGGCTCCACGCAAGATCTCACCCATGGGGTCAAAATGATCACAAGAACAGTGAACAAAAATGCAAGAACCACACAGGGGACCTAGTGAATGACCTGCATAGAGCTGGGACCACCGTAACAAAGGCTACCATCAGTAACACACTTCGCCTCCAGGGACTCAGATCCTGCAGTGCCAGACGTGTACCCTGCCTAAGCCAATACATGTCCGGACCCATCTAAAGTGTGCTAGAAAGCATTTGGATTATCCAGAAGAGTATTGGGACAATGTCATATGGCCTGATGAAACCAAAGTAGAACTGTTTGGTAGAAACAAAACTCGTCGTGTTTGGAGGAGAAAGAATGCTGAGTTGCATCCAAAGAACACCATACCTACTGTGAAGCATGGGGGTGGCAACATCATGCTTTGGGGCTGTTTCTCTGCAAAGGGACCACTGATCCGTGTACATGAAAGAATGAATGGGCCATGTATCGTGAGATTTTGAGCACAAACCTCCTTCCATTAGCAAGGGCATTGAAGATGAAACATGAATGGGTCTTTCAGCATGATAATGATCCCAAGCATACCGCCAGGGCAACAAAAGAGTGGCTTCATAAAAAGAATATGAAGGTCCTGGAGTGGTCTGGTCAGTGTCCAGATCTCAACCCCACTGAAAACCTTTGGAGGGAGTTGAACGTCTGGGTTGCCCGGCAACAGCCCCAAAATATCACTGCTCTAGAGGAGATCTGCATGGAGGAATGGGCCAATATACCACCAACAGGGTGTGGCAACCTTGTGAAGACTTACAAAAAACGTTTGACCTCTGTCATTGCCAACAAAGGATTTATAACAAAGTATTGAGATGAACTTTTGCTAATGACCAAATACTTATTTTCCACCATAATTTGCAAAATAAATCTTGCCAGATCAGACGCGGTGATTTTCTGGATTTGTTTTCTCATTGTGACTCTCATAGTTGTGGTCTACCTATGATGTCAGTTACAGGCCTCTCATCTTTATAAGTGGGAGAATTTGCACAATTGGTCACTGACTAAATACTTTTTTCCCCTCTGTACCTCACCTGTGGGTGTGGTTACAGCCTACATAATGGAGGCCGTTGTTTGGCACATGTTCTGTGTCTTGGGAGGTAGAAGGCCTCCTGTGTGAGGCTCCAGACCGAGCCTGCGTGCTGGACTTTGCCCACAGGTCTGAGGGAGCAGAGAGCCTCAGGTGAGGACATTGTGTGTTGCTTTTGTCTGCTCTGAAGGCTTTTTACTTTTTGTTGCTGCTGCTGGGTTATGAAGCAAATAAACCCGCACGGACTTCCTTAAAGAAACATGGCTCCTGTGTTCCTCCTGCAGAACCTGAGTAGGATCCCTACACCATGTGTTCCTCCACCATGCTCACCCTTACCTCTGACAACAACCATTATCATCACCCACTCTCTTCTGGTGACTCACACATAACAAATATACCTTGAGTATACAGCTTTGTATACTCTGTCTGATGTCAGTTATTAGACATTTCTCCCTACCTTATAGGTGACATTATCATTACAAACCTCTACAGCCTATCCTCTCACAAAAAGCAGTCGGTAGGTTTCCTCGCCCTGTCCTTGTTTTACCTATATTATTCCTTTTGCGCTCCCCCCCACAATGGGACATTTTTACAGTGGGACTGTGCGTGTGCCTGTCATTATACAGTGGGGCTGTGTGCGTGTCATTATAGAGTGGGGCTGTGTGTGTGTCATTATAGAGTGGGGCTGTGTGTGTGCGTGTGTGTGTCATTATACAGTGGGGCTGTGTGCGTGTCATTATAGAGTTGGGCTGTGTGTGTGCCTGTCATTATACAGTGGGGCTGTGCGTGTGTGTCATTATACAGTGGGGCTGTGCATGTGTGTGTCATACAGTGGGGCTGTGCATGTGTGTGTCATTATACAGTGGGGCTGTGCGTGTGTGTCATTATACAGTGGGGTTGTGTGCGTGTCATTATACAGTGGGGCTCTGTGCGTGTCATTATAGAGTTGGGCTGTGCGTGTGCCTGTCATTATACAGTGGGGCTGTGTGCGTGTCATTATAGAGTTGGGCTGTGTGTGTGCGTGTGTGTGTGTCATTATACAGTGGGGCTGTGCGTGTGCCTGTCATTATACAGTGGGGCTGTGTGCGTGTCATCATAGAGTGGGGCTGTGTGTGTGTGTGCGTGTGTGTGTCATACAGTGGGGCTGTGCGTGTGTGTCATTATACAGTGGGGCTGTGCGTGTGTGTCATTATACAGTGGGGCTGTGCGTGTGTGCCATTATACAGTGGGGCTGTGCGTGTGTGTCATTATACAGTGGGGCTGTGCGTGTGTGTGTGTCATTATACAGTGGGGCTGTGCGTGTGTGTCATTATACAGTGGGGCTGTGCATGTGTGTCTCATTATACAGTGGGGCTGTGCGTGTCTGTCATTATACAGTGGGGCTGTGCGTGTGTGTGTGTCATTATACAGTGGGGCTGTGCATGTGTGTCATTATACAGTGGGGCTGTGCATGTGTGTCTCATTATACAGTGGGGCTGTGCGTGTGTGTCATTATACAGTGGGGCTGTGCATGTGTGTGTCATACAGTGGGTGTTCTGCCTTCCTCCACGTAGGATGCTGTGTGGATTCCAACATACGGCTAAACCTTCATCCACATCCCAGTAAACAGACTGTGTTGATGCTTAAGTCTTATTTATTAGGGTGATGATAACCAAAACTATAACGTTGAACAACAATGGTGGACAGTATTCATAGTAGATGATCGAATAGTGAATGATGTTGATGTACAAGGTGGATGTTCAGTGAATAATCATAGTGAATGACTGATCATAGTGGATGACTGGTGAAAAACTGTAAAGAATAACAGCATTTCAGTATATGCACATACAGGGTGCAATCACATAAATAACTGGGACATTACAGCAAGAATTATACAGAGTGCATTACACAGTAATTCTAACAGCACTGCCCTATTCTATACAAGAATGCATCTATCTACATGCAGAGTACACCTGAACCTAACTGCAAGCTGCAAAGCACATCTGCCTAACTATATCTGACTATAGGAGCTGCATAAGGCTTAAATACTAACACAAACATAAGATGCATTAAACCTTTATAAACGTACCGAGATCCGTTAGGACAGGGGTAAGAAAGTAAGCGAGACAGGAGCACGTGTGCCTCTCTGCAGATCTGAGGAAAAATGGCTACTGAAGCTTGTCTTCACAAGAAGAATGTGGGCGGAACTAACCCATAAGACATTGCTCTTAGGAGGGAAAGGTTGGTAAACAACATGAAAAGTAGGCAACTGATGACCTCCAGTGGCCACAACTTGAATAACATGATAATTAACTCTCTGCACATTAAGATGGGCAGAACACTCCCCGCTTGGCGTCAACAGATGCCACAATTAGGTTCTTTTGGGGAAAATAATAATACAAGCTCAGTAACGGGTCTGAGGAACAGTTTGTTTTCTCCAAGCTTGCACACTCTGACCTCTACTTTCCGCACTTTCCCATCTTTACTGGGCAGGGTCTTAATGACTAGGCCGAGTGGCCACTCGTTCCGATGTGACTGACTGTCTTTGACGAGTTCAACATCGCCAGATTGAATGTTTGGGCGATCTTTCTGCCACTTTGTCCTGCTTTGCAGAGTGGAAAGATACTGTTTCCTCCATCTATTCCAGAAGACGTTGGACACGCTTTGTACCTGCCTCCATTGTCGTCTGTAGAGGTCTTTGTCATTGAATTCTCTGAGTGGAGCTTTCGGGACACAGGTTTTCTGTGTGAGTAACATTGCAGGAGTAAGGATGGATGGATCTCCGGAATCACTAGAAAGTGCTGTCAGTGGCCTGGCATTCATGATGGCTGAGACCTCTGCCAAGAACGTGGATAAACTCTCTTGTGTAAGTCTGGTGTTAGCTTGCAAGAAGATAGAGTCTAATATTCTGCGTGCTATCCCTATCATCCTTTCCCACGCACCTCCCATGTGCGAAGAGTGTGGTGGATTGAAGGTCCAGGTACATCCTTGCTCACCTAGATACCTTTCC
Organism: Ranitomeya imitator; assembly: GCF_032444005.1. Taxonomy (NCBI): domain Eukaryota; kingdom Metazoa; phylum Chordata; class Amphibia; order Anura; family Dendrobatidae; genus Ranitomeya; species Ranitomeya imitator. The sequence continues at coordinate 713,950,139 of NC_091286.1, read as the reverse complement.
ACATTATCGATGTCCAGATTGGAAGGGATTTGGAGTTCTCTTGCTGCTCCGACGAAATTCGTACCTCGGTCAGAACGAATATGCTTCACAGGTCCTCTGATTGCGATGAAGCGTCGAAGTGCGTTTATAAGACTTGATGTGTCCATCGATTCGATTACTTCGATATGAACGGCTCTGACGGACAGACACGTGAATAGAACCGCCCAACACTTTGCTTCCGTAAGTATTTTTCTAGTCCGTCGTGTAGCCACAGACCAAGGACCGAATACATCTAGTCCAACGTTGGTGAAGGGAGGTTCAGAACTGAGTCTGTCGGGTGGAAGATTGGCCATCTTCGGATTTTGGAATGTGTCCCGGAGTTTGCGACACGTAACACAGTCAAAGATGAGTTTGCTCACTCTTCTCTTAGCTCCAACTATCCATAGTCCAGCTGCCCTTAGGTTTCCTTCAGTGAACAAACGGCCTTGGTGTCTCACCAAGACATGATGGTGTTGAATCAGCAGGGTCGTTACGTGATGACGTCCAGGAATTATCACCGGGTGCTTCTCTGAAACTTCTACCTCAGCTTCTTGAAGACGACCACCGACTCTCAGCAGCCCTTCTTGATCGACAATCGGATCGAGCTTCCTCAGCCCACTGACCTCAGGAATGGGTTGTCCCTTGTTAAGGTTGTCTATTTCTCTGCCATAGGTTTCTCTTTGTATGGCACGAAGTATTATAACCTTGGCTCTTTCCAGGTCGGGAGCAGTAAACGCAAGCCTGCAGTGATGCCAACCTTTACAACGTCTCTGGCTATCAGGTAGTGCTGACTTGTATGACTGGGTTACATGAAATAGACAAGCTAAAGCTCGAACAAGTGACTTCCATGTGGAGAACCTGCTGAACCGGTGAGATTCGAGGTGGCAGCTTGAAATCTCTGTATGTAGAGCAGACACTTGAGGTCGGATCTCTTTGTCTGTGTCTGGACCCACTAGTTCGAAAGTTTCAGGCCTGCTGATCTGGGACATCGAACGGTACAAAGAGGTAGGACCTGTGAACCATGAAGTGTCCTTCAGATGACTGGGTGCAACGGATCTAGTCGCGTGGTCCGCAGGATTGTGATGAGTAGGTACGTAGTGCCACTGATTAGGGTCGGTGGATCTTCTTATCCGAAGTACCCGGTTGCTGACGTAGACGTAGAAGCGTCGTGTCTCGTTACAGATGTACCCCAGTACCACCTTGCTATCGGTGTAGAACTCTGCATCCCCGATCTTCAGGCCCATTGCATCCGAGACCAGCTCGGCCAACTCAACTGCGAGGACAGCAGCACAGAGTTCCAGTCTGGGTATCGTGTGTTCACGAAGTGGCGCCAATTTCGTCCGGCTCATAACGAACCCGATATGGCATTGTCCGCTTACGTCTGTGGATTTGAGGTACGCTACTGCTGCAATCGCTTTGACTGATGCATCACAGAAAATACAAAGTGTTTGCGTTTTGACCTCTGTGGATGGCACAGGAGCATACGGTCGTTTCACACGAAGGTTGGTCAGGGCTTCAAGAGACTTCCTCCACTCTGCCCACAGGTCAGCCTTTCCCGCTGGAAGTGGATCATCCCAATCAGTAGTGTCTTGGGTGAAGTCCCTGAGCATCAGCTTTCCTTGGATGGTTACTGGAGCTACGAACCCCAAGGGGTCGTATAAACTATTCACGAAGGAAAGAACTCCTCTGCGCGTGAAGGGTTTCTCATCCTTGCTGATCTGAAAGGTGAAGGTATCTGTCTTCAGGTCCCACAGCAATCCAAGGCTCCGCTGCATAGGAAGGGGGTCGATGCTGAGGTCTAAATCCTTTAGATCGCTGGAATAGTCTTCAGAGGGAAAGGCTTCCATCAACTCTCGGCTGTTGGAAGAAATCTTGTGTAACCTTAGGTTAGACTGAGCGAGCATGTCACGAGTCCTCTTTAGTAGACTGATTGCGGCCTCACTTGTCGGTGTGGACTTCAAACAGTCATCCACGTAAAAATCCTTTTCCACAAAGGACCTGATGTCCGAGCCATACTCTTCTTCACCCTTTTTGGCAGAATGTCGGAGGCCGTAGATTGCGACCGCTGGGGAAGGACTGTTCCCAAAGATGTGTACCCGCATCCGGTACTCTGCGATGTCTTCGTCTGGGTTGTTGTCACGGTACCAGAAGAACCTCAGGTAGTTTCTGTGTTCCTCTTTGACGAGAAAACAGTGGAACATCTGTTGTATGTCGGCCATAAATGCCACTGAATCTCTACGGAAACAGAGTAATACTTCCAGAAGTCTGTTGTTGAGGTCTGGGCCCGACAGTAAGACATCATTCAATGACACGTCTTCGCATTTGGCACTTGAGTCGAATACCACTCTAATTTGACCTGGCTTCTTAGGATGGTACACTCCGAAGATGGGCAGGTACCAACACTCCTCTCCGTGTCGAAGTGCAGGTGCAATCTCTGCGTGGTTGTTCTGGAATATCTTTCCCATGAAGGTAAAGAAATGTTCCTTCGTCTCAGGTGACTTCTGAAGCTTGTGTCTTAGGGAGATGAATCTGCTGTAGACCAATTCCTTGTTGTTGGGTAGGCGTCTCCTCTGAGGTCGAAATGGTAGAGGTGCGACCCAACTATTCGCCGTATCCTTGACTATTTGTTCGTCCATGATGTCCAGGAATATCTTGTCCTCTATAGACATCGCTACCTTGTTGTCTTCCTTCGTCCTGTGGAAGACTGTACATCCTATGTGGTCTTGTTCACCTTCACAGGCGTGGTCTTCGTTGATAGGAACTGAGAAAGGGCAAGGTAGGGGAGTGCTGCTCGGTAGTTCCTTTACCAACAGACTATTGTGACACGGCTGGAAGAGAGATGGACGTCCATTTTCTAGTGTGCTGGTAAGCATACTGTTGACTGAGACCGGCTTGTGTGCTCCTCCTAGACAGACATCTCCTACAATGACCCATCCAAGGTCTTGCCTCTGCGCGTATGGAGCATTCAGTGAGCCGTTGATATATTCTCTAGTCTTGTGGACTCGTAGAATATCTCTTCCCAGAAGTAAAGCTATTGGCGCTTCTGGTTCCAACTTAGGTATCAGGTGGGCTATACGCTTCAGGTGGGGGTGATACGTTGCCACCTCTGGTGACGGTATCTCAGACCTGTTGTCAGGAATCTGGTTGCACTCCAGGATGGTCGGTAGTGACAGACAGGTCTGGCCATCCATGGACTCCACTTTGTATCCGGTTGCTTTCCTCCCCGCCGTCTCGACGGTACCTGAACATGTCCTAAGGGAGTAGGGAGAACCGGGGCCTACAATGCTGAAGTTGTCAAAGAAGATGGACCTGGCTAAAGACCTATTACTTTGGTCATCTAGGATTGCATATATCTTGAGCGCTTTGTCTCTGTGGCCTGTTGGATAGACTCGGACAAGGCAGATTTTTGAGCAGGATCTTCCTCCCTTGAGTCCCTTACAGATCTCCGTACATTGAGAGGTGACCGCAGGGGTGTCTTCATCGGTGTTCTTCTGTTTCTCATCGTGCTCCTCTGCTTGTGACAACACTCCTGGAGGTGGTCCAGGATGCAAGGCTGTATTGTGATCCGTGCTGCTGCATTCTGCACATTTCACGCTAGCTTCACAGTTCCTGGCGAAGTGAGAGGTCGTAGCACAGCATTTGAAGCAGATGTTGTTTTCCTTGAGGAAACCTTTGCGATCCTCTAAAGTCTTCTCCCTGAAGGCTCTGCACTTTAGTAGAGGATGTGGTTTCCTGTGTAGAGGACACTGCTTACTGACATCCTGAGGTTTGCTCTCTTCCGTAGGGGGCTTAGTTGTCTTGTGTGGAGGACCTGTGGAATCAATATCAGTTTTATGGACTGCCACGGGTGTCTTACTGGGTTTGACACCAGGGGTAGTGGAACATGACAGAGTGAAATCAAAACTAGGGTCATTTCTGATCTTGGCTTGCTGGGTGACAAACTCAACAAATACAGCAAAAGGAGGGAATGGTACGTTATGAATTTGTTTATACCGTGAACCATGTATAATCCACCTTTCTTGAAGATTGTAAGGAAGTTTTTGTACTATTGGATTGACACCCCTAGCAGTGTCTAAGAATGCCAATCCAGCCAAGTGACCCTCCTTCTGGGCGACCTGTAACTCTATCAATAAATCATTCAATTCTCTAAGTCTTTGATAACCCTTGGGCCCTATCTTAGGGAAATCATCAATTCTTTTGAATAAAGCATTCTCTATTACTTCTACGGACCCATAGCATTCGTCAAGTCTTTCCCACACTTTACGTAAACCTATGTGTGGGTATTCTATGTTAATGTCTCTTAGTCTTTTAGCATGCTCGACCGATTCAGTTCCAAGCCACTTTACCAGGAGATCTAACTCCTCACTACTAGAAAGGTCCAGTCCCTGAATGGCGTTCTGGAACGAAGCTCGCCACGACCTGTAGTTTTCGGCTTTGTCAGTGAACTTTACAAGTCCTTTTGTTACCAGTTCTCGGCGGGCAAAGAACTTTGCTAAGTCTATGGTGGCTTGATCAGTGTTGGTACGAGCCGGTATGTTATAGCCATGTCTAGTGTGTGGTGCATCACCATACCTGTGAGACGCTCTTGGCTTCGGACAGTCTGCATAGTACCTTTCTGGTGAAGAAGATGTCTCTTTAAGGTGAGGTGGGAGCTGTACCTTCTTCTCAGTGGAACGGTAGCTGTGGTCGACTCCTCTGTCTTGGACGTCTTCTTGTTTGTAGTAGTGAAGTTCGGGGTTGGATCGATGATAATCGGCGTAGGCTGATCGTTGTAGTCTGTCGAGGGTGTTGTCCATGCTGGAGTGTCGATGAACGTACTCTGCGACGCGCTGAGCTGGATCTTGCTGCTCTAGATCTGTTCCAAGAACGTTGCTGCGTCTCTCATAATCAGGATCCTTCATGGCTTCCAAGTACTCTGCCTTAGCTATTGCAGCTGCTGCCTCTTTGTCTACCATAAGTCTTTCTAGAGACACTTGCAGGCGCGCACCTTCTGCTTCTTGCTCTGCCCGCAAACATGCATTTTCTGCTTCATGCTCTGCCCGCAAACGTGCGGTTTCGGCTTGCAGGCGTGCAGTTTGTTCTGCCTGCAAACGCACCTTTTCTGCCTCATGCTCTGCTTGTCTCAGCTTTAGATGCATTTCTTTCTCGGCAAAGGAGGACCTCGCTTTGGCTGCTTCAGCTTCAGCACGAGCGACAGCAGCCAGCTCTGCTAATGATGACCTGTTAGAGCTTGCTCGTGACCTCGTCTTGAGTGAGGATGTGCTGTTTCGAGACATTGTGCGCTTAGCTGCGTACTGCTGAGTGTTTTGGCGGGAAACTGAGTCTAGGTGCGGTGAGCTTCCGCGTGGCGGGAATGATGTAGCTCCTCTTGGCGGGCTGCAGTATAGTCCCGCGGCTGTATGGAGGCTGCTGTGATACCCGAATGCGGAGCAGTGTGGGTGTTAGCGGTTCCGTACAGTCTGAACAACTACAGCCTGCGACCGGCTATCAGTTTCACTGAAGGCAGCTAATCTGATCTTACTTTACAATCACCGCCTGCGACTGGCGGTCTCGTTTTTCACTGCTCTGCCTTCCTCCACGTAGGATGCTGTGTGGATTCCAACATACGGCTAAACCTTCATCCACATCCCAGTAAACAGACTGTGTTGATGCTTAAGTCTTATTTATTAGGGTGATGATAACCAAAACTATAACGTTGAACAACAATGGTGGACAGTATTCATAGTAGATGATCGAATAGTGAATGATGTTGATGTACAAGGTGGATGTTCAGTGAATAATCATAGTGAATGACTGATCATAGTGGATGACTGGTGAAAAACTGTAAAGAATAACAGCATTTCAGTATATGCACATACAGGGTGCAATCACATAAATAACTGGGACATTACAGCAAGAATTATACAGAGTGCATTACACAGTAATTCTAACAGCACTGCCCTATTCTATACAAGAATGCATCTATCTACATGCAGAGTACACATTAACCTAACTGCAAGCTGCAAAGCACATCTGCCTAACTATATCTGACTATAGGAGCTGCATAAGGCTTAAATACTAACACAAACATAAGATGCATTAAACCTTTATAAACGTACCGAGATCCGTTAGGACAGGGGTAAGAAAGTAAGCGAGACAGGAGCACGTGTGCCTCTCTGCAGATCTGAGGAAAAATGGCTACTGAAGCTTGTCTTCACAAGAAGAATGTGGGCGGAACTAACCCATAAGACATTGCTGTTAGGAGGGAAAGGTTGGTAAACAACATGAAAAGTAGGCAACTGATGACCTCCAGTGGCCACAACTTGAATAACATGATAATTAACTCTCTGCACATTAAGATGGGCAGAACAGTGGGGCTGTGCATGTGTGTGTGTCATTATACAGTGGGGCTGTGCATGTGTGTCTCATTATACAGTGGGGCTGTGCGTGTGAGTCATTATACAGTGGGGCTGTGCGTGTGTGTCTCATTATACAGTGGGGCTGTGCATGTGTGTCTCATTATACAGTGGGGCTGTGCATGTGTGTCTCATTATACAGTGGGGCTGTCCGTGTGTGTCATTATACAGTGGGGCTGTGCGTGTGTGTCATTATACAGTGGGGCTGTGCATGTGTGTCTCATTATACAATGGGGCTGTGCGTGTGTGTCATTATACAGTGGGGCTGTGCATGTGTGTGTCATTATACAGTGGGGCTGTGCATGTGTGTCTCATTATACAGTGGGGCTGTGCGTGTGTCTCATTATACAGTGGGGCTGTGTGTGTGTCATTATACAGTGGGGCTGTGCATGTGTGTCTCATTATACAGTGGGGCTGTGCGTGTGTCATTATACAGTGGGGCTGTGCATATGTGTGTCATTATACAGTGGGGCTGTGCATGTGTGTCTCATTATACAGTGGGGCTGTGCGTGTGTGTCATTATACAGTGGGGCTGTGCATGTGTGTCTCATTATACAATGGGGCTGTGCGTGTGTGTCATTATACAGTGGGGCTGTGCATGTGTGTGTCATTATACAGTGGGGCTGTGCATGTGTGTCTCATTATACAGTGGGGCTGTGCGTGTGTCTCATTATACAGTGGGGCTGTGTGTGTCTCATTATACAGTGGGGCTGTGCGTGTGTCATTATACAGTGGGGCTGTGCATGTGTGTGTCATTATACAGTGGGGCTGTGCATGTGTGTCTCATTATACAGTGGGGCTGTGTGTGTGTGTCATTATACAGTGGGGCTGTGCATGTGTGTCTCATTATACAATGGGGCTGTGCGTGTGTGTCATTATACAGTGGGGCTGTGCATGTGTGTGTCATACAGTGGGGCTGTGCATGTGTGTGTGTCATTATACAGTGGGGCTGTGCATGTGTGTCTCATTATACAGTGGGGCTGTGCGTGTGTCTCATTATACAGTGGGGCTGTGTGTGTGTCATTATACAGTGGGGCTGTGCATGTGTGTCTCATTATACAGTGGGGCTGTGCGTGTGTCATTATACAGTGGGGCTGTGCATGTGTGTGTCATTATACAGTGGGGCTGTGCATGTGTGTCTCATTATACAGTGGGGCTGTGCGTGTGTGTCTCATTATACAGTGGGGCTGTGCATGTGTGTGTCATTATACAGTGGGGCTGTGCATGTGTGTGTCATTATACAGTGGGGCTGTGCATGTGTGTCTCATTATACAGTGGGGCTGTGCGTGTGTGTCTCATTATACAGTGGGGCTGTGCGTGTGTGTGTGTCATTATACAGTGGGGCTGTGCGTGTGTGTCATTATACAGTGGGGCTGTGCGTGTGTCATTATACAGTGGGGCTGTGCATGTGTGTGTCATTATACAGTGGGGCTGTGCATGTGTGTCTCATTATACAGTGGGGCTGTGCGTGTGTGTCTCATTATACAGTGGGGCTGTGCGTGTGTGTGTGTCATTATACAGTGGGGCTGTGCGTGTGTGTCATTATACAGTGGGGCTGTGCATGTGTGTCTCATTATACAGTGGGGCTGTGCATGTGTGTGTCATTATACAGTGGGGCTGTGCGTGTGTGTCATTATACAGTGGGGCTGTGCATGTGTGTCTCATTATACAGTGGGGCTGTGCATGTGTGTGTCATTATACAGTGGGGCTGTGCGTGTGTGTGTGTCATTATACAGTGGGGCTGTGCATGTGTGTGTCATTATACAGTGGGGCTGTGCATGTGTGTCTCATTATACAGTGGGGCTGTGCGTGTGTGTCTCATTATACAGTGGGGCTGTGCGTGTGTGTGTGTCATTATACAGTGGGGCTGTGCGTGTGTGTCATTATACAGTGGGGCTGTGCGTGTGTCTCATTATACAGTGGGGCTGTGCGTGTGAGTCATTATACAGTGGGGCTGTGCATGTGTGTCTCATTATACAGTGGGGCTGTGCGTGTGTGTCATTATACAGTGGGGCTGTGCGTGTGTGTGTGTCATTATACAGTGGGGTTGTGCGTGTGTGTGTGTGTCATTATACAGTGGGGCTGTGCGTGTGTGTGTGTCATTATACAGTGGGGCTGTGTGTGTGTGTCATTATACAGTGGGGCTGTGCGTGTGTGTGTGTGCCATTATACAGTGGGGCTGTGCGTGTGTGTCATTATACAGTGGCGCTGTGCATGTGTGTGTGTGTCATTATACAGTGGGGCTGTGCGTGTGTGTCATTATACAGTGGGGCTGTGCGTGTGTGTCATTATACAGTGGGGCTGTGTGTGTGTGTCATTATACAGTGGGGCTGTGCGTGTGTGTGTGTGTCATTATACAGTGGGGCTGTGCGTGTGTGTGTCATTATACAGTGGGGCTGTGCGTGTGTGTCATTATACAGTGGGGCTGTGCGTGTGTGTCATTATACAGTGGGGCTGTGCGTGTGTGTCATTATACAGTGGGGCTGTGCGTGTGTGTCATTATACAGTGGGGCTGTGCGTGTGTCATTATACAGTGGGGCTGTGCATGTGTGTGTCATTATACAGTGGGGCTGTGTGTGTGTGTCATTATACAGTGGGGCTGTGCGTGTGTGTCTCATTATACAGTGGGGCTGTACGTGTGTGTCTCATTATACAGTGGGGCTGTGCGTGTGTGTCATTATACAGTGGGGCTGTGCGTGTGTCATTATACAGTGGGGCTGTGCATGTGTGTGTCATTATACAGTGGGGCTGTGTGTGTGTGTCATTATACAGTGGGGCTGTGCGTGTGTGTGTGTCATTATACAGTGGGGCTGTGCGTGTGTGTCATTATACAGTAGGGCTGTGTGTCTGTCATTATACAGTGGGGCTGTGCGTGTGTGTCATTATACAGTAGGGCTGTGTGTCTGTCATTATACAGTGGGGCTGTGCATGTGTGTGTCATTATACAGTGGGGCTGTGTGTGTGTGTCATTATACAGTGGGGCTGTGCGTGTGTGTGTGTCATTATACAGTGGGGCTGTGCGTGTGTGTCATTATACAGTAGGGCTGTGTGTCTGTCATTATACAGTGGGGCTGTGCGTGTGTGTCATTATACAGTAGGGCTGTGTGTCTGTCATTATACAGTGGGGCTGTGCGTGTGTGTCATTATACAGTGGGGCTGTGCGTGTGTCATTATACAGTGGGGCTGTGCATGTGTGTGTCATTATACAGTGGGGCTGTGTGTGTGTGTCATTATACAGTGGGGCTGTGCGTGTGTGTGTGTCATTATACAGTGGGGCTGTGCGTGTGTGTCATTATACAGTAGGGCTGTGTGTCTGTCATTATACAGTGGGGCTGTGCGTGTGTGTCATTATACAGTAGGGCTGTGTGTCTGTCATTATACAGTGGGGCTGTGCATGTGTGTGTCATTATACAGTGGGGCTGTGTGTGTGTGTCATTATACAGTGGGGCTGTGCGTGTGTGTGTGTCATTATACAGTGGGGCTGTGCGTGTGTGTCATTATACAGTAGGGCTGTGTGTCTGTCATTATACAGTGGGGCTGTGCGTGTGTGTCATTATACAGTAGGGCTGTGTGTCTGTCATTATACAGTGGGGCTGTGTGTGTGTGTCATTATACAGTGGGGCTGTGCGTGTGTGTGTGTGTCATTATACAGTGGGGCTGTGCGTGTGTGTCATTATACAGTGGGGCTGTGCGTGTGTCATTATACAGTGGGGCTGTGCGTGTGTGTCATTATACAGTGGGGCTGTGCGTGTGTGTGTGTGTCATTATACAGTGGGGCTGTGCGTGTGTGTCATTATACAGTGGGGCTGTGCGTGTGTCATTATACAGTGGGGCTGTGCGTGTGTGTCATTATACAGTGGGGCTGTGCATGTGTGTGTCATTATACAGTGGGGCTGTGTGTGTGTGTCATTATACAGTGGGGCTGTGCGTGTGTGTGTGTGTCATTATACAGTGGGGCTGTGTGTGTGTGTCATTATACAGTGGGGCTGTGCATGTGTGTGTGTGTCATTATACAGTGGGGCTGTGCGTGTGTGTCATTATACAGTGGGGCTGTGCGTGTGTCATTATACAGTGGGGCTGTGCATGTGTGTGTGTCATTATACAGTGGGGCTGTGCATGTGTGTGTGTCATTATACAGTGGGGCTGTGCGTGTGTGTCATTATACAGTGGGGCTGTGCATGTGTGTGTCATTATACAGTGGGGCTGTGTGTGTGTGTCATTATACAGTGGGGCTGTGCGTGTGTGTGTGTGTCATTATACAGTGGGGCTGTGCGTGTGTGTCATTATACAGTGGGGCTGTGCGTGTGTCATTATACAGTGGGGCTGTGCGTGTGTGTCATTATACAGTGGGGCTGTGCATGTGTGTGTCATTATACAGTGGGGCTGTGCGTGTGTGTGTGTGTCATTATACAGTGGGGCTGTGCGTGTGTGTCATTATACAGTGGGGCTGTGCGTGTGTCATTATACAGTGGGGCTGTGCGTGTGTGTCATTATACAGTGGGGCTGTGCATGTGTGTGTCATTATACAGTGGGGCTGTGCGTGTGTGTGTGTGTCATTATACAGTGGGGCTGTGTGTGTCATTATACAGTGGGGCTGTGCGTGTGTGTCATTATACAGTGGGGCTGTGTGTGTGTCATTATACAGTGGGGCTGTGCGTGTGTGTCATTATATAGTGGGGCTGTGCATGTGTGTGTCATTATACAGTGGGGCTGTGCGTGTCTGTCATTATACAGTGGGGCTGTGCGTGTGTGTCATTATACAGTGGGGCTGTGTGTGTCATTATACAGTGGGGCTGTGCGTGTGTGTCATTATACAGTGGGGCTGTGTGTGTCATTATACAGTGGGGCTGTGCGTGTGTGTCATTATACAGTGGGGCTGTGTGTGTGTCATTATACAGTGGGGCTGTGCGTGTGTGTCATTATATAGTGGGGCTGTGCATGTGTGTGTCATTATACAGTGGGGCTGTGCGTGTCTGTCATTATACAGTGGGGCTGTGCGTGTGTGTCATTATACAGTGGGGCTGTGCATGTGTGTGTCATTATACAGTGGGGCTGTGCGTGTGTGTGTGTGTCATTATACAGTGGGGCTGTGCATGTGTGTGTCATTATACAGTGGGGCTGTGTGTGTGTCATTATACAGTGGGGCTGTGCATGTGTGTGTCATTATACAGTGGGGCTGTGTGTGTGTCATTATACAGTGGGGCTGTGCGTGTGTGTCATTATACAGTGGGGCTGTGTGTGTGTCATTATACAGTGGGGCTGTGCGTGTGTCATTATACAGTGGGGCTGTGCGTGTGTGTGTCATTATACAGTGGGGCTGTGCGTGTGTGTCATACAGTGGGGCTGTGCGTGTGTGTCATACAGTGGGGCTGTGCGTGTGTGTCATTATACAGTGGGGCTGTGCGTGTGTGTCATTATACAGTGGGGCTGTACATGTGCGTCATACAGTGGGGCTGTGTGGGTATGTCATTATACAGTGGGGCTGTGCGTGTGTGTGTGAGCTGCGTGCGTGTGAGCTGCGTGCGTGTGTGAGCTATTATACAGTGGGGCCGTGCGTGTGCCTGTCATCATACAGTGGGGCCGTGCGTGTGCCTGTCATACAGTGGGGCTGTGCGTGTGTCATACAGTGGGGCTGTGTGGGTGTCATTATACAGTGGGGCTGTGTGTGTCATACACAGGGCCGCCATCAGGGCATTACAGCCGTGACTGGCGTAAGGGGCCCGGTGAGCAGAGGGGGCCCGCATCGGGCCCCCTCTTACCTGCTCACCGGGCCCCTACCGGCAGCCGCAGGCTGAACCGGGCCCTTAGCGGCGGCCGGCGCTATAGCTGTACGCTATTGACATGCGGGCCCGCGCCCGCAGGTCAATAGTTAACAGCCGCCAGCCGCAGCGTGCAGGTCGCCGGCGTCTGACGTCATTGTCAGTCGCCGGCGAGTGCACGGTGCAGCTGCGTGGAGAGAGGAGCGCGGCAGGTAAGTAGAACTTTTTTTTATTTTTATTGATAGCGGCGATCGGGGGGGGGGGGTGTGGGCAGAAGGCCTCTGGACACAGGGGGGCAGAAGGCCGCTGGACACAGGGGGCAGTAAAGCTGGACACAGAGGGGGCAGAAGGCCGCTGGACACACGGGGGGCGGGGCAGAAGGCCGCTGGACACAGAGGGGGCAGAAGGCCGCTGGACACAGGGGGGGCAGAAGGCCGCTGGACACAGGGGGGCAGTAAAGCTGGACACAGAGGGGGCAGAAGGCCGCTGGACACAGGGGGGCAGTAAAGCTGGACACGGGGGGCAGAAGGCTGGACACAGAGGGGGCAGAAGGCCGCTGGACACAGGGGGGCAGTAAAGCTGGACACGGGGGGCAGAAGGCCGCTGGACACAGGGAGGCAGTAAAGCTGGACACGGGGGGGCAGAAGGCTGGACACAGGGGGGGCAGAAGGCCGCTGGACACAGGGGGGCAGTAAAGCTGGACACAGGGGGGCAGTAAAGCTGGACACAGGGGGGGCAGAAGGCCGCTGGACACAGAGGGGGCAGAAGGCCGCTGGACACAGGGGGGCAGTAAAGCTGGACACAGGGGGGGCAGAAGGCTGGACACAGAGGGGGCAGAAGGCCGCTGGACACAGGGGGGCAGTAAAGCTGGACACGGGGGGCAGAAGGCTGGACACAGAGGGGGCAGTAAAGCTGGACACAGAGGGGGAAGTAAAGCTGGACACGGGGGCAGAAGGCCGCTGGACACGGGGGCAGTAAAGCTGGACACAGGGGGGGCAGAAGGCCGCTGGACACAGGGGGGCAGTAAAGCTGGACACAGGGGGGGCAGAAGGCTGGACACAGAGGGGGCAGAAGGCCGCTGGACACAGTGGGGCAGTAAAGCTGGACACAGATGGGGCAGAAGGCCGCTGGACACAGGGGGGCAGTAAAGCTGGACACAGGGGGGGGGCAGAAGGCTGGACACAGAGGGGGCAGAAGGCCGCTGGACACAGGGGGGCAGTAAAGCTGGACACAGGGGGGGCAGAAGGCCGCTGGACGCAGGGGGGCAGTAAAGCTGGACACAGGGGGCAGAAGGCTGGACACAGAGGGGGCAGTAAAGCTGGACACAGGGGGGGCAGAAGGCTGGACACAGGGGGCAGTAAAGCTGGACACAGAGGGGGCAGTAAAGCTGGACACGGGGGCAGAAGGCCGCTGGACACAGGGGGGCAGTAAAGCTGGACACGGGGGGCAGAAGGCTGGACACAGGGGGGCAGTAAAGCTGGACACGGGGGGGCAGAAGGCTGGACACAGAGGGGGCAGTAAAGCTGGACACAGAGGGGGCAGTAAAGCTGGACACGGGGGCAGAAGGCCGCTGGACACAGTGGGGCAGTAAAGCTGGACACAGGGGGGGCAGAAGGCTGGACACAGGGGGGCAGTAAAGCTGGACACGGGGGGCAGAAGGCTGGACACAGGGGGGGCAGTAAAGCTGGACACAGAGGGGGCAGTAAAGCTGGACACGGGGGCAGAAGGCCGCTGGACACAGGGGGGCAGTAAAGCTGGACACAGGGGGGCAGAAGGCTGGACACAGAGGGGGCAGTAAAGCTGGACACGGGGGGGGGCAGAAAGCTGGACACAGAGGGGGCAGAAAGCTGGACACGGGGGGGGCAGAAAGCTGGACACATGGGGGGCAGAAAGCTGGACACGGGGCAGAGTGCTGGACAGAGATGGGGCAGAGTGCTGGACTGAGATGGGGCAGAGTGCTGGACTGAGATGGGGCAGAGTGCTGGACTGAGATGGGGCAGAGTGCTGGACTGAGATGGGGCAGAGTGCTGGACTGAGATGGGGCAGAGTGCTGGACTGAGATGGGGCAGAGTGCTGGACTGAGATGGGGCAGAGTGCTGGACAGAGATGGGGCAGAGTGCTGGACAGAGATGGGGCAGAGTGCTGGACAGAGATGGGGCAGAGTGCTGGACAGAGATGGGGCAGAGTGCTGGACAGAGATGGGGCAGAGTGCTGGACAGAGATGGGGCAGAGTGCTGGACAGAGATGGGGCAGAGTGCTGGACAGAGATGGGGCAGAGTGCTGGGCAGAGTGCTGTACACAGATGGGGCAGAGTGCTGGACATAAATGGGGCAGGATTGGAAACAGATGGGGCAGAATGGAGACAGATGGGGCAAGATTGGAGACAGATGGGGCAGGATGGATACGATGGAGACAGATGGGGCAGGATGGGGAGATCATATGGGGCAGAATGGATACTCATGAGGGCAGGATGGGAGAACATATGGCTGGAGCCTGGAATGAGACACACGGGGGCTAGGATGCCGAATATTACCATAGGGGCTAATTAAGGGATATTATTACTGCAGTGATGTATTTATTTTATTTTTTGAGTATACTGTTTTAAATGGGGGGCGGTCCTGTTACTGTGTAGAGTGATACTATGTTGCCTTCTTCATGTGGTGTAATGTAGAAGTTGGGAAAATTAAGTAATGTGTTCTACAAGCGGAACTCGAGATAACTGTTTTATTTCCTGCAGAGACGAGTCCTGGCTGGATGAAGTGATGGCGGTCTGTGCTGGATGAAAGATGAAGGACTTCACCTAGAGACGTCACTGGTGAGTCAGTGTTACCTATACACTGACACTATACACTGTATACTATATACAGAGGTCCTGTGTACAATGTCACCAGTGATCACTGTATTACCTATACATTATATACAGAGCTCCTGTGTGTAATGTCACCGGTGATCACTGTATTACCTGTACACAGACACTGCTTACTAATTACAGATCTCCTGTGTATAATGGCACTGATGGTGATAGTATTGTGGTTTTTTTTTTTATTACTGATCAGTATTGTAGTATTCAGTCATTGTTGGTAATATGTGGTCTGGTCATGATGTGGAGGTAATATGTGGTCTGGTCATGGTGTTGTGGTATTTGTTCCTTGTATGTGATATTATTCGGTCACTGTGGTGGTAATATGTCATCTGGTCATAGTGCTGTGGTATTTGTTCCTTGTATGTAGTATTATAGGTCATTTTAAAAATTGAAAAATAAATAAAAATATACCTAAATTGTATTGCATATTTTAACAAATATTTAGTAGGTTACAGTAGAGTAGGGCCCGGCCAAAAGTGTCTACCTTGTTGTGGTGGCGGCTTAAAAAATCTTTTGGCCAAAACAAAAGCTGCCGGCTATATGTGTGATCTGGTGATGGGAACTGTTAATGTGTGATAGGTGAGAAGTGGAGATTTTCCAAGAGAGAGCGGTGGGACTGTGGACAGTTTGTGGGGTGGAGCCTGGAGGCGGGGCTGGGGTGGAACCTGGGCGGAGTTTCAAGGGGGCCCCGAAAATTTTGCCAGTATGGGGCCCCGAAATTTCTAGTGGCAGCCCTGGTCATACAGTGGGGCTGTGCGTGTGTGTCATACAGTGGGGCTGTGCATGTGTGTGTGTCATACAGTGGGGCTGTGTGTGTGTCATTATACAGTGTGGCTGTGTGTGTCATTATACAGTGGGGATTCTTTACTGTTAGGGCAGTGAGAATCTGGAATTGCTTGCCTGAGGAGGTGGTGATGGCGAACTCAGTCGAGGGGTTCAAGAGAGGCCTGGATGTCTTCCTGGAGCAGAACAATATTGTATCATACAATTATTAGGTTCTGTAAAAGGACGTAGATCTGGGGATTTATTATGATGGAATATAGGCTGAACTGGATGGACAAATGTCTTTTTTCGGCCTTACTAACTATGTTACTATGTTACTATGTGTGTCATTATACAGTGGGGCTGTGCATGTGTCTGTCATTATACAGTGGGGCTGTGCGTGTGTGTGTCATTATACAGTGGGGCTGTTCGAGTGTGTGTCATTGGTGCATTCACTATGTCATTATTTGGACTGCAGACTTGGGCTTCTCACATTGCTGGCAGTGCTGTGGTCATTTGGCGGGTGTGTGGCTGTAAGTTTGTGATTTGCATACATGCGGTCACATGCCGACTAGACTTGCATGGCCTAATGCAACTGTATTGAACAAGGCCCAAAACAGTCTAGTCGAAATGTGGCTGGGAATATATATATCGCATGCTTGCAGTCACAAGACCACCTGTTGCCGGCACCAGAGAATCTTCATAGTGCATGATATGAGGATTCACACATAGTGTCTGTAGACATGTAGCATAAGATCCGACAACCCCTTTAAGGATGAGCCGCTACTCATGGGCCACTGCTGTGTGCTTGCCCCCCAGGCCAAAATTTGCCAGTCAGTTCCTGCTGTATATGCTGTATTGTGATGTCTACTTTGTAAAATCTTTTGTATATTTTTGAGAAAAACACTGCCTATTGTTCAGGACTAAATATAAATTGTAATAGTTTTGTTCCTTTTGTTCTGTAAACCACATGCTAACTGTCACGGGTCCGATTGACCTGTATAAACAATTGGTGGTGACAGAGAGTAGTTCTTGTGTTATTTTGGAGTCAGCAGTGCGTACCTAGGTATATACATGTATTCCATGAGTTGGAATCGGAGGTGTATATACCAAAAGCTGAATGTTAGTTCTCCAATAACCGTCCTAGTAGTGGAAACATCCTGCTGCCTCCTCTGTAAGTCGTCAGTCAATTGTGTAATTGTCCTGACAATAGGGCAACACAGTGCGTTTTGTGACAAAAAGATAAGTGTGGTGGGTTCAGTGCGACCTTCCTCTCTGATCTTTGACAACTGATGGCAGCGGTGTGATCTGCGTGATCTCTCCAGTGTCGTTTTTGACACAAAACACTTCTGTCCCATGCCTCCCTGGGGGGGAAAGGAACAGAGAAAAGTTTATTTATGAGCAAGACAAGGTATGAAACCCCGGAGTTGCCACCATCTGGGGTAACCAGGGGACAGGGATATCCTAGCTTGAGGGACTGAATAGGGGCCAATTGTCCCTTGCAATTATGTGACAATCAGAGATGATAAAAAGTACATGGAACACAATTGTGATAATAAATCCTATAATGGGGAAATAAGCACTAAAAATCTGTAATAAGGGGGCGCATGCGTGGACCTCGATGGTGTCGGACACGCACCGCTGAGCTCCGCTCCCCTGCAGGCTAAAAATAGCCCACATCAGCACCCAGACAGCGGCGATTCGGATGTCGGGACAGCCCGCACTTACCCCGGACCTCGGGAGGGTGATGCCGACACGGAAAAGCTCCATCAGGCCAAGATCCCGGCCTATAACGGAGCACTTCTTGGGAGGCAGGAAATCTAAGATGGCCGCCGCACACACAGCGTCTCCTTCTTCTCCTGCCCCACGGGCAATGGAGGCAACTGGCGATGGAGATACTGCCCAACATGGGGACACTGCTACACATGCAGCTGAGCCGATTAAAGCTCTGCAAGACACCTTTAAAGCTCAATTAGCTTCAGCTAATCACTGTAAAACTGCAGGAAATTGCTCAGAGAATGTCTGTATTAGAGGAAAAGATGGACGCAGGAGCAGATTCCTTGGAGGATGATCAGGGAACCATTAAAAACAACATGGATCGTATTTCTGAACTAGAGCTTAAATGTGAGGACATAGAAAACAGGTCCCGCAGGGGTAACCTACGCATCCGTGGCCTTCCTGAGGAGATTACAGCTCTTAAAGATACAGCCTCCATATTATTTTCTGCCTTGATCCCACAAACGGAGCCAGCCCTATTACATATCACCAGAATCCATAGAGCTGTGGGGAAACCACGCTCAGATAAAAAACCCAAGGGATGTTATCCTAAAACTCCTACATGAAGAAGCACGTGACTTAATTCTCTCGGCAACAAGACATTTACATGCATTGCCTGATCTCCCTGATTCAGTACAAGTATTTGCAGACTTAGCACCCGCCACCCTGATGAGGAGAAGAAACCTGAAAGCGGTAACTTCAGCACTACAGGCAGCCCAAATTAAATATAGATGGGGATTTCCTTTTGCTTTATCCTTCTCAGTGCACAACAAAACCTATTGTAACAACTCTGCTGGCATCACGGCATGGCCTCTCATCTCTCACACAATCTTACCCACTGCTCCAGGTCATGATGCGGTTTCTATTTCTATCCAGCTCCATATTCTGTGCCTCTGCTCTCTGCATGCTTCCTGGCTGTGTGTATAGGGGGGCGGCGCCTGAACTCTCTGGTTCTTATAGGAATCAGGTGCACCTGTCTGGTCTGTTCCTGACCAATTACCAAGAGGCCTCCAGTATTTAGTGCAGCTCCACCCAGTGGACTGGGCCTGTGCAATGTGTTAGCTCAGTTTGTGTCTTGCTTCTGAGTTGCCGGACCTTGCTCTGTGTTACTCCCTCTCTAGAGGCTTTTCTCCTTGCCTTGATCTTGTTGTCCGCCCTCCAGGAGGCAGAATATCCTGGTCCCTGTGTCTTTGTCCTTGTGTCTTGTTCCATTACCTTGTCTGAACTTAGTCCTATCTCTGTCTCCTTGTCTGTGACTTCCTTCCCTGCTGTGTCTTTCCTTGTGTTCTCAGTCTGCTTATGCTCCGCACTCCTGCGATTCTGCTCCGTTCTACTCTGCTCTGCTGCTGCAGAGACCTCTTGCTGCAGCTCCTCTCTGCATTCCTTGCAGTTCCGCTCTGCTTATCTTCTGTTGCTGCTCCATCTCCTGCTGCTCTACCGCTCCTATCCGCAGCCTTGTGGTTCTCTTCCTGTGTGAACAGGTCCCAACCTGTTCCTTCCCACTCCATTCCTTCCTGCTTGTTTCCGTACCTGTATCTTCTGTGTGAACAGGTCCCAACCTGTTCCTTCATACTCCTTTCTTTCTGGCTTGTTTCCGTACCTGCATCTCCAGTGTGAACAGGTCCCTACCTGTTCCTTCATACTACGGATCCGTACCTGCACCTCCTGTGTGAACAGGTCCCTACCTGTTCCTTCATACTACATATCCGTACCTGCCCCTCCTGTGTGAACAGGTCCCTTCATACACCACACCAACTTGCCCTGTGTCTTTGCCGTTCCTGCCAGTCTTGTGTCTCTGCCGTTCCTGCCAGCCTTGTGTCTCTGCCGTTCCTGGAGGTCTTGTGTCTCTGCCGTGCCTGCCAGCCTTATGTCTCTGCTGTGCCTGCCAGCCTTGTGTCTCTGCAGTTCCTGCCATCCCTGTGTCTCCGCCAGCCCTGTGTCTTAGCCGTGCCAGCCTACTCGTCTGAGTTTCATCCATGCTCATCTGCTAGTCCTGCCTGATGCCTGCACCTGTCCTAGTGTTCCTGTTCTCCAAGTGGGATCAGCAGCCACTGCCAGACACCACCCTGGAGTAGCACCCGGCAGCTGCCTGCCGCACAAGCCTGACCTCACCATCAGAGGCTCCAGTGAAGACCAAGGCAGCTGTCATAGTCACGCCCCTTCCAGGGTAGTCTGGTTCCTGGAACAGTGGGGCCACAAACCCCCCGAGCTCACGCCCACCAGTCAGGGCGCGAGCATGACATCTATATTTGCAAGACACTCTAGTAGGGGGAATTGGTTATTATTAAAGATTATTATAATTGGTTTTGAGTCAGGCAGGCATATGAGAAGCGGAGATACCCCGACCATTACCACCTCGTCGTAATAGACCGACGAGAGTGGTCAGAAGTCCGCAGATCAAGTCGGCATTAGCCGAATGTTATTTGAAGTTCTCCAACCCCTTTACTCACCCAACTCGGGGTCTAGATTTTGTCCCCTCCTGGCTGGAGGGTTCATGATGGAACATGCGGGCTTTCGCGGCCTTATTGGAAGTTTTTGACTAGGACTGTCCTTTCCTTCTGTATGTGGTGGAGAAATTCACTTGCTATATTCACGACTACTATGAATTAGGGTTGAACGACTTTTCATTTTTTCAGGTCGAGTCGGGTTTCCTGAAACCCGACTTTCTGAAAAGTCAGGTCGAGTGAAATCGGCTGATCTTATTGAAAAGTCGGGGTCGGGGATCGGCCGAAACACGAAACCCAATGCAAAGTCAATGGGAATGTTTATTTTTATTTTTATATTTACTGCAGCGCGATATAGCAGAAAAGCCGGTAATTCAATTGCCGGCTTTTCATTTCTCCTGCCTAAACCCGACATGATATGAGACATTGTTTACATACAGTAAACCTTGTCACATCCCCCTTTTTTTGCATATTACACACTACTAATGTTAGTAGTGTGTATGTGCAAAATTTCGACGCTCTAGCTAATAAATTTAAGGGTTAAATCGCGGAAAAAATTGGCGTGGGCTCCCGCGCAATTTTCTCCGCCCGAGTAGTAAAGCAAGTGACTGAAGGCAGATATTAATAGCCTGGAGAGGGTCCTTGGTTATTGCCCCCCCCCGGCTAAAAAACATCTGCCCCCAGTCACCCCAGAAAAGGCACATGTGGAAGATGCGCCTATTCTGGCACTTGGCCATTCTCTTCCCATTCCCGTGTAGCGGTGGGATATGGGGTAATGAAGGGTTAATGCCACCTTGCTATTGTAAGGTGACATTAAGCCAGATTAATAATGTAGAGGCGTCAATTCTGACACCTATCCATTATTAATCTAATTGTATGAAAGGGTTAAAAAAAACACACACACATTATTAAAAAGTATTTTAATGAAATAAACACACAGGTTGTTTAAATATTTTATTGCTCTCTCAATCCACCTGAAGACCCTCGTTCCGTAACAAATTAAAAATAATAAACCAACAATATACATACCTTCTGTTGATCTGTAACGTAACACGCTGTAAAACCATCTGAAGGGGTTAAAATATTTTACAGGCAGGAGCTCTGCTAATGCAGCTGTGCTCGTAGCTGTAAAACCCCGGGGAATGAAGGTAATGTAGGTCAATGACCTATAGTTACCTTCATTCGCGGTGATGCGCCCTCTGCTGGATGTCCTCATTTGAACTCGAGCCTGGGAGCTTTCCAGGAAAGTTCCCAGGCTCGAGGTCATTTGAGGACATCCAGCAGAGGGCGCATCACCGGGACTGAAGGTAACTACAGGTCATTGACCTACATTACCTTCATTCCCCGGGGTTTTACAGGCACGAGCACAGCTGCATTATAGCAGAGCTCCTGCCTGTAAAATATTTTAACCCCTTCAGATGGATTTACATCGTGGGACGTGACAGAACATCGGAAGGTATGTATATTGTTGTTTTTTTATTTTTCCTTTGTTACAGAGCGAGGGTCTTCAGGTGGATTGAGAGTACAATAAAATATTACAACAACCTGTGTGTTTATTTCATTAAAATACTTTTTAATAATGTGTGTGTTTTTTTAACCATTTCATACAATTGGATTAATAATGGATAGGTGTCAGAATTGACGCCTCTCCATTATTAATCTGGCTTAATGTCACCTTACAATAGCAAGGTGACATTAACCCTTCATTACCCCATATCCCACCGCTACACGGGAATGGGAAGAGAGTGGCCAAGTGCCAGAATAGGCGCATCTTCCAGATGTGCCTTTTCTGGGGTGGCTGGGGGCAGATGTTTTTAGCCGGGGGGGGGCCAAAAACCATGGACCCTCTCCAGGCTATTAATATCTGCCCTCAGTCACTAGCTTTACCACTCTGGCGGAGAAAATTGCGCGGGAGCCCACGCCAATTTTTTCCGCGATTTAACCCTTAAATTTAATAGCTAGAGCGCCGAAATTTTGCACATACACACTACTAACATTAGTAGTGTGGAATATGCAAAAAAAGGGGGATATGACATGGTTTACTGTATGTTAACTATGTCTCATATCATGTTGGGTTTAGGCAGGAGAAATGAAAAGCCGGCAATTGAATTACCGGCTTTTCAACATTATCGTGCTGAAGTAAAAAAAAATATATATATGTATATATGTATGTATATATGTGTATATGTGTATATATATATATATATATATATATATATATATATATAATGAAACCCGACTTTGGAGAACAGACCGCCGACCCGATCCCACATCGGGTCGGGTTTCACGAAACCCGACTTTGCTAAAAGTCGGTGACTTTTGAAAATTGCTGATCTGTTTCGCTCAACCCTACTATGAATATGTGAGCTGGACTCACTTACAGCAGGATTCTAACATAAGCATGGGCTACGCCTGCTGGGATATTACATGCTGCGCGAATTTGGTGATTCCTAGTCTTCCTCTGATAATAGGGGAGACCTAATCGCTATGAGTTCTGGACTTATAGTCCATTGGATGATTTCTGTTTATTGTTGGATAAATGTCTGTGTCCTCCCCCTCTTGTTTTTTTCCTTTTGTTTCCATATAGGATTGCTCATTATAGCTGCTTTGCCGGGTTAAGAATTCTTTTTAAGGTCGTTGAGTCATCCCCATCTTACCAAGCGCACCGGGTAAGTTCTTGGGGAAACCCCACTACCAGCTTCACAATACTACACCATGATGTGTAGAGTACTTTCACATAACGTTAGGGGCTTCAGCTTTCCTTTAAAACGCAAAAATGCATTCTTAGACTACCAAAAACACAACCCAGATATAGTTTGTCTCCAGGAGACTCATTTCTCTAGCTCATCATCAAGTGCTTTGACTCCTCCCACTCTCGTTTTTTTATTTCGACTTGGGATCATAAAACGAGGGGAGTTGCCATCTTCCTTAAGAACAGTCTTCCCTTCCAGCCAGTAAATACTTCTGCGGACCATGAGGGCAGATTTTTTTTATCCTTCAAGGAACTTTACAAGGACAAAATATCTGTATTGTCAATAGCTACCGTCCAACCCCAACTCAATTCGCAGTTTTTAAATTCATTATTGCCAAACTCAATACATTCTCCTTTACCCACTTAATATGGTGAGGTGACGTTAATTTTACCATTAACCCTTCACTAGATAGTAGTGCCACAAAACACTCTGATAGGACAAAACTTGAGAGGAAGAAAATCCTTCAACTTATGAAGGAAAATCACCTAGCAGATCTATGGCGGGAACAGAATGGGGCCTCAAGAGGCTATCCTTACTTTTCACCTGCCCATAAAACATATTCTAGAATCGATTTACGTTTGACCACAGTGACCTCTCTCATAGCAGCTCTTTACGCCCGTCACATTCCCTCCTCATGGTCGGACCATGATGTGGTCATGTCGGTATTTTTATGATTCAATATAACTACATCCAGACTATATAAGTGGAGGCTTAATGAATCGATCCTAGCTGACCTGGTTAACGTGACAACTCTAAAAGAAGAACTAAAAAATTATTTTGAAACTAATACAATCGGAAGAGGTATCGCTCAGAGCAATTCGGCTCACCCTGATGTCATTTATAACACCTTTAATGACTACTACCAGAAATGATATTCCGCCCCACAATCTCCTTCCCCTTCAGCATTGGAGTAGTTCCTTGGCAAATTCCACCTACCAAGATTAACTGAGGCTGCAGCACAGCAACGTCACTCAGACATATCTGAAGAAGGAAGAGCTCACACAATCAAACATTTAAAAAGAGGAAAAGCCCCAGGCCCAGGTGGCCTCACAGCAATATATTTAAAAAAATTCAGTGATATACCAACACCACACATTAAAAATCTTTGCAACTGAAAGCAGAGGGTGGTTATAAATGGTATAGTCTCTAACTGGGTCGCTGTGACCAGTGGGGTACCGCAGGGGTCAGTATTGGGACCTGTTCTCTTCAACATATTCATTAATGATCTGGTAGAAGGTTTACACAGTAAAATATCGATATTTGCAGATGATACAAAACTATGTAAAGCAGTTAATACAAGAGAAGATAGTATTCTGCTACAGATGGATCTGGATAAGTTGGAAACTTGGGCTGAAAGGTGGCAGATGAGGTTTAACAATGATAAATGTAAGGTTATACACATGGGAAGAGGGAATCAATATCACCATTACACACTGAACGGGAAACCACTGGGTAAATCTGACAGGGAGAAGGACTTGGGGATCCTAGTTAATGATAAACTTACCTGGAGCAGCCAGTGCCAGGCAGCAGCTGCCAAGGCAAACAGGATCATGGGGTGCATTAAAAGAGGTCTGGATACACATGATGAGAGCATTATACTGCCTCTGTACAAATCCCTAGTTAGACCGCACATGGAGTACTGTGTCCAGTTTTGGGCACCGGTGCTCAGGAAGGATATAATGGAACTAGAGAGAGTACAAAGGAGGGCAACAAAATTAATAAAGGGGATGGGAGAACTACAATACCCAGATAGATTAGCGAAATTAGGATTATTTAGTCTAGAAAAAAGACGACTGAGGGGCGATCTAATAACCATGTATAAGTATATAAGGGGACAATACAAATATCTCGCTGAGGATCTGTTTATACCAAGGAAGGTGACGGGCACAAGGGGGCATTCTTTGCGTCTGGAGGAGAGAAGGTTTTTCCACCAACATAGAAGAGGATTCTTTACTGTTAGGGCAGTGAGAATCTGGAATTGCTTGCCTGAGGAGGTGGTGATGGCGAACTCAGTCGAGGGGTTCAAGAGAGGCCTGGATGTCTTCCTGGAGCAGAACAATATTGTATCATACAATTATTAGGTTCTGTAGAAGGACGTAGATCTGGGTATTTATTTATTATGATGGAATATAGGCTGAACTGGATGGACAAATGTCTTTTTTCGGCCTTACTAACTATGTTACTATGTTACTATGTTACTATGTAACTCATTACTGAACGGCTCGCAGCTTCCTCCTGAATTTTATGTAGTGCATGTCACTGTAATTCCTAAACCAAAGAAAGATCACCTCCTTACGAAAAATTACAGACCCATATCCCTCCTAAACATTGATTTATGCAAATTGTGTCTTCAGGGAGGAAGAGGACCAGAACTCTAGAGCCACCTATTGGAAGTAGCATTCCTAACAGTCAATGTCGACCCTTTAACGAGCCTTGTCACATGACTTAGGATAATAGCCAAACCAGAATCTCAATTTGCAGACACTGTGTTTGTGACAAGGCTCGTTAAAGGGTCGACATTGACTGTTAGGAATGCTACTTCCAATAGGTGACACTAGAGTTCTAGTCCTCTTCCTCTCTGAAGAGTGTGGAGCAGGAGCTCCTGTAAGGTAACCCCAGATAAAGGGGTTATGGGCAGAGCAGTATCTGCCATTGAAACAGACTGTCGGTGGCTAATGTGTTCTGTTGATGTATATAATCAACTGTTTGTGACATGGTTTATGAGCCTAAATAAACCGGATGGACTGTTATTTGTGAGAAACCGTGCCTGAATGCTTTAATCCTGTTGCCAAGCGAGTGTCCCCCAACCCACTCAGGTAGTGCTATCTCACATATGGTGCTAGACTGCGGGCAACAGTCCAGGAATCACGTGTGGAGGTGATTGCTGAAACTTGGGGTTATGAAGTTTGCTGTGCATTGGCGGGTCCATGAAGATTACAAGCTTCTAGCGGTAACTCGGCAGGGTTACGAAGATTTGCTGTGGAGCTATGCAGATCCTTGCGAAGAGGAGCTACAGTTGTGGCAAGAGGTTCTGCAGCTGGAGCTGTGGTAGCACCAACAGGAGCTTGTGAGGTGTCGTGAGAGGACATTGGTCCAGATCGTGCAGACTCTTAAAGGGCCAGTGCTGACCTAAAGCGACATTTCTTTGTACTGTGCGAACTGGTGCCTGAGAGTACTGTGGGGTAGTGATGGGTAGTTCGTGAGTGAGTAGTTCAAAATGAACTAATCTTCAGAGTGAACTAGTTCATCTAGTTCACCATCCTGACAGAGATTAGTTCATTATGAACTAAACAGCAAGTGTGAGGAGACAGAGAGTGATCCCTCATACAGCTCCTCACACTGAAGATCCCTGGTCTCACACTTGCTCTTTATAGCTCCTGATGCAGGAAAAGAAGGTAGTAAAACACTATACCACACATCAAATAGGAAATACAAATATAATAGTAATAATTAAAACTGAAATTGTACAGTAGACAGACACAGCTCATGTGTGTATGAGAGAGAGTGTTTCTGTGGTGTCGTTCATGGCCCTCACCAGTCTTTGTGATAAGATCAGCCTCCCGTAGAGGATCAGCCTCCCTTAGAGGATCAGCCTCCCGTAGAGGATCAGCCTCCCGTAGAGGATCAGCCTCCCGTAGAGGATCAGCCTCCCGGAGAGGATCAGCCTCCCGTAGAGGATCAGCCTCCCATAGAGGATCAGCCTCCCGTAGAGGATCAGCCTCCCGTAGAGGATCAGCCTCCCGTAGAGGATCAGCCTCCTGTAGAGGATCAGCCTCCCGTAGAGGATCAGCCTCCCGGAGAGGATCAGCCTCCCGTAGAGGATCAGCCTCCTGTAGAGGATCAGCCTCCCGTAGAGGATCAGCCTCCCGTAGAGGATCAGCCTCCCGTAGAGGATCAGCCTCCCGTAGAGGATCAGCCTCCCGGAGAGGATCAGCCTCCCGGAGAGGATCAGCCTCCAGTAGAGGATCCGCCTCCCGGAGAGGATCAGCCTCCCGGAGAGGATCAGCCTCCCGGAGAGGATCAGCCTCCCGTAGAGGATCAGCCTCCCGTAGAGGATCAGCCTCCAGTAGAGGATCCGCCTCCCGTAGAGGATCAGCCTCCCGTAGAGGATCAGCCTCCCGTAGAGGATCAGCCTCCTGGAGAGGATCAGCCTCCTGTAGCATAGAAGATCAGTCTTGCTAACATCTTTACCACTGGCTCCTGTTCTGTTCTCCGCTCCCTCATACACAATCATTATGAGTCAGTACTCTACACTAATACAGGGGGAACTGCTGCTGGGCTCAGTGAGATGCATCACGTTGATCCAGGCTGTCCGGAGTCATTCTCAACGGAACATCTAGTTCCGCAGTTCATGTAGTTCATTAAGTTCACAGGTCACATGACATGACGCATTCCCTCTCAGCTCCTCCCAGGATAGGGTGGAGAATTATCAGGCTGTCTAATAGGAAGATTTTCTTTGCCCCATAGCAACCAATCACAGGTCAGCTTTCTGATACTGCAGTAGTGCAGTGCTCTGCCAAGAGAAATCTGAGCTGTGATTGGTTGCTATGGGCATTTACTGTGCGGCAGCTGGTAAATCTGTAGTTCTGCGTCGTTTCACCACATCTCTTCCTTTTGCCGCCTACTGCAGTGGTGTGAAATGAATATAGTGCTCAATACCAGAGACTGCAAGTGACCAGAATGTGTGCAGATAATACACTGAAGAGAAGGAAGCCAGGTATGGAATCATTTCACAGTGGAGATCAGAAGAAAGCAACATGTTCCTACTGCTCCAATGTGATCAGTGTAGCTTGCGGTTCTGTGGGTAATCTGTCACGCCATTTAAATAATATTAATAATAATAAATATTTCACAAAGAAAAAAAAGAAATTACTAACTTGAATAAATAACTTTTGAATTTTTTTTCTCCAGACTGAGTACCCCTTTAATAAGAGTTTGTTATGTAATGATCAGATGTATTAACTATTTCTGATCATTTTAACAAAACTATAACTCATCCTAGGAGCCCCAGCGTCTGTGTAACGAGCTAGAACTGATCCCTCTCTTCTCCGCAGAATCCAGAGAATGAACTAAATGAACTAATCACCAAAATGAACTAGATTTCCCATCACTACTGTGGGGAGTCTACAGGGTGAACCCCAGGGAAGGGGTGGTGTCCCAAAAAGGGGGCAGTAACCCAAACAGGGATGGTTGCCAAAAAGAGTGCGGTATCCCAAAACGGAGTACTTGCCTATAAGGGCGTGGAGTCCAAAAAGGGGCAGTAACCCAAATAGGGGCGGTGCCAAAAAAGAGGTGGCGAATGCACCATTGGACTGTAGCCAGGAGCAATGCAGTTCATGCTATGTATGTCCATGCTGTGCTGTGGATTACTTGGCCAATAAGGAGTCCCGAGAAGTGCTAGTTACCCAAAAAGGGGTGGAGCCTCCTGAAGTTAAAGGGGTGGTACAGACAGACTGTAGCCAAGGACAATGGTACTATGAGTGTCCAAATTGCCATATAAACTATCCTCCTGGTAAGAGGCTATGTGGGTGTGTTCTGGAGTTGAACACCGAGTTAGAGGAAGTATTTGGTCTGGTCGATTCGGGAAGCCTGGTGTTGTGAATTCTGTGGCCAAGCTCCCTCCTGTGGTCGTGAGTGGTACTGCGGCTGGTTCTGTCTATAAGCTTCCTTTGGTGGATGAGAGTGGTACTGCGGCTTCTGAGTTTCCTTCCTCAGGTGATGAGGTTAAGTCGTTAGGTGCTGCTCTATTTAACTCCACCTGGTGCTTTGATCCTGGCCTCCAGTCAATGTTCTAGTATTGGTCTTGCTTCCTCCTGGATCGTTCCTGTGGCCTCTCTATCCTGCATAAGCTAAGTTCTGCTTGTGTTATTTTTGTTTGCTATATTTTCTGTCCAGCTTGCTATATTGGTTTTTTCTTGCTTGCTGGAAGCTCTGAGACGCAGAGGGAGCACCTCCGTACCGTTAGTCGGTGTGGAGGGTCTTTTTGCCCCTCTGCGTGGTTGTTTGTAGGTTTTTGTGTTGACCGCAAAGCTATCTTTCCTATCCTCGGTCTATTCAGTAAGTCGGGCCTCACTTTGCTAAATCTATTTCATCTCTGTGTTTGTATTTCATCTTTACTCACAGTCATTATATGTGGGGGGCTGCCTTTTCCTTTGGGGAATTTCTCTGAGGCAAGGTAGGCTTATTTTTCTAACTTCAGGGCTAGTTAGTTTCTCAGGCTGTGCCGAGTTGCATAGGGAGCGTTAGGCGCAATCCACGGCTACCTCTAGTGTGGTATGATAGGATTAGGGATTGCGGTCAGCAGAGTTCCCACGTCTCAGAGCTTGTCCTATGTTTTTGGTAAATGTCAGGTCACCTTGTGTGCTCTGAACTTCAAGGTCCACTGTGGTTCTGAATTACCTGTTCATAACAGTACTGGAGGCCCTTTCTGAAAATAGCTGCCAGCGCAGATTCATTCCATTGAGTGAGCACGGACCACTTTCTAAACTTCTAACAATAAATCTCTATCTCATCCTGACCCTGACACAGAGCCAGCAAATTTTTCTCTGCCTGATCCACTGAATTAGGTTCGTCGTACAGCAATCCGAGCGCCAGAAAAAACGCATCAATATTACATAATGCAGGATCTCCTGGCGCAAGGTTAAATGCCCAGTCTTGAGGGTCGCCACGTAATAAAGAAATAATGATTTTAACTTGTTGAACTGGGTCACCAGAGGAGCGGGGTTTCAAAGCCAGAAACAGTTTACAATTATTTTTAAAATTCAAAAACTTAGCTCTCTCTCCAGAAAATAACTCAGGAATAGGAATTTTAGGTTCTAACATAGGATTCTGAACCACTAAATCTTGAATGTTCTGTACTCTTATAGTGAGATTATCCATCAAAGAGGACAGACCCTGAATATCCATGTCCACACCTGTGTTCTGAACCACCCTGATGTAAAGGGGAAAAGAAAGACAGAACACAGTGCAAAGAAAAAAAAATGGTCTCAGAACTTCTCTTTTCCCTCTATTGAGAAGCATTAGTACTTTTGGCCTCCAGTACTGTTATGAACAGGTAATTCAGAACCACAGTGGACCTTGAAGTTCAGAGCACACAAGGTGACCTGACATTTACCAAAAACATAGGACAAGCTCTGAGACGTGGAAACTCTGCTGACCGCAATCCCTAATCCTAACACACCACACTAGAGGTAGCCGTGGATTGCGCCTAACGCTCCCTATGCAACTCGGCACAGCCTGAGAAACTAACTAGCCCTGAAGATAGAAAAATAAGCCTACCTTGCCTCAGAGAAATTCCCCAAAGGAAAAGGCAGCCCCCCACATATAATGACTGTGAGTAAAGATGAAATACAAACACAGAGATGAAATAGATTTAGCAAAGTGAGGCCCGACTTACTGAATAGACCGAGGATAGGAAAGATAGCTTTGCGGTCAACACAAAAACCTACAAACAACCACGCAGAGGGGCAAAAAGACCCTCCGCACCGACTAACGGTACGGAGGTGCTCCCTCTGCGTCTCAGAGCTTCCAGCAAGCAAGAAAAAACCAATATAGCAAGCTGGACAGAAAATATAGCAAACAAAAATAACACAAGCAGAACTTAGCTTATGCAGGATAGAGAGGCCACAGGAACGATCCAGGAGGAAGCAAGACCAATACTAGAACATTGACTGGAGGCCAGGATCAAAGCACCAGGTGGAGTTAAATAGAGCAGCACCTAACGACTTAACCTCATCACCTGAGGAAGGAAACTCAGAAGCCGCAGTACCACTCTCATCCACCAAAGGAAGCTTATAGACAGAACCAGCTGCAGTACCACTCACGACCACAGGAGGGAGCTTGGCCACAGAATTCACAACAGCCTGGTGACCCTAGTAAGGGCTGTGGAAGATAAATCTGTAATGTCCGAATGAAAGATCGAGGTTACCTGCATCCATGCGGACACTAAGGTTTATTCAGTGGCCTGGGTACAACTCGAGATGGTCAGGGGCCATAAGTCTTGAGGCTGCCATAGTCTCAAACTTAGCTTGTCTGGTGATAGTAGGCCGGGACTCTATGCTGTTCTCAGTCTTGTGGGAGGAGGGTGTTCCTCTACAGTAGGAGGATGGAAGTCTGTCTACTGTTACGGGGGCATACTTTAAGGGAGTAATACCTCAAAAAATTGACCGGTCAGACGTCGGGTTGACCAGTGGGAAGGGTATGTCTGCCCAACTTACTGACATGATGTCACCTGACGTACCACAAGATGACTGATAATGACGTGGTAGTTAAAAAGAGCAGAGTTGACACCCATATTATTATTATTATTTATTATTATAGCGCCATTTATTCCATGGCGCTTTACATGTGAGGAGGGGTATACATAACAAAAACAAGTACAATAATCTTGAACAATACAAGTCACAACTGGTACAGGAGGAGAGAGGACCCTGCTCGCGAAGGCTCACAATCTACAAGGGATGGGTGAGGATACAGGAGGAGAGAGGACCCTGCCCACGATGGCTCACAATCTACAAGGGATGGGTGAGGATACAGTAGGTGAGGGTAGAGCAGGTCATGCAGCGGTTTGGTCGATCGGTGGTTACTGCAGGTTATAGGCTTGTCGGAAGAGGTGGGTCTTCAGGTTCTTTTTGAAGGTTTTGATGATAGGTGAGAGTCTGATGTGTTGTGGTAGAGGGTTCCAGAGTAGAGGTGATGCGCAAGAGAAATCTTGTATGCGATTGTGGGAAGAGGAGATAAGAGGGGAGTAGAGAAGGAGATCTTGTGAGGATTGGAGGTTGCATGCAGGAAAGTACCAGGAGACGAGGTCACAGATGTATGGAGGAGACAGGATGTGGATGGCTTTGTATATCATGGTTAGGCTTTTGTACTGGAGTCTCTGGGTAATGGGGAGCCAGTGAAGGGATTGACAGAGGGGAGAGGCTGGGGAATAGCGGGGGGACAGGTGGATTATTCGGGCAGCAGAGGTTAGAATAGATTGGAGGGGTGCAAGAGTGTCCAAGGGGAGGCCACAGAGCAGGAGGTTACAGTAGTCAAAGCGGGAGATGGTTTGGGACTAGGGTTTTTGCAGATTCTTGGTTGAGGAATGAACGGATCCAGGAAGTATTTTTGAGTTGAAGGCGGCAGGAATTGGAAAGGGCTTGGATATGTGGTTTGAAGGAGAGATCAGTGTCAAGGATTACCCCAAGACAGCGGGCTTGTGGGACTGGGGAGAGTGGGCAGCCGTTTACTGTAATGGATAGGTTCATTGGGGGGGGGGGTCGCATGAGATGGGGGAAAGACAATGAATTCTGTTTTGTCCATGTTAAGTTTTAGAAATCTAGCGGAGAAGAAGGATGAAATAGCGGACAGACATTGAGGTATTCTGGTTAGTAGGGTGGTAATATCTGGTCCAGAGATATAAGTCCCATATAGAGAGGAACTTGAGGGTTCACCAAACTGTGGGGTGTGACACAGACTCCGGGGGTGACTGTGACATGTCATTGCCAGTAGCAACCGTTAGGGCTGAGTACAATGGTGTGCTGACAGAAGTACTGACACAATGGAACGACAGTGCTCCACAAGGTGAAGTCAGGATGAATGTGGTAGTCATACCAGAACGTATGACTGGACGGAAGTGTGGGTCTGACCAACTCTGGGACTTGTCAGAGGTGACCAAAGGTGTGACCATTGAAGATGGGGAAGCTCCAGTATTAGGATCCGACACAGTTTGAAATGGAGACCGTTGGTTCCAGGATGACCGATCGGGTGGTGGTGACTCCCTTTCAGACGGTGACTAAAGTGGAAAAGAGTGCAGTAAAGCTTACTCAGGTACAAGTGGCAACTCTTCCTCCTGTCCCTGGAGACGCAAACGAGGCAAAGGGGCTGAACAAATTACACCATCTGAGAAGATTGATAAAGAGGAGAATTCGACCACTGTCACCCGACTAGTATTTTAGTAGTGATAATGAAACACTGTCCGGCATGATTGTAAATGGCCGGCATGTGTCGCAGAGGGAGTCTGCGCTGTAAGCCTCTAGTATTGTTGTTCTGGGACCTGTAATCCCACAAGTATTTGTATAGTTAAAATGGAGGCTTGCAGGGTTAGTAGGAGAGCTGGGAGGGACACACACCTCCCACCTATGGGGGTGGTTACAGCTACATAATGTGACCAGGGTTTGGTCACATGGTTCAGACTGTATGGACAGAATGTTCAGTGTGCTGGAATGTCCTGGAGTGGACTGGATTCCAGGAGCCACGTGGTGAGACCATGGACTGAATGGTTAGTGTGTTGGAATGTCCTGGAGTGGACTAGATTCCTGGAAGCACAGGGTGAGACCATAAACTGATGGCCTTTGTGTTGGAAGTGCCTGGGACTGGACTTCCTGAATAGTGCACGGAGAGGCCATATCTGCAGAGTCTGTGATGGCTACTGTGTTGGAGAAGCTACAGTTCCGTCTGCGGGTCTGGACTATCTGAAGAGCCCTGGTCACAAGGACAGTGATTCCAGTTTAGCAACTTCCCTGGAAAGCAGGACTGACCGGAGTCAGAGTGTGGAGCAGGAGCTCCGGTAAGGTAACTACAGATAAAGGGGGTTACGGACAGAAAAGCCTCTGCCATTGGAACAGACTGTCAGTGGCTAATGTGTTTCGTTGATGTATATAGTGAACTGTTTGTGACACGGTTTATGAGTGTAAATAAACCGGATAGACTGTTATTTGTGAGAAACCGTGCCTGAGTGCTTTAATCCTGTTGCCAACAAGTGTCCTCCAATCGACTCAGGTAGCACTATCTCACAATATTCAAACATATAGGTGATTACAAATAACCCAAGGAAAAAAACAGCTCTTTAATAAAAGCCCGAAATAGTGTTCTCTTCACCCAGATGCTCTGAAAAATGTGATCATGCTACATCCAAGAACAGTGCACAAGAATGCAGTCTATCACAGCCCACTACAAAAGGAGGCCAATCTCTATCCAACTGAGCCAGAAGACAGCAGTGAGGAACCAGGACTAGTGGCTTCTGTTTTGCCCCAGATCAAAGAAAGTCCAAAAAGTGTTCCCGACAATCACCCAGTCTGCCACCCAAGTGAAATCAGGAGCCAATTTCTAAAACTGGCTCTTCTCTTGAAGGAGGGGAGCCTGGGGTTGTGCAAAAGGGAGTGGAACCTGATGGCTGCACACTCCCCCCTTGACTGTTCGAGGGAACCCATAAGGGAACAACATTTCAAGAAGTCCTTGACGCAGGACACATGGCAAAAAGGAACACACAGTGAAAAACAAATAAAATAAATAGTGGTAGATGTTTACAGTAAGATACTGACCGGACAGCCCGCCGGGAAATTTAAAAATTTCCCGATCCTTGCCATGGTGTGTGCTTAAATGTGTTTGATAGAGAAGTGCTGTGCAAAAGTGCCATATCGCGGAGCAGGTTTCCCATGCACTGTCAGTTTAGACTCCCAGGATTACCACTTCTGAGGTACTGAGCAGCTCGATATTCAAACGTACCAAACCTAATGGCTTCCACTGGATGACTCTATAGGCCACACGGTGTACTAACCAGTGGACCACCCCAGAGTGCACAACGTACTAATATACTAGGGATGCCAAGGCCAAAGGAGCCTTTTCGAAAGAAGCTACAATTAATCTTAGCCCAAAGACAGAGACGTGATAGAAAGACAGATCTACACCTACCAAGTGATGTGACCGACTGGTGCTCCTCAACCGAGAGGTCCATGTACAGATCCCGGTGTCCTTCTAAAAAATCCCACTCCTCCATAGAGAAATAGAGAGCGACGTCCTGACACCTGAGAGGAACCTGTCAACCAATAAGACCGACATTACCCAGAATCCTCCAGTGTACACTGTATAATCTCCCAGCAGTCTCCTCTCATCACCCAGAATCCTCCAGTGTATACTGTATAATCTCCCAGCAGTCTCCTCATCACCCAGAATCCTCCAGTGTATACTGTATAATCTCCCAGCAGTCTCCTCTCATCACCCATAATCAGGCGCGGGCTGGGCCGGGTGGCAGAAATGCATATGCCCCCCGGGCCGGTGTCTAAGCAGCTGCACAGGGCTGCTGGAGGACTGGCAGTGACTAATACATAGCGCACCTGTAGTGCGCGGTGGTGTCATCCCGCTAGCAGCCCTGACATGCAGGCTGCAGGGGTATGCGATGAGCAAGCTCCTAAGCGTCACTGCCACTGTCTCTGAGGGAGAGAGCCAGCAGCCAAGATGAAAGGTCAGCATACCGGCCTGTGTGTGCACGGAGCTTCAGCTTCTCCTGCTCTCATCTGCCATCCCGGCAGAGAAGGAGAGACGGGGGAAGTGCCGGGACAGTGCAGAGCTCTGAGCAGGAGAAACTGAAGAGCTGCACATGGACATCAGCCGCCCCTGCATCACAGAGGAGAGTGTGTGATGTGTGTATGAGGAGAGTGTGTGTGTGTGTGTATGAGGAGAGTGTGTATGTGTGTATGAGGAGAGTGTGTGTATGAGGAGAGTGTGTGTGTATGAGGAGAGTGTGTGTGTGTGTGAGGAGAGTGTGTGTGTGAGCTGCGTGCGTGTGTGTGTGAGCTGCATGCGTGTGTTTGTGAGCTGCGTGCGTGTGTGTGTGTGAGCTGCATGTGTGTGAGCTGTGTGCGTGCGAACTGCGTGCGTGTGAGCTGCGTGCGCGTGAGCTGCGTGCGCGTGAGCTGCGTGTGCCTGTCATTATACAGTGGGGCTGTGTGTGTGTGCGTGTCATTATACAGTGGGGCTGTGCGTGTCATTATACAGTGGGACTGTGTGGGTGTGTCATTATACAGTGGGGCTGTGCGTGTGTGTGTGAGCTGCGTGTGTGTGTGAGCTGTGTGTGTGTGAGCTGCGTGTGTGTGAGCTGTCTGTGTGTGAGCTGCGTCTGTGTGTGAGCTGTGTGTGCGTGTGAGCTGCGTGTGCGTGAGCTGCGTGTGCGTGTGAGCTGCATGTGCGTGTGAGCTGCATGTGCCCATCATTATACAGTGGGGCCGTGCGTGTGCGTGTCATTATACAGTGGGGTTGTGCGTGTGCGTGTCATTATACAGTGGGGTTGTGCGTGTGCGTGTCATTATACAGTGGGGTTGTGCGTGTGCCTGTCATTATACAGTGGGGCTGTGCGTGTGCCTGTCATTATACAGTGGGGCTGTGTGCGTGTCATTA
Source organism: Ranitomeya imitator (assembly GCF_032444005.1). Classification (NCBI taxonomy): domain Eukaryota; kingdom Metazoa; phylum Chordata; class Amphibia; order Anura; family Dendrobatidae; genus Ranitomeya; species Ranitomeya imitator. The sequence continues at coordinate 713,914,214 of NC_091286.1, read as the reverse complement.
TACAGTGGGGCTGTGTGCGTGTCATTATACCGTGGGGCTGTGCGTGTGTGTGTCATTATACAGTGGGGCTGTGCGTGTGTGTCATTATACAGTGGGGCTGTGCGTGTGTGTGTGTGTCATGCAGTGGGGCTGTACATGTGTGTCATACAGTGGGGCTTTATTGGTATGTCATTATACAGTGGGGCTGTGCGTGTGTGTGAGCTGTGTGTGTGAGCTGCGTGTGTGTGTGAGCTGCGTGTGTGTGTGAGCTGCGTGTGTGTGTGAGCTGCGTGTGTGTGTGAGCTGCGTGCGTCTGTGAGCTGCGTGCGTGTGTGAGCTGCGTGCGTGTGTGAGCTGCGTGCGTGTGTGAGCTGCGTGCGTTTGTGAGTCATTATACAGTGGGGCCGTGCGTGTGCCTGTCATTATACAGTGGGGCTTTGCGTGTGCCTGTCATTATACAGTGGGGCTGTGTGTGTGTGTGTCATTATACAGTGGGGCTGTGTGTGTGTGTCATACAGTGGGGCTGTGTGTGTCGGTGTCATTATACAGTGGGGCTGTGTGTGTCATTATACAGTGGGGCTGTGTGTGTGTGTGTCATTATACAGTGGGGCTGTGTGTGTGTGTCATTATACAGTGGGGCTGTGTGTGTCGGTGTCATTATACAGTGGGGCTGTGTGTGTCATTATACAGTGGGGCTGTGCGTGTGTGTGTCATTATATAGTGGGGCTGTACATGTGCGTCATACAGTGGGGCTTTATAGGTATGTCATACAGTGGGGCTGTGCGTGTGTGTGAGCTGCGTGTGTGTGTGAGCTGCGTGTGTGTGTGAGCTGCGTGTGTGTGTGAGCTGCGTGCGTGTGTGAGCTGCGTGCGTGTGTCATTATACAGTGGGGCCGTGCGTGTGCCTGTCATTATACAGTGGGGCCGTGCGTGTGCCTGTCATTATACAGTAGGGCTGTGCGTGTCATTATACAGTGGGGCTGTGTGGGTGTCATTATACAGTGGGGCTATGTGTGTCATTATACAGTGGGGCTGTGTGTGTGTGTCATTATACAGTGGGGCTGTGCGTGTGTGTCATTATACAGTGGGGCTGTGCATGTGTGTGTCATTATACAGTGGGGCTGTGCGTGTGTGTGTCATTATACAGTGGGGCTGTGTATGTGTGTCATTATACAGTGGGGCTGTGCGTGTGTGTGTCATTATACAGTGGGGCTGTGCGTGTGTGTGTCATTATACAGTGGGGCTGTACATGTGCGTCATACAGTGGGGCTGTGTGGGTATGTCATTATACAGTGGGGCTGTGCGTGTGTGTGTGAGCTGCGTGTGTGTGTGAGCTGCGTGTGTGTGTGAGCTGCATGCGTGTGTGAGCTGCGTGCGTGTGTCATTATACAGTGGGGCCGTGTGTGTGCCTGTCATACAGTGGGGCCATGCGTGTGCCTGACATTATACAGTGGGGCTGTGCGTGTGCCTGTCATTATACAGTGGGGCTGTGCGTGTGTGTGTCATTATACAGTGGGGCTGTACGTGTGTGTCATTACACAGTGGGGTTGTGCGTGTGTGTCATTATACAGTGGGGCTGTACGTGTGTGTCATTATACAGTGGGGCTGTGCGTGTGTGTCATTATACAGTGGGGCTGTTCGTGTGTGTCATTATACAGTGGGGCTATGTGTGTGTGTGTCATTATACAGTGGGGCTGTGCGTGTGTGTCATCATACAGTGGGGCTGTGCGTGTGTGTCATTATACAGTGGGGCTATGTGTGTGTGTGTCATTATACAGTGGGGCTGTGCGTGTGTGTGTGTCATTATACAGTGGGGCTGTGCGTGTGTGTGTCATTATACAGTGGGGCTGTGTGTGCCTGTTATTATACAGTGGGGCTGTGCATGTGCCTGTCATTATACAGTGGGGCTGTGTGTGTGTCATTATACAGTGTGGCTGTGCGTGTGTGTGTCATTATACAGTGGGGCTGTGTGGGTGTCATTATACAGTGGAGCTGTGTGTGTCATTATACAGTGTGGCTGTGCGTGTGTGTGTCATTATACAGTGGGGCTATGTGTGTGTGTCATACAGTGGGGCTGTGTGTGTGGGTCATTATACAGTGGGGCTGTGCGTGTGTGTGTGTCATTATACAGTGGGGCTGTGCGTGTGCCTGTCATTATACAGTGTGGCTGTGTGTGTGTGTGTCATTATACAGTGGGGCTATGTGTGTGTGTGTCATTATACAGTGGGGCTGTGCATGTGCCTGTCATTATACAGTGGGGCTGTGTGTGTGTGTGTCATTATACAGTGGGGCTATGTGTGTGTGTGTCATTATACAGTGGGGCTATGTGTGTGTGTGTCATTATACAGTGGGGCTGTGCATGTGCCTGTCATTATACAGTGGGGCTGTGTGTGTGTCATTATACAGTGTGGCTGTGCGTGTGTGTGTCATTATACAGTGGGGCTGTGTGGGTGTCATTATACAGTGTGGCTGTGCGTGTGTGTGTCATTACACAGTGGAGCTGTGCGTGTGTGTGTCATACAGTGGGGCTGTGCGTGTCATTATACAGTGTGGCTGTGTGTCTGTCATTATACAGTGGGGCTGTGCGTGTGTGTGTCATTATACAGTGAGGCTGTGTATGTGTCATTGGTGCATTCACTATGTCATTATTTGGACTGCAGACATGGGCTTCTCACATTGCTGGCAGTGCTGTGGTCATTTGGCGGGTATGTGGCTGTAAGTTTGTGATTTGCATACATGCGGTCACATGCCGACTAGACTTGCATGGCCTAATGCAACTGTATTGAACAAGGCCCAAAACAGTCTAGTCGAAATGTGGCTGGGAATATATATATCGCATGCTTGCAGTCACACGACCACCTGTTGCCGGCACCAGAGAATCTTCATAGCGCACGATATGAAGATTCACACATAGTGTCTGTAGACATGTAGCATAAGATCCGACAACCCCTTTAAGGATGAGCCACTACTCATGGGCCACTGCTGTGTGCTTGCCCCCCAGGCCAAAATTTGCCAGTCAGCCCCTGCCCATAATCTTCCAGTGTATACTGTATAATCTCCCAGCAGTCTCCTCTCATCACCCAGAATCCTCCAGTGTATCTATATATATATAATTGCCTAAGGGTTTTTCCGTCTGTCTGTCCTGGAAATCCCGCCTCTCTGATTGGTCGAGGCCGCCAGGCCTCGACCAATCAGCGACGGGCACAGCGATTTTTATACTGACCGCTTAGTATCCTGTCCTATCCTTTCCTATTTAGCTAGAAGTGGCCTCTTTTGCTATATCCTGTTTCCTGCCTGCGTGTGTCTTTTCCTCTACTACTCACAGTCATTATTTGTGGGGGGCTGCCTATCCTTTGGGGTTCTGCTCTGAGGCAAGATAGTATTCCTATTTCCATCTATAGGGGTATTTAGTCCTCCGGCTGTGTCGAGGTGTCTAGGATTTGTTAGGCACACCCCACGGCTACTTCTAGTGCGGTGATAAGATCAGGGTTTGTGATCAGTATAGTTACCACCTACTCCAGTGAAAGTTTTCATGCTGCTCCAAGGTCACCAGATCATAACAAATCCCGCACAATGAGGGACGGTTGGGAGCTATGCAGAATCCTCCAGTGTACACTGTACAATCTCCCAGCAGTCTCCTCTCATCACCCAGAATCCTCCAGTGTATACTGTATAATCTCCCAGCAGTCTCCTCTCATCACCCAGAATCCTCCAGTGTATACTGTATAATCCCCCAGCAGTCTCCTCTCATCACCCAGAATCCTCCAGTGTATACTGTATAATCTCCCAGCAGTCTCCTCTCATCACCCAGAATCCTCCAGTGTAAACTGTATAATCCCCCAGCAGTCTCCTCTCATCACCCAGAATCCTCCAGTGTATACTGTATAATCTCCCAGAAGTCTCCTCTCCTCACCCAGAATCCTCCAGTGTATACTGTATAATCTCCCAGAAGTCTCCTCTCCTCACCCAGAATCCTCCAGTGTATACTGTATAATCTCCCAGCAGTCTCCTCTCATCACCCGGAATCCTCCAGTGTATACTGTATAATCTCCCAGCAGCCTCCTCTCATCACCCAGAATCCTCCAGTGTATACTGTACAATCTCCCAGCAGTCTCCTCTCATCACCCAGAATCCTCCAGTGTATACTGTATAATCTCCCAGCAGTCTCCTCTCATCACCCAGAATCCTCCAGTGTATACTGTATAATCTCCCAGCAGCCTCCTCCCATCACCCAGAATCCTCCAGTGTATAATCCCCCAGCAGTCTCCTCTCATCACCCAGAATCCTCCAGTGTAAACTGTATAATCCCCCAGCAGTCTCCTCTCATCACCCAGAATCCTCCAGTGTAAACTGTATAATCTCCCAGCAGTCTCCTCTCATCACCCAGAATACTCCAGTGTACATAGTATAATCTCCCAGCAGTCTTCTCTCATCACCCAGAATCCTCCAGTGTAATCTCCCCGCAGTCTCCGCTCATCACCCAGAATCCTCCAGTGTATACTGTATAATCTCCCAGCAGTCTCCTCATCACCCAGAATCCTCCAGTGTACACTGTATAATCTCCCAGAAGTCTCCTCTCCTCACCCAGAATCCTCCAGTGTATACTGTATAATCTCCCAGCAGTCTCCTCTCATCACCCAGAATCCTCCAGTGTATACTGTATAATCTCCCAGCAGTCCCCCCTCATCACCCAGAATCCCCCAGTGTATACTGTATAATCTCCCAGCAGTCTCCTCATCACCCAGAATCCTCCAGTGTACACTGTATAATCTCCCAGCAGTCTCCTCATCACCCAGAATCCTCCAGTGTATACTGTATAATCTCCCAGCAGTCTCCTCTCATCACCCAGAATCCTCCAGTGTATACTGTATAATCTCCCAGCAGTCTCCTCTCATCACCCAGAATCCCCCAGTGTATACTGTATAATCTCCCAGCAGTCTCCTCTCATCACCCAGAATCCTCCAGTGTATACTGTATAATCTCCCAGCAGTCTCCTCTCATCACCCAGAATCCTCCAGTGTATACTGTATAATCTCCCAGCAGTCCCCCCTCATCACCCAGAATCCCCCAGTGTATACTGTATAATCTCCCAGCAGTCTCCTCATCACCCAGAATCCTCCAGTGTACACTGTATAATCTCCCAGCAGTCTCCTCATCACCCAGAATCCTCCAGTGTACACTGTATAATCTCCCAGCAGTCTCCTCATCACCCAGAATCCTCCAGTGTACACTGTATAATCTCCCAGCAGTCTCCTCATCACCCAGAATCCTCCAGTGTATACTGTATAATCTCCCAGCAGTCTCCTCTCATCACCCAGAATCCTCCAGTGTATACTGTATAATCTCCCAGCAGTCTCCTCTCACCACCCAGAATCCTCCAGTGTATACTGTATAATCTCCCAGCAGTCTCCTCTCATCACCCGGAATCCTCCAGTGTATACTGTATAATCTCCCAGCAGTCTCCTCTCTTCACCCAGAATCCTCCAGTGTATACTGTATAATCTCCCAGCAGTCTCCTCTCACCACCCAGAATCCTCCAGTGTATACTGTATAATCTCCCAGCAGTCTCCTCTCATCACCCGGAATCCTCCAGTGTATACTGTATAATCTCCCAGCAGTCACCTCTCATCACCCAGAATCCTCCAGTGTACACTGTATAATCTCCCAGCAGTCTCCTCTCACCACCCAGAATCCTCCAGTGTACACTGTATAATCTCCCAGCAGTCTCCTCTCATCACCCGGAATCCTCCAGTGTATACTGTATAATCTCCCAGCAGTCTCCCCTCATCACCCAGAATCCTCCAGTGTACACTGTATAATCTCCCAGCAGTCTCCTCTCATCACCCGGAATCCTCCAGTGTATACTGTATAATCTCCCAGCAGTCTCCTCTCATCACCCAGAATCCTCCAGTGTATACTGTATAATCTCCCAGCTGTCTCCTCTCATCACCCAGAATCCTCCAGTGTATACTGTATAATCTCCCAGCAGTCTCCTCTCCTCATCACCCAGAATCCTCCAGTGTATACTGTATAATCTCCCAGCAGTCTCCTCTCATCACCCGGAATCCTCCAGTGTATACTGTATAATCTCCCAGCAGTCTCCTCTCATCACCCAGAATCCTCCAGTGTATACTGTATAATCTCCCAGCAGTCTCCTCTCATCACCCAGAATCCTCCAGTGTATACTGTATAATCTCCCAGCAGTCTCCTCTCCTCATCACCCAGAATCCTCCAGTGTATACTGTATAATCTCCCAGCAGTCTCATCACCCAGAATCCTCCAGTGTACACTGTATAATCTCCCAGCAGTCTCCTCTCCTCATCACCCAGAATCCTCCAGTGTATACTGTATAATCTCCCAGCAGCCTCCTCTCATCACCCAGAATCCTCCAGTGTACACTGTATAATCTCCCAGCAGTCTCCTCTCATCACCCAGAATCCTCCAGTGTATACTATATAATCTCCCAGCAGTCTCCTCTCATCACCCAGAATCCTCCAGTGTACACTGTATAATCTCCCAGCAGTCTCCTCTCATCACCCAGAATCCTCCAGTGTACACTGTATAATCTCCCAGCAGTCTCCTCATCACCTAGAATCCTCCAGTGTATACTGTATAATCTCCCAGCAGTCTCCTCATCACCCAGAATCCTCCAGTGTACACTGTATAATCTCCCAGCAGTCTCCTCCCATCACCCAGAATCCTCCAGTGTACACTGTATAATCTCCCAGCAGTCTCCTCATCACCCAGAATCCTCCAGTGTATACTGTATAATCTCCCAGCAGTCTCCTCTCATCACCCAGAATCCTCCAGTGTATACTGTATAATCTCTCAGCAGTCTCCTCTCATCACCCAGAATCCTCCAGTGTATACTGTATAATCTCCCAGCAGTCTCCTCTCCTCATCACCCAGAATCCTCCAGTGTATACTGTATAATCTCCCAGCAGTCTCCTCTCATCACCCAGAATCCTCCAGTGTACACTGTATAATCTCCCAGCAGTCTCTTCCCATCACCCAGAATCCTCCAGTGTATACTGTATAATCTCCCAGCAGTCTCCTCTCCGCTCATCACCCAGAATCCTCCAGTGTATACTGTATAATCTCCCAGCAGTCTCCTCTCATCACCCAGAATCCTCCAGTGTATACTGTATAATCTCCCAGCAGCCTCCTCTCATCACCCAGAATCCTCCAGTGTATATTGTATAATCTCCCAGCAGCCTCCTCTCATCACCCAGAATCCTCCAGTGTACACTGTATAATCTCCCAGCAGTCTCTTCCCATCACCCAGAATCCTCCAGTGTATACTGTATAATCTCCCAGCAGTCTCCTCTCATCACCCAGAATCCTCCAGTGTATACTGTATAATCTCCCAGCAGTCTCCTCTCATCACCCAGAATCCTCCAGTGTATACTGTATAATCTCCCAGCAGTCTCCTCTCATCACCCAGAATCCTCCAGTGTATACTGTATAATCTCCCAGCAGTCTCCTCTCATCACCCAGAATCCTCCAGTGTACACTGTATAATCTCCAAGCCGTCTCCTCTCACCCAGAATCCTCCAGTGTATACTGTATAATCTCCCAGCAGTCTCCTCCCATCACCCAGAATCCTCCAGTTTATACTGTATAATCTCCCAGCAGTCTCCTCTCCTCATCACCCAGAATCCTCCAGTGTATACTGTATAATCTCCCAGCAGTCTCCTCTCATCACCCAGAATCCTCCAGTGTATATTGTATAATCTCCCAGCAGCCTCCTCTCATCACCCAGAATCCTCCAGTGTACACTGTATAATCTCCCAGCAGTCTCCTCTCATCACCCAGAATCCTCCAGTGTATACTATATAATCTCCCAGCAGTCTCCTCTCATCACCCAGAATCCTCCAGTGTATACTGTATAATCTCCCAGCAGTCTCCTCTCATCACCCAGAATCCTCCAGTGTATACTGTATAATCTCCCAGCAGTCTCCTCTCATCACCCAGAATCCTCCAGTGTAATCTCCCAGCAGCCTCCTCTCATCACCCAGAATCCTCCAGTGTACACTGTATAATCTCCCAGCAGTCTCCTCTCATCACCCAGAATCCTCCAGTGTATACTATATAATCTCCCAGCAGTCTCCTCTCATCACCCAGAATCCTCCAGTGTATACTGTATAATCTCCCAGCAGTCTCCTCTCATCACCCAGAATCCTCCAGTGTATACTGTACAATCTCCCAGCAGTCTCCTCTCATCACCCAGAATCCTCCAGTGTATACTGTATAATCTCCCAGCAGCCTCCTCTCATCACCCAGAATCCTCCAGTGTACACTGTATAATCTCCCAGCCGTCTCCTCTCACCCAGAATCCTCCAGTGTATACTGTATAATCTCCCAGCAGTCTCCTCTCATCACCCAGAATCCTCCAGTGTACACTATATAATCTCCCAGCCGTCTCCTCTCACCCAGAATCCTCCAGTGTATACTGTATAATCTCCCCGCAGTCTCCTCTCATCACCCAGAATCCTCCAGTGTATACTGTATAATCTCCCAGCAGTCTCCTCATCACCCAGAATCCTCCAGTGTATACTGTATAATCTCCCAGCAGCTTACTCTCATCACCCAGAATCCTCCAGTGTATACTGTATAATCTCCCAGCAGTCTCCTCTCATCACCCAGAATCCTCCAGTGTACACTGTATAATCTCCCAGCAGTCTCTTCCCATCACCCAGAATCCTCCAGTGTATACTGTATAATCTCCCAGCAGTCTCCTCTCCGCTCATCACCCAGAATCCTCCAGTGTATACTGTATAATCTCCCAGCAGTCTCCTCTCATCACCCAGAATCCTCCAGTGTATACTGTATAATCTCCCAGCAGTCTCCTCTCATCACCCAGAATCCTCCAGTGTACACTGTATAATCTCCCAGCAGTCTCTTCCCATCACCCAGAATCCTCCAGTGTATACTGTATAATCTCCCAGCAGTCTCCTCTCCGCTCATCACCCAGAATCCTCCAGTGTATACTGTATAATCTCCCAGCAGTCTCCTCTCATCACCCAGAATCCTCCAGTATATACTGTATAATCTCCCAGCAGTCTCCTCTCATCACCCAGAATCCTCCAGTGTATACTGTATAATCTCCCAGCAGTCTCCTCTCATCACCCAGAATCCTCCAGTGTATACTGTATAATCTCCCAGCAGCCTCCTCTCATCACCCAGAATCCTCCAGCGTATACTGTATAATCTCCCAGCAGCCTCCTCTCATCACCCAGAATCCTCCAGTGTACACTGTATAATCTCCCAGCAGTCTCCTCTCATCACCCAGAATCCTCCAGTGTATACTGTATAATCTCCCAGCAGTCTCCTCTCATCATCCAGAATCCTCCAGTGTATACTGTATAATCTCCCAGCAGTCTCCTCTCATCACCCAGAATCCTCCAGTGTATACTGTATAATCTCCCAGCAGTCTCCTCTCATCACCCAGAATCCTCCAGTGTATACTGTATAATCTCCCAGCAGTCTCCTCTCATCACCCAGAATCCTCCAGTGTATACTGTATAATCTCCCAGCAGTCTCCTCTCATCACCCAGAATCCTCCAGTGTATACTGTATAATCTCCCAGCAGTCTCCGCTCATCACCCAGAATCCTCCAGTGTAATCTCCCAGCAGTCTCCGCTCATCACCCAGAATCCTCCAGTGTGTACTGTATAATCTCCCAGCAGTCTCCTCTCATCACCCAGAATCCTCCAGTGTATACTGTATAATCTCCCAGCCGTCTCCTCTCACCCAGAATCCTCCAGTGTATACTGTATAATCTCCCCGCAGTCTCCTCTCATCACCCAGAATCCTCCAGTGTATACTGTATAATCTCCCAGCAGTCTCCTCTCATCACCCAGAATCCTCCAGTGTACACTGTATAATCTCCCAGCAGTCTCCTCTCATCACCCAGAATCCTCCAGTGTACACTGTATAATCTCCCAGCCGTCTCCTCTCACCCAGAATCCTCCAGTGTATACTGTATAATCTCCCAGCAGTCTCCTCTCATCACCCAGAATCCTCCAGTGTATACTGTATAATCTCCCAGCAGTCTCCTCCCATCACCCAGAATCCTCCAGTTTATACTGTATAATCTCCCAGCAGTCTCCTCTCCTCATCACCCAGAATCCTCCAGCGTATACTGTATAATCTCCCAGCAGTCTCTTCCCATCACCCAGAATCCTCCAGTGTATACTGTATAAGCTCCCAGCAGTCTCCTCTCATCACCCAGAATCCTCCAGTGTATACTGTATAATCTCCCAGCAGTCTCCTCTCATCACCCAGAATCCTCCAGTGTATACTGTATAATCTCCCAGCAGCCTCCTCTCATCACCCAGAATCCTCCAGTGTATATTGTAAAATCTCCCAGCAGCCTCCTCTCATCACCCAGAATCCTCCAGTGTACACTGTATAATCTCCCAGCAGTCTCTTCCCATCACCCAGAATCCTCCAGTGTATACTGTATAATCTCCCAGCAGTCTCCTCTCATCACCCAGAATCCTCCAGTGTATACTGTATAATCTCCCAGCAGTCTCCTCATCACCCAGAATCCTCCAGTGTATACTGTATAATCTCCCAGCAGTCTCCTCTCATCACCCAGAATCCTCCAGTGTACACTGTATAATCTCCCAGCAGTCTCCTCTCATCACCCAGAATCCTCCAGTGTATACTGTATAATCTCCCAGCAGTCTCCTCTCATCACCCAGAATCCTCCAGTGTACACTGTATAATCTCCCAGCAGTCTCCTCTCATCACCCAGAATCCTCCAGTGTATACTGTATAATCTCCCCGCAGTCTCCTCTCATCACCCAGAATCCTCCAGTGTATACTGTATAATCTCCCAGCAGTCTCCTCTCATCACCCAGAATCCTCCAGTGTACACTGTATAATCTCCCAGCCGTCTCCTCTCACCCAGAATCCTCCAGTGTATACTGTATAATCTCCCAGCAGTCTCCTCCCATCACCCAGAATCCTCCAGTGTATACTGTATAATCTCCCAGCAGCCTCCTCTCATCACCCAGAATCCTCCAGTGTATACTGTATAATCTCCCAGCAGTCTCTTCCCATCACCCAGAATCCTCCAGTGTATACTGTATAATCTCCCAGCAGCCTCCTCTCATCACCCAGAATCCTCCAGTGTATACTGTATAATCTCCCAGCAGTCTCTTCCCATCACCCAGAATCCTCCAGTGTATACTGTATAATCTCCCAGCCGTCTCTTCCCATCACCCAGAATCCTCCAGTACATACTGTATAATCTCCCAGCAGTCTCCTCCCATCACCCAGAATCCTCCAGTGTATACTGTATAATCTCCCAGCAGTCTCTTCCCATCACCCAGAATCCTCCAGTACATACTGTATAATCTCCCAGCAGTCTCCTCCCATCACCCAGAATACTCCAGTGTATACTGTATAATCTCCCAGCAGTCTCCTCTCATCACCCACAATCCTCCAGTGTATACTGTATAATCTCCCAGCAGTCTCCTCTCATCACCCAGAATCCTCCAGTGTATACTGTATAATCTCCCAGCAGTCTCTTCCCATCACCCAGAATCCTCCAGTGTATACTGTATAATCTCCCAGCAGTCTCCTCTCATCACCCAGAATCCTCCAGTGTACACTGTATAATCTCCCAGCAGTCTCCTCTCATCACCCAGAATCCCCCAGTGTACACTGTATAATCTCCCAGCAGTCTCCTCTCATCACCCAGAATCCTCCAGTGTATACTGTATAATCTCCCAGCAGTCTCTTCCCATCACCCAGAATCCTCCAGTGTATACTGTATAATCTCCCAGCAGCCTCCTCTCATCACCCAGAATCCTCCAGTGTATACTGTATAATCTCCCAGCAGTCTCCTCCCATCACCCAGAATCCTCCAGTGTATACTGTATAATCTCCCAGCAGTCTCCTCTCATCACCCAGAATCCTCCAGTGTATACTGTATAATCTCCCAGCAGCCTCCTCTCATCACCCAGAATCCTCCAGTGTATATTGTATAATCTCCCAGCAGCCTCCTCTCATCACCCAGAATCCTCCAGTGTACACTGTATAATCTCCCAGCAGTCTCTTCCCATCACCCAGAATCCTCCAGTGTATACTGTATAATCTCCCAGCAGTCTCCTCCCATCACCCAGAATCCTCCAGTGTATACTGTATAATCTCCCAGCAGTCTCCTCTCATCACCCAGAATCCTCCAGTGTATACTGTATAATCTCCCAGCAGTCTCCTCTCATCACCCAGAATCCTCCAGTGTACACTGTATAATCTCCCAGCAGTCACCTCTCATCACCCAGAATCCTCCAGTGTATACTGTATAATCTCCCAGCAGTCTCCTCATCACCCAGAATCCTCCAGTATATACTGTATAATCTCCCAGCAGTCTCCTCTCATCACCCAGAATCCTCCAGCGTATACTGTATAATCTCCCAGCAGTCTCCTCATCACCCAGAATCCTCCAGTATATACTGTATAATCTCCCAGCAGTCTCCTCCCATCACCCAGAATCCTCCAGTGTACACTGTATAATCTCCCAGCAGTCTCCTCCCATCACCCAGAATCCTCCAGTATATACTGTATAATCTCCCAGCAGTCTCCTCCCATCACCCAGAATCCTCCAGTGTATACTGTATAATCTCCCCGCAGTCTCCTCTCATCACCCAGAATCCTCCAGTATATACTGTATAATCTCCCAGCAGTCACCTCTCATCACCCAGAATCCTCCAGTGTACACTGTATAATCTCCCAGCAGTCTCCTCCCATCACCCAGAATCCTCCAGTGTATACTGTATAATCTCCCAGCAGTCTCCTCTCATCACCCAGAATCCTCCAGTGTACACTGTATAATCTCCCAGCAGTCTCCTCCCATCACCCAGAATCCTCCAGTGTATACTGTATAATCTCCCAGCAGTCTCCTCTCCTCATCACCCAGAATCCTCCAGTGTACACTGTATAATCTCCCAGCAGTCTCCTCACATCACCCAGAATCCTCCAGTGTACACTGTATAATCTCCCAGCAGTCTCCTCCCATCACCCAGAATCCTCCAGTGTATACTGTATAATCTCCCAGCAGTCTCCTCTCCTCATCACCCAGAATCCTCCAGTGTACACTGTATAATCTCCCAGCAGTCTCCTCACATCACCCAGAATCCTCCAGTGTATACTGTATAATCTCCCAGCAGTCTCCTCTCATCACCCAGAATCCTCCAGTGTATACTGTATAATCTCCCAGCAGTCTCCTCCCATCACCCAGAATCCTCCAGTGTATACTGTATAATCTCCCAGCAGTCTCCTCTCCTCATCACCCAGAATCCTCCAGTGTATACTGTATAATCTCCCAGCAGTCTCCTCCCATCACCCAGAATCCTCCACTGTATACTATATAATCTCCCCGCAGTCTCCTCTCATCACCCAGAATCCTCCAGTATGCACTGTATAATCTCCCAGCAGTCTCCTCTCATCACCCAGAATCCTCCAGTGTATACTGTATAATCTCCCAGCAGTCTCCTCTCATCACCCAGAATCCTCCAGTGTACACTGTATAATCTCCCAGCAGTCTCCTCTCATCACCCAGAATCCTCCAGTGTATACTGTATAATCTCCCAGCAGTCTCCTCTCATCACCCAGAATCCTCCAGTGTATACAGTATAATCTCCCAGCAGTCTCCTCTCATCACCCAGAATCCTCCAGTGTATACTGTATAATCTCCCAGCTGTCTCCTCTCATCACCCAGAATCCTCCAGTGTACACTGTATAATCTCCCAGCAGTCTCCTCCCATCACCCAGAATCCTCTAGTGTACACTGTATAATCTCCCAGCAGTCTCCTCTCATCACCCAGAATCCTCCACTGTATACTGTATAATCTCCCCGCAGTCTCCTCTCATCACCCAGAATCCTCCAGTGTATACTGTATAATCTCCCAGCAGTCTCCTCTCATCACCCAGAATCCTCCAGTGTACACTGTATAATCTCCCAGCAGTCTCCTCTCATCACCCAGAATCCTCCAGTGTACACTGTATAATCTCCCAGCAGTCTCCTCTCATCACCCAGAATCCTCCAGTGTACACTCTATAATCTCCCAGCAGTCTCCTCTCATCACCCAGAATCCTCCAGTGTATACTGTATAATCTCCCAGCAGTCTCCTCATCACCCAGAATCCTCCAGTGTACACTGTATAATCTCCCAGCAGTCTCATCACCCAGAATCCTCCAGTGTATACTGTATAATCTCCCAGCAGTCTCCTCTCATCACCCAGAATCCTCCAGTGTATACTGTATAATCTCCCAGCAGTCTCCTCTCATCACCCAGAATCCTCCAGTGTACACTGTATAATCTCCCAGCAGTCTCCTCTCATCACCCAGAATCCTCCAGTGTATACTGTATAATCTCCCAGCAGTCTCCTCTCATCACCCAGAATCCTCCAGTGTATACTGTATAATCTCCCAGCAGTCTACTCTCATCATCCAGAATCCTCCAGTGTATACTGTATAATCTCCCAGCAGTCTCTTCCCATCACCCAGAATCCTCCAGTGTATACTGTATAATCTCCCAGCAGTCTCCTCCCATCACCCAGAATCCTCCAGTGTATACTGTATAATCTCCCAGCAGCCTCCTCTCATCACCCAGAATCCTCCAGTGTATACTGTATAATCTCCCAGCAGTCTCCTCCCATCACCCAGAATCCTCCAGTGTATACTGTATAATCTCCCAGCAGTCTCCTCTCATCACCCAGAATCCTCCAGTGTATACTGTATAATCTCCCAGCAGCCTCCTCTCATCACCCAGAATCCTCCAGTGTATATTGTATAATCTCCCAGCAGCCTCCTCTCATCACCCAGAATCCTCCAGTGTACACTGTATAATCTCCCAGCAGTCTCTTCCCATCACCCAGAATCCTCCAGTGTATACTGTATAATCTCCCAGCAGTCTCCTCCCATCACCCAGAATCCTCCAGTGTATACTGTATAATCTCCCAGCAGTCTCCTCTCATCACCCAGAATCCTCCAGTGTATACTGTATAATCTCCCAGCAGTCTCCTCTCATCACCCAGAATCCTCCAGTGTACACTGTATAATCTCCCAGCAGTCACCTCTCATCACCCAGAATCCTCCAGTGTATACTGTATAATCTCCCAGCAGTCTCCTCTCATCACCCAGAATCCTCCAGTGTATACTGTATAATCTCCCAGCAGTCTCCTCTCATCACCCAGAATCCTCCAGTGTATACTGTATAATCTCCCAGCAGTCTCCTCTCATCACCCAGAATCCTCCAGTGTATACTGTATAATCTCCCAGCAGTCTCCTCCCATCACCCAGAATCCTCCAGTTTATACTGTATAATCTCCCAGCAGTCTCCTCTCATCACCCAGAATCCTCCAGCGTATACTGTATAATCTCCCAGCAGTCTCCTCATCACCCAGAATCCTCCAGTATATACTGTATAATCTCCCAGCAGTCTCCTCCCATCACCCAGAATCCTCCAGTGTACACTGTATAATCTCCCAGCAGTCTCCTCCCATCACCCAGAATCCTCCAGTATATACTGTATAATCTCCCAGCAGTCTCCTCCCATCACCCAGAATCCTCCAGTGTATACTGTATAATCTCCCCGCAGTCTCCTCTCATCACCCAGAATCCTCCAGTATATACTGTATAATCTCCCAGCAGTCACCTCTCATCACCCAGAATCCTCCAGTGTACACTGTATAATCTCCCAGCAGTCTCCTCCCATCACCCAGAATCCTCCAGTGTATACTGTATAATCTCCCAGCAGTCTCCTCTCATCACCCAGAATCCTCCAGTGTACACTGTATAATCTCCCAGCAGTCTCCTCCCATCACCCAGAATCCTCCAGTGTATACTGTATAAT
Source organism: Ranitomeya imitator (assembly GCF_032444005.1). NCBI lineage: Eukaryota > Metazoa > Chordata > Amphibia > Anura > Dendrobatidae > Ranitomeya > Ranitomeya imitator. The sequence continues at coordinate 713,898,368 of NC_091286.1, read as the reverse complement.
CTCCCAGCAGTCTCCTCTCCTCATCACCCAGAATCCTCCAGTGTACACTGTATAATCTCCCAGCAGTCTCCTCACATCACCCAGAATCCTCCAGTGTACACTGTATAATCTCCCAGCAGTCTCCTCCCATCACCCAGAATCCTCCAGTGTATACTGTATAATCTCCCAGCAGTCTCCTCTCCTCATCACCCAGAATCCTCCAGTGTACACTGTATAATCTCCCAGCAGTCTCCTCACATCACCCAGAATCCTCCAGTGTATACTGTATAATCTCCCAGCAGTCTCCTCTCATCACCCAGAATCCTCCAGTGTATACTGTATAATCTCCCAGCAGTCTCCTCCCATCACCCAGAATCCTCCAGTGTATACTGTATAATCTCCCAGCAGTCTCCTCTCCTCATCACCCAGAATCCTCCAGTGTATACTGTATAATCTCCCAGCAGTCTCCTCCCATCACCCAGAATCCTCCACTGTATACTATATAATCTCCCCGCAGTCTCCTCTCATCACCCAGAATCCTCCAGTATGCACTGTATAATCTCCCAGCAGTCTCCTCTCATCACCCAGAATCCTCCAGTGTATACTGTATAATCTCCCAGCAGTCTCCTCTCATCACCCAGAATCCTCCAGTGTACACTGTATAATCTCCCAGCAGTCTCCTCTCATCACCCAGAATCCTCCAGTGTATACTGTATAATCTCCCAGCAGTCTCCTCTCATCACCCAGAATCCTCCAGTGTATACAGTATAATCTCCCAGCAGTCTCCTCTCATCACCCAGAATCCTCCAGTGTATACTGTATAATCTCCCAGCTGTCTCCTCTCATCACCCAGAATCCTCCAGTGTACACTGTATAATCTCCCAGCAGTCTCCTCCCATCACCCAGAATCCTCTAGTGTACACTGTATAATCTCCCAGCAGTCTCCTCTCATCACCCAGAATCCTCCACTGTATACTGTATAATCTCCCCGCAGTCTCCTCTCATCACCCAGAATCCTCCAGTGTATACTGTATAATCTCCCAGCAGTCTCCTCTCATCACCCAGAATCCTCCAGTGTACACTGTATAATCTCCCAGCAGTCTCCTCTCATCACCCAGAATCCTCCAGTGTACACTGTATAATCTCCCAGCAGTCTCCTCTCATCACCCAGAATCCTCCAGTGTACACTCTATAATCTCCCAGCAGTCTCCTCTCATCACCCAGAATCCTCCAGTGTATACTGTATAATCTCCCAGCAGTCTCCTCATCACCCAGAATCCTCCAGTGTACACTGTATAATCTCCCAGCAGTCTCATCACCCAGAATCCTCCAGTGTATACTGTATAATCTCCCAGCAGTCTCCTCTCATCACCCAGAATCCTCCAGTGTACACTGTATAATCTCCCAGCAGTCTCCTCTCATCACCCAGAATCCTCCAGTGTATACTGTATAATCTCCCAGCAGTCTCCTCTCATCACCCAGAATCCTCCAGTGTACACTGTATAATCTCCCAGCAGTCTCCTCTCATCACCCAGAATCCTCCAGTGTACACTGTATAATCTCCCAGCAGTCTCATCACCCAGAATCCTCCAGTGTATACTGTATAATCTCCCAGCAGTCTCCTCTCATCACCCAGAATCCTCCAGTGTGTATTGTATAATCTCCCAGCAGTCTCATCACCCAGAATCCTCCAGTGTATACTGTATAATCTCCCAGCAGTCTCCTCTCATCACCCAGAATCCTCCAGTGTACACTGTATAATCTCCCAGCAGTCACCTCTCATCACCCAGAATCCTCCAGTGTACACTGTATAATCTCCCAGCAGTCTCATCACCTAGAATCCTCCAGTGTATACTGTATAATCTCCCAGCAGTCTCCTCTCATCACCCAGAATCCTCCAGTGTACACTGTATAATCTCCCAGCAGTCTCCTCTCATCACCCAGAATCCTCCAGTGTATACTGTATAATCTCCCAGCAGTCTCCTCTCATCACCCAGAATCCTCCAGTGTATACTGTATAATCTCCCAGCAGTCTACTCTCATCATCCAGAATCCTCCAGTGTATACTGTATAATCTCCCAGCAGTCTCCTCTCATCACCCAGAATCCTCCAGTGTATACTGTATAATATCCCAGCAGTCTCCTCTCATCACCCAGAATCCTCCAGTGTATACTGTATAATCTCCCAGCAGTCTCCTCTCATCACCCAGAATCCTCCAGTGTACACTGTATAATCTCCCAGCAGTCTCCTCTCATCACCCAGAATCCTCCAGTGTATACTGTATAATCTCCCAGCAGTCTCCTCTCATCACCCAGAATCCTCCAGTGTATACTGTATAATCTCCCAGCAGTCTCCTCTCATCATCCAGAATCCTCCAGTGTATACTGTATAATCTCCCAGCAGTCTCCTCTCATCACCCAGAATCCTCCAGTATATACTGTATAATCTCCCAGCAGTCTCCTCTCATCACCCAGAATCCTCCAGTGTACACTGTATAATCTCCCAGCAGTCTCCTCTCATCACCCAGAATCCTCCAGTGTATACTGTATAATCTCCCAGCAGTCTCCTCTCATCACCCAGAATCCTCCAGTGTATACTGTATAATCTCCCAGCAGTCTCCTCATCACCCAGAATCCTCCAGTGTACACTGTATAATCTCCCAGCAGTCTCCTCCCATCACCCAGAATCCTCCAGTGTATACTGTATAATCTCCCAGCAGTCTCCTCTCATCACCCAGAATCCTCCAGTGTATACTGTATAATCTCCCAGCAGTCTCCTCATCACCCAGAATCCTCCAGTGTACACTGTATAATCTCCCAGCAGTCTCCTCCCATCACCCAGAATCCTCCAGTGTATACTGTATAATCTCCCAGCAGTCTCCTCTCATCACCCAGAATCCTCCAGTGTATACTGTATAATCTCCCAGCAGTCTCCTCATCACCCAGAATCCTCCAGTGTACACTGTATAATCTCCCAGCAGTCTCCTCTCATCACCCAGAATCCTCCAGTGTACACTGTATAATCTCCCAGCAGTCTCCTCTCATCACCCAGAATCCTCCAGTGTACACTGTATAATCTCCCAGCAGTCTCCTCTCATCACCCAGAATCCTCCAGTGTATACTGTATAATCTCCCAGCAGTCTCCTCATCACCCAGAATCCTCCAGTGTATACTGTATAATCTCCCAGCAGTCTCCTCATCACCCAGAATCCTCCAGTGTATACTGTATAATCTCCCAGCAGCCTCCTCTCATCACCCAGAATCCTCCAGTGTACACTGTATAATCTCCCAGCAGTCTCCTCTCATCACCCAGAATCCTCCAGTGTACACTGTATAATCTCCCAGCAGTCTCCTCTCATCACCCAGAATCCTCCAGTGTATACTGTATAATCTCCCAGCAGTCTCCTCTCATCACCCAGAATCCTCCAGTGTACACTGTATAATCTCCCAGCAGCCTCCTCCCATCACCCAGAATCCTCCAGTGTATACTGTATAATCTCCCAGCAGTCTCCTCTCATCACCCAGAATCCTCCAGTGTATACTGTATAATCTCCCAGCAGTCTCCTCTCATCACCCAGAATCCTCCAGTATAAACTGTATAATCTCCCAGCAGTCTCCTCTCATCACCCAGAATCCTCCAGTGTACACTGTATAATCTCCCAGCAGTCTCCTCTCATCACCCAGAATCCTCCAGTGTACACTGTATAATCTCCCAGCAGTCTCCTCTCATCACCCAGAATCCTCCAGTGTATACTGTATAATCTCCCAGCAGTCTCCTCTCATCACCCAGAATCCTCCAGTGTATACTGTATAATCTCCCAGCAGTCTCCTCCCATCACCCAGAATCCTCCAGTGTATACTGTATAATCTCCTAGCAGTCTCCTCTCATCACCCAGAATCCTCCAGTGTATACTGTATAATCTCCCAGCAGTCTCCTCTCATCACCCAGAATCCTCCAGTGTACACTGTATAATCTCCCAGCAGTCTCCTCCCATCACCCAGAATCCTCCAGTGTAATCTCCCATCAGGCACCTCTCCGGTCAGCAGCTCAGTGATCTTGTTGGTGAGCTCCAGGATCTTTGTCTCTGATATTGATGGCGGCGTAGATTCTGTAATCAGGTCCTCGCTCTGTTCCAGGGACCAGTGGAGATGGACGCTCGGAGTCTCACAGTCACCAGATGGTTTTTTCACTATTGTGTAATCCTGTGTAATAAAGAGACAGGGGGAGAGCTGGTCACATATTTTTGGCACAAGCCCATGTGACACATTTCATAATTGTTTAAGGCACTATGTTCTCTATCGTTAATTATGGGGAAGGTACGAAGCACCGTGTGCAGTCACTGACAGAAGTTATGTAAATAAAAGCTTATAACCTGACGTTAGATTCATCCATAGGCGGTATAAATTATTCTTTTGAAAGATGAAACCCTCCGAATTGTGGTTTAGGTTGGGTTCACATTATGTTCTGGCAGCCCGTTAGACTGACTGCGTTACACCGCGGCATAACAGGGTGTAATGCAGTCCGTTAATGCTGCCATTGAGCTCTTTCGGGTGCATCTCTAGCTAGTGATGTGCAGTCATTGAGTGACAGACCCTGGGACGCGGGCTGCAGTGTTTCCGGGTCCGTCGCTGCTAGCGCAGATAGAGCATCTGCTAGCTCTGTCTGCACTAGCGCGATGGCAAGTCGGCACTTGCGTTAACGCAGCCCGTTTAACGCATGTGTTGAACGGGCTTCAATAACGCAATGTGAACCTCGCTTTAGGTTAAGAAAATAAATTGGCATCAATGCAGAAATATTGATCAGTTAATGGACACAGAATGGTCAGATTTTGGCAAGACAAAATTTTGTCGCCTGGTCATAAAATGCACCCAATACTAGTTTACATCCTCACCTGTGCCCAGTAAATGATCGGTTAATTAGTGTGTCTGTATAAAAAGAAACCCAGCACCCCAGACCTTCACTTGAACTGCAACTTGAGCTCTGACAACATGCCAAAGATCCACCCTGCGACCAAAGCCTGGATTATCAAGAGGCTGAAGACCAGATCCACTGCAGAGGTGGCTGGCACCTTTAATGTGTCTCAGCGTCAAGTACAAAGAATTAAAAAAAAAAAAGATTTGAAGAGACTGGAGATGTGTTTGACAAGCCCTGGTCTGGCAGACCCCGCAAGACAACTGCTCAAGAGGAACGTTTGTTGGTTAGAAAATCCAAAGCAAGCCCCTCTTCCACTGCAGCAGAGCTCCAACAGGCCTGGTCACCTCAAGTCCCTGTGTCAACTAGAACAGTTTGTAGGATTCTGTCTCGAAATGGCCTTGATGGTGGAATCAGTGCCCAGAAGCCAGCACTAAACAAAAGTCCCACAGCTGCTAAACAGATGGACGCTGGAAAAGTGGCAGAAGGTGGATTTCTCTGATGAATCTTCAGTAGAATTACAGCACAGCCACCGCAAATACTGCAGGAGACCTACTGGAGCCCGTATGGATCCAAAATACACCCAGAAAACAGTTACATTTGGTGGTGGAAAGATCATGGCCTGAGGTTACATTCAGTATGGGGGTGTGCGAAACATTTACAGGGTGGAAGGCAATATCAATAGCCTAAAATATCAAGAATTATTAGCTAACTCTTATATTCCAAATCATAAAAGGGGTCAAATTCTGCAGCAGGATGGTGCTCCATCTCATACACCATCTCTACAACAAAGTTCGTCCAGGCAAAAAAGATCAAGGTGCTCAAGGACTGGCCAGCCCGGTCACCAGACATGGACATCATTGAGCATGTTTGGGGTAGGATGAAAAAGGAAGCTTGGAAGACAAAACCAAAGAATCTAGATTAATTCTGGGAGGCAGGTAAGACGGCATTCTGTGCTATTCCTGATGACTTCATTAATAAATTGTATGAATCATTGTTGAACCGCATGGATGCCGTCCTTCAAGCTCATGGAAGTCACACAAAATATTAAATATGACTCTAATAGCACCAGAACTTCATTCACCAATGTTATGCAACATGTATTTGTATTTCAAGTTAGTTATTTGTTTGAATATCACATTACTTTCTGTGGGTGACAAAACTGTTGTCTTGCCAAAATCTGACCATTCTGTGTCCATTAACTGATCAATATCTCTGCATTGATGCCAATTTATTTTTTTAACCTAAACCACATTTCGGAGGGTTTCAGCTTTCAAAAGAGTAATTTCTACAACCAGCACATGAACTTAACGTCAGGTTATAAGCTTTTATTTACATAACATGGATAAGCGATAACTTCTGTCAGGGAGTTTAAAAGTTAAAGATATACAGAAGTATATATAGAAGAGTTTACCTCTCCACTCAGCAGATAATGATAGAAATATAGAAGAGTTTACCTCTCCACTCAGCAGATAATAGAAATATGGAAGAGTTTACCTCTCCACTCAGCAGATAATAATAGAAATATAGAAGAGTTTACCTCTCCACTCAGCAGATAATAGAAATATAGAAGAGTTTACCTCTCCACTCAGCAGATAATAATAGAAATATAGAAGAGTTTACCTCTCCGCTCAGCAGATAATAATAGAAATATAGAAGAGTTTACCTCTCCACTCAGCAGATAATAGAAATATAGAGGAGTTTACCTCTCCGCTCAGCAGATAATAATAGAAATATAGAAGAGTTTACCTCTCCACTCAGCAGATAATAGAAATATAGAAGAGTTTACCTCTCCACTCAGCAGATAATAATAGAAATATAGAAGAGTTTACCTCTCCACTCAGCAGATAATAATAGAAATATAGAAGAGTTTACCTCTCCTCTCAGCAGATAATAATAGAAATATAGAAGAGTTTACCTCTCCACTCAGCAGATAATAGAAATATAGAAGAGTTTACCTCTCCACTCAGCAGATAATAATAGAAATATAGAAGAGTTTACCTCTCCGCTCAGCAGATAATAGAAATATAGAAGAGTTTACCTCTCCGCTCAACAGATAATATTAGAAATATAGAAGAGTTTACCTCTCCGCTCAGCAGATAATAATAGAAATATAGAAGAGTTTACCTCTCCACTCAGCAGATAATAGAAATATAGAAGAGTTTACCTCTCCACTCAGCAGATAATAATAGAAATATAGAAGAGTTTACCTCTCCGCTCAGCAGATAATAGAAATATAGAAGACTTTACCTCTCCGCTCAGCAGATAATAATAGAAATATAGAAGAGTTTACCTCTCCGCTCAGCAGATAATAATAGAAATATAGAAGAGTTTACCTCTCCGCTCAGCAGATAATAATAGAAATATAGAAGAGTTTACCTCTCCACTCAGCAGATAATAATAGAAATATAGAAGAGTTTACCTCTCCACTCTGCAGATAATAGAAATATAGAGGAGTTTACCTCTCCACTCAGCAGATAATAATAGAAATATAGAAGAGTTTACCTCTCCACTCATCAGATAATAGAAATATAGAAGAGTTTACCTCTCCACTCAGCAGATAATAGAAATATAGAAGAGTTTACCTCTCCGCTCAGCAGATAATGATAGAAATATAGAAGAGTTTACCTCTCCACTCAGCAGATAATAGAAATATAGAAGAGTTTACCTCTCCGCTCAGCAGATAATAATAGAAATATAGAAGAGTTTACCTCTCCACTCAGCAGATAATAATAGAAATATAGAAGAGTTTACCTCTCCACTCAGCAGATAATAGAAATATAGAAGAGTTTACCTCTCCACTCAGCAGATAATAATAGAAATATAGAAGAGTTTACCTCTCCACTCAGCAGATAATAATAGAAATATAGAAGAGTTTACCTCTCCACTCAGCAGATAATAATAGAAATATAGAAGAGTTTACCTCTCCACTCAGCAGACAATAATAGAAATATAGAAGAGTTTACCTCTCCACTCAGCAGATAATAACAGAAATATAGAAGAGTTTACCTCTCCACTCAGCAGATAATAGAAATATATAGAAGAGTTTACCTCTCCACTCAGCAGATAATAGAAATATAGAAGAGTTTACCTCTCCACTCAGCAGACAATAATAGAAATATAGAAGAGTTTACCTCTCCACTCAGCAGATAATAACAGAAATATAGAAGAGTTTACCTCTCCACTCAGCAGATAATAGAAATATATAGAAGAGTTTACCTCTCCACTCAGCAGATAATAGAAATATAGAAGAGTTTACCTCTCCACTCAGCAGATAATAATAGAGATATAGAAGAGTTTACCTCTCCACTCAGCAGATAGTAGAAATATAGAAGAGTTTACCTCTCCACTCAGCAAATAATAGAAATATAGAAGAGTTTACCTCTCCACTCAGCAGATAATAATAGAAATATGGAAGAGTTTACCTCTCCACTCAGCAGATAATAATAGAAATATAGAAGAGTTTACCTCTCCACTCAGCAGATAATAGAAATATAGAAGAGTTTATCTCTCCACTCAGCAGATAATAGAAATATAGAAGAGTTTACATAGTAACATAGTAACATAGTTAGTAAGGCCGAAAAAAGACATTTGTCCATCCAGTTCAGCCTATATTCCATCATAATAAATACCCAGATCTACGTCCTTCTACAGAACCTAATAATTGTATGATACAATATTGTTCTGCTCCAGGAAGACATCCAGGCCTCTCTTGAACCCCTCGACTGAGTTCGCCATCACCACCTCCTCAGGCAAGCAATTCCAGATTCTCACTGCCCTAACAGTAAAGAATCCTCTTCTATGTTGGTGGAAAAACCTTCTCTCCTCCAGACGCAAAGAATGCCCCCTTGTGCCCGTCACCTTCCTTGGTATAAACAGATCCTCAGCGAGATATTTGTATTGTCCCCTTATATACTTATACATGGTTATTAGATCGCCCCTCAGTCGTCTTTTTTCTAGACTAAATAATCCTAATTTCGCTAATCTATCTGGGTATTGTAGTTCTCCCATCCCCTTTATTAATTTTGTTGCCCTCCTTTGTACTCTCTCTAGTTCCATTATATCCTTCCTGAGCACCGGTGCCCAAAACTGGACACAGAACTCCATGTGCGGTCTAACTAGGGATTTGTACAGAGGCAGTATAATGCTCTCATCATGTGTATCCAGACCTCTTTTAATGCACCCCATGATCCTGTTTGCCTTGGCAGCTGCTGCCTGGCACTGGCTGCTCCAGGTAAGTTTATCCTTAACTAGGATCCCCAAGTCCTTCTCCCTGTCAGATTTACCCAGTGGTTTCCCGTTCAGTGTGTAATGGTGATATTGATTCCCTCTTCCCATGTGTATAACCTTACATTTATCATTGTTAAACCTCATCTGCCACCTTTCAGCCCAAGTTTCCAACTTATCCAGATCCATCTGTAGCAGAATACTATCTTCTCTTGTATTAACTGCTTTACATAGTTTTGTATCATCTGCAAATATCGATATTTTACTGTGTAAACCTTCTACCAGATCATTAATGAATATGTTGAAGAGAACAGGTCCCAATACTGACCCCTGCGGTACCCCACTGGTCACAGCGACCCAGTTAGAGACTATACCATTTATAACCACCCTCTGCTTTCTATCACTAAGCCAGTTACTAACCCATTTACACACATTTTCCCCCACACCAAGCATTCTCATTTTGTGTACCAACCTCTTGTGCGGCACGGTATCAAACGCTTTGGAAAAATCGAGATATACCACGTCCAATGACTCACCGTGGTCCAGCCTATAGCTTACCTCTTCATAAAAACTGATTAGATTGGTTTGACAGGAGCGATTTCTCATAAACCCATGCTGATATGGAGTTAAACAGTTATTCTCATTGAGATAATCCAGAATAACATCCCTCAGAAACCCTTCAAATATTTTACCAACAATAGAGGTTAGACTTACTGGCCTATAATTTCCAGGTTCACTTTTAGAGCCCTTTTTGAATATTGGCACCACATTTGCTATGCGCCAGTCCTGCGGAACAGACCCTGTCGCTATAGAGTCACTAAAAATAAGAAATAATGGTTTATCTATTACATTACTTAGTTCTCTTAGTACTCGTGGGTGTATGCCATCCGGACCCGGAGATTTATCTATTTTAATCTTATTTAGCCGGTTTCGCACCTCTTCTTGGGTTAGATTGGTGACCCTTAATATAGGGTTTTCATTGTTTCTTGGGATTTCACCTAGCATTTCATTTTCCACCGTGAATACCGTGGAGAAGAAGGTGTTTAATATGTTAGCTTTTTCCTCGTCATCTACAACCATTCTTTCCTCACTATTTTTTAAGGGGCCTACATTTTCAGTTTTTATTCTTTTACTATTGATATAGTTGAAGAACAGTTTGGGATTAGTTTTACTCTCCTTAGCAATGTGCTTCTCTGTTTCCTTTTTGGCAGCTTTAATTAGTTTTTTAGATAAAGTATTTTTCTCCCTATAGTTTTTTAGAGCTTCAATGGTGCCATCCTGCTTTAGTAGTGCAAATGCTTTCTTTTTACTGTTAATTGCCTGTCTTACTTCTTTGTTTAGCCACATTGGGTTTTTCCTATTTCTAGTCCTTTTATTCCCACAAGGTATAAACCGCTTACACTGCCTATTTAGGATGTTCTTAAACATTTCCCATTTATTATCTGTATTCTCATTTCTGAGGATATTGTCCCAGTCTACCAGATTAAGGGCATCTCTAAGCTGGTCAAACTTTGCCTTCCTAAAGTTCAATGTTTTTGTGACTCCCTGACAAGTCCCCCTAGTGAAAGACAGGTGAAACTGCACAATATTGTGGTCGCTATTTCCTAAATGCTCAACCACCTGCAGATTTGTTATTCTGTCAGGTCTATTAGATAGTATTAGGTCTAAAAGTGCTGCTCCTCTGGTTGGACTCTGCACCAATTGTGAAAGATAATTTTTCTTGGTTATTAGCAGAAACCTGTTGCCTTTATGGGTTTCACAGGTTTCTGTTTCCCAGTTAATATCCGGGTAGTTAAAGTCCCCCATAACCAGGACCTCATTATGGGTTGCAGCTTCATCTATCTGCTTTAGAAGTAGACTTTCCATGCTTTCTGTTATATTTGGGGGTTTGTAACAGACCCCAATGAGAATTTTGTTACCATTTTTACGATCCTTTCTAAACAGACTGTAACCCTGTAAGTTAACTGCCCAGTCATAGCTTTCATCTAACCATGTCTCGGTTATTCCCACTATGTCAAAGTTACCTGTAGATATTTCTGCTTCTAGTTCTTCCATCTTGTTTGTCAGGCTTCTGGCGTTTGCGAGCATGCAGTTTAGAGGATTTTGTTTTGTTCCAATCTCCTCACTGTGGATTGTTTTAGAAATGTTCTTACCTCCCTTCTGAGTATGTTTTCCTGGGTCGTCTTTGTTCGAGTCTAATGTTTTTCTTCCCGTCCCCTCTTCTTCTAGTTTAACGCCCTCCTGATGAGTGTAGCGAGTCTTCTGGCGAATGTGTGTTTCCCAGGTTTGTTGAGGTGTAGTCCGTCTCTGGCGAGGAGTCCATCATACCAGTAATTCACACCGTGGTCCAGGAATCCAAATCCTTGTTGTCTGCACCATCGTCTTAGCCAGTTGTTTGCATCAAGGATCCTGTTCCATCTCCTGGTGCCATGCCCGTCTACTGGAAGGATAGAAGAAAAAACTACCTGTGCATCCAGTTCCTTTACTTTCTTCCCCAACTCTTCAAAGTCCTTGCAGATTGTCGGTAGGTCCTTCCTTGCCGTGTCATTGGTGCCAACATGTATCAGAAGAAATGGGTGGACGTCCTTGGAGCTGAAGAGCTTTGGTATCCTATCGGTCACATCCTTGATCATCGCACCTGGAAGGCAGCATACTTCTCTTGCAGTTATGTCCGGTCTGCAGATGGCTGCTTCGGTGCCTCTCAGTAGTGAGTCTCCCACCACCACCACTCTTCGTTGCTTCTTGGCTGTACTTTTTGCTGTCACTTGTTGCTGTGTGCCCTTTTCTTTTTTGCTTGCTGGTATTGCTTCATTCTTAGGTGTGCCATCTTCATCCTCTACAAAGATTTGATATCGGTTCTTCAGTTGTGTGGTTGGTGATTTCTCCATGGTCTTCTTGCTTCTTTTGGTCACATGCTTCCACTCATCTGCTTTTGGAGGTTCTCTGACACTTTTTTCACCTTCTGTGACCAGTAGAGATGCTTCTGTTCTGTCTAGAAAGTCTTCATTCTCTTTGATGAGTTTCAAAGTTGCTATTCTTTCTTCCAGACCCCGCACCTTTTCTTCTAAAAGGGCCACTAGTCTACACTTCTGACAGGTGAAATTGGATTCTTCTTCTGGTTACCTCTCCACTCAGCAGATAATAATAGAAATATAGAAGAGTTTACCTCTCCACTCAGCAGATAGTAGAAATATAGAAGAGTTTACCTCTCCGCTCAGCAGATAATAATAGAAATATAGAAGAGTTTACCTCTCCACTCAGCAGACAATAATAGAAATATAGAAGAGTTTACCTCTGCACTCAGCAGACAATAATAGAAATATAGAAGAGTTTACCTCTCCACTCAGCAGATAATAACAGAAATATAGAAGAGTTTACATCTCCACTCAGCAGATAATAGAAATATAGAAGAGTTTACCTCTCCACTCAGCAGATAATAGAAATATAGAAGAGTTTACCTCTCCACTCAGCAGATAATAGAAATATAGAAGAGTTTACCTCTCCACTCAGCAGATAATAATAGAGATATAGAAGAGTTAACCTCTCCACTCAGCAGATTATAGATATATGGAGCAGTTTCCGCTCAGCAGATTATAGATATATGGAACAGTTACCTCTCAGCAGATTATAGATATATGGAGCAGTTACCTCTCTGCAGATTATAGATATATGGAGCAGTTTCCTCTCAGCAGATTATAGATATATGGAGCAGTTTCCTCTCAGCAGATTATAGATATATGGAGCAGTTTCCTCTCAGCAGATTATAGATATATGGAACAGTTACCTCTCAGCAGATTATAGATATATGGAGCAGTTTCCTCTCAGCAGATTATAGATATATGGAACAGTTACCTCTCAGCAGATTATAGATATATGGAGCAGTTTCCGCTCAGCAGATTATAGATATATGGAGCAGTTTCCTCTCAGCAGATTATAGATATATGGAGCAGTTTCCTCTCAGCAGATTATAGATACATGGAGCAGTTTCCTCTCAGCAGATTATAGATATATAGAGCAGTTTCCGCTCAGCAGATTATAGATATATAGAGCAGTTTCCGCTCAGCAGATTATAGATATATGGAGCAGTTTCCGCTCAGCAGATTATAGATATATGGAGCAGTTTCCTCTCAGCAGATTATAGATATATGGAGCAGTTTCCTCTCAGCAGATTATAGATACATGGAGCAGTTTCCTCTCAGCAGATTATAGATATATGGAGCAGTTTCCTCTCAGCAGATTATAGATATATGGAGCAGTTTCCTCTCAGCAGATTATAGATATATGGAGCAGTTTCCTCTCAGCAGATTATAGATATATGGAGCAGTTTCCTCTCAGCAGATTATAGATATATGGAGCAGTTTCCTCTCAGCAGATTATAGATATATGGAACAGTTACCTCTCAGCAGATTATAGATATATGGAGCAGTTTCCGCTCAGCAGATTATAGATATATGGAGCAGTTTCCTCTCAGCAGATTATAGATATATGGAGCAGTTTCCTCTCAGCAGATTATAGATACATGGAGCAGTTTCCTCTCAGCAGATTATAGATATATAGAGCAGTTTCCGCTCAGCAGATTATAGATATATAGAGCAGTTTCCGCTCAGCAGATTATAGATATATGGAGCAGTTTCCGCTCAGCAGATTATAGATATATGGAGCAGTTTCCTCTCAGCAGATTATAGATATATGGAGCAGTTTCCTCTCAGCAGATTATAGATACATGGAGCAGTTTCCTCTCAGCAGATTATAGATATATGGAGCAGTTTCCTCTCAGCAGATTATAGATATATGGAGCAGTTTCCTCTCAGCAGATTATAGATATATGGAGCAGTTTCCTCTCAGCAGATTATAGATATATGGAGCAGTTTCCTCTCAGCAGATTATAGATATATGGAGCAGTTTCCTCTCAGCAGATTATAGATATATAGAGCAGTTTCCGCTCAGCAGATTATAGATATATGGGGCAGTTTCCTCTCAGCAGATTATAGATATATGGAGCAGTTTCCTCTCAGCAGATTATAGATATATGGAGCAGTTTCCTCTCAGCAGATTATAGATATATGGAGCAGTTTCCGCTCAGCAGATTATAGAAATATGGAGCAGTTTCCTCTCAGCAGATTATAGATATATGGAGCAGTTTCCTCTCAGCAGATTATAGATATATGGAGCAGTTTCCTCTCAGCAGATTATAGATATATGGGGCAGTTTCCTCTCAGCAGATTATAGATATATGGAGCAGTTTCCTCTCAGCAGATTATAGATATATGGAGCAGTTTCCTCTCCGCAGATTATAGATATATGGAGCAGTTTCCTCTCCTCTCAGCAGATTATAGATATATGGAGCAGTTTCCTCTCCTCTCAGCAGATTTAAGATATATGGAGCAGTTTCCTCTCCTCTCAGCAGATTATAGATATATGGAGCAGTTTCCTCTCCGCAGATTATAGATATATGGAGCAGTTTCCTCTCCTCTCAGCAGATTATAGATATATGGAGCAGTTTCCTCTCAGCAGATTATAGATATATGGAGCAGTTTCCGCTCAGCAGATTATAGATATATGGAGCAGTTTCCTCTCAGCAGATTATAGATATATGGAGCAGTTTCCGCTCAGCAGATTATAGATATATGGAGCAGTTACCTCTCCGCTCAGCAGATTATAGATATATGGAGCAGTTACCTCTCAGCAGATTATAGATATATGGAGCAGTTTCCTCTCAGCAGATTATAGATATATGGAGCAGTTTCCGCTCAGCAGATTATAGATATATGGAGCAGTTACCTCTCCTCTCAGCAGATTATAGATATATGGAGCAGTTTCCTCTCAGCAGATTATAGATATATGGGGCAGTTACCTCTCAGCAGATTATAGATATATGGAGCAGTTTCCTCTCAGCAGATTATAGATATATGGAGCAGTTTCCTCTCCTCTCAGCAGATTATAGATATATGGAGCAGTTTCCTCTCAGCAGATTATAGATATATGGAGCAGTTACCTCTCAGCAGATTATAGATATATGGAGCAGTTTCCTCTCAGCAGATTATAGATATATGGAGCAGTTTCCGCTCAGCAGATTATAGATATATGGAACAGTTACCTCTCAGCAGATTATAGATATATGGAGCAGTTACCTCTCTGCAGATTATAGATATATGGAGCAGTTTCCTCTCAGCAGATTATAGATATATGGAGCAGTTTCCTCTCAGCAGATTATAGATATATGGAGCAGTTTCCTCTCAGCAGATTATAGATATATGGAGCAGTTTCCTCTCAGCAGATTATAGATATATGGAGCAGTTTCCTCTCAGCAGATTATAGATATATGGAACAGTTACCTCTCAGCAGATTATAGATATATGGAGCAGTTTCCGCTCAGCAGATTATAGATATATGGAGCAGTTTCCTCTCAGCAGATTATAGATATATGGAGCAGTTACCTCTCAGCAGATTATAGATATATGGAGCAGTTTCCTCTCAGCAGATTATAGATATATGGAACAGTTACCTCTCAGCAGATTATAGATATATGGAGCAGTTTCCGCTCAGCAGATTATAGATATATGGAGCAGTTTCCTCTCAGCAGATTATAGATATATGGAGCAGTTTCCTCTCAGCAGATTATAGATACATGGAGCAGTTTCCTCTCAGCAGATTATAGATATATAGAGCAGTTTCCGCTCAGCAGATTATAGATATATAGAGCAGTTTCCGCTCAGCAGATTATAGATATATGGAGCAGTTTCCGCTCAGCAGATTATAGATATATGGAGCAGTTTCCTCTCAGCAGATTATAGATATATGGAGCAGTTTCCTCTCAGCAGATTATAGATACATGGAGCAGTTTCCTCTCAGCAGATTATAGATATATGGAGCAGTTTCCTCTCAGCAGATTATAGATATATGGAGCAGTTTCCTCTCAGCAGATTATAGATATATGGAGCAGTTTCCTCTCAGCAGATTATAGATATATGGAGCAGTTTCCTCTCAGCAGATTATAGATATATGGAGCAGTTTCCTCTCAGCAGATTATAGATATATAGAGCAGTTTCCGCTCAGCAGATTATAGATATATGGGGCAGTTTCCTCTCAGCAGATTATAGATATATGGAGCAGTTTCCTCTCAGCAGATTATAGATATATGGAGCAGTTTCCGCTCAGCAGATTATAGATATATGGAGCAGTTTCCTCTCCTCTCAGCAGATTATAGATATATGGAGCAGTTTCCTCTCAGCAGATTATAGATATATGGAGCAGTTTCCTCTCAGCAGATTATACATATATGGAGCAGTTTCCTCTCAGCAGATTATAGATATATGGAGCAGTTTCCTCTCAGTAGATTATACATATATGGAGCAGTTTCCTCTCAGCAGATTATAGATATATGGAGCAGTTTCCTCTCAGCAGATTATAGATATATGGAGCAGTTTCCTCTCAGCAGATTATAGATATATGGAGCAGTTTCCGCTCAGCAGATTATAGAAATATGGAGCAGTTTCCTCTCAGCAGATTATAGATATATGGAGCAGTTTCCTCTCAGCAGATTATAGATATATGGAACAGTTTCCTCTCAGCAGATTATAGATATATGGAGCAGTTTCCTCTCAGCAGATTATGGATATATGGAGCAGTTTCCTCTCAGCAGATTATAGATATATGGAGCAGTTTCCTCTCAGCAGATTATAGATATATGGAGCAGTTTCCTCTCAGCAGATTATAGATATATGGAGCAGTTTCCTCTCAGCAGATTATGGATATATGGAGCAGTTTCCTCTCAGCAGATTATAGATATATGGAGCAGTTTCCTCTCAGCAGATTATAGATATATGGAGCAGTTTCCTCTCAGCAGATTATAGATATATGGAGCAGTTTCCTCTCAGCAGATTATAGATATATGGAGCAGTTTCCTCTCAGCAGATTATAGATATATGGATTAGTTTCCTCTCAGCAGATTATAGATATATGGAGCAGTTTCCTCTCAGCAGATTATAGATATATGGAGCAGTTTCCTCTCAGCAGATTATAGATATATGGAGCAGTTTCCTCTCAGCAGATTATAGATATATGGAGCAGTTTCCTCTCAGCAGATTATAGATATATGGAGCAGTTTCCGCTCAGCAGATTATAGAAATATGGAGCAGTTTCCTCTCAGCAGATTATAGATATATGGAGCAGTTTCCTCTCAGCAGATTATAGATATATGGAACAGTTTCCTCTCAGCAGATTATAGATATATGGAGCAGTTTCCTCTCAGCAGATTATGGATATATGGAGCAGTTTCCTCTCAGCAGATTATAGATATATGGAGCAGTTTCCTCTCAGCAGATTATAGATATATGGAGCAGTTTCCTCTCAGCAGATTATAGATATATGGAGCAGTTTCCTCTCAGCAGATTATGGATATATGGAGCAGTTTCCTCTCAGCAGATTATAGATATATGGAGCAGTTTCCTCTCAGCAGATTATAGATATATGGAGCAGTTTCCTCTCAGCAGATTATAGATATATGGAGCAGTTTCCTCTCAGCAGATTATAGATATATGGAGCAGTTTCCTCTCAGCAGATTATAGATATATGGATTAGTTTCCTCTCAGCAGATTATAGATATATGGAGCAGTTTCCTCTCAGCAGATTATAGATATATGGAGCAGTTTCCTCTCAGCAGATTATAGATATATGGAGCAGTTTCCGCTCAGCAGATTATAGATATATGGAGCAGTTTCCTCTCAGCAGATTATAGATATATGGAGCAGTTTCCTCTCAGCAGATTATAGATATATGGAGCAGTTTCCTCTCAGCAGATTATAGATATATGGGGCAGTTTCCTCTCAGCAGATTATAGATATATGGAGCAGTTTCCTCTCAGCAGATTATAGATATATGGAGCAGTTTCCTCTCCGCAGATTATAGATATATGGAGCAGTTTCCTCTCCTCTCAGCAGATTATAGATATATGGAGCAGTTTCCTCTCCTCTCAGCAGATTTAAGATATATGGAGCAGTTTCCTCTCCTCTCAGCAGATTATAGATATATGGAGCAGTTTCCTCTCCGCAGATTATAGATATATGGAGCAGTTTCCTCTCCTCTCAGCAGATTATAGATATATGGAGCAGTTTCCTCTCAGCAGATTATAGATATATGGAGCAGTTTCCGCTCAGCAGATTATAGATATATGGAGCAGTTTCCTCTCAGCAGATTATAGATATATGGAGCAGTTTCCGCTCAGCAGATTATAGATATATGGAGCAGTTACCTCTCCGCTCAGCAGATTATAGATATATGGAGCAGTTACCTCTCAGCAGATTATAGATATATGGAGCAGTTTCCTCTCAGCAGATTATAGATATATGGAGCAGTTTCCGCTCAGCAGATTATAGATATATGGAGCAGTTACCTCTCCTCTCAGCAGATTATAGATATATGGAGCAGTTTCCTCTCAGCAGATTATAGATATATGGGGCAGTTACCTCTCAGCAGATTATAGATATATGGAGCAGTTTCCTCTCAGCAGATTATAGATATATGGAGCAGTTTCCTCTCCTCTCAGCAGATTATAGATATATGGAGCAGTTTCCTCTCAGCAGATTATAGATATATGGAGCAGTTACCTCTCAGCAGATTATAGATATATGGAGCAGTTTCCTCTCAGCAGATTATAGATATATGGAGCAGTTTCCGCTCAGCAGATTATAGATATATGGAGCAGTTTCCTCTCAGCAGATTATAGATATATGGAGCAGTTTCCTGTACTCTCAGCAGATTATAGATATATGGAGCAGTTTCCTCTCAGCAGATTATAGATATATGGGGCAGTTACCTCTCAGCAGATTATAGATATATGGAGCAGTTTCCTCTCAGCAGATTATAGATATATGGATCAGTTTCCTCTCCTCTCAGCAGATTATAGATATATGGAGCAGTTTCTTCTCAGCAGATTATAGATATATGGAGCAGTTTCCGCTCAGCAGAATATAGATATATGGAGCAGTTTCCTCTCAGCAGATTATAGATATATGGAGCAGTTTCCTCTCAGCAGATTATAGATATATGGAGCAGTTTCCTCTCAGCAGATTATAGATATATGGAGCAGTTTCCGCTCAGCAGATTATAGATATATGGAGCAGTTACCTCTCAGCAGATTATAGATATATGGAGCAGTTACCTCTCAGCAGATTATAGATATATGGAGCAGTTACCTCTCAGCAGATTATAGATATATGGAGCAGTTTCCGCTCAGCAGATTATACATACATGGAGCAGTTTCCTCTCAGCAGATTATAGATATATGGAACAGTTTCCGCTCAGCAGATTATAGATATATGGGGCAGTTACCTCTCAGCAGATTATAGATATATGGGGCAGTTACCTCTCAGCAGATTATAGATATATGGAGCAGTTTCCGCTCAGCAGATTATAGATATATGGAGCAGTTTCCTCTCAGCAGATTATACATATATGGAGCAGTTTCCTCTCAGCAGATTATAGATATATGGAGCAGTTTCCGCTCAGCAGATTATAGATATATAGAGCAGTTTCCTCTCAGCAGATTATAGATATATGGAGCAGTTTCCTCTCAGCAGATTATAGATATATGGAGCAGTTTCCTCTCAGCAGATTATAGATATATGGAGCAGTTTCCTCTCAGCAGATTATAGATATATGGAGCAGTTTCCTCTCAGCAGATTATACATATATGGAGCAGTTTCCTCTCAGCAGATTATAGATATATGGAGCAGTTTCCTCTCAGCAGATTATAGATATATGGAGCAGTTTCCGCTCAGCAGATTATAGATATATGGAGCAGTTACCTCTCAGCAGATTATAGATATATGGAGCAGTTACCTCTCAGCAGATTATAGATATATGGAGCAGTTACCTCTCAGCAGATTATAGATATATGGAGCAGTTTCCGCTCAGCAGATTATACATATATGGAGCAGTTTCCTCTCAGCAGATTATAGATATATGGAGCAGTTTCCGCTCAGCAGATTATAGATATATGGGGCAGTTACCTCTCAGCAGATTATAGATATATGGGGCAGTTACCTCTCAGCAGATTATAGATATATGGAGCAGTTTCCGCTCAGCAGATTATAGATATATGGAGCAGTTTCCGCTCAGCAGATTATAGATATATGGAGCAGTTTCCTGTCAGCAGATTATAGATATATGGAGCAGTTTCCGCTCAGCAGATTATAGATATATGGAGCAGTTTCCGCTCAGCAGATTATAGATATATGGAGCAGTTACCTCTCAGCAGATTATAGATATATGGGGCAGTTACCTCTCAGCAGATTATAGATATATGGGGCAGTTACCTCTCAGCAGATTATAGATATATGGAGCAGTTTCCGCTCAGCAGATTATAGATATATGGAGCAGTTTCCTCTCAGCAGATTATAGATATATGGAGCAGTTTCCTCTCAGCAGATTATAGATATATGGAGCAGTTTCCTCTCAGCAGATTATAGATATATGGAGCAGTTTCCGCTCAGCAGATTATAGATATATGGAGCAGTTACCTCTCCGCTCAGCAGATTATAGATATATGGAGCAGTTACCTCTCAGCAGATTATAGATATATGGAGCAGTTTCCTCTCAGCAGATTATAGATATATGGAGCAGTTTCCTGTCCTCTCAGCAGATTATAGATATATGGAGCAGTTTCCTCTCAGCAGATTATAGATATATGGGGCAGTTACCTCTCAGCAGATTATAGATATATGGAGCAGTTTCCTCTCAGCAGATTATAGATATATGGAGCAGTTTCCGCTCAGCAGATTATAGATATATGGAGCAGTTTCCTCTCAACAAATTATAGATATATGGAGCAGTTTCCTCTCCGCTCAGAAGATTATAGATATATGGAGCAGTTTCCGCTCCGCAGATTATAGATATATGGGGCAGTTACCTCTCAGCAGATTATAGATATATGGAGCAGTTTCCTCTCCTCTCAGCAGATTATAGATATATGGAGTAGTTTCCTCTCAGCAGATTATAGATATATGGAGCAGTTTCCTCTCAGCAGATTATAGATATATGGAGCAGTTTACTCTCAGCAGATTATAGATATATGGAGCAGTTTCCTCTCAGCAGATTATAGATATATGGAGCAGTTTCCTCTCAGCAGATTATAGATATATGGAGCAGTTTCCTCTCAGCAGATTATAGATATATGGAGCAGTTTCCGCTCAGCAGATTATAGATATATGGAGCAGTTACCTCTCAGCAGATTATAGATATATGGAGAAGTTTCCTCTCCGCAGATTATAGATATATGGAGCAGTTACCTCTCAGCAGATTATAGATATATGGAGCAGTTTCCTCTCAGCAGATTATAGATATATGGAGCAGTTTCCTCTCAGCAGATTATAGATATATGGAGCAGTTTCCTCTCCGCTCAGCAGATTATAGATATATAGAGCAGTTTCCTCTCAGCAGATTATAGATATATGGAGTAGTTTCCGCTCAGCAGATTATAGATATATGGAGCAGTTACCTCTCAGCAGATTATAGATATATGGAGCAGTTTCCTCTCAGCAGATTATTGATATATGGAACAGTTACCTCTCAGCAGATTATAGAT
Source organism: Ranitomeya imitator (assembly GCF_032444005.1). Classification (NCBI taxonomy): domain Eukaryota; kingdom Metazoa; phylum Chordata; class Amphibia; order Anura; family Dendrobatidae; genus Ranitomeya; species Ranitomeya imitator. Next base: position 713,876,668 of record NC_091286.1, on the reverse strand, counting down.
ATATGGAGCAGTCTCCGCTCAGCAGATTATAGATATATGGAGCAGTTTCCGCTCAGCAGATTATAGATATATGGGGCAGTTACCTCTCAGCAGATTATAGATATATGAGGCAGTTACCTCTCAGCAGATTATAGATATATGGGGCAGTTACCTCTCAGCAGATTATAGATATATGGAGCAGTTTCCGCTCAGCAGATTATAGATATATGGAGCAGTTTCCTCTCAGCAGATTATAGATATATGGAGCAGTTTCCTCTCAGCAGATTATAGATATATGGAGCAGTTTCCTCTCAGCAGATTATAGATATATGGAGCAGTTTCCTCTCAGAAGATTATAGATATATGGAGCAGTTTCCTCTCAGCAGATTATAGATATATGGAGCAGTTTCCTCTCAGCAGATTATAGATATATGGAGCAGTTTCCTCTCAGCAGATTATAGATATATGGAGCAGTTTCCTCTCAGCAGATTATAGATATATGGAGCAGTTTCCTCTCAGCAGATTATAGATATATGGAGCAGTTTCCTCTCAGCAGATTATAGATATATGGAGCAGTTTCCGCTCAGCAGATTATAGATATATGGAGCAGTTTCCTCTCAGCAGATTACAGATATATGGAGCAGTTTCCGCTCAGCAGATTATAGATATATGGAGCAGTTACCTCTCCGCTCAGCAGATTATAGATATATGGAGCAGTTACCTCTCAGCAGATTATAGATATATGGAGCAGTTTCCTCTCAGCAGATTATAGATATATGGAGCAGTTTCCTGTCCTCTCAGCAGATTATAGATATATGGAGCAGTTTCCTCTCAGCAGATTAAAGATATATGGGGCAGTTACCTCTCAGCAGATTATAGATATATGGAGCAGTTTCCTCTCAGCAGATTATAGATATATGGAGCAGTTTCCTCTCAGCAGATTATAGATATATGGAGCAGTTTTCTCTCCTCTCAGCAGATTATAGATATATGGAGCAGTTTCCTCTCAGCAGATTATAGATATATGGGGCAGTTACCTCTCAGCAGATTATAGATATATGGAGCAGTTTCCTCTCAGCAGATTATAGATATATGGAGCAGTTTCCTCTCCTCTCAGCAGATTATAGATATATGGAGCAGTTTCCTCTCAGCAGATTATACATATATGGAGCAGTTTCCTCTCAGCAGATTATAGATATATGGGGCAGTTACCTCTCAGCAGATTATAGATATATGGAGCAGTTTCCTCTCAGCAGATTATAGATATATGGAGCAATTTCCTCTCAGCAGATTATAGATATATGGAGCAGTTTACTCTCAGCAGATTATAGATATATGGAGCAGTTTCCTCTCAGCAGATTATAGATATATGGAGCAGTTTCCTCTCAGCAGATTATAGATATATGGAGCAGTTTCCGCTCAGCAGATTATAGATATATGGAGCAGTTACCTCTCAGCAGATTATAGATATATGGAGCAGTTTCCTCTCCGCAGATTATAGATATATGGAGCAGTTACCTCTCAGCAGATTATAGATATATGGAGCAGTTACCTCTCAGCAGATTATAGATATATGGAGCAGTTTCCTCTCAGCAGATTATAGATATATGGAGCAGTTTCCTCTCCGCTCAGCAGATTATAGATATATGGAGCAGTTTCCTCTCAGCAGATTATAGATATATGGAGCAGTTTCCGCTCAGCAGATTATAGATATATGGAGCAGTTACCTCTCAGCAGATTATAGATATATGGAGCAGTTTCCTCTCAGCAGATTATAGATATATGGAGCAGTTTCCTCTCAGCAGATTATAGATATATGGAGCAGTCTCCTCTCAGCAGATTATAGATATATGGAACAGTTTCCTCTCAGCAGATTATAGATATATGGAGCAATTTCCTCTCAGCAGATTATAGATATATGGAGCAGTTTCCTCTCAGCAGATTATAGATAAATGGAGCAGTTTCCTCTCAGCAGATTATAGATATATGGAGCAGTTTCCTCTCAGCAGATTATAGATATATGGAGCAGTTACCTCTCAGCAGATTATAGATATATGGAGCAGTTTCCTCTCAGCAGATTATAGATATATGGAGCAGTTTCCTCTCAGCAGATTATAGATATATGGAGCAGTTTCCTCTCAGCAGATTATAGATATATGGAGCAGTTTCCGCTCAGCAGATTATAGATATATGAGGCAGTTACCTCTCCTCTCAGCAGATTATAGATATATGGAGCAGTTTCCTCTCAGCAGATTATAGATATATGGAGCAGTTTCCTCTCAGCAGATTATAGATATATGGAGCAGTTTCCTCTCAGCAGATTATAGATATATGGAGCAGTTTCCTCTCAGCAGATTATAGATATATGGAGCAGTTACCTCTCAGCAGATTATAGATATATGGAGCAGTTTCCTCTCAGCAGATTATAGATATATGGAGCAGTTTCCTCTCAGCAGATTATAGATATATGGAGCAGTTTCCTCTCAGCAGATTATAGATATATGGAGCAGTCTCCGCTCAGCAGATTATAGATATATGGAGCAGTTTCCGCTCAGCAGATTATAGATATATGGGGCAGTTACCTCTCAGCAGATTATAGATATATGAGGCAGTTACCTCTCAGCAGATTATAGATATATGGGGCAGTTACCTCTCAGCAGATTATAGATATATGGAGCAGTTTCCGCTCAGCAGATTATAGATATATGGAGCAGTTTCCTCTCAGCAGATTATAGATATATGGAGCAGTTTCCTCTCAGCAGATTATAGATATATGGAGCAGTTTCCTCTCAGCAGATTATAGATATATGGAGCAGTTTCCTCTCAGCAGATTATAGATATATGGAGCAGTTTCCTCTCAGCAGATTATAGATATATGGAGCAGTTTCCTCTCAGCAGATTATAGATATATGGAGCAGTTTCCTCTCAGCAGATTATAGATATATGGAGCAGTTTCCTCTCAGCAGATTATAGATATATGGAGCAGTTTCCTCTCAGCAGATTATAGATATATGGAGCAGTTTCCTCTCAGCAGATTATAGATATATGGAGCAGTTTCCGCTCAGCAGATTATAGATATATGGAGCAGTTTCCTCTCAGCAGATTACAGATATATGGAGCAGTTTCCGCTCAGCAGATTATAGATATATGGAGCAGTTACCTCTCCGCTCAGCAGATTATAGATATATGGAGCAGTTACCTCTCAGCAGATTATAGATATATGGAGCAGTTTCCTCTCAGCAGATTATAGATATATGGAGCAGTTTTCTCTCCTCTCAGCAGATTATAGATATATGGAGCAGTTTCCTCTCAGCAGATTATAGATATATGGGGCAGTTACCTCTCAGCAGATTATAGATATATGGAGCAGTTTCCTCTCAGCAGATTATAGATATATGGAGCAGTTTCCTCTCCGCAGATTATAGATATATGGAGCAGTTACCTCTCAGCAGATTATAGATATATGGAGCAGTTTCCTCTCAGCAGATTATAGATATATGGAGCAGTTTCCTCTCCGCTCAGCAGATTATAGATATATGGAGCAGTTTCCTCTCAGCAGATTATAGATATATGGAGCAGTTTCCGCTCAGCAGATTATAGATATATGGAGCAGTTACCTCTCAGCAGATTATAGATATATGGAGCAGTTTCCTCTCAGCAGATTATAGATATATGGAGCAGTTTCCTCTCAGCAGATTATAGATATATGGAGCAGTCTCCTCTCAGCAGATTATAGATATATGGAACAGTTTCCTCTCACCAGATTATAGATATATGGAGCAGTTTCCTCTCAGCAGATTATAGATATATGGAGCAGTTTCCTCTCAGCAGATTATAGATATATGGAGCAGTTTCCTCTCAGCAGATTATAGATATATGGAGCAGTTTCCTCTCAGCAGATTATAGATATATGGAGCAGTTACCTCTCAGCAGATTATAGATATATGGAGCAGTTTCCTCTCAGCAGATTATAGATATATGGAGCAGTTTCCTCTCAGCAGATTATAGATATATGGAGCAGTTTCCTCTCAGCAGATTATAGATATATGGAGCAGTTTCCGCTCAGCAGATTATAGATATATGAGGCAGTTACCTCTCCTCTCAGCAGATTATAGATATATGGAGCAGTTTCCTCTCAGCAGATTATAGATATATGGAGCAGTTTCCTCTCAGCAGATTATAGATATATGGAGCAGTTTCCTCTCAGCAGATTATAGATATATGGAGCAGTTTCCTCTCAGCAGATTATAGATATATGGAGCAGTTACCTCTCAGCAGATTATAGATATATGGAGCAGTTTCCTCTCAGCAGATTATAGATATATGGAGCAGTTTCCTCTCAGCAGATTATAGATATATGGAGCAGTTTCCTCTCAGCAGATTATAGATATATGGAGCAGTCTCCGCTCAGCAGATTATAGATATATGGAGCAGTTTCCGCTCAGCAGATTATAGATATATGGGGCAGTTACCTCTCAGCAGATTATAGATATATGAGGCAGTTACCTCTCAGCAGATTATAGATATATGGGGCAGTTACCTCTCAGCAGATTATAGATATATGGAGCAGTTTCCGCTCAGCAGATTATAGATATATGGAGCAGTTTCCTCTCAGCAGATTATAGATATATGGAGCAGTTTCCTCTCAGCAGATTATAGATATATGGAGCAGTTTCCTCTCAGCAGATTATAGATATATGGAGCAGTTTCCTCTCAGCAGATTATAGATATATGGAGCAGTTTCCTCTCAGCAGATTATAGATATATGGAGCAGTTTCCTCTCAGCAGATTATAGATATATGGAGCAGTTTCCTCTCAGCAGATTATAGATATATGGAGCAGTTTCCTCTCAGCAGATTATAGATATATGGAGCAGTTTCCTCTCAGCAGATTATAGATATATGGAGCAGTTTCCTCTCAGCAGATTATAGATATATGGAGCAGTTTCCGCTCAGCAGATTATAGATATATGGAGCAGTTTCCTCTCAGCAGATTACAGATATATGGAGCAGTTTCCGCTCAGCAGATTATAGATATATGGAGCAGTTACCTCTCCGCTCAGCAGATTATAGATATATGGAGCAGTTACCTCTCAGCAGATTATAGATATATGGAGCAGTTTCCTCTCAGCAGATTATAGATATATGGAGCAGTTTCCTGTCCTCTCAGCAGATTATAGATATATGGAGCAGTTTCCTCTCAGCAGATTATAGATATATGGGGCAGTTACCTCTCAGCAGATTATAGATATATGGAGCAGTTTCCTCTCAGCAGATTATAGATATATGGAGCAGTTTCCTCTCAGCAGATTATAGATATATGGAGCAGTTTTCTCTCCTCTCAGCAGATTATAGATATATGGAGCAGTTTCCTCTCAGCAGATTATAGATATATGGGGCAGTTACCTCTCAGCAGATTATAGATATATGGAGCAGTTTCCTCTCAGCAGATTATAGATATATGGAGCAGTTTCCTCTCCTCTCAGCAGATTATAGATATATGGAGCAGTTTCCTCTCAGCAGATTATAGATATATGGAGCAGTTTCCTCTCAGCAGATTATAGATATATGGAGCAGTTTACTCTCAGCAGATTATAGATATATGGAGCAGTTTCCTCTCAACAGATTATAGATATATGGAGCAGTTTCCTCTCAGCAGATTATAGATATATGGAGCAGTTTCCGCTCAGCAGATTATAGATATATGGAGCAGTTACCTCTCAGCAGATTATAGATATATGGAGCAGTTTCCTCTCAGCAGATTATAGATATATGGAGCAGTTTCCTGTCCTCTCAGCAGATTATAGATATATGGAGCAGTTTCCTCTCAGCAGATTATAGATATATGGGGCAGTTACCTCTCAGCAGATTATAGATATATGGAGCAGTTTCCTCTCAGCAGATTATAGATATATGGAGCAGTTTCCTCTCAGCAGATTATAGATATATGGAGCAGTTTTCTCTCCTCTCAGCAGATTATAGATATATGGAGCAGTTTCCTCTCAGCAGATTATAGATATATGGGGCAGTTACCTCTCAGCAGATTATAGATATATGGAGCAGTTTCCTCTCAGCAGATTATAGATATATGGAGCAGTTTCCTCTCCTCTCAGCAGATTATAGATATATGGAGCAGTTTCCTCTCAGCAGATTATAGATATATGGAGCAGTTTCCTCTCAGCAGATTATAGATATATGGAGCAGTTTACTCTCAGCAGATTATAGATATATGGAGCAGTTTCCTCTCAACAGATTATAGATATATGGAGCAGTTTCCTCTCAGCAGATTATAGATATATGGAGCAGTTTCCGCTCAGCAGATTATAGATATATGGAGCAGTTACCTCTCAGCAGATTATAGATATATGGAGCAGTTTCCTCTCCGCAGATTATAGATATATGGAGCAGTTACCTCTCAGCAGATTATAGATATATGGAGCAGTTACCTCTCAGCAGATTATAGATATATGGAGCAGTTTCCTCTCAGCAGATTATAGATATATGGAGCAGTTTCCTCTCCGCTCAGCAGATTATAGATATATGGAGCAGTTTCCTCTCAGCAGATTATAGATATATGGAGCAGTTTCCGCTCAGCAGATTATAGATATATGGAGCAGTTACCTCTCAGCAGATTATAGATATATGGAGCAGTTTCCTCTCAGCAGATTATAGATATATGGAGCAGTTTCCTCTCAGCAGATTATAGATATATGGAGCAGTCTCCTCTCAGCAGATTATAGATATATGGAACAGTTTCCTCTCAGCAGATTATAGATATATGGAGCAGTTTCCTCTCAGCAGATTATAGATATATGGAGCAGTTTCCTCTCAGCAGATTATAGATATATGGAGAAGTTTCCTCTCAGCAGATTATAGATATATGGAGCAGTTTCCTCTCAGCAGATTATAGATATATGGAGCAGTTACCTCTCAGCAGATTATAGATATATGGAGCAGTTTCCTCTCAGCAGATTATAGATATATGGAGCAGTTTCCTCTCAGCAGATTATAGATATATGAAACAGTTTCCTCTCAGCAGATTATAGATATATGGAGCAGTTTCCGCTCAGCAGATTATAGATATATGGAGCAGTTTCCTCTCAGCAGATTATAGATATATGGAGCAGTTTCCTCTCAGCAGATTATAGATATATGGAGCAGTTTCCTCTCAGCAGATTATAGATATATGGAGCAGTTTCCTCTCAGCAGATTATAGATATATGGAGCAGTTTCCTCTCAGCAGATTATAGATATATGGAGCAGTTTCCTCTCAGCAGATTATAGATATATGGAGCAGTTTCCTCTCAGCAGATTATAGATATATGGAGCAGTTTCCTCTCAGCAGATTACAGATATATGGAGCAGTTTCCTTTCAGCAGATTACAGATATATGGAGCAGTTTCCTCTCAGCAGATTATAGATATATGGAGCAGTTTCCTCTCAGCAGATTATAGATATATGGAGCAGTTTCCTCTCAGCAGATTATAGATATATGGAGCAGTTTCCTCTCCGCTCAGCAGATTATAGATATATGGAGCAGTTTCCGCTCAGCAGATTATAGATATATGGAGCAGTATCCTCTCAGCAGATTATAGATATATGGAGCAGTTTCCTCTCAGCAGATTATAGATATATGGAGCAGTTTCCTCTCAGCAGATTATAGATATATGGAGCAGTTTCCTCTCAGCAGATTATAGATATATGGAGCAGTTTCCTCTCAGCAGATTATAGATATATGGAGCAGTTTCCGCTCAGCAGATTATAGATATATGGAGCAGTTTCCTCTCAGCAGATTATAGATATATGGAGCAGTTTCCTCTCAGCAGATTATAGATATATGGAGCAGTTTCCTCTCAGCAGACTATAGATATATGGAGCAGTTTCCTCTCAGCAGATTATAGATATATGGAGCAGTTACCTCTCCGCTTAGCAGATTATAGATATATGGAGCAGTTTCCTCTCAGCAGATTATAGATATATGGAGCAGTTTCCTCTCAGCAGATTATAGATATATGGAGCAGTTTCCTCTCAGCAGATTATAGATATATGGAGCAGTTTCCTCTCCGCTCAGCAGATTATAGATATATGGAGCAGTTTCCTCTCAGTAGATTATAGATATATGGAGCAGTTTCCTCTCAGCAGATTATAGATATATGGAGCAGTTTCCTCTCCGCTCAGCAGATTATAGATATATGGAGCAGTATCCTCTCAGCAGATTATAGATATATGGAGCAGTTTCCGCTCAGCAGATTATAGATATATGGAGCAGTTTCCTCTCCGCAGATTATAGATATATGGAGCAGTTACCTCTCCTCTCAGCAGATTATAGATATATGGAGCAGTTTCCTCTCAGCAGATTATAGATATATGGAGCAGTTACCTCTCCGCTCAGCAGATTATAGATATATGGAGCAGTTTCCTCTCAGCAGATTATAGATATATGGAGCAGTTTCCTCTCAGCAGATTATAGATATATGGAGCAGTTTCCTCTCAGCAGATTATAGATATATGGAGCAGTTTCCTCTCAGCAGATTATAGATATATGGAGCAGTTTCCTCTCAGCAGATTATAGATATATGGAGCAGTTTCCGCTCAGCAGATTATAGATATATGGAGCAGTTTCCTCTCAGCAGATTATAGATATATGGAGCAGTTTCCTCTCAGCAAATTATAGATATATGGAGCAGTTTCCTCTCAGCAGATTATAGATATATGGAGCAGTTTCCTCTCAGCAGATTATAGATATATGGAGCAGTTTCCTCTCAGCAGATTATAGATATATGGAGCAGTTTCCTCTCAGCAGATTATAGATATATGGAGCAGTTTCCTCTCAGCAGATTACAGATATATGGAGCAGTTTCCTTTCAGCAGATTACAGATATATGGAGCAGTTTCCTCTCAGCAGATTATAGATATATGGAGCAGTTTCCTCTCAGCAGATTATAGATATATGGAGCAGTTTCCTCTCAGCAGATTATAGATATATGGAGCAGTTTCCTCTCCGCTCAGCAGATTATAGATATATGGAGCAGTTTCCGCTCAGCAGATTATAGATATATGGAGCAGTATCCTCTCAGCAGATTATAGATATATGGAGCAGTTTCCTCTCAGCAGATTATAGATATATGGAGCAGTTTCCTCTCAGCAGATTATAGATATATGGAGCAGTTTCCTCTCAGCAGATTATAGATATATGGAGCAGTTTCCTCTCAGCAGATTATAGATATATGGAGCAGTTTCCGCTCAGCAGATTATAGATATATGGAGCAGTTTCCTCTCAGCAGATTATAGATATATGGAGCAGTTTCCTCTCAGCAGATTATAGATATATGGAGCAGTTTCCTCTCAGCAGATTATAGATATATGGAGCAGTTTCCTCTCAGCAGATTATAGATATATGGAGCAGTTACCTCTCCGCTTAGCAGATTATATATATATGGAGCAGTTTCCTCTCAGCAGATTATAGATATATGGAGCAGTTTCCTCTCAGCAGATTATAGATATATGGAGCAGTTTCCGCTCAGCAGATTATAGATATATGGAGCAGTTTCCTCTCAGCAGATTATAGATATATGGAGCAGTTTCCTCTCAGCAGATTATAGATATATGGAGCAGTTTCCTCTCAGCAGATTATAGATATATGGAGCAGTTTCCTCTCAGCAGATTATAGATATATGGAGCAGTTTCCTCTCAGCAGATTATAGATATATGGAGCAGTTTCCTCTCAGCAGATTATAGATATATGGAGCAGTTTCCTCTCAGCAGATTATAGATATATGGAGCAGTTTCCTCTCAGCAGATTATAGATATATGGAGCAGTTTCCTCTCAGCAGATTATAGATATATGGAGCAGTTTCCTCTCAGCAGATTACAGATATATGGAGCAGTTTCCTCTCAGCAGATTACAGATATATGGAGCAGTTTCCTCTCAGCAGATTACAGATATATGGAGCAGTTTCCTCTCAGCAGATTATAGATATATGGAGCAGTTTCCTCTCAGCAGATTATAGATATATGGAGCAGTTTCCTCTCAGCAGATTATAGATATATGGAGCAGTTTCCTCTCCGCTCAGCAGATTATAGATATATGGAGCAGTTTCCGCTCAGCAGATTATAGATATATGGAGCAGTATCCTCTCAGCAGATTATAGATATATGGAGCAGTTTCCTCTCAGCAGATTATAGATATATGGAGCAGTTTCCTCTCAGCAGATTATAGATATATGGAGCAGTTTCCTCTCAGCAGATTATAGATATATGGAGCAGTTTCCTCTCAGCAGATTATAGATATATGGAGCAGTTTCCGCTCAGCAGATTATAGATATATGGAGCAGTTTCCTCTCAGCAGATTATAGATATATGGAGCAGTTTCTTCTCAGCAGATTATAGATATATGGAGCAGTTTCCTCTCAGCAGATTATAGATATATGGAGCAGTTTCCTCTCAGCAGATTATAGATTTATGGAGCAGTTACCTCTCCGCTCAGCAGATTATAGATATATGGAGCAGTTTCCTCTCAGCAGATTATAGATATATGGAGCAGTTTCCTCTCAGCAGATTATAGATATATGGAGCAGTTTCCTCTCAGCAGATTATAGATATATGGAGCAGTTTCCTCTCAGCAGATTATAGATATATGGAGCAGTTTCTGCTCAGCAGATTATAGATATATGGAGCAGTTTCCTCTCAGCAGATTATAGATATATGGAGCAGTTTCCTCTCAGCAGATTATAGATATATGGAGCAGTTTCCTCTCAGCAGATTATAGATATATGGAGCAGTTTCCGCTCAGCAGATTATAGATATATGGAGCAGTTTCCTCTCAGCAGATTATAGATATATGGAGCAGTTTCCTCTCAGCAGATTATAGATATATGGAGCAGTTTCCTCTCAGCAGATTATAGATATATGGAGCAGTTTCCTCTCAGCAGATTATAGATATATGGAGCAGTTTCCTCTCAGCAGATTACAGATATATGGAGCAGTTTCCTCTCAGCAGATTACAGATATATGGAGCAGTTTCCTCTCAGCAGATTACAGATATATGGAGCAGTTTCCTCTCAGCAGATTACAGATATATGGAGCAGTTTCCTCTCAGCAGATTATAGATATATGGAGCAGTTTCCTCTCAGCAGATTATAGATATATGGAGCAGTTTCCTCTCCGCTCAGCAGATTATAGATATATGGAGCAGTTTCCGCTCAGCAGATTATAGATATATGGAGCAGTATCCTCTCAGCAGATTATAGATATATGGAGCAGTTTCCTCTCAGCAGATTATAGATATATGGAGCAGTTTCCTCTCAGCAGATTATAGATATATGGAGCAGTTTCCTCTCAGCAGATTATAGATATATGGAGCAGTTTCCTCTCAGCAGATTATAGATATATGGAGCAGTTTCCTCTCAGCAGATTATAGATATATGGAGCAGTTTCCTCTCAGCAGATTATAGATATATGGAGCAGTTTCCTCTCAGCAGATTATAGATATATGGAGCAGTTTCCGCTCAGCAGATTATAGATATATGGAGCAGTTTCCGCTCAGCAGATTATAGATATATGGAGCAGTTTCCTCTCAGCAGATTATAGATATATGGAGCAGTTTCCTCTCAGCAGATTATATATATATGGAGCAGTTTCCTCTCAGCAGATTATAGATATATGGAGCAGTTTCCTCTCAGCAGATTATAGATATATGGAGCAGTTTCCTCTCAGCAGATTATAGATATATGGAGCAGTTTCCTCTCAGCAGATTATAGATATATGGAGCAGTTTCCTCTCAGCAGATTATAGATTTATGGAGCAGTTTCCGCTCAGCAGATTATAGATATATGGAGCAGTTTCCTCTCAGCAGATTATAGATATATGGAGCAGTTTCCTCTCAGCAGATTATAGATATATGGAGCAGTTTCCTCTCAGCAGATTATAGATATATGGAGCAGTTTCCTCTCAGCAGATTATAGATATATGGAGCAGTTTCCTCTCAGCAGATTATAGATATATGGGGCAGTTTCCTCTCAGCAGATTATAGATATATGGGGCAGTTTCCTCTCAGCAGATTATAGATATATGGAGCAGTTTCCGCTCAGCAGATTATAGATATATGGAGCAGTTTCCTCTCAGCAGATTATAGATATATGGAGCAGTTTCCTCTCAGCAGATTATAGATATATGGAGCAGTTTCCGCTCAGCAGATTATAGATATATGGAGCAGTTTCCTCTCAGCAGATTATAGATATATGGAGCAGTTTCTTCTCAGCAGATTATAGATATATGGAGCAGTTTCCTCTCAGCAGATTATACATATATGGAGCAGTTTCCTCTCAGCAGATTATAGATATATGGAGCAGTTTCCTCTCAGCAGATTATAGATATATGGAGCAGTTTCCTCTCAGCAGATTATAGATATATGGAGCAGTTTCCTCTCAGCAGATTATAGATATATGGAGCAGTTTCCTCTCAGCAGATTATAGATATATGGAGCAGTTTCCGCTCAGCAGATTATAGATATATGGAGCAGTTTCCTCTCAGCAGATTATAGATATATGGAGCAGTTTCCTCTCAGCAGATTATAGATATATGGAGCAGTTTCCTCTCAGCAGATTATAGATATATGGAGCAGTTTCCTCTCAGCAGATTATAGATATATGGAGCAGTTTCCTCTCAGCAGATTATAGATATATGGAGCAGTTTCCTCTCAGCAGATTATAGATATATGGAGCAGTTTCCGCTCAGCAGATTATACATATATGGAGCAGTTTCCTCTCCGCAGATTATAGATATATGGAGCAGTTTCCTCTCCGCAGATTATAGATATATGGCGCAGTTTCCTCTCAGCAGATTATAGATATATGGAGCAGTTTCCGCTCAGCAGATTATAGATATATGGAGCAGTTTCCTCTCAGCAGATTATAGATATATGGAGCAGTTTCCTCTCAGCAGATTATAGATATATGGAGCAGTTTCCTCTCAGCAGATTATACATATATGGAGCAGTTTCCTCTCAGCAGATTATAGATATATGGAGCAGTTTCCTCTCAGCAGATTATAGATATATGGACCAGTTTCTTCTCAGCAGATTATAGATATATGGAGCAGTTTCCTCTCAGCAGATTATAGATATATGGAGCAGTTTCCTCTCAGCAGATTATAGATATATGGAGCAGTTACCTCTCCGCTCAGCAGATTATAGATATATGGAGCAGTTACCTCTCCGCTCAGCAGATTATAGATATATGGAGCAGTTTCCTCTCAGCAGATTATAGATATATGGAGCAGTTACCGCTCAGCAGATTATAGATATATGGAGCAGTTTCCTCTCAGCAGATTATAGATATATGGAGCAGTTACCTCTCAGCAGATTATAGATATATGGAGCAGTTACCTCTCAGCAGATTATAGATATATGGAGCAGTTTCCTCTCAGCAGATTATAGATATATGGAGCAGTTTCCTCTCAGCAGATTATACATATATGGAACAGTTTCCTCTCAGCAGATTATAGATATATGGAGCAGTTTCCTCTCAGCAGATTATAGATATATGGAGCAGTTTCCGCTCAGCAGATTATAGATATATGGAGCAGTTTCCTCTCAACAGATTATAGATATATGGAGCAGTTTCCGCTCAGCAGATTATAGATATATGGAGCAGTTACCTCTCAGCAGATTATAGATATATGGGGCAGTTTCCTCTCAGCAGATTATAGATATATGGAGCAGTTTCCTCTCAGCAGATTATAGATATATGGAGCAGTTTCCTCTCAGCAGATTATAGATATATGGAGCAGTTACCTCTCAGCAGATTATAGATATATGGAGCAGTTTCCGATCAGCAGATTATAGATATATGGAGCAGTTTCCTCTCAGCAGATTATAGATATATGGAGCAGTTTCCGCTCAGCAGATTATAGATGTATGGAGCAGTTTCCTCTCAGCAGATTATAGATATATGGAGCAGTTTCCTCTCAGCAGATTATAGATATATGGAGCAGTTTCCTCTCAGCAGATTATAGATATATGGAGCAGTTTCCTCTCAGCAGATTATAGATATATGGAGCAGTTACCTCTCAGCAGATTATAGATATATGGGGCAGTTACCTCTCAGCAGATTATAGATATATGGAGCAGTTTCCGCTCAGCAGATTATAGATGTATGGAGCAGTTTCCTCTCAGCAGATTATAGATATATGGAGCAGTTTCCTCTCAGCAGATTATAGATATATGGAGCAGTTTCCTCTCAGCAGATTATAGATATATGGAGCAGTTACCTCTCAGCAGATTATAGATATATGGAGCAGTTTCCTCTCAGCAGATTATAGATATATGGAGCAGTTTCCTCTCAGCAGATTATACATATATGGAGCAGTTACCTCTCAGCAGATTATAGATATATGGGGCAGTTACCTCTCCGCTCAGCAGATTATAGATATATGGAGCAGTTACCTCTCAGCAGATTATAGATATATGGAGCAGTTTCCTCTCAGCAGATTATAGATATATGGAGCAGTTACCTCTCAGCAGATTATAGATATATGGAGCAGTTTCCTCTCAGCAGATTATAGATATATGGAGCAGTTTCCTCTCAGCAGATTATACATATATGGAGCAGTTACCTCTCAGCAGATTATAGATATATGGAGCAGTTTCCTCTCAGCAGATTATAGATATATGGAGTAGTTTCCTCTCAGCAGATTATACATATATGGAGCAGTTTCCTCTCAGCAGATTATAGATATATGGAGCAGTTTCCTCTCAGCAGATTATAGATATATGGAGCAGTTACCTCTCAGCAGATTATAGATATATGGAGCAGTTTCCTCTCAGCAGATTATAGATATATGGAGCAGTTTCCTCTCAGCAGATTATAGATATATGGAGCAGTTACCTCTCAGCAGATTATAGATATATGGAGCAGTTTCCTCTCCGCTCAGCAGATTATAGATATATGGAGCAGTTTCCTCTCAGCAGATTATAGATATATGGAGCAGTTTCCGCTCAGCAGATTATAGATATATGGAGCAGTTTCCTCTCAGCAGATTATAGATATATGGAGCAGTTTCTTCTCAGCAGATTATAGATATATGGAGCAGTTTCCTCTCAGCAGATTATACATATATGGAGCAGTTTCCTCTCAGCAGATTATAGATATATAGAGCAGTTTCCTCTCAGCAGATTATAGATATATGGAGCAGTTTCCTCTCAGCAGATTATAGATATATGGAGCAGTTTCCTCTCAGCAGATTATAGATATATGGAGCAGTTTCCTCTCAGCAGATTATAGATATATGGAGCAGTTTCCGCTCAGCAGATTATAGATATATGGAGCAGTTTCCTCTCAGCAGATTATAGATATATGGAGCAGTTTCCTCTCAGCAGATTATAGATATATGGAGCAGTTTCCTCTCAGCAGATTATAGATATATGGAGCAGTTTCCTCTCAGCAGATTATAGATATATGGAGCAGTTTCCTCTCAGCAGATTATAGATATATGGAGCAGTTTCCTCTCAGCAGATTATAGATATATGGAGCAGTTTCCGCTCAGCAGATTATACATATATGGAGCAGTTTCCTCTCCGCAGATTATAGATATATGGAGCAGTTTCCTCTCCGCAGATTATAGATATATGGCGCAGTTTCCTCTCAGCAGATTATAGATATATGGAGCAGTTTCCGCTCAGCAGATTATAGATATATGGAGCAGTTTCCTCTCAGCAGATTATAGATATATGGAGCAGTTTCCTCTCAGCAGATTATAGATATATGGAGCAGTTTCCTCTCAGCAGATTATACATATATGGAGCAGTTTCCTCTCAGCAGATTATAGATATATGGAGCAGTTTCCTCTCAGCAGATTATAGATATATGGACCAGTTTCTTCTCAGCAGATTATAGATATATGGAGCAGTTTCCTCTCAGCAGATTATAGATATATGGAGCAGTTTCCTCTCAGCAGATTATAGATATATGGAGCAGTTACCTCTCCGCTCAGATTATAGATATATGGAGCAGTTACCTCTCCGCTCAGCAGATTATAGATATATGGAGCAGTTTCCTCTCAGCAGATTATAGATATATGGAGCAGTTACCGCTCAGCAGATTATAGATATATGGAGCAGTTTCCTCTCAGCAGATTATAGATATATGGAGCAGTTACCTCTCAGCAGATTATAGATATATGGAGCAGTTACCTCTCAGCAGATTATAGATATATGGAGCAGTTTCCTCTCAGCAGATTATAGATATATGGAGCAGTTTCCTCTCAGCAGATTATAGATATATGGAGCAGTTTCCTCTCAGCAGATTATAGATATATGGAACAGTTTCCTCTCAGCAGATTATAGATATATGGAGCAGTTTCCTCTCAGCAGATTATAGATATATGGAGCAGTTTCCGCTCAGCAGATTATAGATATATGGAGCAGTTTCCTCTCAACAGATTATAGATATATGGAGCAGTTTCCGCTCAGCAGATTATAGATATATGGAGCAGTTACCTCTCAGCAGATTATAGATATATGGGGCAGTTTCCTCTCAGCAGATTATAGATATATGGAGCAGTTTCCACTCAGCAGATTATAGATATATGGAGCAGTTTCCTCTCAGCAGATTATAGATATATGGAGCAGTTACCTCTCAGCAGATTATAGATATATGGAGCAGTTTCCGCTCAGCAGATTATAGATATATGGAGCAGTTTCCTCTCAGCAGATTATAGATATATGGAGCAGTTTCCGCTCAGCAGATTATAGATATATGGAGCAGTTACCTCTCAGCAGATTATAGATGTATGGAGCAGTTTCCTCTCAGCAGATTATAGATATATGGAGCAGTTTCCTCTCAGCAGATTATAGATATATGGAGCAGTTTCCTCTCAGCAGATTATAGATATATGGAGCAGTTTCCTCTCAGCAGATTATAGATATATGGAGCAGTTACCTCTCAGCAGATTATAGATATATGGGGCAGTTACCTCTCAGCAGATTATAGATATATGGAGCAGTTTCCGCTCAGCAGATTATAGATGTATGGAGCAGTTTCCTCTCAGCAGATTATAGATATATGGAGCAGTTTCCTCTCAGCAGATTATAGATATATCGAGCAGTTTCCTCTCAACAGATTATAGATATATGGAGCAGTTACCTCTCAGCAGATTATAGATATATGGAGCAGTTTCCTCTCAGCAGATTATAGATATATGGAGCAGTTTCCTCTCAGCAGATTATACATATATGGAGCAGTTACCTCTCAGCAGATTATAGATATATGGGGCAGTTACCTCTCCGCTCAGCAGATTATAGATATATGGAGCAGTTACCTCTCAGCAGATTATAGATATATGGAGCAGTTTCCTCTCAGCAGATTATAGATATATGGAGCAGTTACCTCTCAGCAGATTATAGATATATGGAGCAGTTTCCTCTCAGCAGATTATACATATATGGAGCAGTTACCTCTCAGCAGATTATAGATATATGGAGCAGTTTCCTCTCAGCAGATTATAGATATATGGAGCAGTTACCTCTCAGCAGATTATAGATATATGGAGCAGTTTCCTCTCAGCAGATTATAGATATATGGGGCAGTTACCTCTCCGCTCAGCAGGGAGATGATCTCCAGGGCGCAGGCGATGATTCTTCGGGACGTCTCTGCCTCCATCCTCGGCCGTCGCTCCGGTGACAGATGTTGGATGATGTCGGGGGATGGAGACCTTCCGGCTTCTCTATAATAATGGCTGACACCAGAGAGAACAAGCTGCGGCTGCTGCACTGTAGAGATGAAGGACCTGTGGTGATGTCAGGACCATGTGACCAGGAGGGGTGGAGGCCATGTGGCTGGTATATTCGGCAGATGTGCACGGTGATGAAGAGAATGGAACATATCATGGAGCGGCGGGCTCCGCGCTCGTCTCCTCAGTACAGGCCGTAGGGTATATGAGGATATGGGAGGTCAGAAAAGTGCTGATGTGTATGGGGAGTGATGTGGAAACCTGTATGGAAAGTGTTAGGAGAATCTGTCCTGTACGATTCTTGTCTTTTCTCAGATCTCCAGTCACAAGTCTTTATTACAACCACAGAGATAAGAAACATAGCAATGACTTTACTTTACCTAAAGGTACCGTCACACATAACGATATCATTGCTTTTTGTGACGTAGCAACGATATCGTTAAGGAAATCGTTCTGTGTGACAGCGACCAGCGATCAGGCCCCTGCTGGGAGATCGTTGGTCGCTGAGGAAAGTCCAGAACTTTATTTCGTCGCTGGATCTCCCGTGGACATCGCTGGATCGGCGTGTGTGACACCGATCCAGCGATGTCTTCACTGGTAACCAGGGTAAACATCGGGTAACTAAGTGCAGGGCCGTGCTTAGTAACCCGATGTTTACCCTGGTTACCAGCGTAAATGTTAAAAAAACAAACACTACATACTTACCTTCAGCTGTCTGTCTCCAGCGCTGTGCTTCTCTGCACTCCTCCTGCATCCTGTGTCAGCGCCGGTCAGCCGGAAAGCAGAGTGGTGACGTCACCGCTCTGCTTTCCGGCTGACAGGCGCTGACAGTGCAGAGAAGCACAGCGCCGGAGGACAAACAGCTGAAGGTAAGTATGTAGTGTTTCCTTTTTTAACGTTTACGCTGGTAACCAGGGTAAACATCGGGTTACTAAGCGCGGCCCTGCGCTTAGTAACCCGATGTTTACCCTGGTTACCGGGGACCTCGGGATCGTTAGTCGCTGGAGAGCGGTCTGTGTGACAGCTCTCCAGCGACCAAACAGCGACGCTGCAGCGATCGACATCGTTGTCGGTATCGCTGCAGCGTCGCTTAGTTAGACGGTACCTTAAGAGAGAAGCGATTATAAGCTCGGACTCCTGGAGAAGTTTATGATGAATTGCGCAGATGTCCTTGACTTGGCGGGGTTCACATTGCGTTCGTGGCAGTCCACTAACAGAATCCGTTACATAGCGCCACTAATGCAATGTAACGGATCCGTTAGCACACCCATTGACCGCAATGTATCTAACGCATCGCTAACGTATGCCATTTTTGGCATGCATTAGCGATCTCCCATTATTTTCTGACGGACCTCGGACGCTACTTGCAGCGTTTTTGGGTCCATTCTCGCTAGCGCAGATCGGGCATCTGTGCTAGCGGGATCGCTAAACACAATCCCTTTTTGTACATTGCATTAGCGCATTCTGTTAGAGTATGCACTAAACAGATTGCACTAACGCAATGTGAACCTAGCCTAACTCTGTCCAACTAACTAGACTGTGAAAAGAAAGTAACACAGACAGCGCTATATCAGTCAGCGCCCTGGGTTATTGCTTTTATGGATAACACTTACAAAGCTGATACCAAAAACACAGAATGATCAGAGATATAGAGAGTGACGTAATAAAGTATAAATATTTCCCTTATGAATTCCTCCTTTTATTATTCCAGATATGTATCCATCAGCTTCTTCCCTGTGCTATGAGAGCCTGGAGGGGATGAATCCTTCTCACTGACGGACATCTTGCCTGTAAATCTCATCATATGTGATTACTGGCGGAGCCCGGTGATATTCTGCAGATGTGATAACTGACGTCTATGATGTCTGGTCTTACGTCTCTTTACGTGGTGTCGTCATATACACCAGTTGTAGCGGTTACATACACTAGTAATACCAACATTCATGTAATGACAGGGTGAATGAGTATACTCTTATTCCCTGTCCCCATCTCCACTATTTGAGGTCCACCAATCGGGGCGATTGTCTGCAGATCGTGTATATAGGGAATGTATGGGGACAGTATTTATATCTAGGTCACCATACAGAAGTATGAAGGTAGCAGGCGTGCGGCGTGCTGAGGTGCAGGTACCTTCTACACCCAGGAGAAGCCATTTATAGGCCTGGTGACCACATACTAGATATAAACCCTCAGGCAGTATTAAGGGGACGATGTCAGTGGGTTTCCCAAGACAACGTATAGAAGTCAGAAGTCCTTGCATCGGAGGTTTGATACAACAAAGTTTGGCTGTTTTGGAAACTGACCTCATTCCTTCATCATGTCAAACTCAAAGTGGAAATAAATGGGCCAAGTAGTCTGGGCAGAATCTGTAAAGCACAACTCAATATTGTCCGAACCTCCATGGTCATGTTTCCTCACATCATAGACGTGCTCTCACGCCTTTCCTAGTCCTCGGAGTGTGGACATCGCAGGCGTCACGTAAGTTCTATTACTGGAATCTCACCTTCTGGAGACTTCTTAGCCTTGTGTGTTATACATTTCCCTTGTTCTAGGTCCAGATTATACTGACGTTTTCTGTTACCCATAAGATTCATCTGTAACCATGGACTCTCCGCCCACCACACAACCTTGACCAGGACCACATGGCCGCTGGTTTCCTCCATCACTACGGGCAGAATCAAAAGTCTCTTTGTGGAAACAGCAATAGCTGAGAGCCACATATGGGGTTGGGGCACTGCGAGATATGGCATGGTATCAGAGGATATTGGGCTATGGGTGCATATCCAGCAGTTCTTAGGAGCGCTTTTAGAAACTTGGTGATTCTGATCAGTTTGTTGTCCCAATCCTCTCCTCCTTCAGTCCCTCATTGAGAGTTGGAGCAAGGGATGACACTGCCATCAGCTTAGACCAGTGGGGCAGGGTCATCATCTTTACTTCTACGGGGTTTGGGACCTTTTTTCAGTGGCCGGCATGGGGCCAAGTGGTTTTTTTTTTTTACATAAGTGGCAGTGGTCAGTAGTATGTAAAATGGCTCACTATATCTGGGTCCTAGTGGTCTTCTCACGTGTCTCTTGACCACGACCCAGTCTCTTGGTGCGTGTGCCACTTATGTAGGGGTCTGTGATGGAGGAAAGAACATGGTTATAAGTAATAGTCAAATGTTTGTGCAACTCCCAGATGTATTCAGTGAGGGAAATGTAGGAGGCTTTCAGCTGCTGTGGGAAATACAACCCCATCTTAGTTACATTACCAAGCAGTATTTCATATGGGGACAGCATCTCTCTACTCCTTGGGGCGGTCCTCACTGGATACAATGCTGTCACAATTTGACTGACTTGTGACCTAGGACCATGGGGCACCTTTCCTGGCCCTAACACTAGTGGCGCCCTAACGTGCCCTGTTCACAGGGATACTTCAGATGGCTAAGATGCTGGGGCCTCTGCCCTTGCCTTATCTCCTAGAAGAACCCTACATCTGTCCCCTTTCCCTACCCAGGGAAGAGGGGTCGCTACTGTGTACCGCAGTACACTAACCCAACAGACAGTGTGACGAAGACAAGGGTGACCTGAAAACTCCACACAGTAAGCATACACTCACATACAATAGAGCTATTCACCAGGGTGTGTAGGGAGGGGGAAGAAAGTAAAACAGGGAAGGATAAGGAATTTCCAAGCGTACAAACCAGCCAACAGTCCCTAATAACTCCTCCAGCTCTCCTTCACCACATCAGCTTCTCCACTCCAGAACCATGCAGCAAATTGCTAACACTGACAATGACTTGGTAATTGAGTGCAGATTTTATAGGGAAAAGGAGTGGCTAACTGAGCACAGCTGAATGTAGTTTTCCAATATGGCCGATTAACCCTGTTTAATACACTGGAGAAGTGCTTCTTCTCAGCATAGTAGGAGCGACCAGATGCTGCGGTCTTCTGGCTTCACTCCGTTGTGGTAACCTCATGACAAATAAACAGTGCAAACAATCTACCCAGGACAAGTATGTTTGTTTCATGCAATTCTGGATTTTTGTTTCAGAGTACCATTAAGGCGTGCGACCTTCCCATTACTTTGTGAGTCTGGGGAACATGGAAAGCCAGCTCTATCCCCAGAGTGGCCATGATTTGTTTAACTAATTCTCCAGTGAAGTGAGCGCCTCTGTTACTCTCTATAGTTTGGGAACCCCATATCTTCAAACCATCTCACAGATCAATTTTTTCTTTTTTTTCTCCAACTTTGGTCATGGCCAAGCTTCAGATCATCTTGGGATAGATCAGTGCATATTAGGACATGTTCATAAGTACCCACCTTAGGCAGCTGTATGTAGTCCACCTGCTGTTGTGAATTCTGCTTTTGTGTTCCCTCCAGTGGTTGTAGGTGGTAATGCAGTTGTCCCTGGCTTGCAGTCATGGTCAGGTGTATCTGCTGATTGCAGTTCTGACTGGGGTATTTAGGTGTGCAGGATTCATTAGTCCTTGCCAGTTGTCCATGGTTCTGGGAGGAGTAGGTTCTCTGTCTGGTTCCTCTTGCCTTGCTGCCAATTCAGCAAAGATAAGTGTTTGGTTTTTTGTTTCTGTGGCACACATGCTGTGTGCTTAATATTTTTGTGCTATTCATTTGTTTTCTCTTGTCCAGCTTAGATTGTGTCAGTGTTTTCTCAGTCTTGTTGGATTCTCAGGAGTTGCAGATATACGCTCCACATCTTTAGTTAGATGGTGGAATTTTTTATATCATCTGCTGTGGATATTTTTTGGAAGGGTTTTAATACTGACCACTTAGTATTCTGTCCTATCCTTTCCTATTTAGCTAGAAGTGACCTCTTTTGCTAAATCCTGTTTCCTGCCTGCATGTGTCTTTCCTCTACTACTCACAGTCAATATTTGTGGGGGGCTGCCTATCCTTTGGGGTTCTGCTCTGAGGCAAGGTAGAATTCCTACTTCCATCTTTCGGTGTATTTAGTCCTCCGGCTGTGTCGAAGTGTCTAGGATTTGTTAGGCACACCCCACGGCTACTTCTAGTTGCGGTGTTAAGTTCAGGATTTGCGGTCAGTACAGTTTCCACCAACTCCAGAGAAAGTTCCATGCGGCTCCAAGGCCACCAGATCATAACAGTACAACTGGCCCATAATGAGTTAAATGCATCTCAGAAGAAGGGAAGAAAGGTGTTGAGCCATTTTTTTTTCTGCACTCTGCTTTGTCTTTTCTTCCCCCTTTTTCTCTGGGTAGCTGAGGAGTCTTGTGCTAGCATGGATGTTCAGGAATTAGCTTCTCGTGTA
Organism: Ranitomeya imitator; assembly: GCF_032444005.1. Lineage (NCBI taxonomy): Eukaryota > Metazoa > Chordata > Amphibia > Anura > Dendrobatidae > Ranitomeya > Ranitomeya imitator. The sequence goes on along the minus strand of NC_091286.1, from coordinate 713,853,694 downwards.
GACCAGCTTGCTGCTAGGGTACAGGGTATTTCTGATTATATTGTTCAGACTCCTGTTTTAGAGCCGAAGATTCCTACTCCTGATTTGTTTTTTGGTGACAGGTCCAAATTTTTGAGTTTTAAGAACAACTGTAGACTGTTTTTTGCTCTCAGACCTCGATCCTCCGGTGATTCCATTCAGCAGGTTAAAATCGCCATCTCCCTGCTGCGTGGCGATCCACAGGATTGGGCATTTTCCCTTGAATCTGGGAATCCGGCTTTGCTTAATGTAGACCCTTTTTTTCCAGGCTTTAGGATTATTATATGATGAACCTAATTCTGTGGATCAAGTGGAGAAGACATTGTTGGCCCTGTCTCAGGGTCAAGAGGCGGCAGAATTGTATTGTCAGAAATTTAGAAAATGGTCTGTGTTGACTAAATGGAATGATGATGCTTTGGCAGCAATTTTCAGAAGGGGTCTTTCTGAATCCGTTAAAGATGTTATGGTGGGGTTTCCCACGCCTTTCGGTCTGAGTGATTCTATGTCTCTGGCCATTCAGATTGACCGGCGCTTGCGGGAGCGCAGAACTGTGCGCGCAGTGTCGTTGTCCTCAGAGCAAATTCCTGAGCCAATGCAGTGTGATAGGATTCTGTCTAGAACGGAATGACAAGGTTTCAGAATAGGTTGTGTTATTATTGTTGCGACGCTTCTCATGTCATTTCTGTCTGCCCTAAGCGGACAAAGAGGATCGCCAGTTCATTTACCATAAGTACTGTACAACCTAAATTTCTGTTATCTGTGTCCTTGATCTGCTCATTGTCATCATTTTCTGTCATGGCGTTTGTGGATTCAGGCGCCGCCTTGAACTTAATGGACTTTGAGTTTTCCAGGCGTTGTGGTTTTCCCTTGCAGCCTTTGCAGAACCCTATTCCTTTAAGGGGCATTGATGCTACACCTTTGGCTAAAAATAAGCCCCAGTTTTGGACACAGCTGACCATGCGCATGGTGCCAGTCCATCAGGAAGATTGTCGTTTTCTGGTGTTGCATAATTTGCATGATGCTATCATGCTGGGTTTTCTGTGGTTGCAGGTACATAATTCTGTGTTGGACTGGAAGTCTGTCTGTGACTAGTTGGGGTTGTCAGGGGATTCATAATGATGTTCCTTTGATGTCAATCTCCTCTTCTTCCTCTTCTGAAATTCCTAAGTTTTTGTCTGATTTTGAGGATGTATTCGATGAGCCCAAGTCCAGTTCCCTTCCACCGCACAGGGACTGTGATTGTGCTATTGACTTGATTCCAGGCTGTAAGTTTCCTAAGGGCCGACTTTTCAACCTGTCTATGCCTGAACATACCGCCATGCGGAATTATATTAAGGTGTCTTTGGCGAAAGGGCATATTCTTCACCGCTGGGAGCGGGATTTTTTTTTGTTGCTAAGAAGGATGGCTCCTTGAGACCCTGTATTGATTATCGCCTCTTGAATAAGATCACGGTCAAGTTTCAATACCCTTTACCTTTGCTTTCTGATGTGTGTTTGCTAGGATTAAGGGGGCTAGTTGGTTTACTAAGATTGACCTTCGGGGGGCATATAATCTTGTTCGTATTAAGCAGGGTGATGAATGGAAAACTGCGTTTAATACGCCCGAAGGTCATTTTGAATATCTTGTGATACCATTCGGGCTCACTAATGCTCCATCTGTTTTTCAGTCCTTCATGCATATCTTCCGGACTTATCTTGATAAATTCTTGATTGTATATTTGGACGATATTTAGATTTTTTCCCATGATTGGGAGTCTCATGTGGAACAGGTCAGGATGGTATTTCAGATCCTTCGTGACAATGCTTTGTTTGTGAAGGGGTCTAAGTGTCTCTTTGGGGTGCAGAAGGTTTATTTTTTGGGCTTCATTTTTTCTCCCTCATCTATGGAGATGGATCCGGTTAAGGTTCAAGCCATTCATGATTGGATTCAACCCACATCCGTGAAGAGCCTTCAGAAATTTTTGGGTTTTGCAAATTTTTATCGCTGTTTTATTGCTAACTTCTCTAGAGTGGTTAAACCCTTGACCGATTTGACGAATAAAGGCGCTGATGTAGCGAATTGGTCCTCTGTGGCTGTCTCTGCCTTTCAGGAGCTTAAACGTCGATTTACTTCTGCCCCTGTGTTGCGCCAACCGGATGTTTCTCTTCCGTTTCAGGCTGAGATTGACGCTTCTGAGATTGGGGCAGAGGCCGTTTTGTCTCAGAGGGATTCTGTTGGTTCCTTGATGAAACCGTGTGCCTTCTTTTCCCATAAGTTTTCGCCTGCTGAATGCAATTATGATGTCGGCAATCAGGAGTTGTTGGCTAGAAGTGGGCATTTGAGGAGTGGCGACATTGGCTTGAGGGAGCTAAGCACCGTATTGTGGTCTTGACCGATCATAAAAATCTGATTTACCTCGAGTCTGCCAAACGGCTGAATCCTAGACAGGCTCGATGGTCCTTGTTTTTTTCCCGTTTTGATTACGTGGTTTCGTATCTTCCGGGATCTTAGAATATTAAGGCTGATGCCCTCTCTAGGAGTTTTTTGTCTGATTCTCCTGAGGTCCTGGAACTGGTCGGCATTCTGAAAGAAGGGGTGGTCCTTTCTGCCATTTTGCCCTGACTTACGACGGGTTCTTCAGGAATTTCAGGCTGACAGACCTGACCACTGTCCAGTGGGGAAACTGTTTGTTCCTGACAGATGGACTAGTAGAGTGATTTCTGAGGTTCACTGTTCTGTGTTGGCTGGTCATCCTGGTATTTTTGGTACCAGAGATTTGGTTGGTAGGTCCTTTTGGTGGCCTTCTTTGTCACGTGAAGTGCGCTCTTTTGTGCAGTCCTGTGGGACTTGTGCGCGGTCCAAGCCTTGTTGTTCCCGTGCTAGTGGGTTGCTTTTGCCATTGCCAGTCCCTGAGAGGCCCTGGACGCATATTTCTATGGATTTTATTTCTGATCTTCCGGTTTCCCAGAAGTTGTCTGTTATCTGGGTTGTTTGTGACCGGTTCTCTAAGATGGTTCATTTGGTGCCTTTGCCTAAATTGCCTTCCTCTTCAGATTTGGTTCCGTTGTTTTTTCAGCATGTGGTTCGTTTGCATGGTATTCCGGAGAATATTGTGTCCGACAGAGGTTCCCAGTTTGTTTCTAGGTTTTGGCGGGCCTTTTGTGCTAGGCTGGGCATTGATTTGTCTTTTTCTTCTGCATTTCATCCTCAGACAAATGGCCAGACCGAGCGAACTAATCAGACTTTGGAGACTTATTTGAGATGCTTTGTGTCTGCTGATCAGGATGATTGGGTGGCCTTCTTGCCATTGGCCGAGTTTGCCCTTAATAATCGGGCTAGTTCATAGTAACATAGTAACATAGTTAGTAAGGCCAAAAAAAGACATTTGTCCATCCAGTTCAGCCTATATTCCATCATAATAAATCCCCAGATCTACGTCCTTCTACAGAACCTAATAATTGTATGATACAATATTGTTCTGCTCCAGGAAGACATCCAGGCCTCTCTTGAACCTCTCGACTGAGTTCGCCATCACCACCTCCTCAGGCAAGCAATTCCAGATTCTCACTGCCCTAACAGTAAAGAATCCTCTTCTATGTTGGTGGAAAAACCTTCTCTCCTCCAGACGCAAAGAATGCCCCCTTGTACCTGTCACCTTCCTTGGTATAAACAGATCCTCAGCGAGATATTTGTATTGTCCCCTTATATACTTATACATGGTTATTAGATCGCCCCTCAGTCGTCTTTTTTCTAGACTAAATAATCCTAATTTCGCTAATCTATCTGGGTATTGTAGTTCTCCCATCCCCTTTATTAATTTTGTTGCCCTCCTTTGTACTCTCTCTAGTTCCATTATATCCTTCCTGAGCACCGGTGCCCAAAACTGGACACAGTACTCCATGTGCGGTCTAACTAGGGATTTGTACAGAGGCAGTATAATGCTCTCATCATGTGTATCCAGACCTCTTTTAATGCACCCCATGATCCTGTTTGCCTTGGCAGCTGCTGCCTGGCACTGGCTGCTCCAGGTAAGTTTATCATTAACTAGGATCCCCAAGTCCTTCTCCCTGTCAGATTTACCCAGTGGTTTCCCATTCAGTGTGTAATGGTGATATTGATTCCTTCTTCCCATGTGTATAACCTTACATTTATCATTGTTAAACCTCATCTGCCACCTTTCAGCCCAAGTTTCCAACTTATCCAGATCCATCTGTAGCAGAATACTATCTTCTCTTGTATTAACTGCTTTACATAGTTTTGTATCATCTGCAAATATCGATATTTTACTGTGTAAACCTTCTACCAGATCATTAATGAATATGTTGAAGAGAACAGGTCCCAATACTGACCCCTGCGGTACCCCACTGGTCACAGCGACCCAGTTAGAGACTATACCATTTATAACCACCCTCTGCTTTCTATCACTAAGCCAGTTACTAACCCATTTACACACATTTTCCCCCAGACCAAGCATTCTCATTTTGTGTACCAACCTCTTGTGCGGCACGGTATCAAACGCTTTGGAAAAATCGAGATATACCACGTCCAATGACTCACCGTGGTCCAGCCTATAGCTTACCTCTTCATAAAAACTGATTAGATTGGTTTGACAGGAGCGATTTCTCATAAACCCATGCTGATATGGAGTTAAACAGTTATTCTCATTGAGATAATCCAGAATAACATCCCTCAGAAACCCTTCAAATATTTTACCAACAATAGAGGTTAGACTTACTGGCCTATAATTTCCAGGTTCACTTTTAGAGCCCTTTTTGAATATTGGCACCACATTTGCTATGCGCCAGTCCTGCGGAACAGACCCTGTCGCTATAGAGTCCCTAAAAATAAGAAATAATGGTTTATCTATTACATTACTTAGTTCCCTTAGTACTCGTGGGTGTATGCCATCCGGACCCGGAGATTTATCGATTTTAATCTTATTTAGTCGGTTTCGCACCTCTTCTTGGGTTAGATTGGTGACCCTTAATATAGGGTTTTCATTGTTTCTTGGGATTTCACCTAGCATTTCATTTTCCACCGTGAATACCGTGGAGAAGAAGGTGTTTAATATGTTAGCTTTTTCCTCGTCATCTACAACCATTCTTTCCTCACTATTTTTTAAGGGGCCTACATTTTCAGTTTTTATTCTTTTACTATTGATATAGTTGAAGAGCAGTTTGGGATTAGTTTTACTCTCCTTAGCAATGTGCTTCTCTGTTTCCTTTTTGGCAGCTTTAATTAGTTTTTTAGATAAAGTATTTTTCTCCCTATAGTTTTTTAGAGCTTCAATGGTGCCATCCTGCTTTAGTAGTTCGGCTACTTTGGTTTCGCCTTTCTTTTGTAATTTTGGTTTTCATCCTCGTTTTTCTTCTGGTCAGGTTGAGCCTTCTGACTGTCCTGGTGTGGATTCTGTGGTTGACAGGTTGCAGCAGATTTGGGCTCATGTGGTGGATAATTTGGTGTTGTCTCAGGAGGAGGCTCAACGCTTTGCTAACCGTCGTCGGTGTGTTGGTTCCCGGCTTCGGGTTGGGGATCTAGTCTGGTTGTCTTCCCGTCATGTTCCTATGAAGGTTTCTTCCCCTAAGTTTAAGCCTCGGTTTATTGGTCCTTATAGGATTTCTGAGATTATTAATCCGGTGTCTTTTCGTTTGGCGTTTCCGGCCTCTTTTGCTATCCATAATGTCTTCCATAGATCTTTATTGCGGAAATATGTGGTGCCCGTTGTTCCCTCTGTTGATCCTCCGGCCCCTGTGCTGGGGTATGGAGAGTTGGAGTAGGTGGGGTATTTAGGTGTGCAGGATTCATTAGTCCTTGCCAGTTGTCCATGGTTCTGGGAGGAGTAGGTTCTCAGTCTGGTTCCTCCTGCCTTGCTGCTAAATCAGCAAAGATAAGTGTTTGGTTTTTTTTCCTGTGGCACACATGCTGTGTGCTAATAATTTTGTGCTATTCATTTGTTTCCTCTTGTCCAGCTTAGATTGTGTCAGTGTTTTCTCAGTCTTGTTGGATTCTCAGGAGTTGCAGATATACGCTCCACATCTTTAGTTAGATGGTGGAACTTTTTGTATCATCTGCTGTGGATATTTTTGGAAGGGTTTTAATACTGACCGCTTAGTAATCTGTCCTATCCTTTCCTATTTAGCTAGAAGTGGCCTCTTTTGCTAAATCCTGTTTCCTGCCTGCGTGTGTCTTTCCTCTACTACTCACAGTCAATATTTGTGGGGGGCTGCCTATCCTTTGGGGTTCTGCTCTGAGGCAAGGTAGAATTCCTACTTCCATCTATAGGGGTATTTAGTCCTCCGGCTGTGTCGAGGTGTCTAGGATTTGTTAGGCACACCCCACGGCTACTTCTAGTTGCGGTAAGTTCAGGATTTGCGGTCAGTATAGTTTCCACTAACTCCAGAGAAAGTTCCATGCGGCTCCAAGGCCACCAGATCATAACAGTCAGGTGATGTCTACAAAGGAGCTCCTGTTCCATGGGTCTAGTACCCATAAGGGGGCTTCCTACCTGCTTCGCCCTCCACCCTCGGCGTGGACACTCACACAGCAGTTGTTATCTGGGGTCTATGATACACTATGGAAGCTTCAGCCTTACATTTTTCTCTCACACATACATTATTCAATAGCTTAGGTAATACATATATTAGCACTTTTACGGCTACATAAAACAAAACAATAAAATTTGCATGCAAGTCTGTAAATAACCAAAAAATCCATCCCGCTAGGCCGCTAAGCCAATTGTTCCCATAGTCCTATTAAATGACGGCCAAGGTCACTTCAATGAAACATGATAAACATTGTCTATTATGGAAATAGACAAGAAGAGAAGTGGAGCAGAAAAACTCAATAGAAAAAGTAATTTTTATTTACACAAAGTAAAACTGATTAAATATCAACAACAAAACTGATAGGGGTATGGGACCTCCAAAATAGGGGGGAGGATGACCAGCAACATATATGACAATAAATAATGATGGATCAAACATGGCCTGCCCTGCTGCTAGCGTTCTGTCAGGGTTTTTAGTGCCGCTGGTGTAATTATCACAGATAAGTGCATCCGCCTGACAACTGAAAATGCTGACAGGCTGACTCTTATCAAAATGAACAAGGACTGGATTGGGAAAGACGTCTGTACACCACCAAGTGAAAACAGCAAAACATAACCTCAAATATACTGTCTTTTTGGGGAGGTGTATTCTCATGCACCTCTTCACAACCACACATGGGTATACGCTTCCAGATTTGGTCTGTTTGGTGTTATCTTCCTCCCTATCCTCATTATCCACAACCACTAGAACACCAGGGTCAACGCATTCTGTGATGCAAAAGTCACTCATTTTTTTGTTCAAGGGTGTTTTTATGGTGCCCGTTAATTTTAAACCAAAAAATGTTTACTCCCCCATGGGGAAATGTTTGTCAGCCCATGCACTTAGTGTATGGGAATTACAAGTCTAGGAGATTCGCTCCTTTAAATATGGCCTAGTTTTTAACCTGTCTGCTGTGTGATCCCTTAGAAGTGTGTCCTTAAAAGTGTGGATTACAGTAGAATTAAAACCTGAATTGAACCTGAAGGGAACTGAAGGTAACTGGCCAGTCACTCTAAACAATGTTTCTGTTTGTTTTCACTTTCACCCCTATAATCCTTCACTTTCTGCTACCTCCCCACACCAAGTAAGGACCTGTCCGTCTCTTCTTCAATCGTCCCCATCCACCTCACCTCCTCCTCAGAACTGATCCTTAACATACAATCCTCTGTCTCCAAGCACAGACAGCCCCCTCATGCCCTCTCCTTCTCCCACCTGCTAACACTTTCTCTGCTCCTTCTCACTGCTGGTGATATCTCTCTAAATCCTGGTCCTCCTCACCATATTCCCACAATCATTTCTACCTCCCATCCACGCTCTATCACAAACTTCCGTAACCTCTCTAACCTTATACCCATTCGCCCAGCCCCCGCCTCCCCAGTCCCACTAACAGGAGCTCTGTGGAACGCTCGCTCTGTCTGCAACAAGCTCTCCTACATCCATGATCTCTTTATTACTACCAAACTTTCCTTCCTCGCCATCACCGAAACCTGGCTCACCCCTTCTGACACAGTCTCCCCTGCTGCACTCTCTTACGGTGGCTTCCACCTTTCTCACACATCCCGCCCCAGCAGCCAGCATGGCGGAGGAGTTGGTTTTCTCCTGTCAGATAACTGCTCCTTCACCCCAATCCCACTGCCACCCTCTGTTACCCTCCCTTCCTTTGAGGTGCACTCTGTGCGCATCTACTCCCCCTCCAACTTCCAACTGGCTGTCATTTACCGCCCCCCAGGGCCAGCCACCACCTTCTTTGACCACTTCACCACCTGACTACTTCATTTCCTTTCTGCGGACATCCCCACTATCATCATGGGCGACTTCAACATACCCATTGACACTTCCCTCTCAGCTGCCACTAAACTTCTATCTCTCACTTCCTCCTTCGGCCTCACTCAATGGTCTTCTGCAGCCACTCACAAAGATGGTCACACACTGGACCTCATCTTCACCCGCCTCTGCTCTCTATCTAACCTCTCTAACTCACCTCTTCCACTCTCTGACCACAACCTTCTCACATTCTCATCTCTCTCCACTCCATGTCTACAATCCCCACCCCACAAACTTTCACACCCTCGCACAAATCTTAAACATCTTGACATACATTCATTCTCTGAATCCCTCCTCCCTCTCACAGATATAAGTTCCCTACACAATGCGGATGACGCTGCTGCTCTATATAACACCACAATAGCTGTAGCTTTGGAATCTGCTGCCCCACTTACACATACCAAAGCTCGCAAAATCAACAGACAGCCCTGGCACACCAGCCTGACCAAAGAACTGAGGCGAGCTTCCAGGGCTGCTGAGCGCAGATGGAAAAGATCCCACTCTAACGAGCACTTCATCGCATTCAAACAGTCCCTCACTGCTTTCAAGACCACACTCGCCACAGCTAAACAAACCCATTTCTCATCTCTCATATCCTCCCTGTCTCACAACCCTAAACAGTTATTCAACACCTTCAATTCAATCCTCCGTCCCCCAGCACCTCCTCCCTCCCCACTTATCTCCGCTGAAGACTTTGCCTCATTTTTCAAGCAGAAGATTGATAGCATTAGAGACAGTTTTGGTCAACAACCCCCAGAGCCCTTCCTCCCGATTTCCCAGCCCTCCACCTCCAAAACCAACTTCTCCACCATTACAGAAGATCAACTCTCCACTCTACTCTCAAGATCGCATCTCACCACCTGTGCACTTGACCCGCTCCCATCCCACCTCATCCCAAACCTCACCACAGTCTTCATCCCAACCCTAACCCATCTCTTCAACCTATCACTACCAACTGGTGTTTTCCCCTCAAGCTTTAAACATGCCTCCATCACACCTATCCTCAAAAAGCCTTCTCTTGACCCATCCTCTGTATCTAGCTATCGCCCTATATCACTTCTCCCCTATGCCTCCAAACTACTGGAACAACACGTTTACCTTGAACTGTCCTCCCATCTAACATAGTAACATAGTTAGTAAGGCCGAAAAAAGACATTTGTCCATCCAGTTCAGCCTATATTCCATCATAATAAATCCCCAGATCTACGTCCTTCTACAGAACCTAATAATTGTATGATACAATATTGTTCTGCTCCAGGAAGACATCCAGGCCTCTCTTGAACCCCTCGACTGAGTTCGCCATCACCACCTCCTCAGGCAAGCAATTCCAGATTCTCACTGCCCTAACAGTAAAGAATCCTCTTCTATGTTGGTGGAAAAACCTTCTCTCCTCCAGACGCAAAGAATGCCCCCTTGTGCCCGTCACCTTCCTTGGTATAAACAGATCCTCAGCGAGATATTTGTATTGTCCCCTTATATACTTATACATGGTTATTAGATCGCCCCTCAGTCGTCTTTTTTCTAGACTAAATAATCCTAATTTCGCTAATCTATCTGGGTATTGTAGTTCTCCCATCCCCTTTATTAATTTTGTTGCCCTCCTTTGTACTCTCTCTAGTTCCATTATATCCTTCATGAGCACCGGTGCCCAAAACTGGACACAGTACTCCATGTGCGGTCTAACTAGGGATTTGTACAGAGGCAGTATAATGCTCTCATCATGTGTATCCAGACCTCTTTTAATGCACCCCATGATCCTGTTTGCCTTGGCAGCTGCTGCCTGGCACTGGCTGCTCCAGGTAAGTTTATCATTAACTAGGATCCCCAAGTCCTTCTCCCTGTCAGATTTACCCAGTGGTTTCCCATTCAGTGTGTAATGGTGATATTGATTCCTTCTTCCCATGTGTATAACCTTACATTTATCATTGTTAAACCTCATCTGCCACCTTTCAGCCCAAGTTTCCAACTTATCCAGATCCATCTGTAGCAGAATACTATCTTCTCTTGTATTAACTGCTTTACATAGTTTTGTATCATCTGCAAATATCGATATTTTACTGTGTAAACCCTCTACCAGATCATTAATGAATATGTTGAAAAGAACAGGTCCCAATACCGACCCCTGCGGAACCCCACTGATCACAGCGACCCAGTTAGAGACTATACCATTTATAACCACCCTCTGCTTTCTATCACTAAGCCAGTTACTAACCCATTTACACACATTTTCCCCCAGACCAAGCATTCTCATTTTGTGTACCAACCTCTTGTGCGGCACGGTATCAAACGCTTTGGAAAAATCGAGATATACCACGTCCAATGACTCACCGTGGTCCAGCCTATAGCTTACCTCTTCATAAAAACTGATTAGATTGGTTTGACAGGAGCGATTTCTCATAAACCCATGCTGATATGGAGTTAAACAGTTATTCTCATTGAGATAATCCAGAATAACATCCCTCAGAAACCCTTCAAATATTTTACCAACAATAGAGGTTAGACTTACTGGCCTATAATTTCCAGGTTCACTTTTAGAGCCCTTTTTGAATATTGGCACCACATTTGCTATGCGCCAGTCCTGCGGAACAGATCCTGTCGCTATAGAGTCCCTAAAAATAAGAAATAATGGTTTATCTATTACGTTACTTAGTTCCCTTAGTACTCGTGGGTGTATGCCATCCGGACCCGGAGATTTATCTATTTTAATCTTATTTAGCCGATTTCGCACCTCTTCTTGGGTTAGATTGGTGACCCTTAATATAGGGTTTTCATTGTTTCTTGGGATTTCACCTAGCATTTCATTTTCCACCGTGAATACCGTGGAGAAGAAGGTGTTTAATATGTTAGCTTTTTCCTCGTCATCTACAACCATTCTTTCCTCACTATTCTTTAAGGGGCCTACATTTTCAGTTTTTATTCTTTTACTATTGATATAGTTGAAGAACAGTTTGGGATTAGTTTTCGACCGCCTACAATCTGGCTTCCGGTCACACCACTCCACTGAAACTGCCCTAAGGTCACCAATGACCTCTTAACCGCCAAGAGCAAGCGACACTACTCTGTCCTCCTCCTCGACCTGTCAGCTGCCTTTGACACAGTGGACCATTCCCTATTACTACAGACCCTCTCATCCCTTGGCATCACAGACTTGGCCCTATCCTGGATCTCATCATACCTAACAGACCGGACATTCAGCGTCTCCCACTCACACACCACCTCCTCACCTCGCCCTCTATCTGTCGGAGTCCCACAGGGTTCAGTCCTTGGGTCCCCTGCTCTTCTCCATTTACACCTTTAGCCTGGGACAGCTCATAGAATCTCATGGCTTTCAGTATCACCTCTACGCTGACGACACACAGATCTACATCTCTGGACCAGATATCACCACCCTACTAACCAGAATCCCTCAATGTCTGTCCACTATTTCATCCTTCTTCTCCGCTAGATTTCTGAAACTTAACATGGACAAAACAGAATTCATCATCTTTCCCCCATCTCACGCGACCCCCCCCAACGAACCTATCCATTACAGTAAATGGCTGCCCACTCTCCCCAGTCCCACAAGCTCGCTGCCTCGGGGTAATCCTTGACACTGATCTCTCCTTCAAACCACATATCCAAGCCCTTTCCACTTCCTGCCGACTTCAACTCAAAAATATTTCACGAATCCGTTCATTCCTCAACCATGAATCTGCAAAAACCCTAGTCCATGCCCTCATCATCTCTCGCCTTCACTACTGCAACCTCCTACTCTGTGGCCTCCCCTCTAACACTCTCGCACCCCTCCAATCTATTCTAAATGCTGCTGCCTGACTAATCCACCTGTCCCCCCGCTATTCCCCGGCCACTCCCCTCTGTCAATCCCTTCACTGGCTCCCCATTGCCCAGAGACTCCAGTACAAAACCCTAACCATGACGTACAAAGCCATCCACAACCTGTCTCCTCCATACATCTGTGACCTCGTCTCCCAGGACTTACCTACACGCAACCTCCGATCCTCACAAGATCTCCTACTCTACTCCCCCTTATCTCCTCTTCCCACAATCGTATACAAGATTTCTTTCGCGTATCACCCCTACTCTGGAACCCTCTACCACAACACATCAGACTCTCACCTACCATCGAAACCTTCAAAAAGAACCTGAAGACCCACCTCCTCCGACAAGCCTACAACCTGCAGTAATCACCGATCGACCAAACCGCTGCACGACCAGCTCTATCCTCACCTACTGTATCCTCACCCATCCCTTGTAGATTGTGAGCCCTCGCGGGCAGGGTCCTCTCACCTACTGTATCCTCACCCATCCCTTGTAGATTGTGAGCCTTCGCGGGCAGGGTCCTCACTCCTCCTGTACCAGTTATGACTTGTATTGTTTAAGATTATTGTACTTGTTTTTATTATGTATACCCCTCCTCACATGAAAAGCTCCATGGAATAAATGGCGCTAGAACAATAAATAATAATAATAATAATAATAACCCCTTTACCCCCAAGGGTGGTTTGCACGTTATGAACCGGGCCAATTTTTACAATTCTGACCACTGTCCCTTTATGAGGTTATAACTCTGGAACGCTTCAACGGATCCCAGTGATTCTGACATTGTTTTCTCGGGACATATTGTACTTCATGATAGTGGTAAAATTTCTTTGATATGACCTGCATTTATTTGTGAAAAAAACGGAAATTTGGCGAAAATTTTGAAAATTTCTCAATTTTCCAACTTTGAATTTTTATGCAATTAAATCACAGAGATATGTCACACAAAATACTTAATAAGTAACATTTCCCACATGTCTACTTTACATCAGCACAATTTTGGAACCAAAATTTTTTCTTGTTAGGGAGTAATAAGGGTTAAAAGTTGACCAGCAATTTCTCATTTTTACAACACCATTTTATTTTAGGGACCACATCTCATTTGAAGTCATTTTGAGGGGTCTATATGATAGAAAATACCCAAGTGTGACACCATTCTAAAAACTGCACCCCTCAAGGTGCTCAAACCCACATTCAAGAAGTTTATTAACCCTTCAGGTGTTTCACAGGAATTTTTTGAATGTTTAAATAAAAATGAACATTTAACTTTTTTTCACAAAAAATTTACTTCAGCTCCAATTTGTTTTATTTTACCAAGGGTACCAGGAGAAAATGGACCCCAAACGTTGTTCTAAAATTTGTCCTGAGTACGCCGATACCCCACATGTGGGGGTAAACCACTGTTTGGGCGCATGACAGAGCTCGGAAGCGAAGGAGCGCCATTTGACTTTTCAATGCAAAATTGACTGGAATTGAGATGGGACACCATGTTGCGTTTGGAGAGCCACTGATGTGCCTAAACATTGAAACCCCCCACAAGTGACACCATTTTGGAAAGTAGACCCCCTAAGGAACCTATCTAGAGGTGTGGTGAGCACTTTGACCCACCAAGTGCTTCACAGAAGTTTATAATGCAGAACCGTAAAAATAAAATATCATTTTTTTTTCACAAAAATGATCTTTTCGCCCCAAATTTTTAATTTTCCCAAGGGTAAGAGAAGAAATTGGATGCCAAAAGTTGTTGTACAATTTGTCCTGAGTATGCTGATACCCCATATGTGGGGGTAAACCGCTGTTTGGGCGCATGGCAGAGCTAGGAAGGGAAGGAGCGCAGTTTGACTTTTCAATGCAAAATTGACAGGAATTGAGATGGGACGCCATGTCGCGTTTGGAGAGCCCCTGATGTGCCTAAACATTGAAACCCCACACAAGTGACACCATTTTGGAAAGTAGACCCCCTAAGGAACTTATCTAGATGTGTGGTGAGGACTTTGACCCACCAAGAGCTTCACAGAAGTTTATAATGCAGAGCCGTAAAAATAAAACAAACATTTTTTCCCACAAAAATTATTTTTTAGCCCCCAGTTTTGTATTTTTCCAAGGATAACAGGAGAAATTGGACCCTAAATATTGTTGTCCAATTTGTCGTGAGTATGCTGATACCTGATATGTGGGAGGGAACCACCGTTTGAGCGCATGGCAGAGCTCGGAAGGGAAGGAGCATCATTTGGAATGCAGACTTAGATGGATTGGTCTACAGGCGTCACATTGCATTTGCAGAGCCCCATATGTACCTAAACAGTAGAAACCCCCCACAAGTGACCCCATATTGGAAACTAGACCCCCCAAGGAACTTATCTAGATGTGTTGTGAGAACTTTGAACCCCCAAGTGTTTCACTACAGTTTATAACGCAGAGCCATGAAAATAAAAAAAAATAATTTTCCCCCCAAAATTATTTTTTAGCCCCTAGTTTTGTATTTTCCCGAGGGTAACAGGAGAAATTGGACCACGAAAGTTGTTGTCCAATTTGTCCTGAGTACGCTGATACCCCATATGTGGGGGGGAACCATCGTTTGGGCGCATGGGAGGGCTCGGAAGGGAAGGAGCGCCATTTGGAATGCTGACTTAGATGGAATGGTCTGCAGGCGTCACATTGCGTTTGCAGAGCCCCTGGTGTGCCTAAACAGTAGAAACCCCCCACAAGTGACCCCATATTGGAAACTAGACCCCACAAGGAACTTATCTAGATGTGTTGTGAGAACTTTGAACCCCCAAGTGTTTCACTAGTTTATAACGCAGAGCCGTGAAAATTAAAAATCCTTTTTTTCCCCACAAAAATTATTTTTTGGCCCCCAGTTTTGTAATTTCCCAAGGGTAACAGGAGAAATTGGACCCCAAAAGTTGTTGTCCAATTTGTCCTGAGTACGCTGATACCCCATATATTGGTGTAAACCCGTTTGGGCACACGGGAGAGCTCGGAAGGGAAGGAGCACTGTTTTACTTTTTCAACGCAAAATTGGCTGGAATTGAGATCGGACGCCATTCTTGTTTGCAGAGCCCCTGATGTACCTAAATAGTGGAAACCCCCCAATTATAACTGAAACCCTAATCCAAACACACCCCTAACCCTAATCCCAACGGTAACCCTAACCACACACCTAACCCAGACACATCCCTAACCCTAATCCCAACCCTATTCCCAACCGTAAATGTAATCCAAACCCTAACCCTAACTTTAGCCCCAACCCTAACTGTAGCCTTAACCCTAGCCCCAACCCTAACCCTAGCCCTAA
Source organism: Ranitomeya imitator (assembly GCF_032444005.1). Classification (NCBI taxonomy): domain Eukaryota; kingdom Metazoa; phylum Chordata; class Amphibia; order Anura; family Dendrobatidae; genus Ranitomeya; species Ranitomeya imitator. The sequence goes on along the minus strand of NC_091286.1, from coordinate 713,838,174 downwards.
CCCTAACTTTAGCCCCAACCCTAACCCTAGCCCTAACTTTAGCCCCAACCCTGGCCCTAACCCTAATGGGAAAATGAAAATAAATACATTTTTTTTATTTTTCCCTAACTAAGGGGGTGATGAAGGGGGGTTTGATTTACTTTTATAGCGAATTTTTTAGCGGATTTTTATGATTGGCAGCCGTCACACACTAAAAGATGCTTTTTATTGCAAAAAATATTTTTTGCGTTACCACATTTTGAGAGCTATAATTTTTCCATTTTTTGTTCCACAGAGTCATGTGAGGTCTTGTTTTTTGCGGGACGAGTTGACGTTTTTATTGGTAACATTTTCGAGCACATGACATTTTTTGATCGCTTTTTATTCCGATTTTTGTGAGGCAGAATGACCAAAAACCAGCTATTCATGAATTTCTTTTGGGGGGGCATTTATACTGTTCCACGTTTGGTAAAATTGATAAAGCAGTTTTATTCTTCGGGTCAGTACAATTACAGCGATGCCTCATTTATATCATTTTTTTATGTTTTGGCGCTTTTATACGATAAAAACTATTTTATAGAAAAAATAATTATTTTTGCATCACTTTATTCTGAGGACTATAACTTTTTTATTTTTTTGCTGATGATGCTGTATGGTGGCTCGTTTTTTGCGGGACAAGATGACGCTTTCAATGCTATCATGGTTATTTATATCTGTATTTTTGATCGTGTGTTATTCCACTTTTTGTTCGGCGGCATGATAATAAAGCGTTGTTTTTTGCCTCGTTTTTTTTTTTCTTACAGTGTTTACTGAAGGGGTTAACTAGTGGGACAGTTTTATAGGTTGGGTCGTTACGGACGCGGCGATACCAAATATGTGTACTTTTATTGTTTGTTTTTTTATTTAGATAAAGAAATGAATTTATGGGAATAATATATATATATATATATTTTTTTCATTATTTAGGAATTTTTTTTTAATTTTTTTTACACGTGTGGAAAATTTTTTTTTTTACTTTTTCCCAGGGGGGGACATCACAGATCATTGATCTGACAGTTTGCACAGCACTGTCAGATCACTGATCTGACTTAGAGCACTGCAGGCTTCACAGTGCCTGCTCTGAGCAGGCTCTGTGAAGCCACCTCCCTCCTTGCAGGACCCGGATGCCGCGGCCATCTTGGATCCGGGCCTGGAGCAGGGAGGGAGGTAAGGAGACCCTCGCAGCAACGCGATCTCATCGCGTTGCTGCGGGGGTCTCAGGGAAGCCCGCAGGAAGACGCTTCCCTATACCGCCGGCACACCGCGATCATGCTTGATCGCGGTGTGTCGGGGGTTAATGTGTTGGGGGCGGTCCGTGACCGCTCCTGGCACATAGTGCCGGATGTCAGCTGCGATCTACTATTCCGTCCTTGGGAAGTAGGGCCCACCCCACATGGACGGAATAGTACGTCCATTGGCAGAAAGGGGTTAATGAGGCCTTCTTCAATGTCTCATCATTCTCCGCCACTAGATCACCAGGGTTAACGTGTTCCTTTCTGCTACAGCCAGTCCAATTTTTGGCAAGGGTGTCTATGATGCCCATAAAATATATATTTTTTTTAATTTACCCCCCCACAGGGAAATGTTTGTTAGTCCATGCACTTAGTGTATGGGTGTCAGGAAATAGAAAGAAGTTCTGATTACTTCAATTACACATACAGAGCTCTCGGCTGCAGTTTCCTCTGCCTGCTAGCACGAGGCTGGAATTCTAAGCCACTTTCTCCCTCCCCCCTGCTATACAGCCATAATGTGAGATGAGCCTGCCAGCTTCACTGAAGAATTTATATGGCCCTGTGCTGCGAAAGCCCGTCTCTCCCTAAATCCCTAATTCACCCTCTCGCCTAATACCAGCCAAAACTGGTACAGCCTGTTCCAGAAGGCATGGGACTCTATTGTTCTTGAAAAGTTATGTACATTGGCACCGATCAGGTCTAGAGATATAAGGATTACATATTCCGGATGTCCACCGAGATATCTATAACTCACTAAAATCGCTAGGAGCTACACCTAACGGAATGCAAGGAATGGATTTCTCCGTAAGCGGGTCACTACGCCATGTTTATACTTAAAAGAACCCCCCTGACGTGGTGAACATCCTGATCATGGTGTCATTCTCATACGAGGTTCATCCAGCAAGTTAGGTATAGAAATGATTTGTCAAAACTCTAAGAAAGGGGTGGATTCAGCCTGAGTGAGGTCACCACAAGGGCAAGCGTCTTGGTTTTGGGCACGGAGATAACTGAGTAAGCCCTCAGTCTTCACTCGTCTTTGTGTCCTGAGTCTAGCTGTGAGACAGATCTGTAATGCATCTGGATATATGTTCACCCATCCCACACAGCACATGGTCAGCCATGAGTTGAACTGATATGAACAAAATGTAACTGTTTTTTAACTTTAATCCCATTTTATTTGTAATTGTACTGAACAGACAACTTGGCTACTCTCATAATACCTTTTTATACTTCTGTAAACACTGCCTACCTTTTTTGGAGTAAAATATAAAATTACTAGTTTTGTTTCTCCTTGCTGTATAACGAACTGTCATGTCCCCTGAAGTGAATTATGCTACTAATTTGGGTTGGCTCCGGACCCGTTACTACGAAAGAAATCTCAGCTGGTGGCAGCGGATTTGTCCTGTGTATTTGGGAGGCTTTGTAGCGACTGGCGTTGTTGATAATTATTGTTCCCACCTGAGTTGGAGTAGTTATATCGCCCTCGTTGCAGTGTGCCCATTAGCCAGTACAAGGTAAGGCAGCCTTTCTGGCAACTAATTGTCCTAGGTGCAGTACCCGGTCTGACCTGAGGGTAAGGGGAGTGCAAAAGAGAGCTGCAAGTTCCAAACCGGAACTGGGAAGTGGGATATAGAGAAATCCCCTTCATAAAGGAACCAGGGGCAACCAATCAAACACGGTTCATGGCAAATTGGTGTGAGTGGTGGGGAAAATAAGGGTATCCTCCCCGTGAACCGTGACAATGGACATTACAAGTCTAGGAGACCCGCTCCTTTACATTGGGCCTAGTTTTTAATGAGGCCTTCATCAGCGTCTCATCATTCTCCGCCACTAGATAACCAGGGTTAACATGTTACTTTCTGCTACAGCCAGTCCAATTTTTGGCAAGAGTGTCTATGATGCCCATAAAATATTTTAAAAAAATGTACCCCCCATGGGGAAATGTTTGTCAGTCCATGCACTTCGTGTATGGGCATTACGAGTCTAGGAGACCCTTTTCTTTGTAATGGGACAGGTTTTTTTATTAGGCCGTCCTCCATGCTTCTTCCAAGGGGGGATTGTGTTGCATGCAAATTTGGCTCAAGGCAGCCCTTGCATTTAATGCATAAGGAAACAGTATGGCAGGACCAGTATGGCAGACGCTCAATGGGATAGATGAGGGGGGGATGGTAGGATGGAGCTGCAGGACGATGAAGTAGCAAGCTGGGTGACAGTTAGGAAGCAGGGTAGAGGGAAGAGTGCCAGGGAGGCTAGTCCTGATCTGGAACACCCCAATAAGTTTGCTAAGTTGGCAGATGAGGGGGGTGCCAGTACAGGGGTAGCACTGCTGCAGCCAGGCATGTCCTCTGAAAGCCGGAGGAGTGACTGCTCCAGTAAGGAGGGAAATAGGAGAGCAGGGCAGGCCAGACAGGTGCTGGTAGTGGGCGACTCAATTATTAGGGGAACAGATAGGGCAATCTGTCACAAGGTCAGGGATCGTCGAACGGTGTGCTGCCTTCCTGGCGCTCGAGTCCGACACATCGCTGATCGGGTGGACAGATTACTGGGAGGGGCTGGAGAGGACCCAGCAGTCATGGTGCACATTGGCACAAATGACAAAGTTAGAGGTAGGTGGAAGGTCCTTAAAGATGATTTCAGGGAATTAGTGTTGTGAATTCCGCTCTTGGGCTCCCTCCGGTGTTGTAAGTGGCACGTTTGTGAGTTCTGCTCTTTGGCTCCCTCTTGTGGTTTCTAGTGGTATGGCTGCTCCTTGGAGTTAGCTGTCATCAGCTGCCTCCACTTATCTTCTCTTCTGCTCGGCTATTTAGGTCTGGCTCTGTCTTCAGCCAGTGCCACTTGTAAATGGTTTCTGGTTGGATTCACATCTCTTTGGAGTTCCCTGTTATCCTGACCAGTTCAGCTAAGCTAAGTTTTTGCTTGCTCTTTTCTGTCCATAGATTGTGGACTTATCCATTCTGTGCTTTCTATGTTTGTCCAGCTTATCAGTGTGAATTTATTCTGTCTTGCTGGAAGCTCTGGGAGGCAGATTTGCCCTGCACACCTTTAGTCAGGTGTGGAGTTTTTTTTGTAAACTCTGCGTGGATTTTTGTAGTGTTTTATACTGACCGCACAGTATTCCATCCTGTCCTATCTATTTAGCTAGACTGGCCTCCTGTGCTCATCCTGGTTTCATTCTGTGTGTGTCTTTTCCTTCTCCACTCGCAGTCATTGTTTGTGGGGGGCTGGTCTATCCTTTGGGGATTTTCTCTGAGGCAAGATAGTTTTCCTGCTTCTTTCTTTAGGGGTAGTTAGTTCTTAGGCTGTGACGAGATGCCTAGGGAGAGTTAGGAGCATTCCACGGCTACTTCTAGTGTTGTGTTGAGCTTAGGGACTGCGGTCAGTACAGTTACCACATCCTTCAGAGCTTGTTCCATGTTGCTCCTAGACCACCGTATCATAACAAGTTAGGCTGCAAGCTGAAAGCAAGGACTACCAACGTGGTATTCTCCGAAATACTGTCTGTACCATTAGGGAGGTTAATAAGTGGCTCAAGAATTGGTGTAGGAAGGAGGGGTTTGGGTTCCTGCAGAACTGGGCCGACTTCTCAGTTGGCTACAGGCTCTACGCTAGGCATGGGCTGCACCTCAATGGGGGAGGTGCAGCTGTGCTGGGGGAGTAAATGGCTAGAAGGTTGGAGGAGTGTTTAAACTAGGGATTGGGGGGAGGGTAATCAATGTATAGGAGGGGAAGATAGTGTAGACAGAGACCTGGGCACAAATAAGTTGGGGGTGGCGGTGGCATGGGGGGTGGGGTTAGAACAGTTAATTATTGCATGTATACTAATGCCAGAAGCCTCGCCAACAAAATGGACGAATTAGAACTAATGTTGTTGGAGCATAATTATGACATGGTGGGGATATCTGAGACGTGGCTGGATGAGAGCCATGACTGAGCTGTTAACTTGCAGGGCTATAGCCTGTTCAGAAATGACCGTACAGATAAGCGAGGGGGTGGGGTGTGTCTATATGTAAAATCGTCCTTAAAACCCATCCTGTGTGATAATATAGGTGAATCTAATGAAAATGTAGAATCCTTGTGGGTGGAGATAAGGGGAGGGGAAAAAAATAAATTACTGATAGGGGTTTGTTATAAATCTCCAAAAATAATGGAAGCAATGGAAAATATCCTCGTAAAGCAAATAGATGAAGCTGCGACTCAAGGAGAAGTCATTACTATGGGGGACTTCAACTACCGTGAAATAGATTGGGGAACAGAAACCTGCAGTTCCAGCAAAGGTGATCGGTGTCTGACAACTATGAGAGACAATTACCTCTGACAACTTGTTCAGGACCCAACAAGAAGGGGGGCACTGCTAGACCTAATATTAACCAACAGGCCAGACCGCATAGCAAATATAAGAGTTGGGGGTCACTTGGGAAATAGCGATCACAAAATAATAAGTTTTCATGTATCCTTTAAAAAGATGTGTAATAGAGGGGTTACAAGGACACTAAACTTCAGGAGGGCAAATTTCCAACGGATGAGAGAGGATCTTGGTGCAATTAACTGGGACGATATCCTGAGACACAAAAATACACAAAGAAAATGGGAGACATTTATTAGCATCCTGGATAGGACCTGTGCACAGTATATACCGTATGGGAATAAACATACTAGAAATAGGAGGAAACCAATATGGCTAAATAGAGCTGTAAGGGGCGCAATAAGTGACAAAAAGAAAGAATATAGAGAATTAAAGGAAGTAGGTAGTGAGGAGGCATTAAATAAATACAGAAAATTAAATAAATTCTGTAAAAAGCAAATCAAGGCAGCAAAGATTGAGACAGAGAGACTCATTGCCAGAGAGAGGAAAAATAATCCTAAAATATTCTTTAACTACGTAAATAGTAAGAAACTAAAAAATGATAGTGTTGGCCCCCTTAAAAATAGTCTGGGTGAAATGGTGGATGAGGATGAGGAAAAAGCCAATATGCTAAATGACTTTTTTCATCAGTATTTACACAAGAAAATCCCATGGCGACAAAATGACTAGTGATAAAAATTCCCAATTAAATGTCACCTGCTTAACCCAGCAGGAAGTGCGACGGCGTCTAAAAATCACTAAAATTGACAAATCTCCGGGCCCGGATGGGATACACCCTCGAGTACTGCAGGAATTAAGTACAGTCATTGATAGACCATTATTTGTAATCTTTAAAGACTCCATAATAACAGGGTCTGTACCACAGGACTGGCGTATAGCAAATGTGGTGCCAATATTCAAAAAGGGGACAAAAACTGAACTCGGAAATTATAGGCCAGTAAGCTTAACCTCTACTGTGGGTAAAATCCTGGAGGGCATTCTAAGGGATGATATACTGGAGTATCTGAAGAGGAATAACCTCATGACCCAGTATCACCACGGGTTTACTAGGGACCGTTCATGTCAGACTAATCTGATCAGTTTCTATGAAGAGGTAAGTTCCGGATTGAACCAAGGGAACCCAGTGGATGTAGTGTATATGGACTTTTCAAAAGCTTTTGATACGGTGCCACACAAAAGGTTGATACATAAAATAAGAATAATGGGGATAGGGGAAAATATGTGCAAGTGGGTTAAGAGCTGGCTCAGGGATAGGAAACAAAGGGTGGTTATTAATGGAGCACACTCGGACCGGGTCGCGGTTAGCAGTGGGGTACCACAGGGGTCAGTATTGGGCCCTCTTCTTTTTAACATATTTATTAATGACCTTGTAGGGGGCATTCAGAGTAGAATTTCAATATTTGCAGATGACACTAAACTCTGCAGGGTAATCAATACAGAGGAGGACAATTTTATATTACTGGATGATTTATGTAAACTAGAAGCTTGGGCTGATAAATGGCAAATGAGCTTTAATGGGGATAAATGTAAGGTCATGCACTTGGGTAGAAGTAATAAGATGTATAACTATGTGCTTAATTCTAAAACTCTGGGCAAAACCGTCAATGAAAAAGACCTGGGTGTATGGGTATTACCTACCTTCATGTCAAGCGGTCACAGCCTCCCGGACCTCCCTACCGGATACTTTAGCGGCATCTGTCTTGAAGGTATATATCTCCTGCTAGCTTCCTCTTTTGGCTCTGAGGAGGTTTACATGTTAAGGTGTTATTACATGTTCCCTCTCTGTTTTTTTACAGTGGGAGTTCCACCCCTGCTCCGTATGCTGATAAGTAATGTCCCCTTTTTTCTTTTGCACACAAAGTGGTGTTTACATATATTCACTGTTAGGTGCTGGTATTTGCGCTTCCCATTAGGATGTGGTAATTTATCATATGGCTATTGTGTCAACTTAAGCAGTATATCTCTGCGGTAGCATACTTATTAGTTTTATTAGACTTATGGGACTGGACATTCCCTAAGACTAATGGAGATATGCCTCTGTAGGATTGCTCTTCTTGAGATGTATGTTCCTTTTTCCTTTTTCCGGACTTCGGCCGGTTAGAATTTTTATTTTTCTTATATTTTTCTTATATATTTTTTTCTTGGATTTTTTTCCTTGATTTTTTTCTTGAATTTCTTTTGAATTCATTCTTGCATTTAGAATCCTTTTTTTATGCTTCTCTTGGAATTAATGGATATTTATGTCATTTCATTACTATTATAACCTATTTTTTTAGGTTATTTTCACAGCCCTCTGACATGATATTATGGGTTGGTGGATCCAAAAAGTGCCTACAGTTATATACCACAGAGCACATTCAGCACATCCTTGTCATAGGGTGCATGGCAACATTTCATCTATATATTGTTTTAAGTTGTATTTCAACTTTTTTTCATTTGTATATCTTTGCACTTGTATATATTGAAGACAGAAATCTCTTGAGAAAGGCTAAAAAAAAGCCGAAACGTTGAGAATTGTACAAAGTCTACAGAGTATTTGCATATGGAATCCCACCAACATATATATTTTTCTTTTAAATAAAAATTCATGAACAATTGAATAATTCCTTTTTATTGAGTGCCGGAGTTTCTATTATAATTAACATTGGACTATTTTTTCTCCTGGCACATACCGTATTTTTCGGACAAGACAAACTTTTTCTCTCCAAAAAAGGGGGAAAAATGGGGGATGCATCTAATAGTCGCAATGCAGGCTTACCGTGGCGGCAGAGGTGCGGCGGCAGAGGTGCGGCGGCAGAGGAGGCGCAGTAAGCGGGGTCCCTTTCTCCGGTGAGGTGATGCAGCAGCCCAGAAAGCAGCAGAGCCGGGTGAATCCTGTTGTTATCGGTGGTGGCGGCCATTTTCCTGAGGCCACGTGTGCGCAGATGGAGCGCTCTGCTTCCCGGGGCTTCAGGAAAATGGCCGCCGCGATCTCCCGCGGCTATTTTCCTGAAGCCCTGGGAAGCAGAGCGCTTCATCTGCCGCTGCACCTCTGCCACCACGGTAAGCCTGCATTGCCTGCACGGTAAGCCTGGGACCCCTCTCACTGCGCCTCCTCATCCCAGCACCTCCTCATCCCAGCACCTCCTCATCCCAGCACCTTCTCATCCCAGCACCTCCTCATCCCAGCATCACCCCACCTCTGCCGACACCTTGCCTCCTGTGACCCTGCTCTGCCACCGCCAGCCCTCAGGTGAGATACTGTAAATTCGGACAATAAGACGGACCCCCATCTAATAAAAAATCTTTTTTTCTGCAATTTTCAACCCAAATTTGGGGTGCGCCTTATGGTCCGGTGCGTCTTATAGTCCGAAAAATACGGTATATAATAACAGTTGAGCACCCTCTTTAACCGTTAGTTTTGGGTGGATGACAAACTCACATTTAGTGGCCAGTGTCAGGCAGCTGCTACAAAGGCAAATAAAATAATGGGATGCAGTAAAAGAGGCATAGATGCTCATGAGGAGAACATAATTTTACCTCTATACAAGTCACTAGTGCGACCACACTTAGAATACTGTGCACAGTTCTGGTCTCCGGTGTATAAGAAAGACATAGCTGAACTGGAGCGGGTGCAGAGAAGAGCGACCAAGGTTATTAGAGGACTGGGGGGTCTGCAATACCAAGATAGGTTATTACACTTGGGGCTATTTAGTTTGGAAAAACGAAGACTAAGGGGTGATCTTATGTTAATGTATAAATATATGAGGGGACAGTACAAAGACCTTTCTGATGATCTTTTTAATCATAGACCTGAGACAGGGACAAGGGGGCATCCTCTACGTTTGGAGGAAAAAGGGTTCTTTACTGTAAGAGCAGTGAGACTATGGAACTCTCTGCCGTATGATGTTGTAATGAGTGATTCATTACTTACATTTAAGAAGGGACTGGATACCTTTCTGGAAAAGTATAATGTTACAGGGTATATACACTAGATTCCTTGATAGGGCGTTGATCCAGGGAACTAGTCTGATTGCCGTATGTGGAGTTGGGAAGGAATTTTTTTCCCCAATGTGGAGCTTACTCTTTGCCACATGGTTTTTTTTTGCCTTCCTCTGGATCAACATGTTAGGGCATGTTAGGTTAGGCTATGGGTTGAACTAGATGGACTTATAGTCTTCCTTCAACCTTAATAACTATGTAACTATGTAACTGAAGAATGTGAAGAGGGTTTTCCTGTGGCCTCCAGTACATGGGTTCAAAGGCTTATTGGGGTGCATATGAATTGGTAGCAGGGCAGGCCTTGCATTCAATGCAACACTTTTTCAGGAAGCCCTTCTGTACCTCTAGTGAAAGGGGTATTGTGGTGTGTCGTAATTCTTGGCAGCCCAGCCACTTACTTCATAGGCAATAACAGCATAGGAGACCCACTGTTTAATAATGGCCCTTTAAGAATGTTAATGCCGCCTGATGCCCCTCTAAAAATAGGCTTTGTGACTTTAAGAGTCCCTCCTTCATAAATGAAACAAGATGGGTCTCCTTATGTGTCACACCCCACATGGCCAGCTAGGGGGGTTACATGTTACAATGACATTTCCCAGTGAATGCATTTGTATTGGTTGAAAGCAATGTTAAAGTTGAAAAACGCATCAAAACGCTGTGTGTGAACATAGTCCAAGTGATGGAGGAACATTGTGGTCTGGGGTTAATTATTTTGCCTTATATACAAGTCATTACCCTAGAGAAGATGCACCTTAACATATTTCCCAGCAAAATCCATTTTGGTTTCGTTTTTATATGTTTTTTGGTGCATCTGTAAAAATGGCGTGAAACTCTGACAACATTGTTTATAGCTGTGACCTAGGAGTCAGGAATGCTTCCAGAGGCGATCCCCATGATGTTCTTGTGTCACGGTAAATACTCGGGTTTCCCATAGACTTACATTGGGCTCGTTGCTCGGGTCGAGTAACCGAGTATTCCAATCTGCTCGACCCGAGCAACCGAGCATTTTAGTGCTTGCCCATCACTAATCGGCACCAAAATGGTATAATTAAAAAGGTCTACTCGGCACACAAAAAGTAAGCCCTCAACCAAGCCCAGATCACAAAAAATGGAGATGCTACGAGTATCAGAAAATTGTGCAGTCTTTATTTTTAACAAACTTTGGATTTTTTTTTCCACCACTTAAATAAAAAAGAATCTATACACTTTTGATGTCTGTGAACTTGTAGTGACCTGGAGAATCATAATGGCAGGTCAGTTTTAGCATTTAGTCAACATGGTAAAAAAAGCCAAACAACAACTGTGGAATTGCACTTGTTTTTGCAATTTCACCACACTTAGAATTTTTGCCCGTTTTCCAGTAGATGATATGTTAAAACCAATGATGTCATTCAAAATTACATCTTGTCCCCAAAAAACAAGCCCTCACATGGCCATATTGCCAAAAAATGAAAAAGTTATGGCTCTGTGATGAAGGGGAGCAAAAAATGAAAGCACAAAAACTGAAATAGCCCTGGTCATTAAGGGGTTAAAGATGAAGAATAATGACAGGTCTTTCCTCACCAGACCTAAACCCTAGTGAAAACTTGTGGGGCCTATTTAAACTGGAAATTTAGGGCGAAGAACAGCCCCTCTCTCTAAACGGGGCTGTGGTTGGTAAGAAACTGATAGACTCCATGGATGGACGACTTACGGCTGTTACAAATTTTTTTTAAAAAATGTCAGAAATTGATTTTGTACATTGATGTTTCGTTGTTATTCTCCCTGCAACACATTAAAATAAGCAGCTGAGCTGGGAAATGTATGGTTTTCATTTAGCTGCCCAATAATTTTGCAGACAGATATACATCCCCCCCCCAAAAAAAAACAAAAAAAAAAAACCAAAACAAAACCGCCCGCACTTTTATGATCTTAAATTTTAGGTTTATTAACCTTTTGGATTGACCAACAGCACTAGAGAGGATAAGTAATAACATTATCATAAAAAAAAGAATTACCTAATAATTCTGCATACAGTGTAAAAATCGAATTCCTTTGAAAAACATTTACCATCACACAGAACATGATTCAGGTCTCTCTCCTGTGTGGTTTCGCTCATGTGAAACAAGACTTGATTTTGCTGTAAAGCATTTGCCACATTCCGGACATGAATACGGCTTCTCCCCTGTGTGAATTCTGTGATGATCCCTAAGATTGGCTTTAGTACTAAAACCTTTCCCACATTCTGAACATGAATGCGGCTTTTCTCCTGTGTGACTTCTCTCATGTGTAACTAGATGAGACTTATTCGTAAAACATTTTCCACATTCTGAACATGAGAACGGCTTCTCTCCTGTGTGAATCCTCTCATGTGCAATAAGGTTAGATTTTTGTGTAAAACATTTATCACATTCTGAACATGAAAAAGGCCTCTCTCCAGTGTGATTTCTCTTGTGTGTAACAAGACTGGATTTATTTGTAAAGCTTTTCCCACATTGTGAACATGAATATGGCCTCTCCCCAGTGTGAATTCTCTCATGTGTAACAAGACTGGATTTATCAGTAAAACATTTCCCACATACTGAACAGGAATATGGCCTCTCCCCTGTGTGAATTCTCTCATGTGCAACAAGATGAGACTTATTTGTAAAGCACTTCCCACATAATGAGCATGGGTATGGCTTCTCTCCTGTATGAATTCTCTCATGTGTAACCAGGCTGGATTTATCTGAAAAGCTTTTCTCACAAAGCGAACATGAATACGGTTTCTCTCCTGTATGAATTCTCTCATGTGTAACTAGGCTTGATTTGTCTGAAAAGCACTTCCCACATAGCAAACATGAAAATGGTTTCTCTCCTGTGTGAATTCGCTCATGTGTAACAAGATGGGATTTTCTTGTAAAACATTTCCCACATCCAGAACACGAATACAGCTTCTCTCCTGTGTGAATTCTCTGATGTTTTACGAAACTGTACTTATTGGTAAAGCATTTCTCACATTCTGTACAGGAGAACGGCTTCTCACCAGTATGAGATTTTTGGTGTGTAAAAAGCCCTGAGCTTTTCGTAAATTGTTTTCCACATTCCCCACATTGAAAGTTTTTACCTCGTTCCTGACCTGTAGTGGTGGTAACAAACTGTGATTGATCAGGAAAAGGCCCTTCACGATTGAGGGCATTATGCGGTCGATCTGTACTGTGAGGTCCCGTATGTGTATTAAGAGTGACATGGTTTTCTTCTGAAGATTCCTGGATGATATCTTCATCTTCTATTTTATAATTTATTGACAAAGTGTTCTTACTAGAATTTTCTGTAAAGATAAAAAATGAATTTTCTGATTTTTTTTTAATACAAAGTAGACAAATGTATAACATTCTTATTAGACTGGAAACACAGTTCAAATCACTAAAGAAACCTGCACCAAACAATGCCACAAATCAACTTTTTGATGATATTCTAATTTTGTGAGAAGCACCTGTATATGGGTATAGGAGCGCACATTGAGCCAATGCAACTTCGATATAAAAATTGCTGTTTTTCTTGAAGAGTTTTTCTTAGCCCTTTTAATTGGTCATTAATGCTGGGAACAATTGTTAACTGAAACTCAAAGGAAGGGCTGAAATGCAAGACACTATTTTTTCAGGTGGCATTTTCCCCCACACGTTGTGGTTTTTCAGTGTTACAGTTTTTGAATCACAGCATGCTCAAAGTGTGGATATTATTTGGCCAATTTTCACATCTTTTCTTCCATAAAGTCTCATTGTATTTTTTAACTGATTACTATGACATGTATATTATTTGTTGTGCATTTTACATTCTATTGTATGTGATCCTATGAGAAACTTGGAATCAAACGATCAATTTAGGTACATGACCTTTAATAAAAAAAAGCTACTTAAAACTCCATAAAATTAAACTCAATGAATATGCAAAAAATAAATACGATATGGAGATAGAAGGCATAAGCTGGCATGGTAAATGCAGCACTGCTACCCTAAAGGTCGTTTCACACAAAGCCACATTTACTAACAAATTTACTTGTGTTCTGATTATAAAAGCGAGACATTTTAACGCCTTCCAATTTGTGCGGAAACAGATGACTTTTCAGTTTTTTTTTTCGCAATTTACAAAGATAGTAGAAAAGTGTTTTTAACCCCTTAGTGACGGAGCCAAATTTTTGAAATCTGACCAGTGTCACTTTATGTGGTAATAACTCTGGAATGCTTCAACAAAGCCCAGTGATTTTGAGATTGTTTTTTCGTGACACATTATACTTTATGATAATGGTAAATTTAGGTTGATATGCTTTATGTTTATTTATAAAAAATATCAGAAATTTGAAAAAAATGTTACAAAATTAGCAATTTTCAAACTTTGAATGATTATCCCTTTAATCCCGATAGTCATACCACAGCAAAACATTAATAAATACCATTTCCCACATGTCTGCTTTACAACAGCACCATTTGCAAAATGTTATTTTATTTTGTTAGCATTTTAGGAGGATTAAAAATGTAGCAACAATTTAAATTTTTTTCAAGGAAATTTACAAAATGTATTTTTTTAGGGACCTATCCATGTTTGAAGTGAATTTGGGGGTCCTATATATAGGGAAATCCCCACAAGTGATACCATTTTAAAAACAGCACCCCCTGACATATTGAAAACTGCAGTCAGGTAGTTTGTTAACCCTTCGGGGGATTTTCAGTAATTAATGCAAAGTGGCATGAGAAAAATGAAAATGTGTATTTTTATCACCTAAATGTCACTAACTTCTGAACAGGTTACTACAGCCGACAGACTCTAAGGCCACTATTTGGTCATGAATTTCCATGACAAACATCAGGACCATGCAATCATGATCTGAGACCACCAATTGGGATAAAGAGGAAGCCCCCACAGTCTGTTAACCGTTTATAATGATCTAGTCACTATTGACAGCAGCATCTAAGGGGTTAAATAGATTTGGATGGTGCAAACACTGATCATGGCTGATGCAGCAAGTTGTCAGCTATAGTGGACAGCTGACAGCTACTGGATTGTCACCTGTATGGGGATATAAGTCTCTTATATCTCAGGTCAGTTAAAAGGCGTATTGGCGGTCACTAAGGGGTTAATACTTTTTTCAAAAGTATTTTGTTTTATGACTGTTGAATAAATACTTAAACATTTCCCGAACCACGTCTTGTGAAGCAAGGCCAGGTGTTGCACAGAATCCTGATCTTTACCACTGTGAAACCACTCAAGTATATGTCCTTCCTAATATCCTATGGCCTTTTAACAATCCGTTCAATGCTGCGGTTATCCCGGTTGCTTGTGCACCTTTTTCTACCACACTTTTTCCTTCCACTTTCCATTAATATTCTTGGATACAGCACTCTGTGAACAGCCGGCTTCTTTAGCAATGACCTTTTGTGGTTTCCCCTCCTTGTGGAGTGTGTCAGTGACACCTTCTGGACATCTGTCAGGTCAGCAGTCTTCCCCATGATTGTGGAGCTACTGACACAGACTAAGAAACCTTTATAAACACTTAGGAAGCCTTTACAGGTGTTTTTTTGTTAATTATTCTAATTTTCTGAGATAATGACTTTTGGGTTTTCATTGGCTCTAAGCCATAATCTGTTTATACCAAGGAAGGTGACGGGCACAAGGGGGCATTCTTTGCGTCTGGAGGAGAGAAGGTTTTTCCACCAACATAGAAGAGGATTCTTTACTGTTAGGGCAGTGAGAATCTGGAATTGCTTGCCTGAGGAGGTGGTGATGGCGAACTCAGTCGAGGGGTTCAAGAGAGGCCTGGATGTCTTCCTGGAGCAGAACAATATTGTATCATACAATTATTAGGTTCTGTAGAAGGACGTAGATCTGGGGATTTATTATGATGGAATATAGGCTGAACTGGATGGACAAATGTCTTTTTTCGGCCTTACTAACTATGTTACTATGTTACTATGTTATAATCATCAACATTAACAGAAATAAACATGTGAAATAGATCACTGTGTGTGTAATGACTCTATAGAAAATATGAGTTTCACTTTTTGTATTGAAGAACTGAAATAAATTACTTTTTGATGATGTTCTAATTTTGTGAGAAGCACCTGTACATAAGTCAATGTAGTGAAACTAGGAGAGTCACATGCTAGGAAGGGTCTGGGTGTAATAATATGTGACCCATATGCTCTAGGGGGTATTACTAGGAGTCACTGGTGAAGAAGGGTGTGGGTATAATAATTTGTGGCCCCGTATGCTCTAGGGGGTATAACTAGGAGAGTCACTGGTGGAGAAGAGTCTGGGTGTAATAATATGTAGCCCCATCTGCTCTAGGGGAGTCACTGGTGAAGGGTCTGGGTGTAATAATGTGACCCCACACGCTCTAGGAGAGTATAACTAGGAGGGTCACTGGTGGAGAAGGGTCTGGGTGTAATAATATGTGGCCCCGTATGCTCTAGGGGAGTATAACTAGAAGTCACTGGTGAAGAAGGGTCTGGGTGTAATATGTGGCGCCACATGCTCTAGGGGAGTATAACTAGTAGAGTCACTGGTGGAGAAGGGTCTGGGTGTAATATGTGGCCCCGTATGTTCTAGGGGAGTATAACTAGAAGTCACTGGTGGAGAAGGGTCTGGGTGTAATAATATGTGACCCCATATGCTCTAGGGGGTATAACTAGGAGAGTCACTGGTGGAGAAGGGTCCGGGTGTAATAATATGTGGCCCCATATGCTCTAGGGGGTATAACTAGGAGGGTCACTGGTGGAGAAGGGTCCGGGTGTAATAATATGTGACCCATATGCTCTAGGGGGTATAACTAGGAGGGTCACTGGTCGAGAAGGGTCCGGGTGTAATAATATGTGACCCATATGCTCTAGGGGGTATAACTAGGAAAGTCACTGGTGGAGAAGGGTCTGGGTGTAATATGTGGCGCCACATGCTCTAGGGGGTATAACTAGGAAAGTCACTGGTGAAGAAGGGTCTGGGTGTAATAATATGTGGCCCCATATGTTCTAGGGGAGTATAACTAGAAGTCACTGGTGGAGAAGGGTTTTGGTGTAATAATATGTGACCCCATATGCTCTAGGGGGTATAACTAGGAAAGTCACTGGTGAAGAAGGGTCTGGGTGTAATAATATGTGGCCCCATATGTTCTAGGGGAGTATAACTAGAAGTCACTGGTGGAGAAGGGTCTGGGTGTAATATGTGGCGCCACATGCTCTAGGGGAGTATAACTAGTAGAGTCACTGGTGGAGAAGGGTTTTGGTGTAATAATATGTGACCCCATATGCTCTAGGGGGTATAACTAGGAGAGTCACTGGTGGAGAAGGCTCCGAGTGTAATAATATGTGACCCATATGCTCTAGGGGGTATAACTAGGAAAGTCACTGGTGGAGAAGGGTCTGGGTGTAATAATATGTGGCCCCATATGCTCTAGGGGGTATAACTAGGAAAGTCACTGGTGAAGAAGGGTCTGGGTGTAATAATATGTGGCCACATAATAATAATGATCATTATCACATGTTTGGTAGAACTGGCAACTCATGCAACCTAACTGTAATTCTACAATATCCTGGACTGTGTACCTAAAAGAAGTGATGAAAGCGATGGGCGACCATCAAATATTGAGAAAATTGGAATGGAGGTCTGTCCATGTTAGCGATGACTCTTGCATTTGTCTTAGACGCAATGATACTTTGGAAATTGGTCTGCAAAACACCTGGGAAACACCATGAAGAGGCCTTCATGAGGGAACATCACAACGAATCCTAAGCCTGGAATTAGTGTTGGTAGGCATTATGTCTGGCAGCCGGACCCCTCTAGTCTTCATTTCAGGTGCACCAACAGCAGAGCATTACATTGATTTTGTGGGGTAACCAATGAGGCGGTTGTTTCTCAAAAACGTCCAGGATCCGATGTTCTACGCTAAAACTTCAGGCCACATGTTCCTCATACTACTGTCTTGTCAGCCACATTTCTAGACTTGTCTGCCATCAAGAACATCTGGGAAGTCATTGGTCGGTGATTATACAGTAGCTGCCAGCAGAAGATCCTGATGATATGTTCAAGTGCATTAAGTGAAAAAAACTATTTAAAACTAAAAGCATTAATAACTTCAGTGATGGCAGCTGAGCCTGAAAGTGCTGAGATTTCTCCACGTGGCTCAGGCTCCAGCCTGAAGACATCCAGATGCTTAGAAAAGGTTGTTTTCCATTTTTATTCATTTGCAGATCAGTGACATCTACATTCTGTATTTTCCATCATCCATCACTTCTTCTAGGTGATCCAATTTGAATAGTCCATCACTATTATCGGATGTGTTACTGTCACGTAGCTATAAGGTGCAGCGTCACCAGAAGACCCCGGTGACCCCATTATTACATACCTGCGGTATCTCCTGGACTCTCCTCCTTCACATCGCTCACACACGGCTGATCGTCCATCATCTCCATTTCTTCATCCTCCACTTTAATGATGGTCAGATCTCCGCCCTGATGTCACATATACAACAGCTCAGTACAATACAGCACATACCACCAGAAGACCCCAAATCTCTGAGCACAGCCCCATATAGATGTGGTGATGCCGAGCTTCATCTACCTGGTGACTCTCCGGACAGTCCTGGGAATACAGAGGAGACGGACATCTCTCCGGGGAATTTCTTACACTGAGACCATCTGTAGGAAACAGTCGAAAGATTGTAACATGGGATGATGGGAGTGACATGTAGGTGACCCTCTAACAGACATTAACAACAACCTCCTTACACTGCTGCTCGGACTTGAAATCAGTCTCCTCTTCTTCATCTATGACCTCAACCTTAATATCAATCAGATCGTCACCCTAAAACACAAGAAAAATGTGAAGTGAGCTACGAATCAGTGTTTTATGGTCTTCTGTTGGGGAGACAATAGCGTCATCTACCTGATTATTCTCCGAGACATTCTCCTTTGGGTAGTCGTGGGAATAGTGAGGAGCCAGACATCTTTCTGGGGGAGTTCTTAAACTGAGTCCATCTGTAGGAAACAAACAGTGACCGTCACTTTTTCACCTTTAGTGTGGCCTGGGGATGCTGTGACAGCTCAGCCGCCCTATGGGATCTGAAGTGCGCTGGACTGTCAAGTGTTGTGACGGTCCAGTCATCGAACTGGTTGCTAGGCTATCAGAATTCTGATTGACAGCCATGCTGCTCAATCTGGCCTAGTCTGGGGGCGTTTCCCCAGGTGCCTCCCCTCCTTGGTGATTTGCTAGCCATTTAGCTGGCTTGCTGTAAGCAGTCCAGGGTCAGCTGTAGCTTAGCTTAGTCTGGGGTGTGCTTAGATCTGTGTGTGATTGTGTCTTATTCTATGATCATGTTGCTGGACCTAGGACTTGTCAAGACCATTCGGGTGGAGTAACCCTTCTGCTCCTGACACTCTCTGACTTCAAAGGAAGAGAATTCCCCACACACTCTATCCATAAGGTGATGCCAAAAAGGAAATTTATTTATGTGGTCACACAATATTCGTAGAGCAGAGAAGAGAAAAACGTATTTGAGCGACTTCATTCGACCGATCTCCGGTCTTATTCAATTCTGCTCTCTGCTGCTGGCGTGCAGCACGGCGGCATATTGAATAAGACCGGAGATCGGTCGAAACGTCGAATAAAGTCACTCAAATACGTTTTTCTCTTCTCTACGAATATTGTGTTTGACCACATAAATAAATTTCCTTTTTGGCATCACCTTACAGATAAAGTGTGCTGTGAATTCTCTTCACTTGGACTCAGGGTCTCAAGGGTCCATTCCACCAGCACCTCCCATTTGGACAGAGTGCAGGCCAATTTATTGTATCTAGACTCTCTGACTTCAGATACCTGATCCCAGACTTGGCCTCTGACTATCCATTTATCTTACTCCCTTGTCTTGACTTACTTTCCTGTCATTTGACCCTGAACTCTTACCTGATGTAACGATCCATTTTTGGATTTGTTGCAGCTCTGGTTCCATTCAATTTAAAACTTTTTTCCTTTTGGACCATCGGTGGTTAATGTCAGTTTCTTTGCCAAAAGGCAATCTGATGTTACTGCAGTGCTGCTGGGTCAGCTGACACAGGTGGTGACCACTCCCACCATCCTTTAAAAGGTCACCTGATGTATCAGCTGATAGGGAAATCAGGGACCACCTTAATGTGTTCTTATATTTCATACATATGTCTCTGTATATGTCCAGACATGTTTCACCATTTTGAGACTGATTCTGCTGACTATTGATTAAAGTTGTTGACAGGGTGAGGCTAATCACGATGAGACTTAGGACCTCCAACACTACATGTCCATCCATAGTCCACTTCTTATGTAAGGATCACCTGATCAATTAAGAATGATCTGATATGTAATAAACAGCTGATCTGCGCACAAACATGATGTACACGCCTACTCAAAAGTGTATATAACTGAATGACCTTTTATTAAATGGTACGGCTTGATGGACAGAGACAGACGTGAATCTCTGTCATTCTCCGGAGAAACTCACACATTTGGCAGCCATCCAATATCCCTGAGGGTCTGACTTGCAGACCACCCTAACATTTTTGGCGTCCCTTGGGCGGGCGGCCAAACGGAAGACCACCAATATCTGGAAGTCCGGCAGCCGCAGACCTGAGACCAGGACACACAGACAACATCACCGGTGAAGGTAAGAACCTTAGCTTCTTACAATCTCTCTCTGTGTCTCCACCTGTCTCACAATCTGCAGCCGAATTTCTAGGTATGTTATAGTCAGGTTTTCCTACAAGGCCGTCCATATTATTTGGCAAAGAACCATAGAATATCCAAGTGATATTTAAAAGGCATATTGGATTGGTAAATTTTATGTGCTGTAATACGTCTTGTTATATGTCTAGCACATGACTGAAGAGTGAATGAGTGTGTGACTCACCCGTGAGGAGACGTCCTCTTGAAGAGTGATAGAGATACGGTGTAAAAAGCCGGGTGAATCATAGTAACATAGTTAGTAAGGCCGAAAAAAGACATTTGTCCATCCAGTTCAGCCTATATTCCATCATAATAAATACCCAGATCTACGTCCTTCTACAGAACCTAATAATTGTATGATACAATATTGTTCTGCTCCAGGAAGACATCCAGGCCTCTCTTGAACCCCTCGACTGAGTTCGCCATCACCACCTCCTCAGGCAAGCAATTCCAGATTCTCACTGCCCTAACAGTAAAGAATCCTCTTCTATGTTGGTGGAAAAACCTTCTCTCCTCCAGACGCAAAGAATGCCCCCTTGTGCCCGTCACCTTCCTTGGTATAAACAGATCCTCAGCGAGATATTTGTATTGTCCCCTTATATACTTATACATGGTTATTAGATCGCCCCTCAGTCGTCTTTTTTCTAGACTAAATAATCCTAATTTCGCTAATCTATCTGGGTATTGTAGTTCTCCCATCCCCTTTATTAATTTTGTTGCCCTCCTTTGTACTCTCTCTAGTTCCATTATATCCTTCCTGAGCACCGGTGCCCAAAACTGGACACAGTACTCCATGTGCGGTCTAACTAGGGATTTGTACAGAGGCAGTATAATGCTCTCATCATGTGTATCCAGACCTCTTTTAATGCACCCCATGATCCTGTTTGCCTTGGCAGCTGCTGCCTGGCACTGGCTGCTCCAGGTAAGTTTATCATTAACTAGGATCCCCAAGTCCTTCTCCCTGTCAGATTTACCCAGTGGTTTCCCGTTCAGTGTGTAATGGTGATATTGATTCCCTCTTCCCATGTGTATAACCTTACATTTATCATTGTTAAACCTCATCTGCCACCTTTCAGCCCAAGTTTCCAACTTATCCAGATCCATCTGTAGCAGAATACTATCTTCTCTTGTATTAACTGCTTTACATAGTTTTGTATCATCTGCAAATATCGATATTTTACTGTGTAAACCTTCTACCAGATCATTAATGAATATGTTGAAGAGAACAGGTCCCAATACCGACCCTGCGGTACCCCACTGGTCACAGCGACCCAGTTAGAGACTATACCATTTATAACCACCCTCTGCTTTCTATCACTAAGCCAGTTACTAACCCATTTACACACATTTTCCCCCAGACCAAGCATTCTCATTTTGTGTACCAACCTCTTGTGCGGCACGGTATCAAACGCTTTGGAAAAATCGAGATATACCACGTCCAATGACTCACCGTGGTCCAGCCTATAGCTTACCTCTTCATAAAAACTGATTAGATTGGTTTGACAGGAGCGATTTCTCATAAACCCATGCTGATATGGAGTTAAACAGTTATTCTCATTGAGATAATCCAGAATAACATCCCTCAGAAACCCTTCAAATATTTTACCAACAATAGAGGTTAGACTTACTGGCCTATAATTTCCAGGTTCACTTTTAGAGCCCTTTTTGAATATTGGCACCACATTTGCTATGCGCCAGTCCTGTGGAACAGACCCTGTCGCTATAGAGTCACTAAAAATAAGTAATGGTTTATCTATTACATTGCTTAGTTCTCTTAGTACTCGTGGGTGTATGCCATCCGGACCCGGAGATTTATCTATTTTAATCTTATTTAGCCGGTTTCGCACCTCTTCTTGGGTTAGATTGGTGACCCTTAATATAGGGTTTTCATTGTTTCTTGGGATTTCACCTAGCATTTCATTTTCCACCGTGAATACCGTGGAGAAGAAGGTGTTTAATATGTTAGCTTTTTCCTCGTCATCTACAACCATTCTTTCCTCACTATTTTTTAAGGGGCCTACATTTTCAGTTTTTATTCTTTTACTATTGATATAGTTGAAGAACAGTTTGGGATTAGTTTTACTCTCCTTAGCAATGTGCTTCTCTGTTTCCTTTTTGGCAGCTTTAATTAGTTTTTTAGATAAAGTATTTTTCTCCCTATAGTTTTTTAGAGCTTCAATGGTGCCATCCTGCTTTAGTAGTGCAAATGCTTTCTTTTTACTGTTAATTGCCTGTCTTACTTCTTTGTTTAGCCACATTGGGTTTTTCCTATTTCTAGTCCTTTTATTCCCACAAGGTATAAACCGCTTACACTGCCTATTTAGGATGTTCTTAAACATTTCCCATTTATTATCTGTATTCTCATTTCTGAGGATATTGTCCCAGTCTACCAGATTAAGGGCATCTCTAAGCTGTTCAAACTTTGCCTTCCTAAAGTTCAATGTTTTTGTGACTCCCTGACAAGTCCCCCTAGTGAAAGACAGGTGAAACTGCACAATATTGTGGTCGCTATTTCCTAGATGCCCGACCACCTGCAGATTTGTTATTCTGTCAGGTCTATTAGATAGTATTAGGTCTAAAAGTGCTGCTCCTCTGGTTGGATTCTGCACCAATTGTGAAAGATAATTTTTCTTGGTTATTAGTAGAAACCTGTTGCCTTTATGGGTTTCACAGGTTTCTGTTTCCCAGTTAATATCCGGGTAGTTAAAGTCCCCCATAACCAGGACCTCATTATGGGTTGCAGCTTCATCTATCTGCTTTAGAAGTAGACTTTCCATGCTTTCTGTTATATTTGGGGGTTTGTAACAGACCCCAATGAGAATTTTGTTACCATTTTTCCCTCCATGAATTTCAACCCATATGGACTCGACATCCTCATTCCCTTCGCTAATATCCTCCCTTAAAGTGGACTTTAGACAAGACTTTACATAGAGACAAACCCCTCCTCCTCTCCGATTTTTACGATCCTTTCTAAACAGACTGTAACCCTGTAAGTTAACTGCCCAGTCATAGCTTTCATCTAACCATGTCTCGGTTATTCCCACTATGTCAAAGTTACCTGTAGATATTTCTGCTTCTAGTTCTTCCATCTTGTTTGTCAGGCTTCTGGCGTTTGCGAGCATGCAGTTTAGAGGATTTTGTTTTGTTCCAATCTCCTCACTGTGGATTGTTTTAGAAATGTTCTTACCTCCCTTCTGAGTATGTTTTCCTGGGTCGTCTTTGTTCGAGTCTAATGTTTTTCTTCCCGTCCCCTCTTCTCTGGGTCTCTGCAGTTCCCTCCGGTGACTCCTTGGGGCATCCTGGGTCAGAGGTCAAGTCTGTCTGTGTCTGTCTGTCTCTGTGCGTACATGCTGCCCTTCCCTAGATGGTGCTAGTAGACCGGGAGAGGATTTTGGTCACATTTATCTGCCTTGTGTTAGCTAGTTTTGTTCTCTGGTTAATATATAGGGTTTCTGTGTATGCCATATTAAGTCTGGAGGAGGTGCCCTTAGGAAGACCAGGAGGCCTGAGTGGGATTAGTGAGTGACGCTGTGGCGGTCACAAGGGCCAAATCACTAATCACCCCCGCAGTCCGCACGCCTATTGGCTGAGTTCTTTAGCATAGGTTACAAAACGAGCGGAAAAGGGGAATTACGTTTCTACACACCTGAACTGTGAAAACGGTGGAGGTTAGAAAGTGTAGATATTTAGGGTACTAGTACCATAAGAACAGGAAATAGAGGCCGTGAGAGGTGGGCAAAATACACATTAGAACAGTGAGATATCAGTGTCAGGAAGAAAGAGCCGGCAGAAATGGGGAACATAGATAGCAAAGAGCACAGGGAGGGTTGCAGCGCCCATGAGATAGTGAAGAAAAGGAAAGGTAAAGTTGCTGTAAAGGACTCTAGTAAGTTGTTGAAAGGATTAGGAATGAAGAATGACCCGCTAGATTCTTTCCTCTGGGACTCAGCTCTAGCAGGGAGTATAGGATGGATTACGGATAATAAGTTATTGGTACAGGCAAGGGCAGATGTGGCAAAGGAGTTAAAAAGAGAAGGAGGATGGGTTAAGGTAGAAACACCGCAAGGAATGAGGTTCAGACAGAAAACAAAAATGCCTCCGCCATATCAACCCCATCTCACGGCTCCTGCTCTGCCAGGTCCGGAAGGGTGGATGTGTGTGTGTGGACAGCAAAACCCCGACTGGCGTGAACAATGTTCTGCCTGCGGGAGACCGAGACCCTACGGGGCAACGACGACAGGACTTTATCCTGTCATTCACACTCACACTATGACACAAGAACCTGGGTACAATGTGACAGTGAAACCAGAAGAAAGTTTACTCGCACTAGACGATGGAGACTATCAACCCCCTACTCTCCAGACTATGGACGCAACTGGTGCTGCAGCAACATCATCTACCCCCAGACGTTCAACTGCACCCATGCCTGCTACGTCTCCCATTACAAACCATGGGGCCCAAAAGACCACATGACACTGGTTAAGGACGCCTCAGACCCATATGACTTACCCATGGCCTTCTATAGATGGATGGTAGGACTGAATAATACCCACACATGTACGTGGACAGACTTAGAGTCCATCTTAAGAGGGAAAATTGTGGACGCAAGAATGGCGTCAGTTCTGGAGGCAATAAACAGGGCAGGGAGGTCATATCACTCAGAGCAAGACTTGAGAGCGCAGTATGTCAGAACTGTAGACTCAGGGGTGCACTTTCTAAGGGTGCTACATGCATGGTGCCAGGACAGGGTGGGGGAATCTACAATTTCCCTATTAGACATAGTACAAGGTCCCAATGACACAGTGGAACTTTTCTGGGGGAACTTGAAGCTTAGACACACAGATTTGGGTTATGAGAACATGGGAGAAGCAGGTAGGAAGCTTTTCCATGGGGCATTCATGGCAGGGCTTAGACCACAGCTTAGGCAGAAGGTCCAGGCAGCTAAGCCCGACTGGAGAACATGCCAAATAGAGGAGTTGGTGCGGGTGGCAAAAGGGGTTGAATTAGATCAGAAGACAAAGCCAGTACAGATACACTATGCTTCTGATGACGTTCACGGGCACAGGACAAATTCTGCCAGAGGAGACCAGCGACAAATGAAGTGCTATAACTGTGGGAAGAGGGGGCACATCAGCCGTCAGTGCAGGGCACCCAGAAAGGAGACTCAGCCCAAGACGGACGCCCCAACCCAAAACCCACAACAGGAAACAGGCAACCCCGTAGCCATCTACCCCCTTAGGGCACCTACACACCGAAGCCCACAAGGAGTAGTCCCAGTACATCTCCCAGATGGTAGAAAAATCCCATTCCTGGTGGATTCGGGGGCAGCCAAAACAGTAATCCGCCAGGAACATGTCAAATCATCAGACATATCAGATGACACCCTCTGCACTCAAGGTTTTGAGGGGCTGATCCAAGAATGCAAACTGACTAAACCACTGCCCCTCCGCTTAGTTGACCACACCTGTCTTGCAAGGCTGCTGATCAGTGACAAGTCACCTGTTAATTTGCTAGGTTCTGACATACTACAGGCAATACAAGCACATATCATGTACGAACCTGACGGTACTGTTGACAGCTGGTATCCCAGAATCCGCGCTGTGTAAAGTGCTGGCGTGCCTGCATGTATCAGACTCCCTCTCCCCACCTGAAGCAGATGAATCACTAGCACAAGTCCCAGACTCGCTGTGGGCAAAGTCCAAGACTGATATCGGACATATGCCTGTTCCTCCGGTAATGATTAACTTGAAGCCAGGAGCGAAGCCACCTCAAGTTAGACAGTACCCTTTAAGTGCTGCTCAGGAAGAAGCAATAGGGAAGAATATCACAGATCTAATTGCTTCTGGGGCCATAAAACCTACAAAGTCTGTAGCAAACACTCCCTTATTCCCAGTAAAGAAAAAGGGCAGGAAAGGGGAGCCGGTCACCTACAGAATGGTCCATGATCTCAGGGCCATAAATGCAGTCACTGAGTTACTCACACCAGTGGTACCAAATCCACACACCATCATGTCACAAATCCCGACAACGGCTGCCTGCTTCACCTGCATTGACCTCGCATATGCCTACTTCTCTGTGCTGCTACACCAGGACTGTCAATATCTTTTTGCTTTCACCTTCAGGGGCCAGCAGTATACTTGGATGGTGCTACCGCAGGGGGCTCACAACTCTCCAACCCTGTATACAGGTGCGTTGCAACTTGTTTTGCAGGATTGGATCATTCCACATGCTGAGGTAGTCCTACTCCAGTATGTGGATGACCTGCTCCTTTGTGCCCCAGACAGAGATGTGTGCTGTGAAGCTACAATCTCACTGCTCCTACATCTCGCTTCAAAAGGGTGTAAAGCTTCGAGAGAAAAGTTACAGTCTTGTCAACTGAAAGTTGTATTTCTGGGACATTGCATATCACAGGGAGCACGCCACCTGACTGAGGACAGGAAAAAGGCAATCCAGCTGCTAAATCATCCCACAGGGGTTCAACACCTGCGCACTTTCCTGGGGTTAGCATCATACTGTAGACCTTGGATTCGCTCTGCATCCATTCTCATGCACCACTCTATGATTGCCTACCCACACAGCCTTTTCACCTCAGTCAGGAAGCATTAGACAGTTTCTACTCACTCAAACTAGCAATTGTCTCTGCTCCAGCCCTAGGTACCCCAGACTATGCTAAACTTTTCCTTCTGTATTGCACAGAAATGCAGGGACATGCTACAGGGGTCCTAGCCCAGAAACATGGTCAACACAACAGGCCTGTTGCATATTACTCTGCCCGGTTGGATCCTGTTGCCAGAGGAGCCCCATCGTATGTTCGAGCAGTAGCGGCCGTCTCACTTCTGCTAGACATGGCATCAGAGATTGTATTGGACTATCGACTTACCATCTACACTCCACATGATCTACACAGAATACTCAGCCAGGTCCAACCTAAGCACATTGCTGTAGCCAGACACCTCAGACTTCAATGTGCCCGCCTCATGCCTCCCAATGTCACCTTAAAGAGATGCATGACTTTGAACCCAGCTACTCTCATTCCAATTGATGTAGTGGATTCAAAGGGGGGGGGGGGGGAGGAGGCAGGCCAAGGAAAACCTCTGTTTTTGCAAAATTTGACAGAGGAAGAGCTATTTGATGCATACCACGAACATGACTGTATGGCCCTTATGGCTCAAGAAACTGCAGGGTTTTCACATGCTTCTGATGTACCTCTCACTAATCCGGATGTTGAGCTTTTTGTAGATGGTTCAAGGAGCGTCGGTGAGGATGGCCGGTTCTACACTGGGTATGCAGTGGTCACACAGCATGAGGTAGTAAAAGCAGAACCACTCCCTCCTCATATGTCTGCACAGGAGGCAGAGCTGACGGCACTCATTGAAGCGCTTAAAGGGGCTGATGGTAAACGGTACCCCATTTACACAGACTCCAGGTATGGTTTTGGAGTCGCACATGATTACGGCCCCATATGGAGGGCAAGAGACTTTCTTACATCAACAGGTACTCCTATTAAGCATGGGCACCTCATCAAGCAGCTAATGGACGCCCTACTACTTCCAAAAGAGGTTGCCATAGTTGAGGTAAAAGCACACACCAGGCTTGCGACCAACGAAGCACGAGGCAATGACAAAGCGGACAGAGCAGCCAAGGAAGCTGCAAAGAAGCCACGGCAACACGAGACCCCTGCGGCCACCCCACTGATTATGGTAAGCACTGAGTATAACCAGTTGGACTTAAGTATCTTACAGGCACTGACTCGGCAAGCCACCGGGGAAGAGACGAAGGTCTGGTCAAAAGCTGGAGCTCGGGAGCACGACGGTTTGTGGATGGTGGGACAGTGGGTGTGTCTACCAAGATCTCTGTATCCTGCAA
Organism: Ranitomeya imitator; assembly: GCF_032444005.1. Taxonomy (NCBI): domain Eukaryota; kingdom Metazoa; phylum Chordata; class Amphibia; order Anura; family Dendrobatidae; genus Ranitomeya; species Ranitomeya imitator. Next base: position 713,810,013 of record NC_091286.1, on the reverse strand, counting down.
TGGCCCAAGCGGCCCACGGTCCAACGCATCTATCCAAAAATGCCATGTGTGCTCTGGTGGAGAAGCAATGGGTCACGCCTGGTAGCAACAATGATTGCTACTAGGTTTACACAGGCATGTCTCACATGTGCACAACACAATCCAGGCAGTGTAGTGAAAGTACCACAAAAACACACACCTAAGCCCCTCTACCCGTTTCAACGACTGCAGATCGACTTCATACAACTTCCCAAGGTAGGAACGTATGAATATTGTCTTGTGTGTGTTGACCTCTTCTCAGGGTGGCCGGAAGCTTTCCCGATGCCAAAAGCTACTGCACGAGCCACTGCAAAGAAATTGATGTCAGAAGTCTTCTGTAGATTCGGACTGCCTGAAACCATAGAATCTGACAGAGGTACCCACTTCACTGGAGAGGTAATGCAAAATGTCATGCAAATGCTAGGGGTCACACAAGCGTTTCACACCCCCTACAGACCACAAGCTAGCGGCAAGGTAGAACGGCAGAATGGTACAGTTAAGCTAAAGATCCAGAAAGCGAGTGAGGAATTGGGGAAACCATGGACAGAGTGTTTGCCTTTACCTCTGTTCTCTATCAGGTACACGCCTAACAGAAAGACAAAGGTGTCCCACTTTGAGGATTTGTTTGGGTCAGCACCGAGACTAGGCCTGTAATTCCCACAGACACTGCAGCTTCAGTGTGACAGCCTCACCAGCTATGTCCAGGGCCTGCAAAAGAGGCTCTCATTCGTGCATAAACAAGTGTTTGATTCTATTCCAGACCCAGAGAGCCGAGAGGGAACCCACTCTCTCCAGCCAGGAGATTGGGTGGTGGTCAAGAGACACACGAGGAAGCCTCTGGAGCCGAGGTTTGACGGACCCTTCCAAGTCCTCCTCACCACAGCCACATCAGTGAAGCTAGAGGGAAAGCCCACCTGGATCCATGCAAGCCACTGCAAGATCCTGGAACAGAAGAGTGATCGTCCTGCTCCTGATGATGCTGATGACCCTTCTCCAGAGAAGACAGACGGCCCAGACAAGCCAAAGCGACACTTATAATAAAGCCGCCCCGCTTAGACTTGATATTGTGAAAAATGTGGACTGGATACACTACATTTACTATAAATCAACAAAGATTTATAAAGTATACTAGGGAAGCACTGACAAACCTAGCAGATCACTGCACAGACAAATAAAGATGCCATAAGTGAAATTACACGCATGAAAATTAACACTCACAATAATGAATGTATGAAAATGCTATGATTGAGAATAGGATATGATCTTCCCATCCTATGGGGGATTCGGCCGAAGAATTGACAAGAAAGTCCGACATTGGCATTAGGCCAGTGACAGCACCTGTGGGTTAGGGGTAGAGTCATATCTAATCTCAAAAGGGGGGACTGATGGGGAAATCAGGAACCACCTTAATGTGTTCTTATAATTCACACATATGTCTCTGTATATGTCCAGACATGTTTCACCGTTTTGAGACTAATTCTGCTGACTATTGATTAAAGTTTTTGACAGGGTGAGGCTAATCACGATGAGACTTAGGACCTCCAACACTACATGTCCATCCATAGTCCACTTCTTATGTAAGGATCACCTGATCAATTAAGAATGATCTCATATGTAATAAACAGCTGATCTGCGCACAAACATGATGTACACGCCTACTCAAAAGTGTATATAACTGAATGACCTTTTATTAAATGGTACGGCTTGATACAGATTCACATCTGTCTCTGTCCGTCATTCTCCGGAGAAACTCACACATTTGGCAGCCATCCAATATCCCTGAGGGTCTGACTTGCAGACCACCCTAAAGGCCCCGTCACACATAGCGAGATCGCTGCTGAGTCACAAGTTTTGTGACGCAACAGCGATCTCAGTAGCGATCTCGCTATGTGTGACACGTAGCAGCGATCAGGCCCCTGCTGTAAGATCGCTGGTCGTGTCGGAATGGCCTGGGCCATTTTTTGATCGTTGAGGTCCCGCTGACATCGCTGAATCGGCGTGTGTGACACCGATTCAGTGATGTCTTCGCTGGTAACCAGGGTAAACATCGGGTTACTAAGCGCAGGGCCGCGCTTAGTAACCCGATGTTTACCCTGGTTACCATCGTTAAAGTAAAAAAACAACCACTACATACTTACCTACCGCTGTCTGTCCCCGGCGCTCTGCTTCTCTGCTCTGGCTGTGAGTGCCGGGCAGCCGGAAAGCAGAGCGGTGACGTCACCACTCTGCTTTCCGGCCGCTGTGCTCACAGCCAGAGCAGAGAAGAGCGCCGGGGACAGACAGCGGTAGGTAAGTATGTAGTGGTTGTTTTTTTACTTTAACGATGGTAACCAGGGTAATCGTTGTCGGGATCGCTTTAGCGTCGCTATGTGTGACGGGGCCTTAACACAGCTGATTGTTGATAGTGTCTTTCTGGAGACCAGCCTAGGAGGAGCAGCTCTCTGGTGTCAGCCACGTCTGGTGATTGGAGTCAAGTTGCTGTTATCGGTTTATCTGCGGTGTGGAGCTTAGCAGCTGTGTTCATAAGCTAGGAGTGGTGTTTTAATTACCTTGTCCCTTTGGTGTTTGTCACTTCCCCCTGTGTGTATTATCTGCAGAGGTGAGGCTATTTCTCCTTGCCAGACAGTGCACTAGCCAGGGCAGTAATAGGTGACTACTAGGGATGAGGTATCCGGACGGTGGCGGGGGGAAAGACCTGCATAGGGCGATAGGGGAGTGCAGAGACTGGCTCAGGCTTGATCTCAGATGGTGACCATTCCCCATTCCCTACAGGTAGGGCCTTCCTCTCACCTTTTCCATCCCGTTGTTTGTGAGTTTTGCTGTCCGTTGACCGACCACCCGTTGAGTCGGGTCACACCGTGACACCTGACCACTCATTTGTCTTGCCCCGTCGTACCACGAGGCCTCCTGGAATCTTTCCACGGTCTTCCTGGCTACCCTATGTCATGGCTTGTCCATGAGTAGCGACTCAGAGTCTCATTACAGCTGACACAGTTTACTTTGTTTTCGCCAGCATGGATCCCATTCACACGCTTGGTAATCATGTGGCAATCCTGTCACTAGTGATTGAAGATATGCCTGAATAACACAAGAGTCTTGAATCTTTTCAGTCTCAGCTGCAGGGCCAGGTGGCTAGCCACATAGCTCTTGGCTGCCACCGGAGACTGCAACATCTGCACCTTATGCCATTCAGTTGGTCTCCCCTGGACAAGTAGTGGCCCTACCTGATATATTTTCGGGAGAGTAATCAGTTTAGGGTGTTCAGGGAGAGCTGTAGACTATCCTTTACCCTACAACCTCGGTCCTCAGGGGATGAGTCCCAGTGGATGAGAATAGTCAAGTCCCTATTGCCAGGAAGTCCTGAAACTTGGGCATTTTCTTTTTCCACACAAGCTCCAGAATGGTCTTCAGTTGACGCCTTTTTTGATGCCATCTATGATGGAAAATTATATGAATTAAAGTTTAATGAATGGTCTATCCTTCCTTTTCGCCTGTAGCTGCTGGATGTTTCTTTGTCAAAGAGAAAGATAGGGGTCTCCGCCCTTGCCTTGATTTCCGAGAACTGAACAAAATCGCGGTAAAGATTACATACCCACTTCCCCAGATCCCAGACCTTTATCATCAGCTTACTGGGGATAAATGGTTTGCTAAACTTGATCTCAGAGTGGCTTGTAATTTGATAAATGATGAGTGCAAAATGTTGTTAATGCCGGAGGGTTTATTTAAAAACGTTGTTATGCCTTTTGGGTTAACCAAGGCACCAGTGGGATTTAAGAACTTTATGATTTACAGTACAGACCAAAAGTTTGGACACGCCTTCTCATTTAAAGATTTTTCTGTATTTTCATGACTATGAAAATTGTACATTCACACTGAAGGCATCAGAACTATGAATTAACACATATGGAATTATATACTTAACAAAAAAGTGTGAAACAACTGAAAATATGTCTTATATTCTAGGTTCTTCAAAGTAGCCACATTTTGCTTTGATGACTGCTTTGCACACTCTTGGCATTCTCTTGATGAGCTTCAAGAGGTAGTCACCGGGAATGGTCTTCCAACAATCTTGAAAGAGTTCCCAGAGATGCTTAGCACTTGTTGGCCCTTTTGCCTTCACTCTGCGTCCAGCTCACCCCAAACCATCTCGATTGGGTTCTGGTCTGGTGACTGTGGAGGTCAGGTCATCTGGAGTAGCCCCCCATCACTCTCCTTCTTGGTCAAATAACCCTTACACAGCCTGGAGGTGTTTGGGGTCATTGTCCTGTTGAAAAATAAATGTTGGTCTAACTAAACGCAAACCGGATGGAATAGCATGCCGTTGCAAGATGCTGTGGTAGCCATGCTGGTTCAGTATGCCTTCAACTGAATGGACACACCGGTAGGAAAACATTTCTCTGGACCTGGACACAGTATGACAGATTTAAAAGTCTTAATACTAAAAGGTAATTTTAAGGACCACAGGGAAAGAAAAATTTGGGAATACAAACTAATGAATATGTTTAATTCGTTGACACTAGGACTCAATTTAACACCTGGATTTATGAGTCACTACATGGATACAATTCACACCTGCACCAGACGGACTCCAGATAACTAAGAACATTATTCCTACTGCCTCTCCATTTGTAAGAAAATGCCTAATTTGATTACCTTGGCTTATCTATGGACTCATCACACTTCCCACCCCCTAACAAATGTCCTGCTGTACTATTCTTTAAATATTGTGCATTTTTTTCTTATTAATCTATTTGTAATCTTGCCTGAAGAAGGAGCCACTGTGCTCTGAAAGCTGCAAACATATTATTTTCTGGTTCGCCAATAAAGGTATCACTCCTAGAATACTTCTGTCATCATTGGGCAGAAAAGTATTCACATCGATTTTTCTGGCTAACACGGTACCACAATACAATTTGTTATTGTACATCAATAAATCCCCAACAGTATCACCAGCAAAGCCCCCCCACACCATCACACCTCCTCCATGCTTCACGGTGGGCACCAGGCATGTAGAGTCCATCCGTTCACCTTTTCTGCGTCGCACAAAGACACGGTGGTTGGAACCAAAGATCTCAAATTTGGACTCATCAGACCAAAGCACAGATTTCCACTGGTCTAATGTCCATTCCTTGTGTTCTTTAGCCCAAACAAGTCTCTTCTGCTTGTTGCCTGTCCTTAGCAGTAGTTTCCTAGCAGCTATTTTGCCATGAAGGCCTGCTGCACAAAGTCTCCTCTTAAGGCCTCTTTTCCACTTACGAGGAAAACGGACGAGTGCAATCCGATAAAAAAAAAATCGCACTCGGACCAATGTTATTCAATAGGTGACATTCCATTTGTGATTTTTTTCTCAGCCGAAATCGGACTGAAAAAAAATTATTGCTGTGATTCTCGGACGAGACTCGCCAATGCAAGTCAATGGGTGCGAGAAAAAAAACGCACAGCACTCGCACCATGCGAGTGCTGTCCGATTTTTACGCACCGGTGTCCTTTGAAAAGCCGGCAATTTAGCGCGGTGTACAGTAAAATCACACTGACAGGTTAGATTAGAGTAGATATATACATATATATAAATATATATATATATATATATATATATATACCTATTCTATGTCAGGGAGATACATATATATATATATTTATTTATATTTAATGCAGTGCTAGATAGCTTAAAAGCCGGTAATTCAATTACCGGCTTTTGCTCTCTCCTTCCTAAACCCGACATGATATGAGACATGGTTACATACAGTAAACCATCTCATATCCCCATTTTTTTTTGCATATTCCACACTATTAATGTTAGTAATGTTAGTAGTAGTTATCTCTGAACTAATCTCCCGATATCTTCCCTCACGTGATCTCCGGTCCTCCCAAGACCTCCTTCTCTCCTCCACACTTATTCGCTCCTCATCCAATCGCCTCCAAGACTTCTCCCGAATATCCCCCATCCTCTGGAATTCTTTGCCCCAACACGTCCGACTACCAACCACAGTCGGATCCTTCAGACGGAACCTGAAAACTCATCTCTTCAGGAAAGCCTACAGCCTGCACTGACACCGCTGCTGCCTCATCACTATCGAAGCTACCGCCTCACCAACACCGGAGCTACCGCCTCACCAACACCGGAGCTACCGCCTCACCAACACCGGAGCTACCGCCTCACCAACACCGGAGCTCCTGCAACCCCCAACCTACTGTCTCCTTCCCCACCATCCTGTAGAACGTAAGCCCGCAAGGGCAGGGTCCTCGCCCCTCTGTATCAGTCCGTCATTGTTAGTTTGTTTACTGTATGCGATATCTGTAACTTGTATGTAACCCCTTCTCATGTACAGCACCATGGAATCAATGGTGCTATATAAATAAATAATAATAATAGTAGTGTGTATGTGCAAAATTTGGGCGCTTTAGCCATTTAAAGGGTTAAATCGCGGAAAAAATTGGCGTGGGCTCCCGCACAATTTTCTCTGCCAGAATGGTAAAGCCAGTGACTGAGGGCAGATATTAATAGCCTGGAGAGGGTCCCTGGCTAAAAACACCTGCCCCCAGCCACCCCAGAAAAGGCACATCTGGAAGATGCGCCTATTCTGGCACTTGGCCACTCTCTTCCCATTCCCGTGTAGCGGTGGGATATGGGGTAATAAAGGGTTAATGTTACTTTGCTATTGTAAGGTGACATTAAGCCAGATTAATAATGGAGAGGCGTCAATTATGACACCTATCCATTATTAATCCAATAGTAGTAAATGGTTAAAAAACACACACACACATTATTACAAAGTCTTTTAATGAAATAAACACACAGGTTGTTGGAATATTTTATTGTACTCTCAATCCACCTGAAGACCCTCACTCTGTAAAAAAGGTAAAATAAAAAAACAACAATATCCCATACCTTCCGATGATCAGTCTCGTCCCACTATAATCTAACCTGTCAGTGTGATTTTACTGTACACTGCGCTAAATTACCAGCTTTCAAAGGACAGTGGTGCGTTAAAATCAGACAGCAATATGGATGTCATACGGATGTTGTGATAAAAAAAAAAATCGCATGACAATCGCATATGTTACATCCGTTTTTTCGGTCCGTAAATCGGACCGTTTTTTTTCTCACAAGTGGAAAAGAGGCCTAACAGTTGTTGTAGAGATGTGTCTGCTGCTAGAACTCTATGTGGCATTGACCTGGTCTCTAATCTGAGCTGCTGTTAACCTGCGATTTCTGAGGCTGGTGACTCAGATAAACTTATCCTCAGAAGCAGAGGTGACTCTTGGTCTTCCTTTCCTGGGGCGGTCCTCATGTGAGCCAGTTTCTTTGTAGCGCTTGATGGTTTTTGCCACTGCACTTGGGGACACTTTCAAAGCTTGCCCAATTTTTTGGACTGACTGACCTGAATTTCTTAAAGTAATGATGGCCACTCGTTTTTCTTTACTTAGAATTTGTATTATGGCAAGAAAAAAGCAGCTAACAGTCTATTCAGTAGGACTATCAGCTGTGTATCCACCAGACTTCTGCTCAACACAACTGATGGTCCCAACCCCATTTATAAGGCAAGAAATCCCACTTATTAAACCTGACAGGGCACACCTGTGAAGTGAAAACCATTCCCGGTGACTACCTCTTGACGCTCATCAAGAGAATGCCAAGAGTGTGCAAAGCAGTCATCAAAGCAAAAGGTGGCTACTTTGAAGAACCTAGAATATAAGACATATTTTCAGTTGTTTCACACTTTTTTGTTAACTATATAATTCCACATGTGTTAATTCATACTTTTGATGCCTTCAGTGTGAATGGACAAGTTTCATGGTCATGAAAATACAGAAAAATCTTTAAATGAGAAGGTGTGTCCAAACTTTCGGTCTGTACTGTATGTCTTTTTCTGAGTGAATTGTGAGGTTTGTTATTTACCGTGATGAGATTTCAATTTTCGCATCTGATTTGGATTTTCATAGTGAACATTTCCGTGTTGTATTACAAAGATTGAGGGGAAATTTTTTGCTTGCGAACATTGAGAAATGTATTTTTTCTGTTCAGGAGGTTTCATTTCTGAGATACATTTTATCGGCTGATGGGTTTTAAATGTATTCTGGGGAGATGCAGGCTATAGTAGATTGGGTTCAACCCGGTGACCTGAAAACGTTGCAACTTTTCTAGGATTCGCCAAGTATTATAGGAAATTTATTAAGGGGTTTTCTTAGATTGTTAAACCTCTTACTGACTTCATCAAGGTTTGGTCACCGGATGCTATTGGAGCTTTTGAAAAGGTATTTTATTTCTGCTCCTGTTCTAATCCAACTAATCCTTGTGGAGGTGGATGCTTCAGCGGCCGGGGAACGGGATGTTTATCTCAGGGGCCCAAAACTCTGAGAAAAATGCACATGGCTGCAAATTAGTCAACCATAAAAATGTAACTCTAACTCCTAGACGGCAGATGGTCCTTATTTTTCTCTAGATTCAAGTTCTCCATCACATTCAGGCCAGAGTCAACGGATATGAAAGCTGACGCACTGTCACACAGTCTTGATTCAGTTTCACCTCCAGAACCTCCATCCTGCCTAAGAGCATTTTGGTTTCTGTGGTATCTTTGGAGGTGGAAGCAGAGATCTATAAAAGTAAGTCGTTGGCCCGGTCCGACACTCTAGGGGCCATTTTATTTGTACCTGTGTACTTAAAGATGTGACTGCAGACTTCTGAATCCCCCGAATGCAGTCACGTCAGGGATTCGCCGGTGTCTGAGGACCGTGGGGTATGTATGTGTTATACTTACTCTCGTCCGGGACCCATCTAGCGGGTGTGGCGGACATGAGGACGCAGTCTCACTCCATACTAGTGTACGTATAACTCATACATCCCCTCTGGTTCCCACTCAGAAACCAGCAAATCCCCGCAGAGCACAGTGTGCCCGCGCTGGAGGGATTCGTAAAGGGAACCTGTCAGCAGGATTGTGCACAGTAACCTACACACAGTGTCAGGTCAACGCGGAATGAAATGATACCTCGGTTGTTGTGTAATCTTTATTTTCAGTTTTGTGTTAATGATATGCTCGCGCCCTAAGGCGGGGTTGGTGTATGTGGTGCTCTGATTGGGTATTCATAATGCAGACTGCTGACAGGTCACCGATCCCTCACTGCCCGCCCCCTAGTTTGCATAATGAAGGCCCTGCATGCAGCATAATCGCATGGACTTAATCCCTTTTGCTTATTTAATTGAGCGAGAAAAAAAAAGTCAATTTGAAAAACCATTTCCTCCACCAAGATGGCACTGCCCGCGCCTGTGCAATAGCAGCTATCGGATCTCTATACGCACCGATAGCAGCTACTGCACGGATGCGGTGGATACCATTTTCAAATTGACTTTTGTTTTATTTCCCTTGCTCAATTAAATTAGGATTCCCTTTAGGACCGCAATCACACAGAGAAAGACTGTAGATTTAGCAATTTGGACCAGACAACCCCTTTAAGATTGCACCTGTTCCAGGAGTTTCATGATTCCATCTTAACTGGTCATCCTGGGGTCAATGCTACGCAGAAAGTGATTTCCAGACTCTTTTGGTGGCTGTCTATGAGTAATGTATGAGAGAAGATAACCTTCGGCACTCAGAGTCAATAGTTCGATTGTATCTTTGAAAAAGAGAAATTTTTATTCATTTATCTTCAACACTCAGCCGATATACAGGGATAATAGACATCAAAAATCATCCAACGTTTCGGCAATTTTTTGCCTTTCTCAAGGAAGTCTATAATATCAGAAAAAAGTAATATAAGTAACATATAAAGTGTTCAACGATGTAGGCTGAGAAACGAATAAGAATAAGGTCCACCCAGGACGTGAGGCTAAACATACACACAGATAAAAAAAAAAAGGAGGGGGGAAAAAAACTAGTGATCTATAAATAAATAATAAGTGGACTAAGAACCCTCAAAAAAAAAAAAAAAACATATACAATTAGTTAGTGTAACGGTCTCCACCGAACTACAACCTAAACCCATCTCCTGGACCACCACGAGGTGAACAGAACCGCTCGCCGTGACTGACGTTTTGTTCACCTCGTGGTGGTCCAGGAGATGGGTTTAGGTTCTAGTTCGGTGGTGACCGTTACACTAACTAATTGTATATGTTTTTTTTTTTTGAGGGTTCTTAGTCCACTTATTATTTCGGCAAAAAATTGCCGAAACGTTGGATGATTTTTGATGTCTATTATCCCTGTATATCGGCTGAGTGTTGAAGATAAATGCATAAAAATTTCTCTTTTTCAAAGATACAATCGAACTATTGACTCTGAGTGCCGAAGGTTATCTTCTCTCATATATGACCTTTTTTTCCTTTTGGCACCCATATTAAGTGAGTGCGCCACCATTGACTGCTTGGATGTCTATGAGTAATGATATTAAAGATTTTGTATCTTCATATACGCTAAAGTTTGTCATAACCGGCCAACCGTGGAATTGGTTCCATTGCCGATTCCAGAAAGACCATGGACTGCTCTGTCCATGGATTTCATCACGGATTCGCCTCTGTCGGAAGGGAAAACTGGTATTTGGGTGGTGGTGGACAGATTCCGTGAACAGGCTCATTTTGTTCCTTTGTCAGGATTACCTAATGCAGAAACGCTCTCCAGTCATATGGTGAGGTGGCATGGAATTCCAAGTGCAGTTTGTCTCAAAGTGCTGAAGAACTTTTGTAAAAAACTGTGGACTGGCTTGTCTTTTTCCTCTGCTTACCACCTTGAAACCAAAGTCCACACAGAGAGGACAAATCAATCTTTGGAGCAAATTTTGAGGTGTTTTGTTGTGGCTCAACAGGAGGACTGGTCCTCATTCAGGGTTCGCCGGTAACAGTTGGTCAATCAACTGGCACTTCGGCATTTTTCTAGAATTATGATTTTCATTCCCATTTCGATGAGATTTCCAGGATAAGTTCTGAGTGTCCAGGGGTGGACTTTACCATAATGTCACTTGGGGATGTTTGGAAGGAGGTTGAAAAGAATAGTTGGGTTGCTCAAGTTCGCCAAAAACGGAAGATCTAATAGAAGACATATAACTGATCCTGTTTTCTTAAAGTGGGTGATAGGGTTTAACCATCACCCAGAAACATTAAACTGAAAGGGACAGCCAGCGAAATCCGGTCAGAAGTTCATCGGTCCTTATGAGGTTCTGGAAGTGGTGAATATGGTGACTTTTAGATTGAAGCTTCCTCCATCTCTCCACACCTCTAACATTTTCCATAGATCCCTGTTGAAGGAGTTTGTCCCCTTGGTGGTGTCGCCCTCGTCCCAGTCTACTCTGGTTGCTGTCGATGACAGTCTAGAGTATGAGGAGCACAGAGTTGTGGATTCCCGGTGGCTCCTTAATTCCCTCCAGTACCTCATCCATTGGAAGAGATACGGACCGGAGGAGAGATCGACTGGTCAGGGCCTTTCATTCTAGGTTTCATGGGAAACCCGAGGGTCCAGTGCACCCCTAGAAGAGGGGGTACTGTTATGGTTTCATCTTTACTGTAGCTTAGGGACGATGTGAGTGACAGCTCAGCCGGCCTATGGAATCTGGAGTGTGATGGACTGTCAGTGTTGCGAGTGACAGTACAGTCATCGAATCTGATGCTGGGATGTCAGCATTTTGATTTACAGCCCTGCTGCTCAATCTGACCTAGCCTAGGGGTGGTTGCCCAGGTGTCTCACCTCCTTGGTGATTTGCTAGCTGTTTAGCTGGCTTGCTGAAAGTAGTCCAGGGTGAGCTGTAGCTCAGCTTAGTCTACAGTGTGCATATTTCTGTGTCAGATTTTCTGATCTTGCTAGAACTAAGATTTGTCGTGAATAGGGATGAGCGGACCCGAACTTTATTTCAAAGTTCAGATCGGGTACCAGAACTGTACCTGAACTTAAGCCAGAACCTGAACCCCTTGGAAATAATGGGGAGCCAAACTTTTGAGCTGCAAATTTCTCTCTCTCTGATTTCCACCAAAACTCCGAACATTGGAACGGACTTCCGTGAAAAATCTGTGTTCGGCGATTAGTACCAGACACAAACAGTCCGGTACGAATCACAAACTATTAAGTTCAGGTTCGCTCATCTCTAGGCATGTGGATTCTCCATTCGTCTGGCTTAGCCCTTCTGCTCTTGCCGTTCTCTGACTTCAGGTACCTGTCCCAGACTTGGCCTCTGACCCTCCTTTTATCTTACACATTTTTCTTGACTTACCCTCCTGGCATTTGACCCCACACTGTTACCTGACCACACCTTTGTCTTGCCCCTCTGTACAACCAGCGATCCTAATATCTGACCTCAGATCACCTGACTACCCTGTCTCATGACTTGTCTGTGAGTAGTGACTCAGCGTCACAGTGACAAGACACCTATACTTCATACAAGGGTCTTCTCTTATAGAGAGTCAGACATTTCAGTAACCTCCATGACCACACTGCCAGAAGGATTCACCGCTATAGGGTCAGGAAACCACATGGAAGCGTTTGTCTCTTTCTCATGTCTTCTCCAGTGACTTAAAATCAGAATGAAAATAAAACTCAAACCACAGAAGGACATAATGTAGAGAGGATACAATCACAAGTGGGAAATAATTTTGGGAGGTAAAAAGCAAAACAAAAAACTATGGAAGAATCAGTAAGGAAGGAGGGGAGAGGACTTGTCTGTGGCCACCGCCGACACCGCTCCCTTCTTGGGGGTCGTATTCCTGATCCCTCCAGGTCTCCTGTGGTCACTTTTATTTACATCAAAGCTGAAAACAAGGATTCACAATCGCTTCTACATCAGGACAAGAAAGACCAATATCCCGGAAGTGACCCCCGCACTAATGTGTGCGAGATTCTCCTCCTGTTATACCCTGGCCTCTCCTTACCGGGGAACATAGGAAGTCGCTGATCCTCCATCACAACGTCCTGATGTCCTCCATGGTCCTCCGACACCTGTAGGAAGAAATGGCAGATGGTACCCAAGGCCAACATCCCCCAGAATCCCGCAGTGTATGCTGTATAATCTCCCAGCAGTCACCTCTCCGGTCAGCAGCTCAGTGATCTTGGTGGTCAGCTCTAGGATCTTCTCCTTCCTCTCATGTATCGGGGAGACTGAGGGCGGCTCGGTGATGGGGTTTGGGCCCTGTGAGGTCTTCCTCACTACAGCGTAATCCTGTGTGAGGAGATGCTGATGAATCTATATATACACACAATATACTCCACTTTATAAGTTTTGCACATTATGACTTTGTCCTCTCTTTCATTATAGTCTAATTCTTCCATCTTTTCTGCATTGATAACTGGATGTGTAAATATTTCAGTAATAGATATACAGCTGCCATCACATTCCAGTCCATGGACGTCCCCCAGTAACAGACGTACTTCCAATCTATAACTTTGTGTATGCGTCATTGTCATCTCCTCGACATTCTGGGTCTACCCACGCTGAGCTACCTGCTGGAGAATAAAGAGTCTGCCATCATTCCATCCCCTATGGGAACAGTCTCCCATCCGGTAAAGACCAAACATTGCACAAATAAACAGGACAGAGAGATGAGAACCAGTAAAGAATCATCAGAGAAAGAAACTCAAACTTAACAAGACAGTAAACTATTTCTTTTACAGGTTGTGGATGAACATAATCCATTTTTTATTCCTCCGTGTATCCATTTAGTCTTTTTTCATGACCTGTTCCTGCCCTAACTTACTATAGGATGATGACAATTGAAGCTAGATGGGGAGCTACATATTTCAATGAGAAGTTTATTTGCATTGAACAGTATAGAAAGACTTAAATAAGGCCAAGATGGCAATACTGCCTATATCCGTAGTTGTGCTAGAGGCAGAGACTATTGTAAGACAATCGTACAGCGATATCCTCAACAGTGACAATGAGAAACAAAGATGGAATTCCTACAAATGTGATTTATTTTGATCTGGCACAAATTAAGCCGACATTGTCCAATGTTTCCACCAGCTTGTGGTCAAGAAGCTGGTCAAAACATTGGACAATATCTGTAGTTGCATTTGTGCCAGATCAAAATAAATCACATTTGCAGGAAATCAATCTTTGTTTCTCATTGTCAGTGCTGAATAGAAAAAAAAAACATGCCTGTGCAACAATTAGGGAATCATTCTTGGTATGTTATCCTGATATTGTGCTGTCTGATTTGCAGAGCAAACCGTGATCATGCTTTACTATTTGGAGGTCAAAAGGCAATAGAAGAGAGTTGGTTTCACTCTTAAAAATTTGGCGCCCAAACAGGGACCAGACGCGCATTGTAACAAGGTTTAGTGATGAGCGACTATGCTCATTACTCGAGACTTCCGGGCATGCCCGGGTGATCCCCAAGTATTTTGGGCATGCTTGGAGATTTAGTTTGTGTAGCCGCAGCTGCATGATTTGAATACATGTAGGGATTGCCTGTTTGTTAGGGAATCCCTACATGTGTTCAGGCTGTCTACCAGCCGCAAATCATGCAGCTGCGACGACACAAACTAAATCTCTGAGCACGCCCAAAATACTCATAGATCACCCGAGCATGCTTGGAAATCTCGAGTAACGAGCATACTCACTCATCACTAATAAGGTTCTCAAGTGAGGAAGGACTCATAGTAACATAGTAAGGCCGAAAAAAGACATTTGTCCATCCAGTTCAGCCTATATTCCATCATAATAAATCCCCAGATCTACGTTCTTCTACAGAACCTAATAATTGTATGATACAATATTGTTCTGCTCCAGGAAGACATCCAGGCCTCTCTTGAACCCCTCGACTGAGTTCGCCATCACCACCTCCTCAGGCAAGCAATTCCAGATTCTCACTGCCCTAACAGTAAAGAATCCTCTTCTATGTTGGTGGAAAAACCTTCTCTCCTCCAGACGCAAAGAATGCCCCCTTGTGCCCGTCACCTTCCTTGGTATAAACAGATCCTCAGCGAGATATTTGTATTGTCCCCTTATATACGTATACATGGTTATTAGATTGCCCCTCAGTCGTCTTTTTTCTAGACTAAATAATCCTAATTTCGCTAATCTATCTGGGTATTGTAGTTCTCCCATCCCCTTTATTAATTTTGTTGCCCTCCTTTGTACTCTCTCTAGTTCCATTATATCCTTCCTGAGCACCGGTGCCCAAAACTGGACACAGTACTCCATGTGCGGTCTAACTAGGGATTTGTACAGAGGCAGTATAATGCTCTCATCATGTGTATCCAGACCTCTTTTAATGCACCCCATGATCCTGTTTGCCTTGGCAGCTGCTGCCTGGCACTGGCTGCTCCAGGTAAGTTTATCATTAACTAGGATCCCCAAGTCCCTAGAGAGAGGGAGGGAAAGAGGGATAGAGGGGGAGAGAGGCGGAGAAAGAGGGGGAGAAAGAGGGGGAGAGAGAGGGGAGAGAGGGAGAGAAAGGCAGAGGGAGAGAGAGGGAGAGAGAGGGAGGGAGGAAGGGGGAGGGAGGGAGAGAGGGAGGGAAAGAGGGGGAGAGAGGCGAAGAAAGAGGGGGAGAGAGGGGGGAGAGGGAGGGATAGAGAGGGATAGGGAGGGAGAGGGAGGGAAAGAGGGATAGGTGTAAGTTATATTGCACTAGTCCCTTTATTAAAGGGACAGTAAGGGTCTATTAGAGTCCACCACTATACCCACGTGCTGGACTTATTGCACGTTACCCTCACCTCCATACACACAACATAAATGAAAAGACTGTATCTATTACCCATTAGCACTATAGTACACATTCTCCTTCGCCCAGTGTCAG
Organism: Ranitomeya imitator; assembly: GCF_032444005.1. NCBI lineage: Eukaryota > Metazoa > Chordata > Amphibia > Anura > Dendrobatidae > Ranitomeya > Ranitomeya imitator. The sequence continues at coordinate 713,794,280 of NC_091286.1, read as the reverse complement.
GACAGACTTATTAATAACACAACATACACAGATACATGTGACGTGATGCTGCCTGTTAGATGACTAAATACTTCACCTTTATCAGATCACGCTCCACGCTTTATCAGATCAGCCTATTACTCAGCTCCTCATATTATAAGCGAGAGAGGTTATACATCGCATGAGATTCCCGGTCATGTGCCACGTGTCATTCTCTCTAGACACAACACTGTCCCCTATGTTCATGCTGGATCAGCGCTAAACTCTGAGCTTCTGGGCCAGATCCTTATAGTGCAATCATCGGCACTGTTCTAAGGTCGCCTCTAGCCCAAAGGGGGCTGAAGCCCAAAAGAGGGGAGCTAGAGCCACATATGGAAGCGTCCAAGAGCGTCTGAGTTATTATCAAAGGCCCCATCCAATAGTGCAATTTGTTGAGGTGTCATACCCCAGGCCCCATAGTCACCCATTGCCCCATGACCACCGAGCCAATGGATTGCAGCCCAGGACGACGCTGTTCGTACTTTGCACATCCCGCCTGCAGTGCTGTCCCTCAACCAGGCGAGGGGATGCAGGCATGCCCCGCTTCAGTGAACGCAGTGCAAATTACTGGTCTGTTGGACTCGGGGAGTTTGTCACCTAATGAGGATCACCATTCCTCATCGGCCGATTTTTGGGAAGAAGGTGGGCTTCCGCTGTATCCATGGCAACGCTAAAGACTGTGGCCCAAGTGGTCATTAAACACAAACTGTGGCACAGAGTCCCATGAGGTTGACGTAGTCAAGTACCCATTATAATAGGGCGGGACTTTGCATTATTTTGGGACTTGGGGACATCTGGTTGCTCCTAAAAAAAAACTGTCTCAGGAAGCAGCTGACAGGTTTCCATTTTGTGTGCTTGTAGGCAATGAGGATGAGGCAGCCTACATCCCTGAGCTGGAGGTGTCCAGGGGAAACTTTGGAACTGCCCAACTCAGGAATCTAACTCTAAAAGTGGCGTTTGATGTGACGGTACTTTATGGTGTTGCTCAAGAACCGGGGGCTGACACCACATACCCATATTTTGCAGTGAGTGGGGAGTTAATATATTGGATCACCAATGTGAGAGGGGAGGTAATAGAGCAGCTACTAGTGCCAGGGCCATACAGACGCAAGGTGTTAGATAAGGCCCATACTCATGTGTTAGGTGGTCATCTAGGGCTAGGGGGGAAAAAAACCAAACAGGAACGGATCCTCCAGAGATTCTACTGGCCTGATTATCACCAAGATATTGTGAATTTGTGTATCTTTGAGGCTCCCTTTGATCGCATAGCCATGGATCGAGTGTGACCCCTGGTCAAGTCTGCCAGAGGGCACCAGTACAACTTGGTGGTACTGAACTATGCTACACGGTATACAGAGGCCGTACTACTACAAAACATCTCCACCAAGTGTATAGCCTGGGAGTTGGTCCATATTTTTCCTAGAACAGTGTTGCCTAAGAGATCCTAACAGATCAAGGGACCCAGTTTATGTCAAAAGTGATTAGGGAGTTGGGCAAAACCCTGCAAATCACAGAACTCCGGGCCGCAGTCTACCATTCACAAACAGATAGCTTGATGGAAACGTTTAATAAAACCTTGAAGGCCATGTTGAAGAAGTTCGTAGAGAAGGATGGCCGAGACTGGGACTGTCTACTGCCGTACCTTCTATTCTCCAGAGAAGTCCCACAAGCCTCTACTTGATCTCCCCTTTTGAACTCTAGTATGGCTGACACCCCTGTGGACTCATGGACATAGCAAAGGAGACCTGGGAGGCAGAGTCCACACCTTTCAGGAGTGTAATCGAACATGTGTCCCAGATGCAAGAGAGCATTGCCAAGGGAATGCCCATCGTAAAAGAACACCTCAAAGCACAGGAGACACAGGCGAGGGTGTACAATAGATCGGCGAGGGTGAGAAACTTCCACCTTGGGGATCGAGTACTGGCGGTGGTACATATAATGGAGAGCAAATTCCTGGCCAAGCGGCAGGGCCCTTATGAAATAGCTGAAAAGGTTAGAGACGCCAAATATTAAGTTCCCCAACCAGAAAGAAGGAAGCCCTACCAGGTGTACCACATCAACCCGATTAAGCCATGGCGAGTTAGGGAGCACGTGGAAGTTGTGTTTGGCTAAGCCTGAAACTGACATGGAAAAGGTTATGGTGGCAGAGACGCTGTTACATGGCCAAAAGCAACAGTTCCAAGGGTTGCTACATCGGAACAGAGACCTGTTTCAGAACTACCAGGTTGTACTAAGATGAAAGAGCATGAGGGTCTGACGGAGGCTAATGTCCAGATAAACTGGAAGCCAAGTTGGATTCCAGCAGCCCGCCTAGAGAAGATCTTGAAAGAGTCATTTAAGAATCCAAGAGTGGCTGGTCCATTCCCATAGTTTTAGTGCCAAAACCAGATGGAGAATTGCGGTTTTACAATGAGTATAGGAAGCTAAATAAGTTCTCCAAGTTGGATACAGACCAAATGCACAGTGTTGATGAATTGATTAAGAGGCTAGGGCTGGCCTTGCACATTACTATAATTAGTAGGATTATTTAGTCTAGAAAAAAGACGACTGAGGGGCGATCTAATAACCATGTATAAGTATATAAGGGGACAATACAAATATCTCGCTGAAGATCTGTTTATACCAAGGAAGGTGATGGGCACAAGGGGGCATTCTTTGCGTCTGGAGGAGAGAAGGTTTTTCCACCAACATAGAAGAGGATTCTTTACTGTTAGGGCAGTGAGAATCTGGAATTGCTTGCCTGAGGAGGTGGTGATGGCGAACTCAGTCGAGGGGTTCAAGAGAGGCCTGGATGTCTTCCTGGAGCAGAACAATATTGTATCATACAATTATTAGGTTCTGTAGAAGGACGTAGATCTGGGGATTTATATTGATGGAATATAGGCTGAACTGGATGGACAAATGTCTTTTTACGGCCTTACTAACTATGTTACTATTACCAAACTTGACCCGTGGACCCGTGGAAGCGCAATCGCGCGAAACGGCCGTCGTCCTGCACCTTCCTTCCGCACCCTAACCGCTACCAGCCGCTGCTCCACCGCTTGTGTGTCCATGTATTTCTTTGAATAAAGGACATCTTTACGCAGCAACTCTCGGGTGAGTGCCACTTTCATCTATCTCTCTACGCATCTATTACCAAACTTGACTTCACAAAATGGTATTGGCAAATTCTCATGACCCAAGACATCAAGAAGACTGCCTTCTCCACGCCAGACAGATTCTTTCAGTACACAAGGATGCCGCTCGAGTTACAAGGAGCTCCAGCTACCTTCCAGAGAGCCATGAACCGTATCCCAACCGCCTATAAGAGGTAAGTAGCAGCTTGCCTGGATGACATTCTCCCGCACATCCCCCCTACTCTGGAACTCTCTACTACAACATATCAGACTCTCGCCTACCACAGAAACCATCAGAAGGAACCTAAAACCCTATCTCTTCCGACAAGACTACAACCTGCAGTAACCACCACACCACTGTACGAACAGCTCAACCTTCAGCTACTGTATCCTCACTCATCCCTTGTAGATTGTGAGCCCTCGCGGGCAGCGTCGTCTCCTCCTGTACCAGTTGTGACTTGTATTGTTTAAGATTATTGTACTTGTTTTTATTATGTATACCCCTCCTCACATGTAAAGTGCCATGGAATAAATGGTGCCATAACAAGAAATAATGTTAATAATGACATTGTGATCTTCACCCAGGATTGGGGAAGCCATCTGAGAAAAGTTCAGGTGATACTTGATGCTCTAGTGAAATGTGAGAAGGGAATAGAGGAAGCCAAATACCTGGGCTGTCGAAGGTAGGGGCAAAATAAAGCCCCAAATAAATAAAGTTGAGGCAATCCAGAGTTGGCTGCAACCCCTCTGAAAGAAGAAGGTCAGAGCGCTCCTGCATATTATGGCCTATTACTGCCAGTTTATCTGAAACTTCGCCATGGTAGCTGCCTCTCTGACGGACTTCCTTAAATGGACAAAGTCTGCTATGGCTAAGTGGTCTCCAGAAGCGGAGACGGCCTTCCAGAAGCTGAAGCTAGCCCTGTGTAAACAGCCAGTGCAGGTGTCACGATATGGTATGAAATATCATATAAGTAGTTTCTCTTGTTAGCAGGCTGGGGGCTAAAAAGCCCCCCCTTCCCTTTCACTCAGCCAAGAGCTGCCTTGCCAATGTACATGGGGGAAGAGCGTTTTATTGCCTAAAAGTATTTACGACCGGCATTCCTGCAGTGGAAAGTGACCAGCAAGAACTGGATTCTAAGTCTCTAGAATACATGGAAGTTCTTTGTTTTGTTTTTGTAAGATATTACGCAAACCGTTTACGTTAAGAACACGAAAATATATATTCTTAATCTCCCTCGGTGGATCTACCCATCCCTCAAAACACGGGCTTCTAACTCCATCTGGTAAAGAAGTAGGGATTTCTCTGTAAATATGTATCCCAGATAGGACATATTTGATCTCATTAGAATGCCCACGTTAATCGGAGATGAATGCTGGGTTTGTTATGACTATGACATGTTTTGTAGCGGAGTTATAGAAATCAGTTATAGGTTAGGGTAAAATTAGTTAACTGAAGAGGTAGGAGGGACGAGGTGATCCAACCCCTTTCTGGGATGTTACAGGCTTAGCTATAACTGTCTGCCCAGATCCCCAGCACTGTCTTTCTCTTGACTTTTTGTTCTGGAGAGCCCTGAGCACGTCCAATGAACTGGGACGTATGGAAATTCCACTAGCCTGGGTGCCTGCAATGCTTTGAACATGTGAGTGTTATATTTTCTCCTTTAATCCCCTTTATGTTATGATTACCTTGTACATATTTGCAATTGTCTCATTTGTAACATCTTTGTAAAATATTTTGATAAAGCACTGCCTAAATTTTGTGGGGTATATTATTTCATGCCAGTTCTTTCTCCATGCTCTAAAAACGAACCCTAAGTCTTCCGAAGGGAATTACGCTACTGTGTTGGGTTAGCTTCTGACCCGTTTAATCGAAGCTGGTGGCAGCGATACCTTGTGTAGGCTTTTGGGTGATGTTGTAGCGACTGCGGCGTTAATTATTGTTCCTGCCTGAGTGGGAGTAGTTTATCGCATCGCTGCAGCGTACCCAATAGCCAGTACATAGCAGGCAGCCTGACTGGCGACTAATTACCCAGGGTGCAGTACCTAATCTGACCTGCGAGTAAAGGGGGCGCCAGAGAGCTGCAAGTGTTATGTGGAACTGTATACATAAATCCCTGCAGTTCGTGGTATATTGAAGAGCAGTGGGATACCTAGAATAAGCCCCTGCTGGAAACTAAGAGGTCAATAGCCCTGTGTGTGTTTTTCATCACATTGTGGAGTGGAGGGATAACTAAGATAAGCCCCCCTGCACATGTGATAGCCGTCTGTTGGCTTAAAGTCACCCCGATCCGTGACGTAGGGGCGACGGTCACGGTGTGAATCGTGACAAATTGGTGGCAGCAGTCAGGGATTCCTGACAAATTGGTGGCAAAGAGGTGGGATATTAGAGCATTAGTGATTTGGTTTGAGCAATCATTCCCCTCACTAAAAACTTGCAGAAACTTCTTGCGAGGACTCTGTGCAAATAAGTTTGGAGAACGAACTCAGTGTTTTATTAGTCTTGAGACAATTGTGTACTGGTAATTATCCCCCCCCCCCCTTTCTCTTCGTTTTTCTATCCTATCTTTTATTTGGCAACCATGGCTGCGAAAGGAGAAGCCAGGTACGCACAGCAGAAGAAGGACACTCTGGCTGGGATATGCATGTACCATGGCCTGAACTCCCAGGGCAAGACCAAGGTTCAAATGGTCGCTGAACTGGTGCAATTTGAAGCAGACCAAGCCAGGTCACAGAGCCCAGAGGCCGCAGAAGCCAGCACAAGTGAACATGGTGCTGCAGCAGAGGTCCAACCACTGAATACGGGCCCTACTGGCAAACAGGGGGGCGCAGACCTCCTCCTGCAGCTGGCTCTGCATCAAGGCTCCGCAGATGACCTAGAGAGAGGCCCGAGCTGAGCGGGAGGCTGAGAAAGCCGAGCGGGAGGCTGAGAGAGCCGAGCGCCAAGCCCAGCGAGAACACGAACTGGAGATGTTCCGGCAGGGGGGGAAGCCCTCCACCGCCCAGAGCCGTGAGCCCAGCAGCGCTCAGATACCTAAGCCCCGGCCCGATCACTTTCCTGTTATGGAGAAGGACGGAAACTTGGACACTTTTCTGCGGGCCTTTGAGAAAGCCTGCAGACAGTACCAGCTGCCTGCACAAGAATGGGCCCGATACCTGACACCAGGGCTGCGAGGCAAAGCTCTGGAGGCGTTTGCTGCCATCCCTCAAGAACAAGATGGTGACTATGAGGCCATCAAGCAGGCTCTGATAGCCAAGTACCAGCTTACACCCGAGGTGTACCGTAGAAAGTTCCGGACCCTCCAACGTGGCCCACACGACAGTTACAGTGATGTGGTGCATGGACTGGGGACCCACTTTGACCAGTGGACCCAAGGACTGTCAGTGACCACCTTTGCACAGCTGCGAGACCTGATGATCAAAGACCAGTTCTTTCATCTTTGCCCAGCTGAGGTGCGACAGTTCGTGATGGACAGAGAACCCAAAGATGTGACGAAAGCAGTGCAGATTACTGATGCCTATGAGGCCAACCGTAGATCGGAAGAGCGGAAGCCAGTCACCACCAGCTGGAGAGGGGGTAAGCCTGCAACCAACGCCAGTACCCCTGCCAGCCAACACACCAAAGGTCCTGCCCCTGTGGCCAACAACACCAGACCTACCACCGATCCTCGCCAGTGTTACTTATTTCTCTACATTTCAGTTCACTTGTTGTGTATGTCCTATTCTAATGTATAATGTTCTTCTGTCAACAAACTGTCATGTCAACTATGTAATTCCTTTATGATTTTTATGATTTAAGTCATGCTGCTGTGATACCATAATTTCCCACGGGATCAATAAAGTGTATCGTATCGTATCGTACTTCTACAATCGGCCTGGTCATATCAGTACCTGCTGTCCAGCCAAGCCGAAGAACCCCCAAGCCAAGGCCCCAGGGCCTAATGCAGCAGTTATTTTGGTGGGTGGTGTGGTTGGGAGGGTGTGTGACAACGTACAGCACGTCACGGTGGGAGGCCATGTTGCTACAGGCCTCAAGGACACCGGGGCTGAACGAACCCTCATCCGACCCGAACTGGCGGCCCCTGAAGAAATCATTCCGGGGAAAACCCTAACTGTCACGGGGATTGGGGGCATCAGCTGTCCCTTACCGATGGCCCGGGTTTATATTGATTGGGGTGCCGGGAGTGGGGTGAAGGAAGTGGGGCTGTCTGATAATTTGCCCACTGATGTTTTGTTGGGGACTGATTTGGGGAGGATGGTTGCATACTACGTTCCTGACACCCTTCCCCAATCTACTAATGCGGGTAAAGTTAACCCTGATGATGATGATGGGAAATCGCATGTGTTACCTGACCATGCTTTATCTTGTAATGATGCATCTAATAACCATTTTTTCCCTAGGATTGATGGTGAAAATGTTGTACCTGTGCCAGCTGAACCCGATAATGATTTTTCTGTGAAGGTTAATGTGTCCATAGGTACAGGTGTGCCCAGCCACGTCGCTCTGCGGAGTGAGACGGCTGAGGAACCCCTAACAGGGGCAAGTGTCGGTGCTACAGGAAATGGGGAGATGCATGGGAACCGTGAGGAAGGTGATGCCATGAAAGTGACCAGTGCCACCGAGGAAGGTAACTGGCCCATAAGTAGCACTGCCCCTGGAGTGTTGGGGGTGGATGGGGAGGTAGAGCCCATAGCAGCGCCGGCTGATGGGTCTGTAGAAACCCCCGGGGAGACAGCTTACGTAGCTGCTGTCACCCGCAGTCAGAGTGCCCGGAACGCAGATAACTGTCAGCCTTCCGGACCCTCCTCAGTCATTACTGTGACTGAACCAGAGGTGGACCCAGAGCAGGTCCGAGAGGGTTCCCGTGGGGAAGGGACCCTGACATCGCTTTTGGCTTCCCCTAGCCAGGAGTTTCAGGCCGCTCTGCACACAGATGCGAGCCTAGAGAGTTTGAGACAACTTGCCGGGACGCTCTTCTCCGAGACTGATAAGGAGAAGGTGTTCTGGGAACGAGGAAGGTTGTACCGGGAGACAGTACCCGGAGAATCACAAAAGGAGTGGTTGAGGGAAAGACAGCTGGTCGTCCCGCAGCAATTCCGGGGTGAGTTGTTGAGGATTGCCCATGAGATCCCGCTAGCTGGACACTTGGGGATCAGCAAAACTAAGGCCCGGCTGTCTCAACACTTCTATTGGCCTAAGATGGGGACAGATGTGTCAAACTACTGCCGCTCCTGTGTCACCTGTCAAAGAGTGGGGAAGGCGGGGCCTGCTCTTAAGGCTCCCCTGATCCCTTTACCAGTGATAGAGGAGCCTTTCCAGAGAATCGCGGTGGACATTGTGGGCCAGCTGGCCATCTCCAGCAGCTCTGGAAAGCAATACATCCTTACTGTGGTAGACTACGCTACCCGGTACCCAGAGGCAGTAGCTCTGTCGTCAACTAGGGCAGATAAGGTGGCAGATGCCCTGTTGGCCATCTTTTCACGTGTAGGATTTCCCAGGGAAATGCTTACTGATCAAGGGACCCAATTTATGTCTCGCCTAATGGAGGCTCCCTGTAAGAGAATGCAGGTGAAGCACCTGGTATCGAGTGCGTATCACCCACAGACCAATGGCTTGTGTGAACGCTTCAATGGTACCCTCAAACAGATGCTATGCATGCTGGTTGAGACTCAAGGGCGCGACTGGGAGCGGTACCTCCCGCACCTGCTGTTCGCTTACCGAGAGGTTCCGCAGGCCTCGACGGGGTTCTCCCCCTTCGAGCTCCTGTACGGCAGGCGAGTCCGGGGATCCCTTGGGTTGGTAAGGGAATCCTGGGAAGAGGAGCTGAACCCTTCTGAAGTGTCCATAGTGGAGTATGTCATGCGCTTCCGTGACAAGATGCAGACCTTGACGCAGTTGGTGCATGACAACATGACGCAGGCTCAGTCTGACCACAAGCACTGGTACGACCAGAACACCCGGGAGCGGACCTACCACGTGGGTCAAAAGGTGTGGGGGCTGGTCCCCGTACCAACGGATAAGCTCCAGGCAGCCTGCGAGGGCCCGTACGTCGTCCACCAACAGCTCAACCCGGTCACTTACGTGGTCACGCTCGGGGTAGGCGAAAGGCCTTTCACGTCAACATGATAAAGGCTCATCACGAACGTGAGCCTTTCGTCCTACCGGTCTGCAGCATGCCCGAAGACGGGGAGGAAGACACCCTCCTGGACATGCTGGCCCAAGCCAATGCCAATGGGTCCATCGAGGACGTGGAGGTAAGCGCCTCGTTAACTGAACCCCAGCGGTTGCAGTTGCAAACCACACTGGAACCCTTCCGGGTCGTGTTCTCCAACCGACCTGGGAGGACTAAGTTAGCAGTCCATGAGGTGGACACCGGGAATCACGCCCCACTACGGCGAACACCCTATCGAATCTCTGACCAGGTGCAGCAGACGGTCAAAGAGCGCGTGGGCATCACCTGTAGTTCTCGTGCCAAAGAAGGACCGGACCACCCAGTTCTGCGTGGACTACAGGGGGCTTAACGCCATCACAGCCTCTGACGCGCACCCAATGCCGCGCATCGAGGAGCTGCTGGATAGGTTAGCTGGCGCAGATTACCTAACAATAATGGATCTGAGTAGAGAATACTGGCAAATTCCCCTGAGCCCCGAGGCGCAGGTGAAGTCCGCCTTTATCACGCCCTTCGGACTGTACGAGTCCACGGTCATGCCCTTCGGCATGAAGAATGCCCCTGCCACTTTCCAGCGGATGGTCAACCTCCTGCTTCAGGGACTGGAGAAGTACGACGTGGCGTACTTGAATGACAATGCCATCCTCAGTTCCTCCTGGGAGGAACACCTGCAGCATCTCGAGGAGGTGCTCAGGCGAATTCACCAAGCAGGACTGACTATCAAGCCGGGAAAGTGCCAGATGGGCATGAGGGAGGTTCACTACATGGGGCACCGGGTAGGCGGGAACACCCTGAAGCCAGAGTCGGAGAAAGTGGGCGCGATCGTGAACTGGCCCACTCCCGTGACCAAGAAACAGGTGATGTCCTTCTTGGGCACTGCAGTGTACTATAGGCGCTTCGTACAGCACTATAGTAGCCTGGCAAAACCTTTGACGTACCTCACCAGGAAGAAGCTACCCCACATTGTCAACTGGACAAATGGCTGTGAGGGGGCCTTCCAGGCGTTGAAAACCGCTCTGTGCAACGCCCCTGTGTTGAAAGCAGTCGACAGCAGTCGACCGTTCTTGGTGCAGACCGACGCCAGCGAGTTTAGCCTTGGTGCTGTGCTCAGCCAGGTTGACTCGGAGGACCAAGAGCACCCCGTGTTATACCTGAGCCGGAAACTTTTGCCGAGGGAAGTGGCCTACTCCACCATCGAGAAGGAGTGCCTGGCCATAGTCTGGGCCCTGCAGCGCTTGCAGCCCTACTTGTACGGTCGCCCCTTCACTGTGGTGACCGACCACAACCCTCTGCGCTGGCTTAACGCCATGTGTGGAACCAACGGCAGGTTGCTACGCTGGAGCCTTGCCCTTCAGCAGTTTGACTCACCATTGAACACAAAATGGACAGAGAGCATGGGAATGCAGATGGACTGTCCCGCCAGGGTGAACACCCTGAGGTGCGCATGGAGGCATACCGTCGGGTTCAACCTCCCTAGCGCACACCAAAAGGGGGAGGTGTCACGATATGGTATGAAATATCATATAAGTAGTTTCTCTTGTTAGCAGGCTGCGGGCTAAAAAGCCCCCCCCTTCCCTTTCACTCAGCCAAGAGCTGCCTTGCCAATGTGCATGGGGGAAGAGCGTTTTATTGCCTAAAAGTATTTACGACCGGCATTCCTGCAGTGGAAAGTGACCAGCAAGAACTGGATTCTAAGTCTCTAGAATACATGGAAGTTCTTTGTTTTGTTTTTGTAAGATATTACGCAAACCGTTTACGTTAAGAACACGAAAATATATATTCTTAATCTCCCTCGGTGGATCTACCCATCCCTCAAAACACGGGCTTCTAACTCCATCTGGTAAAGATGTAGGGATTTCTCTGTAAATATGTATCCCAGATAGGACATATTTGATCTCATTAGAATGCCCACGTTAATCTGAGATGAATGCTGGGTTTGTTCTGACTATGACATGTTTTGTAGCAGAGTTATAGAAATTAGTTATAGGTTAGGGTAAAATTAGTTAACTGAAGAGGTAGGAGGGACGAGGTGATCCAACCCCTTTCTGGGATGTTACAGGCTTAGCTATAACTGTCTGCCCAGATCCCCAGCACTGTCTTTCTCTTGACTTTTTGTTCTGGAAAGCCCTGAGCATGTCCAATGAACTGGGACGTATGGAAATTCCACTAGCCTGGGTGCCTGCAATGCTTTGAACATGTGAGTGTTATCTTTTCTCCTTTAATCCCCTTTATGTTACATATTTGCAATTGTCTCATTTGTAACATCTTTGTAAAATATTTTGATAAAGCACTGCCTAAATTTTGTGGGGTATATTATTTCATGCCAGTTCTTTCTCCATGCTCTAAAAACGTACCCTAAGTTTTCTGAAGGGAATTATGCTACTGTGTTGGGTTAGCTTCGGACCCGTTTAATCGAAGCTGGTGGCAGCGATACCTTGTGCAGGCTTTTGGGTGATGTTGTAGCGACTGCGGCGTTAATAATTATTGTTCCTGTCTCAGTGGGTGTAGTTTATCGCATCGCTGCAGCGTGCCCAATAGCCAGCACATAGCAGGCAGCCTTTCTGGCGACTAATTACCCCAGGTGCAGTACCTCATCTGACCTGAGAGTAAGGAGGGCGCCAGAGAGCTGCAAGTGTTAAGTGGAATTGTAAGCGGGATATACATAAATCCCTGCAGTTCGTTGTATATTGAAGAGCAGTGGGATACCTAGAATAAGCCCCTGCTGTAAACTAAGAGGTCAATAGCCCTGTGTGTGTGTTTTTTCATCACATTGTGGAGTGGAGGGATAACTAAGATAAGCCCCCCTGCACATGTGATAGCCGTCTGTTGGCTTAAAGTCACCCCGATCCGTGACGTAGGGGCGACGGTCACTGTGTGAATCGTGACAAATTGGTGGCAGCGGTCAGGGATTCCTGACAGCAGGTGACACAGGATTTCTTCCTTCAAGTAGTTTATGGTCCAGACGGACGTGTCAGATATCGGGCTGGGTGCTGTCTTATAACAAGAGGTGAACGGGGAAAGAGTGCCTCATAATGTATCCAAGTCGGAAGTGTTCATCTAGCGAGAAGATTTACTCCACAGTGGAGAAGGAATGTTTGGCCATCAAGTAGGCATTGGACGCGCTAAGGTACTCCCTATTAGCAGGAAGTTGAGGCTCGAGTCAAACCATGCCCCACTAAAGTGAATGAGGGAAAAGAAAGGGAACAATGTCAGAGTGACCAGTAGGCTCCTAGCTCTTCAGGATTTTAACTTCCATGTAGAGCATAGGCCAGGGAAACTGCATGGCAATGCTGACACTCTGTCGAGAGTCCACTGCTTGATGGCAGAAGGTGCCAACCACCCCGGCTTGGTATGCAAGATGGACGACAGGCAGGTCCTTGAGGGAAGATATGCATCATCGAGATTGGTGGCTTCGGTGATGTCACTGAAGCACCATCAGGGACCTGCGGTAACCTCTAACATCACCGCCAGTCACTGAGGGACCATCAGGGGGCTGCGGTAACCTCTAACATCACCGCCAGTCACTGAAGCACCATCAGGGACCTGCGGTAACCTCTAAAATCACCGCCAGTCACTGAGGGACCATCAGGGACCTGCGGTAACCTCTAACATCCCCGCCAGTCACTGAAGCACCATCAGGGGGCTGCGGTAACCTCTGACGTCACCGCCAGTCACTGAGGCACCATCAGGGACCTGCGGTAACCTCTGACATCACCGCCAGTCACTGAGGCACCATCAGGGAGCTGCGGTAACCTCTAACATCCCCGCCAGTCACTGAGGCACCATCAGGGAGCTGCGGTAACCTCTAACATCCCCGCCAGTCACTGTAGCACCATCAGGGAGCTGCGGTAACCTCTAACATCACCGCCAGTCACTGAAGCACCATCAGGAACCTGTGGTACCCTCTAACATCACCGCCAGTCACTCAAGCACCAACAGGGGGCTGCGGTAACCTCTAACATCACCGCCAGTCACTGAAGCACCATCAGGGAGCTGCGCTAACCTCCATCATCCCCGCCAGTCACTGAGGCACCATCAGGGAGCTGCGGTACCTTCTAACATCCCCGCCAGTCAATGAGGAACCATCAGGGGGCTGCGGTAACCTCCAACATCCCCGCCAGTCACTGAAGCACCGTCAGGGAGCTGAAGTACCCTCTAACATCACCGCCAGTCACTGAAGCACCATCAGGGAGCTGCGGTAACCTCTATCATCACCGCCAGTCACTGAGGGACCATCAGTGAGCTGGGGTAACCTGTAACATCACCGCCAGTCACTGAGGCACCATCAGGGAGCTGCGGTAACCTCTGACATCACTGCCAGTCACTGAGGCACCATCAGGGAGCTGCGGTAACCTCTAACATCCCCGCCAGTCACTGTAGCACCATCAGGGAGCTGCGGTAACCTCTATCATCCCCGCCAGTCACTGAGGGACCATAAGGGAGCTGCGGTAACCACTGACGTCACCGCCAGTCACTGAGGCACCATCAGGGACCTGCGGTAACCTCTATCATCCCCGCCAGTCACTGAGGCACCATCAGGGAGCTGCGGTAACCTCTGACATCACCGCCAGTCACTGAGGCACCATCAGGGAGCTGCGGTAACCTCTAACATCACCGCCAGTCACGGAGGCTGAGCTCGCAGCACCTCACTGTCTCCAGCGTTTCAGCCTGGACGGTCGCAGAGATGGGATACGGCGGGGGATAGTGTCTCATCTTCCCTTCGGACAGGTGAGGGCTATGGATGTGTTTTGGGGTTTTTTACACAGGGGACAGTCCAGGGCTTGTCCAGACAACAGAGAGACCATTATTACTATTTATGTCTGGTCAGAAGGAAAGAGGCGATCGTGGCGTGTGAAATGAATGTGACACTGATTGATGAAGCTACAGCTCTCCTTGGGGTATCCATTGGGAAGCTGAACTTCTGCAGTTCCCCACAACCTGGTGCATTAGGCGGTTCCCTCAGAGAGGTTGACTGACAAGAGGAAGGATAGCCAGACATAAGGAAGGCAGCTGAATTGGCACCACATTGATGGCATTAACTGGACCTGACGCAAACGCTAAGGGACGAACTCTTCACACAATACTTGATATGGGATCCCTGGGTCCCAATTTGTCAGCAATGTGTCTGGTCCGAATATAATGTAACACTGGTGGACGTGGACCCACTGCGACATGGGCCAGGCTGTCCCTGGAGGGGCGCGACTAAGTGTCTACTGGCTCTCCACTAGAGCCATTGATAGCTAGAATAGGCTAGGCTGCAGGAGGACATCAGGTATCACTCCAGTGCAGTCCCAGAACCTGCTGCAGCTGGTGGTAAGATCATAGAAGCAGGAAAGCAGTACAGGACGGAAAAGACAATCCGAGGTAAGGGCAGGCAGCCCAGGTTAGAAACACATAGCCTAGTCAGGAGCAGAGAGATCAGAGAGGATGGGTGAATAAGTCAGGTCGTTAACGGAAACAGAAGATGGTGGAATGCAACTAAGTGCTAGAAACCAACATCTGGGCAAGGAGTGATGGGAAGAGCTGCCTAATATAGGGCATGCTGGCACACGATGGGCAAGGGAATCTAATGTCTGCAGGACACAGAAGGGTTAAATAAACAGTAAAATATCGATATTTGCAGATGATACAAAACTATGTAAAGCAGTTAATACAAGAGAAGATAGTATTCTGCTACGGATGGATTTGGATAAGTTGGAAACTTGGGCTGAAAGGTGGCAGATGAGGTTTAACAATGATAAATGTAAGGTTATACACATGGGAAGAGGGAATCAATATCACCATTACACACTGAACGGGAAACCACTGGGTAAATCTGACAGGGAGAAGGACTTGGGGATCCTAGTTAATGATAAACTTACCTGGAGCAGCCAGTGCCAGGCAGCAGCTGCCAAGGCAAACAGGATCATGGGGTGCATTAAAAGAGGTCTGGATACACATGATGAGAGCATTATACTGCCTCTGTACAAATCCCTAGTTAGACCGCACATGGAGTACTGTGTCCAGTTTTGGGCACCGGTGCTCAGGAAGGATATAATGGAACTAGAGAGAGTACAAAGGAGGGCAACAAAATTAATAAAGGGGATGGGAGAACTACAATACCCAGATAGATTAGCGAAATTAGGATTATTTAGTCTAGAAAAAAGACGACTGAGGGGCGATCTAATAACCATGTATAAGTATATAAGGGGACAATACAAATATCTCGCTGAGGATCTGTTTATACCAAGGAAGGTGACGGGCACAAGGGGGCATTCTTTGCGTCTGGAGGAGAGAAGGTTTTTCCACCAACATAGAAGAGGATTCTTTACTGTTAGGGCAGTGAGAATCTGGAATTGCTTGCCTGAGGAGGTGGTGATGGCAAACTCAGTCGAGGGGTTCAAGAGAGGCCTGGATGTCTTCCTGGAGCAGAACAATATTGTATCATACAATTATTAGGTTCTGTAGAAGGACGTAAATCTGGGTATTTATTATGATGGAATATAGGCTGAACTGGATGGACAAATGTCTTTTTTCGGCCTTACTAACTATGTTACTATGTTACTATGTTACTATGTTAAATGCCTGCAGAGACCCATCATGCCCCACTAAGGCCAAACAGAAGCAACCTGCTCTTGTACCAACGCAGAGGAGTGCTGTAAAAGGCGAAACTCAGCAAGCCGACCTGACAGGAGAACCCCCAGGACCATGGACAGTGGGGCGCGACTGAGGAAGCATGCCAGTTACAGTTGTGACAAGGTTTACCTCTCCGCTCAGCGGGTAATAGAAATATAGAAGAGTTTACCTCTCCACTCAGCAGATAATAATAGAAATATAGAAGAGTTTACCTCTCCACTCAGCAGATAATAATAGAAATATAGAAGAGTTTACGTCTCCACTCAGCAGATAATAATATTAATATAGAAGAGTTTACCTCTCCACTCAGCAGATAATAATAGAAATATAGAAGAGTTTACCTCTCCGCTCAGCAGATAATAGAAATATAGAAGAGTTTACCTCTCCGCTCAGCAGATAATAATAGAAATATAGAAGAGTTTACCTCTCCACTCAGCAGATAATAATAGAAATATAGAAGAGTTTACCTCTCCACTCAGCAGATAATAGAAATATAGAAGAGTTTACCTCTCCACTCAGCAGATAATAATAGAAATATAGAAGAGTTTACCTCTCCACTCAGCAGATAATAGAAATATAGAAGAGTTTACCTCTCCGCTCGGCAGATAATAATAGAAATATAGAAGAGTTTACCTCTCCACTCAGCAGATAATAATATTAATATAGAAGAGTTTATCTCTCCACTCAGCAGATAATAGAAATATAGAAGAGTTTACCTCTCCGCTCAGCAGATAATAGAAATATAGAAGAGTTTACCTCTCCGCTCAGCAGATAATAATAGAAATATAGAAGAGTTTACCTCTCCACTCACCAGATAATAGAAATATAGAAGAGTTTACCTCTCCACTCAGCAGATAATAATAGAAATATAGAAGAGTTTACCTCTCCGCTCAGCAGATAATAATAGAAATATAGAAGAGTTTACCTCTCCGCTCAGCAGATAATAATAGAAATATAGAAGAGTTTATCTCTCCGCTCAGCAGATAATAGAAATATAGAAGAGTTTACCTCTCCACTCACCAGATAATAGAAATATAGAAGAGTTTACCTCTCCACTCAGCAGATAATAATAGAAATATAGAAGAGTTTACCTCTCCACTCAGCAGATAATAGAAATATAGAAGAGTTTACCTCTCCACTCAGCAGATAATAATAGAAATATAGAAGAGTTTACCTCTCCGCTCAGCAGATAATAATAGAAATATAGAAGAGTTTACCTCTCCACTCAGCAGATAATAGATATATAGAAGAGTTTACCTCTCCACACAGCAGATAATAATAGAAATATAGAAGAGTTTACCTCTCCACTCAGCAGATAATAATAGAAATATAAAAGAATTTACCTCTCCACTCAGCAGATAATAATAGAAATATAGAAGAGTTTACCTCTCCGCTCAGCAGATAATAATAGAAATATAGAAGAGTTTACCTCTCCACTCAGCAGATAATAGAAATATAGAAGAGTTTACCTCTCCGCTCAGCAGATAATAGAAATATAGAAGAGTTTACCTCTCCGCTCAGCAGATAATAATAGAAATATAGAAGAGTTTATCTCTCCACTCAGCAGATAATAGAAATATAGAAGAGTTTACCTCTCCGCTCAGCAGATAATAGAAATATAGAAGAGTTTACCTCTCCGCTCAGCAGATAATAATAGAAATATAGAAGAGTTTACCTCTCCGCTCAGCAGATAATAATAGAAATATAGAAGAGTTTACCTCTCCACTCACCAGATAATAGAAATATAGAAGAGTTTACCTCTCCACTCAGCAGATAATAATAGAAATATAGAAGAGTTTACCTCTCCACTCAGCAGATAATAATAGAAATATAGAAGAGTTTACCTCTCCACTCAGCAGATAATAGAAATATAGAAGAGTTTACCTCTCCACTCAGCAGATAATAGAAATATAGAAGAGTTTACCTCTCCACTCAGCAGATAATAGAAATATAGAAGAGTTTACCTCTCCGCTCAGCAGATAGTAGAAATATAGAAGAGTTTACCTCTCCACTCAGCAGATAATAGAAATATAGAAGAGTTTACCTCTCCACTCAGCAGATAATAGAAATATAGAAGAGTTTACCTCTCCACTCAGCAGATAATAGAAATATAGAAGAGTTTACCTCTCCACTCAGCAGATAATAGAAATATAGAAGAGTTTACCTCTCCACTCAGCAGATAATAATAGAAATATAGAAGAGTTTACCTCTCCGCTCAGCAGATAATAGAAATATAGAAGAGTTTACCTCTCCGCTCAGCAGACAGATGATCTCCAAGGCAAAATCTATAATTCTTCTGGTGATGTGTTTGTCCATTCTCGGGGGTCATTCAGGAGCGTTTTAGGTGAGAATATGAGAAATCTGGATGATGTGGAGGGATTGCCGGCGTCTTTATGATGGAACAAGAGGCTGGAAATCACAGAGGGGACATAGTCATTAGTGAAATATGACATTACTGTAGAATCACTGCGTCTCGGAGCTTTCATCACTCATCTACAATTCTTGTAGAAAACTTGGATCAATCCAATCAGAATTTCTACTTTAGAACAACTTTTTCAGAGAAAGTGAAGATCTGACCCAAGAGAAAGGAATATAAGCCGTGTACTAGATCCTCTGCTCTTCCTCAGGAAGTGATGATACGAATCAGGTGCTCAGCGTTCAGCCACGTACACATCGCCTGCACTACAGCGTACACACACTCACCCCAGTGCTACACTGTATACACACACACACCATACCCCAGCGCTACACCGTATACACACACACCATACCCCAGCGCTACACCGTGTATACACACACCATACCCCAGCGCTACACCGTACACACACACACCATACCCCAGCGCTACACCGTATACACACACACCATACCCCAGCGCTACACCGTACACACACACACACCATACCCCAGCGCTACACCGTACACACACACACACCATACCCCAGCGCTACACTGTATACACACACACACCATACCCCAGCGCTACACTGTATACACACATCATACACCAGCGCTACACTGTATACACACACACCATACCCCAGCGCTACACCGTACACACACACACCATACCCCAGCGCTACACCGTATACACACACACCATACCCCAGCGCTACACCGTACACACACACACACCATACCCCAGCGCTACACTGTATACACACACACCATACCCCAGCGCTACACTGTATACACACATCATACACCAGCGCTACACTGTATACACACACACCATACCCCAGCGCTACACTGTATACACACACCATACCCCAGCGCTACACCGTATACACACACACACCATACCCCAGCGCTACACCGAACACACACACACACCATACCCCAGCGCTACACCGTGTATACACACACCATACCCCAGCGCTACACCGTACACACACACACACCATACCCCAGCGCTACACTGTATACACACACACCATACCCCAGCGCTAGAGTTGAGCGACTTAGTTTTTTAGGGTCGAGTCGGGTTTCGCAAAACCCGACTATCTCAACAGTCGAGTCGAGTGGAATCGGCCGATTATCGTGAAAAGTCGGGGATCGACCGAAACACGAAACCCAATGCAAGTCAATGGGGAAGCATAGTCGGCAGTGAGTGGAGGCCAGGAAAACATGTACAGAGCCCATTTTAATGGCAAAACATCGATTCTTGTTACTGAAGCTTGTCAATCTTAATTTACCTTATAATAATTGGAAGGCATTTGAAATTGGGGGTCATTTGGCTAAAGTTGTGGGGGGTAGGGCTGGTTCAAGTATTTAGTGGGCCCAGGAAATGTGGACCACGTCACGGCAGTGGAGCAGGGAGAGGTAAGTATTTCAACTTTGCAAGTGCTGTGAACCTGAGCAAGCAGGGGGGGCCCACTTGTTGGCATTGGCACTGGCACAGGGCCCCTCAAACTACAGCGGTGTGTTTGCACGGCGGGGGCGCCTCCCACTGGCAGCGACACTTTTGCGTACTATGAGGGGCCCTGTGCCAGTGACGTCGCCAACGAGTATTCCTCCCCCCACCTGATGAAGGAACCTGCACTTTCATCTGCACCTTCCTCTTTGTCCCCGTGTAAGGTGGTATGGTATGCGGGAAGAGGAACGTGACTTTCAGCAGGGTCACAATTTTGCTGTGTAGCGTGCACGGGGAATGTTGCGTTATGGGTCAATGTACCAGCAGACTCATCTATCACTGGCTGGGCAATGGGCAGGATGAGGAGGAAACAGATATGGGCCCAAAGAATAAAGTGGTTTAAATGCAGTTCAAAATTGGTAACAGGACTAACCAGGGGGCATTGCAGTGGAGGACAACTGGAATGAGAGGCTGAAACAGAGAGTAGGCCCAAATCAGTAAGTAGTCTAAATGCAGTTCAAAATTGGCAACAGAAGTAAACAGGCGGCCCAGCTTTGTTCAGTGGAGGAGAACAGCAAGGAGCGGCAGACAATGATAGTAGGCCCCAACCCAACTAGTAGGCCAAATGCAGTCTAACATTAACAACTACTTAACGAGAGCCTGAAAATGGAATTTCAGGACAGGAAACCAGGAGAACAGCAAGGAGCGGCAGACACTGTTAGTAGGCCCCAACCCAACTAGTAGGCCAAATGCAGTTGTTCCATTTAACAACTATTTAACAAGAGCCTGAAGATAGAAGCTCAGGAAAGGCAACCTGGAGAATACCTGGGAGCGGAAGACACCGTCTCTACGACCCAGACCCAACTTGTAGGCCTAATGCAGTGTTGTTTCAACAACTACTGAACGAGAGCTAGAAGATCAAAGCTATGGAGAGGTAACCTGGAGAACACCTTGGAGCGGAAGACACCGTCTCTACAACCCAGACCCAACTTGTAGGCCTAATGCAGTGTTGTTTCAACAACTACTGAACGAGAGCTAGAAGATCGAAGCTATGGAGAGGTAACCTGGAGAACACCTTGGAGCGGCAGACACCGTCTCTACAACCCAGACCCAACTTGTAGGCCTAATGCAGTGTTGTTTCAACAACTACTGAACGAGAGCTAGAAGATCAAAGCTATGGAGAGGCAACCTGGAGAACACCTTGGAGCGGCAGACACCGTTAGTAGGCCCTACCGAAGTAGTAGCCCCAATGCAGTTTTCAAATTCCTATAGGCTGAAAACCAGACTATTGATGCTCAGCTTTTTTCAGAGGACAGCTGTATTGAGTGGCGCAGACAGACACAGGTAGTAGGCCTTAAACAAAAAATGTGGCTCAATGCAGTTTAAAAAAAGGTTACAGGGGTACACAGGCAGCATTGCTCTGGTCAGTGGAGGACAATTTCAATTATGGACCGCAGACAGACTTAGTACGCCGACAATTAAAAAAAGGAGGCCTAACATAACAAAAGTAGGCTCTATGCACTTGGAATTATCTTGCAGGGGTACACAGGCAGCATTGGTGTTGTCAGCGGAGGCCGATTGTAATGAGTGTCTGACAGTTAGTACTCCCAAAAAATAAATAGATGTTAATGTCTCGCAATACAACAAAACCAAAAAACAAAAGGGTGGCATACTTAGGTACAGGGGTGGGCTTCTCTGCTGTGTTTCTGACCTAGTAATTTGGCGCAAAGTATTTACTGGTGTAAATATAGGACACTGCCCCAGACTATTTTAACTAGCATCATACATGTCAACACATTGGTATTGTCAGTGCCAGGCATTGAAGGATGTCAGCGCATAGACTAAACATTGGTGGAACTGTGAGAGATAATTTTGCAAATCGTAGAGCACTGTTTGAGCTGTGGGGGAAGGAAACTGTCTTGTGGCCGGCGGTACAGGCCCAGGGCCCCTCATGTTACAACGGTGTGTCTGACGTTAGTTGCGCGCCACCACCGCCAGAGACACTATTGTACTATGAGGGACCCAGTGGCAGTGCCGTCGACCAAAAGCGTGCACACCCACCTCTTCAGACAAACGGCACTCTCATGGGTGCTTGCGCCAAGTGGCGAGACCACGGCCCCGTGGGGGAAGTTTGGCCATTTAGGGAGGTGTAAACATGTCGTATGCTGGACAAACAGCTGCTGCAAATTACGAGATTGGAAAAGTCAGTCAGAGCAGTCCACAAGCAATACCTTTTCATAGGAAAGCTAGGTGTCAGCCGGGCAAGGTGGGGCAAAATAATTCGAAATCCAGTAGTGGTTCATTTTAATGAAGGTTAGATCATCAACATTTTGGGTAGCCAGACGAGTCCTTTTTTCGGTTAATATTGAACCAGCAGCACTGAATACTCTTTCTGATTGCACACTAGCTGCCGGGCAAGCAAGCTCCTGCAATGCATATTCTGCCAATTCTGGCCAGGTGTCTAATTTGGATGCCCAGTAATCAAATGGGAATGACGGTTGAGGGAGAACATCGATAAGGGATGAAAAATAGTTAGTAACCATACTGGACAAATGTTGTCTCCTGTCACTTTGAATTGATGCTGCAGTACCTGTCCTGTCTGCGGTCACTGCGAAATCACTCCACAACCTGGTCAGAAAACCCCTCTGTCCAACGCCACTTCTGATTTGTGCACCTCTAACACTCCTGGTCTGCTGCCCCCTGGAGCTCGTG
This sequence comes from Ranitomeya imitator, assembly GCF_032444005.1. Lineage (NCBI taxonomy): Eukaryota > Metazoa > Chordata > Amphibia > Anura > Dendrobatidae > Ranitomeya > Ranitomeya imitator. The sequence goes on along the minus strand of NC_091286.1, from coordinate 713,771,799 downwards.
TGAGAACGATCACGTGCGCTGTGTGCTGGGAATGCCTGAATCAAACGGTCAACAAGAGTTGATTGTTTGGTTGCTAATATTAGTTCCAAGTTCTCATGTGGCATAATATTTTGCAATTTGCCTTTATAGCGAGGATCAAGGAGGCAGGCCAACCAGTAATCATCATCGGTCATCATTTTAATAATGCATAATCCGCCATGTGGGCTAAAGTTCCAGTTGTCAAATCTACAGTTGTGCTGGGTTGAGGGGCAGTTTCAGGCAAATCTACGTCACTTGTGTCCCTTAAAAAACCAGAACCCGGCCTTGCCACGCCACCAATTTCCAGTGGCCCCGGAGAAGCTTCCTTATTAAAAAAAATACTCATCCCCGTCATCCTCCTCCTCCTGTTCGCCCGCTACCTCGTCCTGTACACTGCCCTGACCAGACAATGGCTGACTGTCATCAAGGCTTTCCTCTACCTCGGCTGCAGACGCCTGCTCCTTTATGTGCGTCAAACTTTGCATCAGCAGACGCATTAGGGGGATGCTCATGCTTCTTATGGCGTTGTCTGCACTTACCAGCCATGTGCATTCCTCAAAACACTGAAGAACTTGACACATGTCTTGTACCTTCGACCACTGCACACCTGACAACTCCATGTCTGCCATCCTACTGCCTGCCCGTGTATGTGTATCCTCCCACAAAAGCATAACAGCCCGCCTCTGTTCGCACAGTCTCTGAAGCATGTGCAGTGTTGAGTTCCACCTTGTTGCAACGTCGATGATTAGGCGATGCTGGGGAAGGTTCAAAGACCGCTGATAGGTCTGCATACGGCTGGAGTGTACGGGCAAACGGCGGATATGCGAGTAAAGTCCGCGCACTTTGAGGAGCAGGTCGGATAACCCCGGATAACTTTTCAGGAAGCACTGCACCACTAGGTTTAAGGTGTGAGCCAGGCAAGGAATGTGTTTCAGTTGGGAAAGGGCGATGGCAGCCATGAAATTCCTTCCGTTATCACTCACTACGTTGCCTGCCTCAAGATCTACAGTGCCCAGCCATGACGGAGTTTCTTTCTGCAAGAACTCGGACAGAACTTCCGCGGTGTGTCTGTTGTCGCCCAAACACTTCATAGCCAATACAGCCTGCTGACGCTTGCCAGTAGCTGCCCCATAATGGGAGACCTGGTGTGCAACAGTGGCAGCTGCGGATGGAGTGGTTGTGCCACTGCGGTCTGTGGACGAGCTCTCGCTTCTGCAGGAGGACGAGGAAGAGGAGGAGGGGGGGCGAACGCCTACAGCCAACTGTTTCCTAGACCGTGGGCTAGGCAGAACTGTCCCAATATTGTTGTCCCCTGTGGACCCTGCATCCACCACATTCACCCAGTGTGCCGTGATGGACACGTAACATCCCTGGCCATGCCTACTGGTCCATGCATCTGTTGTCAGGTGCACCTTTGTACTCACAGATTGCCTGAGTGCATGGACGATGCGCTCTTTAACATGCTGTTGGAGGGCTGGGATGGCTTTTCTCGAAAAGAAGTGTCAACTGGGTAGCTCGTAGTGTGGTTCAGCGTAGTCCATCAGGGCTTTGAAAGCGTCGCTTTCAACTAACCGGTAGGGCATCATCTCTAACGAGATTAGTCTAGCTATGTGGGCGTTAAAACCCTGTGTACGCGGATGAGAGGATGAGTACTTCCTTTTTCTAACGAGAGTCTCATGTAGGGTGAGCTGGACTGGAGAGCTGGAGATCGTGGAACTAGCGGGGGTGCCGGTGGACATGGCAGACTGAGAGACGGTTGGAGACGGTATTCTTGCCGGTGCCCTAGATGCAGTGTTTCCTACTACGAAACTGGTGATTCCCTGACCCTGACTGCTTTGGCCTGGCAACGAAATCTGCACAGATACTGCAGGTGGTGCGGAACATGGTGGCCTTACAGTGATGGAAGGGATGTAGCGTTGCTGACTAGCTTCATTGGCCGAGGGTGCTACAACCTTAAGGGACGTTTGGTAGTTAGTCCAGGCTTGCAAATGCATGGTGGTTAAATGTCTATGCATGCAACTTGTATTTAGACTTTTCAGATTCTGACCTCTGCTTAAGGTAGTTGAACATTTTTGACAGATGACTTTGCGCTAATCAATTGGATGTTGTTTAAAAAAAATGCCAGACTGCACTCTTTCTAGCATCGGATACCTTTTTAGGCATTGCAGACTGAGCTTCTTTTACCGGATGGCCACGCTGTCCTCCAACTGGTTTTGGCTTTGCCACGCGTTTTGGGCCAGATACGGGCCCGGCAGATGGAACCTGTTGCGATGTTGATGCATGCTGCGGCCCCTCCTCCTCCGCTTCAGAACTACTGCCGCCTGCACCCTGTTCCCCCAATGGCTGCCAATCGGGGTCAACAACTGGGTCATCTATGACCTCCTCTTCTATCTCATGTGCAACTTCGTCTGTGTCACCGTGTAAGCCGGTGGTATAGCGTTCGTGACGGGGCACCATAGTCTCATCAGGGTCTGATTCTGGATCAGTACACTGCGAGGGCAATGTGGTGGTCTGAGTCAAAGGACCAGCATAGTAGTCTGGCTGTGGCTGTGCATCAGTGCACTCCATGTCCGATTCAACTTGTAATGGGCATGGCCTGTTAACTGTTTCACTTTCTAACCCAGGAACGGTATGTGTAAAGAGCTCCATGGAGTAACCCGTTGTGTCACCTGACGCATCATTCTCTGTTGTTGTTTTTGCTGAACAGGACAATGGAGCGACTTGTCCCTGACCGTGAACATCCACTAACGACGCGCTGCTTTTACATTTACCAGTTTCAGAAGAGGAGGCAAAAGAGCTAGAGGCTGAGTCAGCAAGGAAAGCCAAAACTTGCTCTTGCTGCTCCGGCTTTAAAAGCGGTTTTCCTACTCCCAGAAAAGGAAGCGTTCGAGGCCTTGTGTAGCCAGACGACGAACCTAGCTCAACAACTCGAGACTTAGGTGCTATATTGTTTTTCCCACGACCACCTGATGCTCCACCACCACTACCATCATTACCAGCTGGCAATGAACGCCCACGGCCACGACCTCTTCCACCAGACTTCTTCATTGTTTTAAAAACGTAGCCAAAGTAACGGTATTTGTTACTGTAAAACAACTTACAAGGTGAACTCAAACTTCTGTAGGATTTAGATATCCCTTTATAGGTGGGTGAGACTGCAAGGAAAATCAGGCACAATGTTACACACTCGGTTTTCTGTGGCACATAATGAGAGAGATGCAACACAAGCAGGACTGGCACTGAAGCACAAATGCCAATATTAATCTCCCACTAATTTTTTTTTTCAGGGAGATTTTAAAAAACAAAAAAACAGACACTAGGCTTTCTGTGGCCCACAATTTGAGAGAGATGGCACACACGACTGGCACTCAAGCACAAATGCCAATATTAATCTCCCACTATTTATTTTTTTTCAGGGAGAATTTAAACCCCCCCCCCAAAAAAAAACAAACAAACAAACAGAGACTAGGCTTTCTATGGCCAACAATTTGAGAGAGATGGCACACACACGACTTGCACAGAAGCACAAATGCCAATATTAATCTCCAACAATTTTTTTTTTATTTTTTCAGGGAGAATTTAAAAACCAAAATAAAAAAAAAAAAACAAAAACAGACACTAGGCTTTCTGTGGCCCACAATTTGAGAGAGATGGCACACACGACTGGCACTCAAGCACAAATGCCAATATTAATCTCACATTTTTTTTTTTTTTTAAAGGGAGAATTAAAAACCAAAAAACAAAACAAAAAAAAAACAACAGTATTACAGACACTAGGCTTTCTGAGCCCCAAAATTGGAGAGAGATGGCAGACACAGGACTGGCACTGTAGCAGAAATGCCAATCTTAATCTCCCACTATTTTTTTTTTTAGGGAGAATTAAAAAAAAAAAAAAGGATTATAGACACTAGGCTCTCTGTGCCCCACAATTGGAGAGAGATGGCACACACGACTGGCACTCAAGCACAAATGCCAAGATTAATCTCCCACTATTTTTTTTGTTTTCAGGGAGAATTAAAAAAAAAAAAAGGGACTGTCCTACAATTACTATCTCCCTGCAGTAATCTCAGCCAGGTATGGCAGGCAGCTACTATCTCCCTGCCTGCAGTAATCTCAGCCAGGTATGGCAGGCAGCAATAAGGAGTGGACTGATGCACAAATTAAATAAAAAGTGTGGACAAACAAAAAAGATAGCTGTGCAGAAAGGAAGGAACAAGAGGATTTGTGCTTTGAAAAAAGCAGTTGGTTTGCACAGCGGCGTACACACAGCAATGCAGCTATCAGGGAGCCTTCTAGGGCAGCCCAATGAGCTACAGCGCTGAGAAAAAAAAAAAAAATGTAGCTTCCACTGTCCCTGCACACCGAAGGTGGTGTTGGACAGTGGAAATCGCTACAGCACAAGCGGTTTGGGGGTTAATGGACCCTGCCTAACGCTATCCCTGCTTCTGACGAAGCAGCAGCAACCTCTCCCTATGCTCAGATCAGCAGCAGTAAGATGGCGGTCGGCGGGAACGCCCCTTTATAGCCCCTGTGACGCCGCAGACAGCAAGCCAATCACTGCAATGCCCTTCTCTAAGATGGTGGGGACCAGGACCTATGTCATCACGCTGCCCACACTCTGCGTTTACCTTCATTGGCTGAGAATGGCGCTTTTTGCGTCATTGAAACGCGACTTTGGCGTGAAAGTCGCGTACCGCATGGCCGACCACGCACAGGGGTCGGATCGGGTTTCATGAAACCCGACTGTGGCAAAAGTCAGCGACTTTTGAAAATGAACGATCCGTTTCGCTCAACCCTACCCAGCGCTACACTGTACACACATCATACCCAGCGCTACACTGTACACACAAACACATCATACCCCAGCACTACACTGTATACACACATCATACACCAGCACTACACTGTATACACACATCATACACCAGCACTACACTGTATACACACATCATACACCAGCACTACACTGTATACACACATCATACACCAGCGCTACACTGTATACACAAACACATCATACCCCAGCACTACACTGTATACACACACACATCATACACCAGCACTACACTGTATACACACACACGTCATACTACAGCACTACACTGTACACACACATCATACACCAGCACTACACTGTATACACACATCATACACCAGCGCTACACTGTATACACAAACACATCATACCCCAGCACTACACTGTATACACACACACATCATACACCAGCACTACACTGTATACACACACACGTCATACTACAGCACTACACTGTACACACACATCATACACCAGCACTACACTGTATACACACATCATACACCAGCGCTACACTGTATACACACACACATCATACACCAGCACTACACTGTATACACAAACACATCATACCCCAGCACTACACTGTATACACACACACATCATACACCAGCACTACACTGTATACACACACACGTCATACTACAGCACTACACTGTACACACACATCATACACCAGCACTACACTGTACACACATCATACACCAGCACTACACTGTATACACACATCATACACCAGCGCTACACTGTATACACAAACACATCATACCCCAGCACTACACTGTATACACACACACATCATACACCAGCACTACACTGTATACACACACACGTCATACTACAGCACTACACTGTACACACACATCATACACCAGCACTACACTGTATACACACACACATCATACACCAGCACTACACTGTATACACACACACGTCATACTACAGCACTACACTGTATACACACATCATACACCAGCACTACACTGTATACACACATCATACACCAGCGCTACACTGTATACACAAACACATCATACCCCAGCACTACACTGTATACACACACACACATCATACACCAGCACTACACTGTATACACACACACGTCATACTACAGCACTACACTGTACACACACATCATACACCAGCACTACACTGTATACACACATCATACACCAGCGCTACACTGTATACACACACACATCATACACCAGCACTACACTGTATACACACACACGTCATACTACAGCACTACACTGTACACACACATCATACACCAGCACTACACTGTACACACATCATACACCAGCGCTACACTGTATACACACACATCATACACCAGCGCTACACTGTATACACACACACCATACACCAGCGCTACACTGTATACACACACACACATCATACACCAGCGCTACACTGTATACACACACACACGTCATACTACAGCACTACACTGTACACACACATCATACACCAGCGCTACACTGTATACACACATCATACACCAGCGCTACACTGTACACACATCATACCCCAGAGCTACACTGTATACACACATCATACCCCAGCGCTACACTGTATACACACATCATACACCAGCGCTACACTGTATACACACACATCATACACCAGCGCTACACTGTATACACACACACGTCATACTACAGCACTACACTGTATACACACATCATACACCAGCACTACACTGTACACACATCATACCCCAGAGCTACACTGTATACACACATCATACCCCAGCGCTACACTGTATACACACATCATACACCAGCGCTACACTGTATACACACACATCATACACCAGCGCTACACTGTATACACACACACGTCATACTACAGCACTACACTGTACACACACATCATACACCAGCGCTACACTGTATACACATCATACCACAGAGCTACACTGTATACACACATCATACACCAGCGCTACACTGTATACACACATCATACACCAGCGCTACACTGTACACACATCATACCCCAGAGCTACACTGTATACACACACCATACCCCAGCGCTACACTGTATACACACATCATACACCAGCGCTACACTGTATACACACACATCATACACCAGCGCTACACTGTATACACACACACGTCATACTACAGCACTACACTGTATACACACATCATACACCAGCACTACACTGTACACACATCATACCCCAGAGCTACACTGTATACACACATCATACCCCAGCGCTACACTGTATACACACATCATACACCAGCGCTACACTGTATACACACACATCATACACCAGCGCTACACTGTATACACACACACGTCATACTACAGCACTACACTGTACACACACATCATACACCAGCGCTACACTGTATACACATCATACTCCAGCGCTACACTGTATACACACATCATACACCAGCGCTACACTGTATACACACATCATACCCCAGCGCTACACTGTATACACACATCATACACCAGCGCTACACTGTATACACACATCATACCCCAGCGCTACACTGTATACACACATCATACCCCAGCGCTACACTGTATACACACATCATACACCAGCGCTACACTGTATACACACACATCATACCCCAGCGCTACACTGTATACACACATCATACCCCAGCGCTACACTGTATACACACATCATACCCCAGCGCTACACTGTATACACACATCATACACCAGCGCTACACTGTATACACACATCATACTCCAGCGCTACACTGTATACACACATCATACACCAGCGCTACACTGTATACACACATCATACCCCAGCGCTACACTGTATACACACACATCATACACCAGCGCTACACTGTATACACACACACATCATACACCAGCGCTACACTGTACACACACATCATACCCCAGCGCTACACTGTATACACACATCATACACCAGCACTACACTGTATACACACACACACACCATACCCCAGCGCTACACTGTATACACACATCATACCCCAGCGCTACACTGTATACACACACACATCATACACCAGCACTACACTGTATACACACACACGTCATACTACAGCACTACACTGTATACACACATCATACCCCAGCGCTACACTGTATACACACATCATACCCCAGCGCTACACTGTACACACACATCATACACCAGCGCTACACTGTATACACACACATCATACACCAGCGCTACACTGTATACACACATCATACTCCAGCGCTACACTGTATACACACACATCATACACCAGCGCTACACTGTACACACACCATACCCCAGCGCTACACTGTACACACATCATACCCCAGCGCTACACTGTACACACACACACCATACCCCAGCGCTACACTGTATACACACATCATACCCCAGAGCTACACTGTATACACACATCATACTCCAGCGCTACACTGTATACACACACCATACCCCAGCGCTACACACACATCATACCCCAGCGCTACACTGTATACACACACATCATACCCCAGCGCTACACTGTATACACACACATCATACCCCAGCGCTACACTGTACACACCATACCCCAGCGCTACACTGTATACACACATCATACCCCAGCGCTACACTGTATACACACCATACCCCAGCGCTACACTGTACACACACCATACCCCAGCGCTACACTGTATACACACACCATACACCAGCGCTACACTGTATACACACATCATACCCCAGCGCTACACTGTATACACACATATCATACACCAGCGCTACACTGTATACACACACATCATACACCAGCGCTACACTGTATACACACATCATACACCAGCGCTACACTGTATACACACACATCATACACCAGCGCTACACTGTACACACACCATACCCCAGCACTACACTGTACACACATCATACACCAGCGCTACACTGTACACACACCATACCCCAGCGCTACACTGTATACACACATCATACCCCAGCGCTACACTGTACACACACCATACCCCAGCGCTACACTGTATACACACACATCATACACCAGCGCTACACTGTACACACACCATACCCCAGCACTACACTGTACACACATCATACACCAGCGCTACACTGTACACACACCATACCCCAGCGCTACACTGTATACACACATCATACACCAGCGCTACACTGTACACACACCATACCCCAGCGCTACACTGTATACACACATCATACACCAGCGCTACACTGTACACACATCATACACCAGCGCTACACTGTATACACAAATCATACCCCAGCACTACACTGTACACACATCATACACCAGCACTACACTGTACACACACCATACCCCAGCGCTACACTGTATACACACATCATACACCAGCGCTACACTGTACACACACCATACCCCAGCGCTACACTGTATACACACATCATACACCAGCGCTACACTGTACACACATCATACACCAGCGCTACACTGTACACACATCATACACCAGCGCTACACTGTATACACACATCATACACCAGCGCTACACTGTATACACAAATCATACCCCAGCGCTACACTGTATACACACATCATACACCAGCACTACACTGTATACACACACATCATACACCAGCGCTACACTGTACACACACCATACCCCAGCGCTACACTGTACACACACACACCATACCCCAGCGCTACACTGTATACACACATCATACCCCAGAGCTACACTGTATACACACATCATACTCCAGCGCTACACTGTATACACACACATCATACCCCAGCGCTACACTGTACACACCATACCCCAGCGCTACACTGTATACACACATCATACCCCAGCGCTACACTGTATACACACACATCATACCCCAGCGCTACACTGTATACACACCATACCCCAGCGCTACACTGTACACACACCATACCCCAGCGCTACACTGTATACACACATCATACACCAGCGCTACACTGTATACACACATCATACCCCAGCGCTACACTGTATACACACATATCATACACCAGCGCTACACTGTATACACACACATCATACACCAGCGCTACACTGTATACACACATCATACACCAGCGCTACACTGTATACACACACATCATACACCAGCGCTACACTGTACACACACCATACCCCAGCACTACACTGTACACACATCATACACCAGCGCTACACTGTACACACACCATACCCCAGCGCTACACTGTATACACACACATCATACACCAGCGCTACACTGTACACACACCATACCCCAGCACTACACTGTACACACATCATACACCAGCGCTACACTGTACACACACCATACCCCAGCACTACACTGTACACACATCATACACCAGCACTACACTGTACACACACCATACCCCAGCGCTACACTGTATACACACATCATACACCAGCGCTACACTGTACACACATCATACACCAGCGCTACACTGTACACACATCATACCCCAGCGCTACACTGTATACACACACATCATACACCAGCACTACACTGTACACACACCATACCCCAGCGCTACACTGTATACACACATCATACACCAGCGCTACACTGTACACACATCATACACCAGCGCTACACTGTACACACACACCATACCCCAGAGCTACACTGTATACACACACATCATACTACAGCGCTACACTGTACACACACACACACATCATACCCCAGCGCTACACTGTATACACACCATACCCCAGCGCTACACTGTATACACACATCATACCCCAGCGCTACACTATATACACACACACCATACCCCAGCGCTACACTGTATACACACACACACACCATACCCCAGCGCTACACTGTATACACACACCATACCCAGCGCTACACTGTATACACACATCATACACCAGCGCTACACTGTATACACACACCATACCCAGCGCTACACTGTATACACACATCATACACCAGCGCTACACTGTATACACACACACCATACCCCAGCGCTACACTGTATACACACACCATACCCAGCGCTACACTGTATACACACATCATACACCAGCGCTACACTGTATACACACACACCATACCCCAGCGCTACACTGTACACACACACATCAAACCCCAGCACTACACCGCACACACGTCATACTCCAGCACTACACCGTATACACATGTCATACTCCAGCACTACACCGTATATACACACATCAAACCCCAGCACTACACCGCACACACACACGTCATACTCCAGCACTACACCGTATACACACGTCATACTCCAGCACTACACCGTATACACATGTCATACTCCAGCACTACACCGTATATACACACATCAAACCCCAGCACTACACCGCACACACACACGTCATACTCCAGCACTACACCGTATACACACGTCATACTCCAGCACTACACCGTATACACACGTCATACTCCAGCACTACACCGTATACACACGTCATACTCCAGCACTACACCGTATACACACGTCATACTCCAGCACTACACCGTATATACACACATCAAACCCCAGCACTACACCGTATACACATACGTCATACTCCAGCACTACACCGTATACACACGTCATACTCCAGCACTACACCGTATATACACACATCAAACCCCAGCACTACACCGTATATACACACATCAAACCCCAGCACTACACCGTATATACACACATCAAACCCCAGCACTACACCGCACACACACACACACATCATACTCCAGCACTACACCGTATACACACATCATACTCCAGCACTACACCGTATATGCACACATCAAACCCCAGCACTACACCGTATATACACACATCAAACCCCAGCACTACACCGCACACACACGTCATACTCCAGCACTACACCGTATACACACGTCATACTCCAGCACTACACCGTATACACACGTCACACTCCAGCACTACACCGTATATACACACATCATACTCCAGCACTACACCGCACACACGTCATACTCCAGCACTACACCGTATATACACACATCAAACCCCAGCACTACACCGTATATACACACATCAAACCCCAGCACTACACCGTATATACACACACACACGTCATACTCCAGCACTACACCGTATATACACACGTCATACTCCAGCACTACACCGTATATACACACGTCATACTCCAGCACTACACCGCACACACACACACATCAAACCCCAGCACTACACCGTATATACACACACGTCATACTCCAGCACTACACCGTATATACACACATCAAACCCCAGCACTACACCGTATATACACACATCAAACCCCAGCACTACACCGTATATACACACACACACACACGTCATACTCCAGCACTACACCGTATATACACACGTCATACTCCAGCACTACACCGTATATACACACGTCATACTCCAGCACTACACCGCACACACACACACATCAAACCCCAGCACTACACCGTATATACACACACGTCATACTCCAGCACTACACCGTATATACACACACACACGTCATACTCCAGCACTACACCGTATATACACACATCAAACCCCAGCACTACACCGCACACACGTCATACTCCAGCACTACACCGTATACACACGTCATACTCCAGCACTACACCGTATACACACGTCATACTCCAGCACTACACCGTATACACACGTCATACTCCAGCACTACACCGTATACACACGTCATACTCCAGCACTACACCGTATACACACGTCATACTCCAGCACTACACCGTATACACACGTCATACTCCAGCACTACACCGTATACACACGTCATACTCCAGCACTACACCGCACACACACACACACACACGTCATACTCCAGCACTACACCGTATATACACGTCATACTCCAGCACTACACCGTATATACACGTCATACTCCAGCACTACACCGTATATACACACATCAAACCCCAGCACTACACCGTATATACACACACACACGTCATACTCCAGCACTACACCGTATATACACGTCATACTCCAGCACTACACCGTATATACACACATCAAACCCCAGCACTACACCGTATATACACACACGTCATACTCCAGCACTACACCGTATATACACACGTCATACTCCAGCACTACACCGCACACACACACACACACACACCAAACCCCAGCACTACACCATATACAAACACACATGTCATGCTCCAGCACTACAACTGTCACGATAATATAAATATGCCATATTTGGAGAATACACATAGAAGGTTCCATGGCTTTTCAGACACACGCTGTGGGCTCTTCACACTGCCTAGAAAGCTTTTCTTTTCACTGCTCCCTCCTCCCTGCATGCAGCTGTAATGTGAAACTCCAGTGTGTGACTGTTCCCCCTCCCTCGAGAATGTGGGGGGTAGCAGAAAGACTAGTTCTTTTGTTTGCAGCCATGCGCTTTGTGTGAAAGTTATTCATGATGAATAATTCGACCCCAGGTAAAGAGAGATATGAAAGTTACATATTTTGGATGTGCAACAATAGGGCTACACACCAGTGCGTTTTCTAAGCACAGCACCTAGCAGAAACAGAGAAACTGGTTACTACTTAACCGGGGCACCCAGCTACCCCATGTGTAGACTTAAATGGAAGCTAACCTCGTGAGAGGACATGCAATACGTTCATTGTCATTATACGAGGTTCATACTCCGAGATATGTGTAGACATGGTTTTCATATCTTCAAGAAAGGAGAGTATTCAGCCACCCAGTGAGGTCACCACAGGAGGAGGGCCTTGTTTTTGGGCACAAGTATAAGACAGTGAGACCTCATTTTGCAGCAGTCTTTGCCCAGGAAGCTATCGGAGAGACGCTCTGAGATGCATCGGGATGTATCGCCCCTCCCCGCACTGCATGGTCTGCTATGAAATGACATAAGCAACTGTAGGTTTATTTTCATCTTTAATCCCTGTTATTTTTGTAATTGTCTGTACATACGATACTGGTCTCATTTTTATAATATCTTTGATACTCCCTATAGATGTAAAATGGGGTCTGGCCATTTCTCCCGCCTCCTCAATAGATGACAAATGGGGTCTGGACAATTCTCTCCCCATAGATGAGAAGTGGGGTCCGGTCAGTTCTCCCCCCTTCTATAGATGTGAAATGGGGTTTGGCCATTTCTCCCCCCCCCCCCCCCCCCCCCATAGATGAGAAATGGGGTCTGGCCATTTCTCCTGCCCCCCCCCCCCCCCCCCAATAGATGTGAAGTGGGGTCTGGCCATGTTTCTCCCCACCTCCTCCCCATAGATGTGAAGTGGGGTCTGGCCAATTCTCTCCTCACCCCCTCCCCATAGATGTGAAGTGGGGTCTGGACAATTCTCTCCCCATAGATGTGAAATGGGGCCTGGCCATGTTTCTCCCCACCTCCTCCCCATAGATGTGAAATGGGGCCTGGCCATTTCTCTCCTCACCCCCTCCGCATAGATGTGAAATGGGGCCTGGCCATGTTTCTCCCCACCTCCTCCGCATAGATGTGAAATGGGGTCTGGCCATTTTTCTCCCCCCATAGATGTCAGGAAATCGGGAGAATGTCTTGTTGGCCCAATTGCATTTTCGGAACTTTTCATTGCATTTGCTGTTTCAAAAGCAAAGCTCTATTGCAGACATGCCTGTGGGTGAAGACAGCCCCCCCTTCACCTGAGAAAAAAAACAGCTTTTCTCCTTCTCACTGTCTGTGTAAAGGTACCGTCACACTAGACGATATCGCTAGCGATCCGTGACGTTGCAGCGTCCTCGCTAGCGATATCGTCCAGTGTGACAGCGACCAACGATCAGGCCCCTGCTGGGAGATCGTTGGTCGCTGAACAAAGTCCAGAACTTTATTTCGTCGCTGGATCTCCCGTGGACATCGCTGGATCGGCGTGTGTGACACCGATCCAGCGATGTCTTCACTGGTAACCAGGGTAAACATCGGGTAACTAAGCGCAGGGCCGCGCTTAGTAACCCGATGTTTACCCTGGTTACCATCCTAAAAGTAAAAAAAAACAAACAGTACATACTTACCTACCGCTGTCTGTCCTCCAGCGCTGTGCTCTGCACTCCTCCTGTACTGGCTGTGAGCGTCGGTCAGCCGGAAAGCAGAGCGGTGACGTCACCGCTCTGCTATCCGGCCGCTGTGCTCACACACACAGTACAGGAGGAGTGCAGAGCGCAGCGCTGGAGGACAGACAGCGGTAGGTAAGTATGTAGTGTTTGTTTTTTTTTACTTTTAGGATGGTAACCAGGGTAAACATCGGGTTACTAAGCGCGGCCCTGCGCTTAGTTACCCGATGTTTACCCTGGTTAACGGCATCGTTGGTCGCTGGAGAGCTGTCTGTGTGACAGCTCTCCAGCGACCAAACAGCGACGCTGCAGCGATCCGGATCGTTGTCGGTATCGCTGCAGCGTCGCTAAGTGTGACGGTACCCTAATCCTATACAGCCCCCCCCTCATGAATGTGTTAATTAGCAGAACTCAGCTCTTGTCTGCAGCCATGCGCTTTCTGGTTTGTGTGAGTTATTCAAGATGAATATTTCGTCTCCAAGTGGTGATAGATATAAAAGTTACATATTCCGAATGTCCACCGTTAGATGTAAGACCCACTTAAATCTCTAGGATCCAAACCCATCGAAATTTAAGGAGCCGATTTCTCCATAAGCAGGTCATGTATCCACATTGTGTTTATACTTAAATGAACCCCCATGTCATGCTAAGCATAACGATAATTTTGTCTTTCTTCTACGAGGTTCACCCTAAAAGATATGGGTAATAGCAGGATTTCATATCTTTCAAAATGGGGAGTATTCAGCCACCCAGTGAGGTCAGCACAGGGGGGGGGCCTTGGTTTTGGGCACAAGTATAAGACAGGGAGACCTCATTTTGGCAGGAGTTTTTTGTCCAGGGAACTAGCTGAGAGACACTCTGCAATGCATTGCCCCTCCCCCGCACGGTCTGCTATGAAATGACTTAAGCCACTATGTTTTTCTTCCTTTATTCCCTTTTTATTTTGTAATTTTCTGTACATACGATACTTGTCTCCTCTTATAATATATCTTTATACTTTTGTAAACACTGCCTACTTTTGGAGTAAAATATATACTGCTCAAAAAAAATAAAGGGAACACAAACATCAGAATATAACTCCAAGTAAATCAAACTTCTGTGAAATCACACTGTCCACTTAGGACACAACACTGATTGACAATCAATTTCACATGCTATTGTGCAAATGGAATAGACAACAGATGGAAATTATTGGCAATTATCAAGGCACCCTCAATAAAGGAGTGGTTCTGCAGGTGGGGACCACAGACCACATCTCAGTACCAATGCTTTCTGGCTGATGTTTTGGTCACTTTTGAGTGTTGGTTGATCTTTCACACTCGTGGTAGCATGAGATGGACTCTACAACCCACACAAGTGGCTCAGGTAGTGCAGCTCATCCAGGATGGCACATCAATGTGAGCTGTGGCAAGAAGGTTTGCTGTGTCTGTCAGCGTAGTGTCCAGAGGCTGGAGGCGCTACCAGGAGACAGGCCAGTACACCAGGAGACGTGGAGGGGGCCGTAGGAGGGCAACAACCCAGCAGCAGGACCTGCTACCTCCGCCTTTGTGCAAGGAGGAACAGGAGGAGCACTGCCAGAGCCCTGCAAAATGACCTCCAGCAGTCCACAAATGTGCATGTGTCTGCAGAAACCGACTCCATGAGGATGGTCTGAGGGCCCGACGTCCACAGATGGGGGTTGTGCTCACAGACCAACACCGTGCAGGACGCTTGGCATTTGCCACAGAACACCAGGAATGGCGAATTCACCACTGGCGCCCTGTGCTCTTCACAGATGGAAGCAGGTTCACACTGAGGGTGACAGAGTCTGGAGACGCCGTGGACAGCGATCTGCTGCCTGCAACATCCTTCTGAATGACCTGTTTGGCCGTGGGTCAGTAATGGTGTGGGGTGGCGTCCGGACCCCTTATTAATTAAGAAATAGGAGCTGGTGGCAGCGGACGTGTCCTGAGCCTTTAGGTACCATTACACTAAACGATTTACCAACGATCACGAGCAGCGATACGACCTGGCCGTTTTCGTTGGTAAGTCGTTGTGTGGTCGCTGGAGAGCTGTCACACAGACAGCTCTCCAGCGACCAACGATGCCGAAGTCCCCGGGTAACCAGGGTAAACATCGGGTTACTAAGCGCAGGGCCGCGCTTAGTAACCCGATGTTTACCCTGGTTACCATTGTAAATGTAAAAAATACAAAAACAAACACTACATACTTACATTCCGGTGTCTGTCGCGTCCCCCGGCCTCAGCTTCCCGCACTGTGTAAGCGCCGGCCGTAAAGCAGAGCGGTGACATCACCGCTGTGCTCTGCTTTACGGCCGGCCGGCGCTCCTTCCCCCCCATACACCTCAGCTCTCCTCCTCCTCCCCCCAAACACCTCAGCTCTCCTCCTCCCCCATACACCTCAGCTCTCCTCCTCCCCCATACACCTCAGCTCTCCTCCTCCCTCTATACACCTCCGCTCTCCTCCTCCTCCCCCAACACCTCAGCTCTCCTCCTCCCCCTCATACACCTCAGCTCTCCTCCTCCCCCCATACACCTCAGCTCTCCTCCTCCCCCATACACCTCAGCTCTCCTCCTCCCCCCATACACCTCAGCTCTCCTCCTCCTCCCCCCAAACACCTCCGCTCTCCTCCTCCTCCCCCATACACCTCAGCTCTCCTCCTCCCCCCCATACACCTCAGCTCTCCTCCTCCCATACACCTCAGCACTCCTCCTCCCCCCATACACCTCAGCTCTCCTCCTCCCCCCATACACCTCAGCTCTCCTCCTCCCCCCATACACCTCAGCTCTCCTCCTCCCCCCATACACCTCAGCTCTCCTCCTCCCATACACCTCAGCTCTCCTCCTCCCATACACCTCAGCACTCCTCCTCCCCCCCCCCATACACCTCAGCTCTCCTCCTCCCCCCATACACCTCAGCACTCCTCCTCCCCCCATACACCTCAGCTCTCCTCCTCCTCCCCCCATACACCTCAGCTCTCCTCCTCCATACACCTCAGCTCTCCTCCTCCCATACACCTCAGCTCTCCTCCTCCCCCATACACCTCAGCTCTCCTCCTCTCCCCATACACCTCAGCTCTCCTCCTCCCTCTATACACCTCAGCTCTCCTCCTCCTCCCCCATACACCTCAGCTCTCCTCCTCCCTCTATACACCTCAGCTCTCCTCCTCTCCCCATACACCTCAGCTCTCCTCCTCCCTCTATACACCTCAGCTCTCCTCCTCTCCCCATACACCTCAGCTCTCCTCCCCCCATACAACTCAGCTCTCCTCCTCTCCCCATACACCTCAGCTCTCCTCCTCCCTCTATACACCTCAGCTCTCCTCCTCCCATACACCTCAGCACTCCTCCTCCCCCCATACACCTCAGCTCTCCTCCTCCCCCCATACACCTCAGCTCTCCTCCTCCCCCCATACACCTCAGCTCTCCTCCTCCCCCCATACACCTCAGCTCTCCTCCTCCCCCCATACACCTCAGCTCTCCTCCTCCCATACACCTCAGCTCTCCTCCTCCCATACACCTCAGCACTCCTCCTCCCCCCATACACCTCAGCTCTCCTCCCCCTCCCCCCATACACCTCAGCTCTCCTCCTCCCCCCATACACCTCAGCTCTCCTCCTCCCATACACCTCAGCACTCCTCCTCCCCCCATACACCTCAGCTCTCCTCCTCCTCCCCCCATACACCTCAGCTCTCCTCCTCCATACACCTCAGCACTCCTCCTCCCCCCATACACCTCAGCTCTCCTCCTCCCATACACCTCAGCTCTCCTCCTCCCCCATACACCTCAGCTCTCCTCCTCTCCCCATACACCTCAGCTCTCCTCCTCCCTCTATACACCTCAGCTCTCCTCCTCCTCCCCCATACACCTCAGCTCTCCTCCTCCCTCTATACACCTCAGCTCTCCTCCTCTCCCCATACACCTCAGCTCTCCTCCTCCCTCTATACACCTCAGCTCTCCTCCTCTCCCCATACACCTCAGCTCTCCTCCCCCCATACACCTCAGCTCTCCTCCTCTCCCCATACACCTCAGCTCTCCTCCTCCCTCTATACACCTCAGCTCTCCTCCTCCCATACACCTCAGCACTCCTCCTCCCCCCATACACCTCAGCTCTCCTCCTCCCCCATACACCTCAGCTCTCCTCCTCCCCCCATACACCTCAGCTCTCCTCCTCCCCCCATACACCTCAGCTCTCCTCCTCCCCCCATACACCTCAGCTCTCCTCCTCCCCCCATACACCTCAGCTCTCCTCCTCCCCCCATACACCTCAGCTCTCCTCCTCCCATACACCTCAGCTCTCCTCCTCCCATACACCTCAGCACTCCTCCTCCCCCCATACACCTCAGCTCTCCTCCCCCTCCCCCCATACACCTCAGCTCTCCTCCTCCCCCCATACACCTCAGCTCTCCTCCTCCCATACACCTCAGCACTCCTCCTCCCCCCATACACCTCAGCTCTCCTCCTCCTCCCCCCATACACCTCAGCTCTCCTCCTCCCATACACCTCAGCTCTCCTCCTCCCTCATACACCTCAGCTCTCCTCCTCCCTCATACACCTCAGCTCTCCTCCTCTCCCCATACACCTCAGCTCTCCTCCTCCCTCTATACACCTCAGCTCTCCTCCTCCTCCCCCATACACCTCAGCTCTCCTCCTCCCTCTATACACCTCAGCTCTCCTCCTCTCCCCATACACCGCAGCTCTCCTCCTCCCTCTATACACCTCAGCTCTCCTCCTCCCATACACCTCAGCTCTCCTCCTCCCCCCCATACACCTCAGCTCTCCTCCCCCCATACACCTCAGCTCTCCTCCTCTCCCCATACACCTCAGCTCTCCTCCTCCCTCTATACACCTCAGCTCTCCTCCCCCCATACACCTCAGCACTCCTCCTCCCCCCCATACACCTCAGCTCTCCTCTCCCCATACACCTCAGCTCTCCTCCTCTCCCCATACACCTCAGCTCTCCTCCTCCCCCCATACACCTCAGCTCTCCTCCTCCCATAGACCTCAGCACTCCTCCTCCCCCCATACACCTCAGCTCTCCTCCTCCTCCCCCCATACACCTCAGCTCTCCTCCTCCATACACCTCAGCACTCCTCCTCCCCCCATACACCTCAGCTCTCCTCCTCCCATACACCTCAGCTCTCCTCCTCCCTCATACACCTCAGCTCTCCTCCTCTCCCCATACACCTCAGCTCTCCTCCTCCCTCTATACACCTCAGCTCTCCTCCTCCTCCCCCATACACCTCAGCTCTCCTCCTCCCTCTATACACCTCAGCTCTCCTCCTCCCTCATACACCTCAGCTCTCCTCCTCTCCCCATACACCTCAGCTCTCCTCCTCCCTCTATACACCTCAGCTCTCCTCCTCCTCCCCCATACACCTCAGCTCTCCTCCTCCCTCTATACACCTCAGCTCTCCTCCTCTCCCCATACACCTCAGCTCTCCTCCTCCCTCTATACACCTCAGCTCTCCTCCCCCCATACACCTCAGCTCTCCTCCTCCCCCCCATACACCTCAGCTCTCCTCCTCCCCCCCATACACCTCAGCTCTCCTCCCCCCATACACCTCAGCTCTCCTCCTCTCCCCATACACCTCAGCTCTCCTCCTCCCCCATACACCTCAGCTCTCCTCCTCCCCCCATACACCTCAGCTCTCCTCCCCCCATACACCTCAGCTCTCCTCCTCCCATACACCTCAGCACTCCTCCTCCCCCCCATACACCTCAGCTCTCCTCCTCTCCCCATACACCTCAGCACTCCTCCTCCCATACACCTCAGCACTCCTCCTCCCATACACCTCAGCACTCCTCCTCCCCCCCATACACCTCAGCTCTCCTCCTCTCCCCATACACCTCAGCACTCCTCCTCCCCCCCATACACCTCAGCACTCCTCCTCCCCCCCATACACCTCAGCTCTCCTCCTCTCCCCATACACCTCAGCACTCCTCCTCCCCCATACACCTCAGCACTCCTCCTCCCCCCCATACACCTCAGCACTCCTCCTCCCCCCCATACACCTCAGCTCTCCTCCTCTCCCCATACACCTCAGCACTCCTCCTCCCCCCATACACCTCAGCTCTCCTCCTCCCCCCCATACACCTCAGCTCTCCTCCTCTCCCCATACACCTCAGCACTCCTCCTCCCCCCCATACACCTCAGCACTCCTCCTCCCCCCCATACACCTCAGCTCTCCTCCTCTCCCCATACACCTCAGCACTCCTCCTCCCCCCATACACCTCAGCACTCCTCCTCCCCCCCATACACCTCAGCTCTCCTCCTCTCCCCATACACCTCAGCACTCCTCCTCCCCCCATACACCTCAGCTCTCCTCCTCCCCCCCATACACCTCAGCTCTCCTCCTCTCCCCATACACCTCAGCACTCCTCCTCCCCCCCATACACCTCAGCACTCCTCCTCCCCCCCATACACCTCAGCTCTCCTCCTCCCCCCATACACCTCAGCAGTCCTCCTCCCATACACCTCAGCACTCCTCCTCCCCCCCATACACCTCAGCACTCCTCCTCCCATACACCTCAGCTCTCCTCCTCCCCCATACACCTCAGCTCTCCTCCCTCTATACACCTCAGCTCTCCTCCTCCCCCCATACATCTCAGCACTCCTCCTCCTCCCCATACACCTCAGCTCTCCTCCTCCCCCCATACACCTCAGCACTCCTCCCACCATACACCTCAGCTCTCCTCCCCCCATACACCTCAGCTCTCCTCCTCCCCCATACACCTCAGCTCTCCTCCCCCTCCCCCCATACACCTCAGCTCTCCTCCCCCTCCCCCCATACACCTCAGCTCTCCTCCCCCTCCCCCCATACACCTCAGCTCTCCTCCTCTCCCCATACACCTCAGCTCTCCTCCTCCCATACACCTCAGCTCTCCTCCTCCCCCATACACCTCAGCTCTCCTCCCTCTATACACCTCAGCTCTCCTCCTCCCCCCATACACCTCAGCACTCCTCCTCTCCCCATACACCTCAGCACTCCTCCCACCATACACCTCAGCTCTCCTCCTCCCCCCATACACCTCAGCACTCCTCCCACCATACACCTCAGCTCTCCTCCTCCCCCCATACACCTCAGCACTCCTCCCACCATACACCTCAGCTCTCCTCCTCCCCCCATACACCTCAGCTCTCCTCCTCCCCCATACACCTCAGCTCTCCTCCCCCTCCCCCCATACACCTCAGCTCTCCTCCCCCTCCCCCCATACACCTCAGCTCTCCTCCTCCCCCATACACCTCAGCTCTCCTCCTCCCCCATACACCTCAGCTCTCCTCCTCCCCCCATACACCTCAGCTCTCCTCCTCCTCCCCCCATACACCTCAGCTCTCCTCCCCCTCCCCCCATACACCTCAGCTCTCCTCCTCTCCCCATACACCTCAGCTCTCCTCCTCCCATACACCTCAGCTCTCCTCCTCCTCCTCCCCCCATACACCTCAGCTCTCCTCCTCTCCCCATACACCTCAGCTCTCCTCCCCCCCATACACCTCAGCTCTCCTCCTCCCCCATACACCTCAGCTCTCCTCCTCCCCCCATACACCTCAGCTCTCCTCCCCCTCCCCCCATACACCTCAGCTCTCCTCCTCCCCCATACACCTCAGCTCTCCTCCTCCCCCATACACCTCAGCTCTCCTCCTCCCCCCATACACCTCAGCTCTCCTCCTCCTCCCCCCATACACCTCAGCTCTCCTCCTCCTCCTCCCCCCATACACCTCAGCTCTCCTCCTCTCCCTCATACACCTCAGCTCTCCTCCTCCCTCATACACCTCAGCTCTCCTCCTCTCCCCATACACCTCAGCTCTCCTCCTCCCTCTATACACCTCAGCTCTCCTCCTCCTCCCCCATACACCTCAGCTCTCCTCCTCCCTCTATACACCTCAGCTCTCCTCCTCTCCCCATACACCGCAGCTCTCCTCCTCCCTCTATACACCTCAGCTCTCCTCCTCCCATACACCTCAGCTCTCCTCCTCCCCCCATACACCTCAGCTCTCCTCCCCCCATACACCTCAGCTCTCCTCCTCTCCCCATACACCTCAGCTCTCCTCCTCCCTCTATACACCTCAGCTCTCCTCTCCCCATACACCTCAGCTCTCCTCCTCTCCCCATACACCTCAGCTCTCCTCCTCCCCCCATACACCTCAGCTCTCCTCCTCCCATACACCTCAGCACTCCTCCTCCCCCCATACACCTCAGCTCTCCTCCTCCTCCCCCCATACACCTCAGCTCTCCTCCTCCATACACCTCAGCACTCCTCCTCCCCCCATACACCTCAGCTCTCCTCCTCCATACACCTCAGCTCTCCTCCTCTCCCCATACACCTCAGCTCTCCTCCTCCCTCTATACACCTCAGCTCTCCTCCTCCTCCCCCATACACCTCAGCTCTCCTCCTCCCTCTATACACCTCAGCTCTCCTCCTCCCTCATACACCTCAGCTCTCCTCCTCTCCCCATACACCTCAGCTCTCCTCCTCCCTCTATACACCTCAGCTCTCCTCCTCCTCCCCCATACGCCTCAGCTCTCCTCCTCCCTCTATACACCTCAGCTCTCCTCCTCTCCCCATACACCTCAGCTCTCCTCCTCCCTCTATACACCTCAACTCTCCTCCCCCCATACACCTCAGCTCTCCTCCTCCCCCCCATACACCTCAGCTCTCCTTCTCCCCCCCATACACCTCAGCTCTCCTCCCCCCATACACCTCAGCTCTCCTCCTCTCCCCATACACCTCAGCTCTCCTCCTCCCCCATACACCTCAGCTCTCCTCCTCCCCCCATACACCTCAGCTCTCCTCCCCCCATACACCTCAGCTCTCCTCCTCCCATACACCTCAGCACTCCTCCTCCCCCCCATACACCTCAGCTCTCCTCCTCTCCCCATACACCTCAGCACTCCTCCTCCCATACACCTCAGCACTCCTCCTCCCATACACCTCAGCACTCCTCCTCCCCCCCATACACCTCAGCTCTCCTCCTCTCCCCATACACCTCAGCACTCCTCCTCCCCCCCATACACCTCAGCACTCCTCCTCCCCCCCATACACCTCAGCTCTCCTCCTCTCCCCATACACCTCAGCACTCCTCCTCCCCCATACACCTCAGCACTCCTCCTCCCCCCCATACACCTCAGCACTCCTCCTCCCCCCCATACACCTCAGCTCTCCTCCTCTCCCCATACACCTCAGCACTCCTCCTCCCCCCATACACCTCAGCTCTCCTCCTCCCCCCCATACACCTCAGCTCTCCTCCTCTCCCCATACACCTCAGCACTCCTCCTCCCCCCCATACACCTCAGCACTCCTCCTCCCCCCCATACACCTCAGCTCTCCTCCTCTCCCCATACACCTCAGCACTCCTCCTCCCCCCATACACCTCAGCACTCCTCCTCCCCCCCATACACCTCAGCTCTCCTCCTCTCCCCATACACCTCAGCACTCCTCCTCCCCCCATACACCTCAGCTCTCCTCCTCCCCCCCATACACCTCAGCTCTCCTCCTCTCCCCATACACCTCAGCACTCCTCCTCCCCCCCATACACCTCAGCACTCCTCCTCCCCCCCATACACCTCAGCTCTCCTCCTCCCCCCATACACCTCAGCAGTCCTCCTCCCATACACCTCAGCACTCCTCCTCCCCCCCATACACCTCAGCACTCCTCCTCCCATACACCTCAGCTCTCCTCCTCCCCCATACACCTCAGCTCTCCTCCCTCTATACACCTCAGCTCTCCTCCTCCCCCCATACATCTCAGCACTCCTCCTCCTCCCCATACACCTCAGCTCTCCTCCTCCCCCCATACACCTCAGCACTCCTCCCACCATACACCTCAGCTCTCCTCCTCCCCCCATACACCTCAGCTCTCCTCCTCCCCCATACACCTCAGCTCTCCTCCCCCTCCCCCCATACACCTCAGCTCTCCTCCTCTCCCCATACACCTCAGCTCTCCTCCTCCCATACACCTCAGCTCTCCTCCTCCCCCATACACCTCAGCTCTCCTCCCTCTATACACCTCAGCTCTCCTCCTCCCCCCATACACCTCAGCACTCCTCCTCTCCCCATACACCTCAGCACTCCTCCCACCATACACCTCAGCTCTCCTCCTCCCCCCATACACCTCAGCACTCCTCCCACCATACACCTCAGCTCTCCTCCTCCCCCATACACCTCAGCTCTCCTCCTCCCCCATACACCTCAGCTCTCCTCCCCCTCCCCCCATACACCTCAGCTCTCCTCCCCCTCCCCCCATACACCTCAGCTCTCCTCCTCCCCCATACACCTCAGCTCTCCTCCTCCCCCCATACACCTCAGCTCTCCTCCTCCTCCCCCCATACACCTCAGCTCTCCTCCCCCTCCCCCCATACACCTCAGCTCTCCTCCTCTCCCCATACACCTCAGCTCTCCTCCTCCCATACACCTCAGCTCTCCTCCTCCTCCTCCCCCCATACACCTCAGCTCTCCTCCTCTCCCCATACACCTCAGCTCTCCTCCCCCCCATACACCTCAGCTCTCCTCCTCCCCCATACACCTCAGCTCTCCTCCTCCCCCCATACACCTCAGCTCTCCTCCCCCTCCCCCCATACACCTCAGCTCTCCTCCTCCCCCATACACCTCAGCTCTCCTCCTCCCCCATACACCTCAGCTCTCCTCCTCCCCCCATACACCTCAGCTCTCCTCCTCCTCCCCCCATACACCTCAGCTCTCCTCCTCCTCCTCCCCCCATACACCTCAGCTCTCCTCCTCTCCCCATACACCTCAGCTCTCCTCCCCCCCCATACACCTCAGCTCTCCTCCCCCTCCCCCATACACCTCAGCTCTCCTCCCCCCCCATACACCTCAGCTCTCCTCCTCCCCCCCATACACCTCAGCTCTCCTCCCCCCCCATACACCTCAGCTCTCCTCTCCTCATACACCTCAGCTCTCCTCCTCCCCCCATACACCTCAGCTCTCCTCCCCCCATACACCTCAGCTCTCCTCCCCCTCCCCCCATACACCTCAGCTCTCCTCCTCTCCCCATACACCTCAGCTCTCCTCCTCCCCCCCATACACCTCAGCTCTCCTCCCCCCCATGCACCTCAGCTCTCCTCCTCTCCCCATACACCTCAGCTCTCCTCCTCCCCCCATACACCTCAGCACTCCTCCTCTCCCCATACACCTCAGCTCTCCTCCTCTCCCCATATACCTCAGCACTCCTCCTCCCCCCCATACACCTCAGCACTCCTCCCCCCCATACACCTCAGCTCTCCTCCTCCCATACACCTCAGCTCTCCTCCTCCTCCTCCCCCCATACACCTCAGCTCTCCTCCCCCCCATACACCTCAGCTCTCCTCCTCTCCCCATACACCTCAGCTCTCCTCCTCCCCCCATACACCTCAGCACTCCTCCTCTCCCCATACACCTCAGCTCTCCTCCTCCCCCATACACCTCAGCTCTCCTCCTCCCATACACCTCAGCTCTCCTCCTCCCATACACCTCAGCTCTCCTCCTCCTCCTCCCCCCATACACCTCAGCTCTCCTCCCCCCCATACACCTCAGCTCTCCTCCTCCCCCCATACACCTCAGCTCTCCTCCTCTCCCCATACACCTCAGCACTCCTCCTCCCCCCCATACACCTCAGCTCTCCTCCTCCCATACACCTCAGCTCTCCTCCTCCTCCTCTCCCCATACACCTCAGCTCTCCTCCTCCCCCCATACACCTCAGCTCTCCTCCTCCCCCCATACACCTCAGCACTCCTCCCCCCCATACACCTCAGCTCTCCTCCTCCCATACACCTCAGCTCTCCTCCTCCCCCCATACACCTCAGCTCTCCTCCTCCCCCCATACACCTCAGCCCTCCTCCTCCCCCCATACACCTCAGCTCTCCTCCTCCCCCCATACACCTCAGCTCTCCTCCTCCCCCCATACACCTCAGCTCTCCTCCTCCCATACACCTCAGCTCTCCTCCTCCCATACACCTCAGCTCTCCTCCTCCCATACACCTCAGCACTCCTCCTCCCCCCATACACCTCAGCTCTCCTCCCCCTCCCCCCATACACTTCAGCTCTCCTCCTCCCCCCATACACCTCAGCTCTCCTCCTCCCATACACCTCAGCACTCCTCCTCCCCCCATACACCTCAGCTCTCCTCCTCCTCCCCCCATACACCTCAGCTCTCCTCCTCCCATACACCTCAGCTCTCCTCCTCCCTCATACACCTCAGCTCTCCTCCTCCCTCATACACCTCAGCTCTCCTCCTCTCCCCATACACCTCAGCTCTCCTCCTCCCTCTATACACCTCAGCTCTCCTCCTCCTCCCCCATACACCTCAGCTCTCCTCCTCCCTCTATACACCTCAGCTCTCCTCCTCTCCCCATACACCGCAGCTCTCCTCCTCCCTCTATACACCTCAGCTCTCCTCCTCCCATACACCTCAGCTCTCCTCCTCCCCCCCATACACCTCAGCTCTCCTCCCCCCATACACCTCAGCTCTCCTCCTCTCCCCATACACCTCAGCTCTCCTCCTCCCCCCATACACCTCAGCTCTCCTCCTCCCATACACCTCAGCACTCCTCCTCCCCCCATACACCTCAGCTCTCCTCCTCCTCCCCCCATACACCTCAGCTCTCCTCCTCCATACACCTCAGCACTCCTCCTCCCCCCATACACCTCAGCTCTCCTCCTCCCATACACCTCAGCTCTCCTCCTCCCTCATACACCTCAGCTCTCCTCCTCTCCCCATACACCTCAGCTCTCCTCCTCCCTCTATACACCTCAGCTCTCCTCCTCCTCCCCCATACACCTCAGCTCTCCTCCTCCCTCTATACACCTCAGCTCTCCTCCTCCCTCATACACCTCAGCTCTCCTCCTCTCCCCATACACCTCAGCTCTCCTCCTCCCTCTATACACCTCAGCTCTCCTCCTCTCCCCATACACCTCAGCTCTCCTCCTCCCTCTATACACCTCAGCTCTCCTCCCCCCATACACCTCAGCTCTCCTCCTCCCCCCCATACACCTCAGCTCTCCTCCTCCCCCCCATACACCTCAGCTCTCCTCCCCCCATACACCTCAGCTCTCCTCCTCTCCCCATACACCTCAGCTCTCCTCCTCCCCCATACACCTCAGCTCTCCTCCTCCCCCCATACACCTCAGCTCTCCTCCCCCCATACACCTCAGCTCTCCTCCTCCCATACACCTCAGCACTCCTCCTCCCCCCCATACACCTCAGCTCTCCTCCCCCCATACACCTCAGCTCTCCTCCTCCCCCCCATACACCTCAGCACTCCTCCTCCCATACACCTCAGCACTCCTCCTCCCCCCCATACACCTCAGCTCTCCTCCTCTCCCCATACACCTCAGCACTCCTCCTCCCCCCCATACACCTCAGCACTCCTCCTCCCCCCCATACACCTCAGCTCTCCTCCTCTCCCCATACACCTCAGCACTCCTCCTCCCCCATACACCTCAGCACTCCTCCTCCCCCCCCATACACCTCAGCACTCCTCCTCCCCCCCATACACCTCAGCTCTCCTCCTCTCCCCATACACCTC
The DNA here is from genome assembly GCF_032444005.1 of Ranitomeya imitator. Lineage (NCBI taxonomy): Eukaryota > Metazoa > Chordata > Amphibia > Anura > Dendrobatidae > Ranitomeya > Ranitomeya imitator. Next base: position 713,743,438 of record NC_091286.1, on the reverse strand, counting down.
AGCACTCCTCCTCCCCCCATACACCTCAGCTCTCCTCCTCCCCCCATACACCTCAGCTCTCCTCCTCTCCCCATACACCTCAGCACTCCTCCTCCCCCCCATACACCTCAGCACTCCTCCTCCCCCCCATACACCTCAGCTCTCCTCCTCTCCCCATACACCTCAGCACTCCTCCTCCCCCCATACACCTCAGCACTCCTCCTCCCCCCCATACACCTCAGCTCTCCTCCTCTCCCCATACACCTCAGCACTCCTCCTCCCCCCATACACCTCAGCTCTCCTCCTCCCCCCCCATACACCTCAGCTCTCCTCCTCTCCCCATACACCTCAGCACTCCTCCTCCCCCCCATACACCTCAGCACTCCTCCTCACCCCCATACACCTCAGCTCTCCTCCTCCCCCCATACACCTCAGCAGTCCTCCTCCCATACACCTCAGCACTCCTCCTCCCCCCCATACACCTCAGCACTCCTCCTCCCATACACCTCAGCTCTCCTCCTCCCCCATACACCTCAGCTCTCCTCCCTCTATACACCTCAGCTCTCCTCCTCCCCCCATACATCTCAGCACTCCTCCTCCTCCCCATACACCTCAGCTCTCCTCCTCCCCCCATACACCTCAGCACTCCTCCCACCATACACCTCAGCTCTCCTCCTCCCCCCATACACCTCAGCTCTCCTCCTCCCCCATACACCTCAGCTCTCCTCCCCCTCCCCCCATACACCTCAGCTCTCCTCCCCCTCCCCCCATACACCTCAGCTCTCCTCCTCTCCCCATACACCTCAGCTCTCCTCCTCCCATACACCTCAGCTCTCCTCCTCCCCCATACACCTCAGCTCTCCTCCCTCTATACACCTCAGCTCTCCTCCTCCCCCCATACACCTCAGCACTCCTCCTCTCCCCATACACCTCAGCACTCCTCCCACCATACACCTCAGCTCTCCTCCTCCCCCCATACACCTCAGCACTCCTCCCACCATACACCTCAGCTCTCCTCCTCCCCCCATACACCTCAGCACTCCTCCCACCATACACCTCAGCTCTCCTCCTCCCCCCATACACCTCAGCTCTCCTCCTCCCCCATACACCTCAGCTCTCCTCCCCCTCCCCCCATACACCTCAGCTCTCCTCCCCCTCCCCCCATACACCTCAGCTCTCCTCCTCCCCCATACACCTCAGCTCTCCTCCTCCCCCATACACCTCAGCTCTCCTCCTCCCCCCATACACCTCAGCTCTCCTCCTCCTCCCCCCATACACCTCAGCTCTCCTCCCCCTCCCCCCATACACCTCAGCTCTCCTCCTCTCCCCATACACCTCAGCTCTCCTCCTCCCATACACCTCAGCTCTCCTCCTCCTCCTCCCCCCATACACCTCAGCTCTCCTCCTCTCCCCATACACCTCAGCTCTCCTCCCCCCCATACACCTCAGCTCTCCTCCTCCCCCATACACCTCAGCTCTCCTCCTCCCCCCATACACCTCAGCTCTCCTCCTCCCTCTATACACCTCAGCTCTCCTCCTCCTCCCCCATACACCTCAGCTCTCCTCCTCCCTCTATACACCTCAGCTCTCCTCCTCCCTCATACACCTCAGCTCTCCTCCTCTCCCCATACACCTCAGCTCTCCTCCTCCCTCTATACACCTCAGCTCTCCTCCTCTCCCCATACACCTCAGCTCTCCTCCTCCCTCTATACACCTCAGCTCTCCTCCTCCCCCCATACACCTCAGCTCTCCTCCTCCTCCTCCCCCCATACACCTCAGCTCTCCTCCTCTCCCCATACACCTCAGCTCTCCTCCCCCCCCATACACCTCAGCTCTCCTCCCCCTCCCCCATACACCTCAGCTCTCCTCCCCCCCCATACACCTCAGCTCTCCTCCTCCCCCCCATACACCTCAGCTCTCCTCCCCCCCCATACACCTCAGCTCTCCTCTCCTCATACACCTCAGCTCTCCTCCTCCCCCCATACACCTCAGCTCTCCTCCCCCCATACACCTCAGCTCTCCTCCCCCTCCCCCCATACACCTCAGCTCTCCTCCTCTCCCCATACACCTCAGCTCTCCTCCTCCCCCCCATACACCTCAGCACTCCTCCCCCCATACACCTCAGCTCTCCTCCTCCCATACACCTCAGCTCTCCTCCCCCCCATGCACCTCAGCTCTCCTCCTCTCCCCATACACCTCAGCTCTCCTCCTCCCCCCATACACCTCAGCACTCCTCCTCTCCCCATACACCTCAGCTCTCCTCCTCTCCCCATATACCTCAGCACTCCTCCTCCCCCCCATACACCTCAGCACTCCTCCCCCCCATACACCTCAGCTCTCCTCCTCCCATACACCTCAGCTCTCCTCCTCCTCCTCCCCCCATACACCTCAGCTCTCCTCCCCCCCATACACCTCAGCTCTCCTCCTCTCCCCATACACCTCAGCTCTCCTCCTCCCCCCATACACCTCAGCACTCCTCCTCTCCCCATACACCTCAGCTCTCCTCCTCCCCCATACACCTCAGCTCTCCTCCTCCCATACACCTCAGCTCTCCTCCTCCCATACACCTCAGCTCTCCTCCTCCTCCTCCCCCCATACACCTCAGCTCTCCTCCCCCCCATACACCTCAGCTCTCCTCCTCCCCCCATACACCTCAGCTCTCCTCCTCTCCCCATACACCTCAGCACTCCTCCTCCCCCCCATACACCTCAGCTCTCCTCCTCCCATACACCTCAGCTCTCCTCCTCCTCCTCTCCCCATACACCTCAGCTCTCCTCCTCCCCCCATACACCTCAGCTCTCCTCCTCCCCCCATACACCTCAGCACTCCTCCCCCCCATACACCTCAGCTCTCCTCCTCCCATACACCTCAGCTCTCCTCCTCCCCCCATACACCTCAGCTCTCCTCCTCCCCCCATACACCTCAGCCCTCCTCCTCCCCCCATACACCTCAGCTCTCCTCCTCCCCCCATACACCTCAGCTCTCCTCCTCCCCCCATACACCTCAGCTCTCCTCCTCCCATACACCTCAGCTCTCCTCCTCCCATACACCTCAGCTCTCCTCCTCCCATACACCTCAGCACTCCTCCTCCCCCCATACACCTCAGCTCTCCTCCCCCTCCCCCCATACACTTCAGCTCTCCTCCTCCCCCCATACACCTCAGCTCTCCTCCTCCCATACACCTCAGCACTCCTCCTCCCCCCATACACCTCAGCTCTCCTCCTCCTCCCCCCATACACCTCAGCTCTCCTCCTCCCATACACCTCAGCTCTCCTCCTCCCTCATACACCTCAGCTCTCCTCCTCCCTCATACACCTCAGCTCTCCTCCTCTCCCCATACACCTCAGCTCTCCTCCTCCCTCTATACACCTCAGCTCTCCTCCTCCTCCCCCATACACCTCAGCTCTCCTCCTCCCTCTATACACCTCAGCTCTCCTCCTCTCCCCATACACCGCAGCTCTCCTCCTCCCTCTATACACCTCAGCTCTCCTCCTCCCATACACCTCAGCTCTCCTCCTCCCCCCCATACACCTCAGCTCTCCTCCCCCCATACACCTCAGCTCTCCTCCTCTCCCCATACACCTCAGCTCTCCTCCTCCCCCCATACACCTCAGCTCTCCTCCTCCCATACACCTCAGCACTCCTCCTCCCCCCATACACCTCAGCTCTCCTCCTCCTCCCCCCATACACCTCAGCTCTCCTCCTCCATACACCTCAGCACTCCTCCTCCCCCCATACACCTCAGCTCTCCTCCTCCCATACACCTCAGCTCTCCTCCTCCCTCATACACCTCAGCTCTCCTCCTCTCCCCATACACCTCAGCTCTCCTCCTCCCTCTATACACCTCAGCTCTCCTCCTCCTCCCCCATACACCTCAGCTCTCCTCCTCCCTCTATACACCTCAGCTCTCCTCCTCCCTCATACACCTCAGCTCTCCTCCTCTCCCCATACACCTCAGCTCTCCTCCTCCCTCTATACACCTCAGCTCTCCTCCTCTCCCCATACACCTCAGCTCTCCTCCTCCCTCTATACACCTCAGCTCTCCTCCCCCCATACACCTCAGCTCTCCTCCTCCCCCCCATACACCTCAGCTCTCCTCCTCCCCCCCATACACCTCAGCTCTCCTCCCCCCATACACCTCAGCTCTCCTCCTCTCCCCATACACCTCAGCTCTCCTCCTCCCCCATACACCTCAGCTCTCCTCCTCCCCCCATACACCTCAGCTCTCCTCCCCCCATACACCTCAGCTCTCCTCCTCCCATACACCTCAGCACTCCTCCTCCCCCCCATACACCTCAGCTCTCCTCCCCCCATACACCTCAGCTCTCCTCCTCCCCCCCATACACCTCAGCACTCCTCCTCCCATACACCTCAGCACTCCTCCTCCCCCCCATACACCTCAGCTCTCCTCCTCTCCCCATACACCTCAGCACTCCTCCTCCCCCCCATACACCTCAGCACTCCTCCTCCCCCCCATACACCTCAGCTCTCCTCCTCTCCCCATACACCTCAGCACTCCTCCTCCCCCATACACCTCAGCACTCCTCCTCCCCCCCCATACACCTCAGCACTCCTCCTCCCCCCCATACACCTCAGCTCTCCTCCTCTCCCCATACACCTCAGCACTCCTCCTCCCCCCATACACCTCAGCTCTCCTCCTCCCCCCATACACCTCAGCTCTCCTCCTCTCCCCATACACCTCAGCACTCCTCCTCCCCCCCATACACCTCAGCACTCCTCCTCCCCCCCATACACCTCAGCTCTCCTCCTCTCCCCATACACCTCAGCACTCCTCCTCCCCCCATACACCTCAGCACTCCTCCTCCCCCCCATACACCTCAGCTCTCCTCCTCTCCCCATACACCTCAGCACTCCTCCTCCCCCCATACACCTCAGCTCTCCTCCTCCCCCCCCATACACCTCAGCTCTCCTCCTCTCCCCATACACCTCAGCACTCCTCCTCCCCCCCATACACCTCAGCACTCCTCCTCACCCCCATACACCTCAGCTCTCCTCCTCCCCCCATACACCTCAGCAGTCCTCCTCCCATACACCTCAGCACTCCTCCTCCCCCCCATACACCTCAGCACTCCTCCTCCCATACACCTCAGCTCTCCTCCTCCCCCATACACCTCAGCTCTCCTCCCTCTATACACCTCAGCTCTCCTCCTCCCCCCATACATCTCAGCACTCCTCCTCCTCCCCATACACCTCAGCTCTCCTCCTCCCCCCATACACCTCAGCACTCCTCCCACCATACACCTCAGCTCTCCTCCTCCCCCCATACACCTCAGCTCTCCTCCTCCCCCATACACCTCAGCTCTCCTCCCCCTCCCCCCATACACCTCAGCTCTCCTCCCCCTCCCCCCATACACCTCAGCTCTCCTCCTCTCCCCATACACCTCAGCTCTCCTCCTCCCATACACCTCAGCTCTCCTCCTCCCCCATACACCTCAGCTCTCCTCCCTCTATACACCTCAGCTCTCCTCCTCCCCCCATACACCTCAGCACTCCTCCTCTCCCCATACACCTCAGCACTCCTCCCACCATACACCTCAGCTCTCCTCCTCCCCCCATACACCTCAGCACTCCTCCCACCATACACCTCAGCTCTCCTCCTCCCCCCATACACCTCAGCACTCCTCCCACCATACACCTCAGCTCTCCTCCTCCCCCCATACACCTCAGCTCTCCTCCTCCCCCATACACCTCAGCTCTCCTCCCCCTCCCCCCATACACCTCAGCTCTCCTCCCCCTCCCCCCATACACCTCAGCTCTCCTCCTCCCCCATACACCTCAGCTCTCCTCCTCCCCCATACACCTCAGCTCTCCTCCTCCCCCCATACACCTCAGCTCTCCTCCTCCTCCCCCCATACACCTCAGCTCTCCTCCCCCTCCCCCCATACACCTCAGCTCTCCTCCTCTCCCCATACACCTCAGCTCTCCTCCTCCCATACACCTCAGCTCTCCTCCTCCTCCTCCCCCCATACACCTCAGCTCTCCTCCTCTCCCCATACACCTCAGCTCTCCTCCCCCCCATACACCTCAGCTCTCCTCCTCCCCCATACACCTCAGCTCTCCTCCTCCCCCCATACACCTCAGCTCTCCTCCCCCTCCCCCCATACACCTCAGCTCTCCTCCTCCCCCATACACCTCAGCTCTCCTCCTCCCCCATACACCTCAGCTCTCCTCCTCCCCCCATACACCTCAGCTCTCCTCCTCCTCCCCCCATACACCTCAGCTCTCCTCCTCCTCCTCCCCCCATACACCTCAGCTCTCCTCCTCTCCCCATACACCTCAGCTCTCCTCCCCCCCCATACACCTCAGCTCTCCTCCCCCTCCCCCATACACCTCAGCTCTCCTCCCCCCCCATACACCTCAGCTCTCCTCCTCCCCCCCATACACCTCAGCTCTCCTCCCCCCCCATACACCTCAGCTCTCCTCTCCTCATACACCTCAGCTCTCCTCCTCCCCCCATACACCTCAGCTCTCCTCCCCCCATACACCTCAGCTCTCCTCCCCCTCCCCCCATACACCTCAGCTCTCCTCCTCTCCCCATACACCTCAGCTCTCCTCCTCCCCCCCATACACCTCAGCACTCCTCCCCCCCCCCATACACCTCAGCACTCCTCCCCCCCATACACCTCAGCTCTCCTCCTCCCATACACCTCAGCTCTCCTCCCCCCCATACACCTCAGCTCTCCTCCTCCCCCCATACACCTCAGCTCTCCTCCTCTCCCCATACACCTCAGCACTCCTCCTCCCCCCCATACACCTCAGCACTCCTCCCCCCCATACACCTCAGCTCTCCTCCTCCCATACACCTCAGCTCTCCTCCTCCTCCTCCCCCCATACACCTCAGCTCTCCTCCCCCCCATACACCTCAGCTCTCCTCCTCTCCCCATACACCTCAGCTCTCCTCCTCCCCCCATACACCTCAGCACTCCTCCTCTCCCCATACACCTCAGCTCTCCTCCTCCCCCATACACCTCAGCTCTCCTCCTCCCATACACCTCAGCTCTCCTCCTCCTCCTCCCCCCATACACCTCAGCTCTCCTCCCCCCCATACACCTCAGCTCTCCTCCTCCCCCCATACACCTCAGCACTCCTCCTCCCCCCCATACACCTCAGCTCTCCTCCTCCCATACACCTCAGCTCTCCTCCTCCTCCTCTCCCCATACACCTCAGCTCTCCTCCTCCCCCCATACACCTCAGCTCTCCTCCTCCCCCCATACACCTCAGCTCTCCTCCTCTCCCCATACACCTCAGCTCTCCTCCTCTCCCCATACACCTCAGCTCTCCTCCTCTCCCCATACACCTCAGCTCTCCTCCTCCCATACACCTCAGCTCTCCTCCTCTCCCCATACACCTCAGCTCTCCTCCTCCCCCCATACACCTCAGCTCTCCTCCTCCCCCCATACACCTCAGCTCTCCTCCTCTCCCCATACACCTCAGCTCTCCTCCTCTCCCCATACACCTCAGCTCTCCTCCTCCCCCCATACACCTCAGCTCTCCTCCTCTCCCCATACACCTCAGCTCTCCTCCTCTCCCCATACACCTCAGCTCTCCTCCTCCCATACACCTCAGCTCTCCTCCTCCTCCTCTCCCCATACACCTCAGCTCTCCTCCTCCCCCCATACACCTCAGCTCTCCTCCTCCCCCCATACACCTCAGCTCTCCTCCTCTCCCCATACACCTCAGCTCTCCTCCTCTCCCCATACACCTCAGCTCTCCTCCTCCCCCCATACACCTCAGCTCTCCTCCTCTCCCCATACACCTCAGCTCTCCTCCTCCCCCCATACACCTCAGCTCTCCTCCCCCTCCCCCCATACACCTCAGCTCTCCTCCTCTCCCCATACACCTCAGCTCTCCTCCTCTCCCCATACACCTCAGCTCTCCTCCTCTCCCCCATACACCTCAGCTCTCCTCCCCCTCCCCCCATACACCTCAGCTCTCCTCCTCTCCCCATACACCTCAGCTCTCCTCCTCTCCCCATACACCTCAGCTCTCCTCCTCTCCCCCATACACCTCAGCTCTCCTCCCCCTCCCCCCATACACCTCAGCTCTCCTCCTCTCCCCATACACCTCAGCTCTCCTCCTCCCCCCATACACCTCAGCTCTCCTCCTCTCCCCATACACCTCAGCTCTCCTCCTCTCCCCATACACCTCAGCTCTCCTCCTCTCCCCCATACACCTCAGCTCTCCTCCCCCTCCCCCCATACACCTCAGCTCTCCTCCTCTCCCCATACACCTCAGCTCTCCTCCTCTCCCCATACACCTCAGCTCTCCTCCTCTCCCCCATACACCTCAGCTCTCCTCCCCCTCCCCCCATACACCTCAGCTCTCCTCCTCTCCCCATACACCTCAGCTCTCCTCCTCCCCCCATACACCTCAGCTCTCCTCCTCTCCCCATACACCTCAGCTCTCCTCCTCCCCCCATACACCTCAGCTCTCCTCCCCCTCCCCCCATACACCTCAGCTCTCCTCCTCTCCCCATACACCTCAGCTCTCCTCCTCCCCCCATACACCTCAGCTCTCCTCCCCCTCCCCCCATACACCTCAGCTCTCCTCCTCTCCCCCATACACCTCAGCTCTCCTCCTCCCCCCCATACACCTCAGCTCTCCTCCTCTCCCCCATACACCTCAGCTGTCCTCCTCCTCCTCCCCCCATACACCTCAGCTCTCCTCCTCTCCCCATACACCTCAGCTCTCCTCCCCCTCCCCCCATACACCTCAGCTCTCCTCCTCCCCCATACACCTCAGCTCTCCTCCTCTCCCCCATACACCTCAGCTCTCCTCCTCCCCCCCATACACCTCAGCTCTCCTCCCCCTCCCCCCATACACCTCAGCTCTCCTCCTCTCCCCATACACCTCAGCTCTCCTCCTCTCCCCATACACCTCAGCTCTCCTCCTCTCCCCCATACACCTCAGCTCTCCTCCCCCTCCCCCCATACACCTCAGCTCTCCTCCTCTCCCCATACACCTCAGCTCTCCTCCTCCCCCCATACACCTCAGCTCTCCTCCCCCTCCCCCCATACACCTCAGCTCTCCTCCTCTCCCCCATACACCTCAGCTCTCCTCCTCCCCCCCATACACCTCAGCTCTCCTCCTCTCCCCCATACACCTCAGCTCTCCTCCTCCTCCTCCCCCATACACCTCAGCTCTCCTCCTCTCCCCATACACCTCAGCTCTCCTCCCCCTCCCCCCATACACCTCAGCTCTCCTCCTCCCCCATACACCTCAGCTCTCCTCCTCTCCCCCATACACCTCAGCTCTCCTCCTCCCCCCCATACACCTCAGCTCTCCTCCCCCTCCCCCCATACACCTCAGCTCTCCTCCTCTCCCCATACACCTCAGCACTCCTCCTCCCATACACCTCAGCTCTCCTCCTCCCCCCATACACCTCAGCTCTCCTCCTCCCCCCCATACACCTCAGCTCTCCTCCTCTCCCCCATACACCTCAGCTCTCCTCCTCCCCCCCATACACCTCAGCTCTCCTCCTCTCCCCCATACACCTCAGCTCTCCTCCTCCCCCCCATACACCTCAGCTCTCCTCCTCCCCCCCATACACCTCAGCTCTCCTCCTCTCCCCCATACACCTCAGCTCTCCTCCTCCCCCCCATACACCTCAGCTCTCCTCCTCTCCCCCATACACCTCAGCTCTCCTCCTCCTCCTCCCCCCATACACCTCAGCTCTCCTCCTCCTCCTCCCCCCATACACCTCAGCTCTCCACCTCCCCCCCATACACCTCAGCTCTCCTCCTCCTCCTCTCCCCCATACACCTCAGCTCTCCTCCTCCCCCCCATACACCTCAGCTCTCCTCCTCTCCCCCATACACCTCAGCTCTCCTCCTCTCCCCCATACACCTCAGCTCTCCTCCTCCCCCCATACACCTCAGCTCTCCTCCTCTCCCCCATACACCTCAGCTCTCCTCCCCCTCCCCCCATACACCTCAGCTCTCCTCCTCTCCCCATACACCTCAGCTCTCCTCCTCCCCCCATACACCTCAGCTCTCCTCCTCTCCCCATACACCTCAGCTCTCCTCCTCCCCCCATACACCTCAGCTCTCCTCCCCCTCCCCCCATACACCTCAGCTCTCCTCCTCTCCCCATACACCTCAGCTCTCCTCCTCCCCCCATACACCTCAGCTCTCCTCCCCCTCCCCCCATACACCTCAGCTCTCCTCCTCTCCCCCATACACCTCAGCTCTCCTCCTCCCCCCCATACACCTCAGCTCTCCTCCTCTCCCCCATACACCTCAGCTGTCCTCCTCCTCCTCCCCCCATACACCTCAGCTCTCCTCCTCTCCCCATACACCTCAGCTCTCCTCCCCCTCCCCCCATACACCTCAGCTCTCCTCCTCCCCCATACACCTCAGCTCTCCTCCTCTCCCCCATACACCTCAGCTCTCCTCCTCCCCCCCATACACCTCAGCTCTCCTCCCCCTCCCCCCATACACCTCAGCTCTCCTCCTCTCCCCATACACCTCAGCTCTCCTCCTCTCCCCATACACCTCAGCTCTCCTCCTCTCCCCCATACACCTCAGCTCTCCTCCCCCTCCCCCCATACACCTCAGCTCTCCTCCTCTCCCCCATACACCTCAGCTCTCCTCCTCCTCCCCCCATACACCTCAGCTCTCCCCCCCCCCCCTGACTTCCCTCTCAGCCTCCCACAATCCTCTGCGGCCTCTCACCTTGCAGATAATGGACAGCAGACAGGAGCCGCTGACACCAGGGTAGAGGCTAAATCCAAGTCGGCTAAGGGACCTCTGCTGACGTCATGCCCATGTGACCGGAAGGGGCGGAGCTTCTTCCTCCATAGAGCAGAGCAGACAGGAGGGAGCTGTGGATGTCATGGCGGATTTCGAGGATTTTGTGCAAGATTTGGAGTGTTTTGGGTCGTTCTCCATAGTCACAGATCAGGTAAGTGGGAGTCTGCCTGGGGAGAAAGGGGTGATGCTTGCGTGGGGCTGCATGTGCATGCTGGACGGGGGGTCTTCCTGGGAAGAAGGGGGTAATGTTGCTTGCATGGGGCTACATGTGTATAGTGGAGGGGGGTCTGCCTGGAGAGAAGGGGGTGATGTTTGCGTAGGACTGCACGCTGGAGGGGCCTGCCTGGAGAAGGGGGTGACATTGCTTGCCTGGGACTGTGTGCTGGAGGGGCCTGCCTGGGGAAGGGAGACTGCATGCTGGGGGTCTCTGTTGGAAGGGGGTCATGTTCCTTGCGAGCGGGGCTGGGTGTCTGTTGGGAAGGGGGGCAGCGTGCTGGGGGTCTCTGGGGAAGAGAGGCTGTGTGCTGGAGTCTCTGTTGGGAAGGGGGTCATGTTGCATGCGTGGGGGATCTGTGTGCAGGGGGGTCTACCTGCTGAGTGGGGCTGATGTTATTTGCATGGGTCTGCATGGTGTGGGGGGCTGTTGTCACATACTGTGCAGGTCAGTGTGTGATGTCACTTGCGGTGGGGGGTGTGTAGGGAAGTATAGTGCTACCTGTGAGGGGGGAACAGGGGAGGGGATGAATGATGATGGAGATCTGAGGGATTGATATTACTTAACATGAGAATCTCTGCCTGATGGTGAGTCGGTCCTGTTGTGGTTTTTTTTTTTTTTTTATAAATAAAACTTTCTCATTAATATTATTGGGCGCACATGACGTCAGGATGATGACTGACCTATGACCTCTGGGAGTAAAACTGCGTGATAATAATGTCAGCAGATCCCGGCCTTTATTCTCTCCTCGCACGCTATTCTGTTCAGTATTAGCCTGGTGGCCACTGGTGTCAGCCACTACTTGAGTTTTCTACATGATTTTTTCTGTTTTATTCTAGGTATTGTGGCTTTACCCCATCCTGTGTCCTCGAGAGCAGAGACCTCCCTACAGATGTCATTTCATCACTGGACTTCTCTTCACCAAGTGGAATGCTTGTGCCCCCACAATCCATGCGAGGACCCAAAGTGATGGCACTGTGGGTGTCTGATAATGTCAGACAGATGAGTATATTTCCTACAAAAAACCCCCAAGAAAGCAAAACGTCCCTCCCCGGCCCCGTCGGGTCCCTCCGCCTCCCCGGCCCCGTCGGGTCCCTCCGCCTCCCCGGCCCCGTCGGGTCCCTCCGCCTCCCCGGCCCCGTCGGGTCCCTCCGCCTCCCCGGCCCCGTCGGGTCCCTCCGCCTCCCCGGCCCCGTCGGGTCCCTCCGCCTCCCCGGCCCCGTCGGGTCCCTCCGCCTCCCCGGCCCCGTCGGGTCCCTCCGCCTCCCCGGCCCCGTCGGGTCCCTCCGCCTCCCCGGCCCCGTCGGGTCCCTCCGCCTCCCCGGCCCCGTCGGGTCCCTCCGCCTCCCCGGCCCCGTCGGGTCCCTCCGCCTCCCCGGCCCCGTCGGGTCCCTCCGCCTCCCCGGCCCCGTCGGGTCCCTCCGCCTCCCCAGCCCTGCCGGGTCCCTCCGCCTCCCCCCAAAATTCAAGTTGCGCTAAGTTAACCAGCATCAGGGGCTTATCTACAGCATTCTGTAATGCTGTTGCTGTAGATAAGCCCCCGATGTATTCTAAAAGATGAGAAAGAGGTTATAATATACTCACGCAGGCAGTCCGATCTGATGGGCGTTGCGGTCCGGGGCCTCACATCTTGTTAGGATGACGTTCTCTTCTTGTCTTCACGCTGCGGTGCGGAGGCGCCGGGAAAGGTCAGAGATGCCTGGGGCCTGCGCACTGCAGTACTATGTGCTGGAGCCGCAGTGAGAAGACAAGAAGAGGACGTCATTTGATGAAGATGGGAGGCGCTGGACCGGACCGCGATGCCCATCGGACAGGATCGGGACTGTCTCTGGGTGAGTATAATCTAACCTCTTTTTCTCATTTGTTTAGGATACATCGGGGGCTTATCTACAGCATTACAGAATGCATTACAGAATGCTGTAGATGAGCCCCTGATGCTGGTGGGCTTAGCTCACCCTTGATTTTGGGGGTGACAGGTTCCCTTTAAGCACCACAATACAATTTTTGCAGCTAAAGCACAGGGGACTTTGGTACAAAATGTGTTTTGCTTTTTTATCATTAATCTGTCTTTAATGTTTAATTTATTGTTTTGATTTCTAAAACACAACTTATTCATTTCTATTTATGCATATATTTATATTTGATATTTATATATCAAATCTTTGTAGAGGATGAAGATGGCACACCTAAGAATGAAGCAATACCAGCAAGCAAAAAAGAAAAGGGCACACAGCAACAAGTGACAGCAAAAAGTACAGCCAAGAAGCAACGAAGAGTGGTGGTGGTGGGAGACTCACTACTGAGAGGCACCGAAGCAGCCATCTGCAGACCGGACATAACTGCAAGAGAAGTATGCTGCCTTCCAGGTGCGATGATCAAGGATGTGACCAATAGGATACCAAAGCTCTTCAGCTCCAAGGACGTCCACCCATTTCTTCTGATACATGTTGGCACCAATGACACGGCAAGGAAGGACCTACCGACAATCTACAAGGACTTTGAAGAGTTGGGGAAGAAAGTAAAAGAACTGGATGCACAGGTAGTTTTTTCTTCTATCCTTCCAGTAGATGGGCATGGCACCAGGAGATGGAACAGGATCCTTGATGCAAACAACTGGCTAAGACGATGGTGCAGACAACAAGGATTTGGATTCCTGGACCACGGTGTGAATTACTGGTATGATGGACTCCTCGCCAGAGACGGACTACACCTCAACAAACCTGGGAAACACACATTCGCCAGAAGACTCGCTACACTCATCAGGAGGGCGTTAAACTAGAAGACGAGGGGACGGGAAGAAAAACATTAGACTCGAACAAAGACGACCCAGGAAAACATACTCAGAAGGGAGGTAAGAACATTTCTAAAGCAATCCACAGTGAGGAGATTGGAACAAAACAAAATCCTCTAAACTGCATGCTCGCAAACGCCAGAAGCCTGACAAACAAGATGGAAGAACTAGAAGCAGAAATATCTACAGGTAACTTTGACATAGTGGGAATAACCGAGACATGGTTAGATGAAAGCTATGACTGGGCAGTTAACTTACAGGGTTACAGTCTGTTTAGAAAGGATCGTAAAAATCGGAGAGGAGGAGGGGTTTGTCTCTATGTAAAGTCTTGTCTAAAGTCCACTTTAAGGGAGGATATTAGCGAAGGAAATGAGGATGTCGAGTCCATATGGGTTGAAATTCATGGAGGGAAAAATGGTAACAAAATTCTCATTGGGGTCTGTTACAAACCCCCAAATATAACAGAAAGCATGGAAAGTCTACTTCTAAAGCAGATAGATGAAGCTGCAACCCATAATGAGGTCCTGGTTATGGGGGACTTTAACTACCCGGATATTAACTGGGAAACAGAAACCTGTGAAACCCATAAAGGCAACAGGTTTCTGCTAATAGCCAAGAAAAATTATCTTTCACAATTGGTGCAGAATCCAACCAGAGGAGCAGCACTTTTAGACCTAATACTATCTAATAGACCTGACAGAATAACAAATCTGCAGGTGGTTGGGCATTTAGGAAATAGCGACCACAATATTGTGCAGTTTCACCTGTCTTTCACTAGGGGGACTTGTCAGGGAGTCACAAAAACACTGAACTTTAGGAAGGCAAAGTTTGAACAGCTTAGAGATGCCCTTAATCTGGTAGACTGGGACAATATCCTCAGAAATGAGAATACAGATAATAAATGGGAAATGTTTAAGAACATCCTAAATAGGCAGTGTAAGAGGTTTATACCTTGTGGGAATAAAAGGACTAGAAATAGGAAAAACCCAATGTGGCTAAACAAAGAAGTAAGACAGGCAATTAACAGTAAAAAGAAAGCATTTGCACTACTAAAGCAGGATGGCACCATTGAAGCTCTAAAAAACTATAGGGAGAAAAATACTTTATCTAAAAAACTAATTAAAGCTGCCAAAAAGGAAACAGAGAAGCACATTGCTAAGGAGAGTAAAACTAATCCCAAACTGTTCTTCAACTATATCAATAGTAAAAGAATAAAAACTGAAAATGTAGGCCCCTTAAAAAATAGTGAGGAAAGAATGGTTGTAGATGACGAGGAAAAAGCTAACATATTAAACACCTTCTTCTCCACGGTATTCACGGTGGAAAATGAAATGCTAGGTGAAATCCCAAGAAACAATGAAAACCCTATATTAAGGGTCACCAATCTAACCC
This sequence comes from Ranitomeya imitator, assembly GCF_032444005.1. NCBI lineage: Eukaryota > Metazoa > Chordata > Amphibia > Anura > Dendrobatidae > Ranitomeya > Ranitomeya imitator. The sequence goes on along the minus strand of NC_091286.1, from coordinate 713,728,290 downwards.
AAGAAGAGGTGCGAAACCGGCTAAATAAGATTAAAATAGATAAATCTCCGGGTCCGGATGGCATACACCCACGAGTACTAAGAGAACTAAGTAATGTAATAGATAAACCATTATTTCTTATTTTTAGGGACTCTATAGCGACAGGGTCTGTTCCGCAGGACTGGCGCATAGCAAATGTGGTGCCAATATTCAAAAAGGGCTCTAAAAGTGAACCTGGAAATTATAGGCCAGTAAGTCTAACCTCTATTGTTGGTAAAATATTTGAAGGGTTTCTGAGGGATGTTATTCTGGATTATCTCAATGAGAATAACTGTTTAACTCCATATCAGCATGGGTTTATGAGAAATCGCTCCTGTCAAACCAATCTAATCAGTTTTTATGAAGAGGTAAGCTATAGGCTGGACCACGGTGAGTCATTGGACGTGGTATATCTCGATTTTTCCAAAGCGTTTGATACCGTGCCGCACAAGAGGTTGGTACACAAAATGAGAATGCTTGGTCTGGGGGAAAATGTGTGTAAATGGGTTAGTAACTGGCTTAGTGATAGAAAGCAGAGGGTGGTTATAAATGGTATAGTCTCTAACTGGGTCGCTGTGACCAGTGGGGTACCGCAGGGGTCAGTATTGGGACCTGTTCTCTTCAACATATTCATTAATGATCTGGTAGAAGGTTTACACAGTAAAATATCGATATTTGCAGATGATACAAAACTATGTAAAGCAGTTAATACAAGAGAAGATAGTATTCTGCTACAGATGGATCTGGATAAGTTGGAAACTTGGGCTGAAAGGTGGCAGATGAGGTTTAACAATGATAAATGTAAGGTTATACACATGGGAAGAGGGAATCAATGTCACCATTACACACTGAACGGGAAACCACTGGGTAAATCTGACAGGGAGAAGGGACTTGGGGATCCTAGTTAATGATAAACTTACCTGGAGCAGCCAGTGCCAGGCAGCAGCTGCCAAGGCAAACAGGATCATGGGGTGCATTAAAAGAGGTCTGGATACACATGATGAGAGCATTATACTGCCTCTGTACAAATCCCTAGTTAGACCGCACATGGAGTTCTGTGTCCAGTTTTGGGCACCGGTGCTCAGGAAGGATATAATGGAACTAGAGAGAGTACAAAGGAGGGCAACAAAATTAATAAAGGGGATGGGAGAACTACAATACCCAGATAGATTAGCGAAATTAGGATTATTTAGTCTAGAAAAAAGACGACTGAGGGGCGATCTAATAACCATGTATAAGTATATAAGGGGACAATACAAATATCTCGCTGAGGATCTGTTTATACCAAGGAAGGTGACGGGCACAAGGGGGCATTCTTTGCGTCTGGAGGAGAGAAGGTTTTTCCACCAACATAGAAGAGGATTCTTTACTGTTAGGGCAGTGAGAATCTGGAATTGCTTGCCTGAGGAGGTGGTGATGGCGAACTCAGTCGAGGGGTTCAAGAGAGGCCTGGATGTCTTCCTGGAGCAGAACAATATTGTATCATACAATTATTAGGTTCTGTAGAAGGACGTAGATCTGGGTATTTATTATGATGGAATATAGGCTGAACTGGATGGACAAATGTCTTTTTTCGGCCTTACTAACTATGTTACTATGTTACTATCTCTTTTATTTCTAACTATTTGACTTGTAATAAAATTGTTTGACAGCTATGAGTTGAATTTTCATTTCTATAATTCTTAAGCGCGGGGTGACATTAGTGGAGAGTAAGGAGTTGGATCTGTGTCAGGCTGAGTTTACACATTGCAGGTTATTGGGGAAACTATCTGTAGGGATGTCCTCACCAGTAGACCGGACCCGCACTTGGGTGTTTTTTTTTAAATCCATAATTGTTTTTTCTGTAAAAGACATAAGCTGGCTTACTCTGAGGGTGCTGCTGCCACAGCTGATGGGACAGGCTGTGACATATTTTCCAGAGGAATAATGTATCTCTGGAATGTTAGGCAATATTTACATACTTTTTTATTTTTTTTGTACTAATGGTTTACAAAATTCTGACGACCTGTGACACAGCTGGAATGAATGTGTTGCATGTATTTATCTCGCTCCATCAATTAAGGAATGTTTTACCCTTCGCCACGACAGCACCCCACATGAGAGAGAGGGATCCGCACATAGGAACAGGAAACCTACAGAATAAAAGGAGGCGGTCCCCTCTCCTCCTCAGTTTAGGTTTCCTGTTCCTACAGGGACCCGGCTTACCTACAGATGAAGAGGATCCCTGGGCCATGCACCCGCCTGCGCCGGTTTCTGTGGGAATGGCAGGGGCTGCGGTACCAGAAGCAGCGGCGGGGGAGCCCCTGCTTGCAGCCTCCCCCCTCGTCTGGCCAAACATTCACGGTCCGGGTCCGGTCACCGTAGGTCCGGCCGGCACTGTGAGGACGCGCGCGCTGCAGCGGCCGGCTTAATAGCCTCCGGCTGCCGCATGGTGAGTGAGAGCGGCGCGTCTAACCCGGAAGTCGCGGGAGCACGTCCGGGGAGGCAGGAGAATGGGCGGCAGTTTTAAAAATGCAGCGCTAGCGTCGGGCCGGTGTGTGTGAAATGGCTTCACCGGCCGACGAAGCGTACCTGCCCGCAGTGCAACAGCGCTCTCCCAGCAGGGAGAGAAGCACGAGGAGCAGCACAAAGAGTGGTGGCCGACCTCCAGAGAAGAGTTCTACCACCAAACGAATTCCGCCTCCAGAACCGGTACCTGTCAGCTTCACTGGGTGAGTTTTTGAAAGAGTCTCTTCCTATATGCTGATATATGTTCCTCCTGTATCCTTCCTCTAGACTAAGAAAAGGACACACAAATCTAAGCATAAAGAGTGTGCTTTATGTACGCAGCCCCTCCCGGATGATTATGCCAAAAAACTGTGTGCAGAGTGTATCATGCAAACTCTACGGCAGGAAAATATCATGACTCCCTCAGATGTCAGAGCTATTATCCGAGAAGAGATGCAGGGTTTGGCGCAGACAAGTAGCGCCAGTACCCGTCAGCCTAGCAGGTCCCGGTCTCCGGTTAGTTCGGAGTCAGAGGGTGTATGTATTTCTTCAGACGAAGAGGGATCTCAGCCGAGCTCATCCGAGACTGAAGGGGGACTTTGTCTTCCCAACAGTAATGTGGACAATTTAATAAAATCTGTCAGGAGCACGATGGGGTGCCCAGATGGGAAAGAAAAGAAATCAGCACAGGACATAATGTTTGCGGGGTTAGGACAGAGGAAACGTAGGTCCTTCCCCGTCATACAAACCATCAAAGATATTGTTAAAAAGGAGTGGGACAAGCAGAATAGAGGGTTTTTACCATCATCCTCTAAAAGGCGCTATCCCTTCAGCGATGAAGACCTAAACACCTGGTCAAAGGTGCCAAAAGTTGATGCTGCGGTAGCCTCCACAACCAAACAGTCGGTCCTACCAGTGGAGGATTCAGGGGTCCTGACAGACCCGCTGGACCGTAAAGCAGAAGCTTTACTAAAGAGGTCATGGGAAGTCAATACGGGGGCGTTCAGGCCCGCCATATCTAGTACCTGTACTGCAAGATCTCTACTTTATGGACGGAGCAATTGGAGGAACAGATTAGAGGCAAAACTTCGAGGGAATATATCCTGCTGAAATTGCCTCAAATTAAAGAAGCAGTAGCATTCCTAGCTGATGCCTCAGTGGACTCGCTACGTCTTGCAGCCAGGTCAGCCGGCCTAGTCAACACAGCCCGGCGTGCACTCTGGCTAAAGAATTGGAAGGGGGACGCACAAGCTAAAGCGAAACTTTGTGCGATTCCCTGTCAGGGTGAGTTCCTTTTTGGGAAGACGCTGGATGAACTCCTGAATAAAGCAGGTGAAAGGAAGAAAGGCTTCCCTAACCAGTATCTTCCATCCTACAGGAGAGCCTTCAGGAGACGCCCCTTTACTAGGAACAAGCCGCTTGAACAAAGAGCGATGGGAGTCGAAGGACCCAAAGCAAAAAGGTGCCTTTTTTAGCGGGTCCCATAATCCGAGACGTAAATACCGCTAACCAGGAAGTAGGCGGCAGATTAAAATTTTTTCTTCCCCAATGGGAACAGATAACATCCAGCCAGTGGATTCTGGACATTGTGCAATACGGCCTTAAATTAGAATTTGATCGAATCCCTTGGGATTCCTTCATAATAACATCTCCAAAAGGTCAGGACCAACAGAGGGCTCTGGAATCAGAGATCCTATCTCTTCTATCTAAAAAAGTCCTGATAGAAGTTCCCCAGGATCAAAAAGGGAAAGGGTTCTACTCCCCTTTATTCCTGATTAATAAACCAGATGGTTCATTTAGAACCATCATAAATCTTAAAAAATTAAATTCTTTCCTGCGTAATCATACCTTCAAAATGGAATCCATTAGTTCTACCATAAAACTCTTATTCCCTAGGTGTGTCATGGCCGGAATAGACTTAAAGGACGCCTATTACCATCTTCCCATACATGCCGAACATCAGCAGTACCTAAGGGTAGCAGTCACCCTGGAGGGAAAGGTTCGTCACTTTCAGTATGTTGCAATGCCATTTGGGCTTTCTATGGCTCCCCGCGTCTTCACTAAGGTGATACTAGAAGTGATGGCTCATCTACGCCAACGAGATACCTTGATAATACCCTACCTAGATGACTTTCTAGTGGTAGGAAGCTCTGCACTTCAATGTAAAACTTGTTTATCTAATACGATCTCGTCCCTACAGGAGTTAGGTTGGATCGTCAACTTCGAAAAATCTCGGCTGAATCCAGAAACCGTTCAGACATTTCTAGGAATCCAGCTAGACTCCGTAAGTCAGAAATGCTTTCTTCCTCAGTCAAAGAGGTTGACTATACAATCAAAGGTATCAGACGCAATACGCAAACCCTACATGACACTAAGAAAGGCCATGTCCTTACTGGGGTCATTATCATCATGTATCCCTGCTGTACCTTGGGCACAATTCCATACCCGTCAATTGCAGTACGAAGTATTGTCGGCTCAGGGGAAAGACGGTTATCTAGAAAGTAGAATAACTCTTTCCAGTAATGTCTTAGAATCGCTATCCTGGTGGCTAGACATGGACCACCTATCACGGGGTGTGCCATGGATAATAGACCCGTCTAAAATAATTACCACCGACGCCAGCCCTATTGGGTGGGGAGCACATATGGAAGACAATCTGGCCCAAAATACTTGGGATCAGACAGAATTAATATGTTCCTCCAACTGGAAGGAGTTAAAAGCAATAGAATGTGCCTTATATCATTTTCTTCCGCAGATTCATGGAACAAATGTAAGAATTTACTCAGACAATTCCACCGCAGTGGCATACTTGAACCGTCAGGGTGGTACAAAGTCAGGAAGTCTGATGACCATAGCTGCAAACATCTTTCAGCTGGCAGAGGCTCATCTAACATCCTTAACAGCCCTGCACATCAAAGGTGTAGAGAACATCAGGGCAGACTACCTCAGCAGAAACGAGTTGCGTCAAGGAGAATGGACCTTAAACAAATCCATATTCAGAAGGATAACAGAAGCATGGGGGATACCACAAATCGACCTATTTGCCACAAGAGACAACCGGCAAGTACAAAGGTTCGCTTCCCTGAACACCAGGGATCACCCAGATATGTTGGACTCTCTCCACCATCCTTGGCGGTTCAGACTGGCATATGCCTTTCCTCCAATGTCTCTGATTCCTCTAGTGATCAGAAAGATCAGGAGGGAACAGGCAAGAGTAATCCTCATTGCACCATTCTGGCCGAAAAGACCATGGTTCTCTTGTCTCCAGACCATGTGCCTATGCGATCCTTGGATCCTCCCATCAGACAAGGAGCTGCTGTACCAAGGCCCCTATTTCCACCCGCAAGTGAAAGGTCTTCACTTGACGGCGTGGAATTTGAGAGGCAACTATTAAGTTCCAGAGGGTTCTCAACAGAACTAGTAAACACCCTCTTATTGAGCAGGAAAAGATCTACCACCCTAATATATAGTAGGGTATGGAATAAATTTTTAGACTTCTACACGGTACCGTTCACTAAGCAAGTTCCACTCACACCTATCCTAGAGTTCTTGCAAAAAGGCCGAGAGTTAGGACTATCTGTAAATACCTTAAGAGTTCAGGTCTCGGCATTAGGAGCCCTATATGGATGCAATATAGCAGCTAATAGGTGGATCTCCAGATTCATAAAATCTTGTGAACGTAGTAAACCGGTCCATATTCCCCGTCTACCTCCGTGGGATTTAAATCTAGTATTAGAGGCCTTAACAAGCTCTCCATTTGAACCATTAGATTCAATACCTTTAAAAATCCTAACATATAAAGTAGCCTTACTAGTAGCCCTAACCTCAGCTAGACGGGTTAGTGACATCCAGGCCCTATCAGTAGACCCACCTTTCTTACTGATATTTCATGATCGGATAGTCCTGAAACCAGACCCCTCATACCTCCCTAAGGTAGCGTCCACCTACCACAGGTCACAAGAAATATTTCTCCCTTCCTTTTTTGATTCACCTGTAACTCCAGAACATCATAAGTTCCACACCTTAGATGTCAGAAGAGCCATCCTGACTTATATAGAAAGGTGTCAGACATGGAGGGAGAGTAGGGCTCTGTTTATCTCCTTTCAGGGCCACAAGAAAGGACATGGGGTCACGAGAGCTACCATATCTCGGTGGATCAGAGAGGCTATCTGCTTGGCCTATACGTCAAAAGGCGAGATTCCTCCAGTGGGTATAAAAGCGCACTCAACACGAGCCATGGCTTCCTCCTGGGCGGAACAAGCAGATGTACCGATCCATTTAATATGTAAGGCTGCAACTTGGTCTACACCTTCTACCTTCTACAACCATTATAGACTTGATCTGTCCACGTCTTCTGATCTGACCATTGGTAGAGCTGTTCTTAATACAGTAATCCCACCCAAATAATGACTCTCTGAAAATCTCTCATGTGGGGTGCTGTCGTGGCGAAGGGTAAAAAGCCGGATTACGTACCGGTAATGCTCTTTTAATGAGTCCACGACAGCACCCATGTATTACCCTCCCTAAATTATGCACAGCTCTTTCCTTTAAGGTCACAAATAATGGTTGTATAGCGTTAAGAAATTTATGTGACTGAATAAGAATGAATACTAACACTTTTGCGGTTCCCCTTTTTATACTCTGTAACTAAACTGAGGAGGAGAGGGGACCGCCTCCTTTTATTCTGTAGGTTTCCTGTTCCTATGGGCGGATCCCTCTCTCTCATGTGGGGTGCTGTCGTGGACTCATTAAAAGAGCATTACTGGTACGTAATCCGGCTTTTCCCTCAGACCTCCTGGAGACTTCACAACCCTGGATCAGACCTAAATCACAGGACAATAAAACCTCCTCATCTATGATGGCTGAGAGCGCCTCTAGTTCCTTCCACTGGGTCCACTGCTGAAAGCGCAGTTTTCACCTGAGGACCGTGGGCATCTTTCTACCACCTCACCCCTTTGCAAATCGGCCAAGCAGTATCAGCCCAAAGTCATGAAGCAGTCTCTTCTGATTTTTTTTTTTTTTTTTTTTTTTTTTAACATTTTCTTAACCTGAGCACCACCTGCATCTGAGTTCTAAGTACGAGCAGCAGTAGAGTAGACACCTTAAAAAAAAAAAGCATGACAGATGTGAGCTTTCCTCCTGCTTCCTCTTCTGCTGCTGTCTTGACCTCTTCATCCAGCTCACGAACAACAGCCTACCCGCAAAGACAGGATGTGACGGCACCAGCACCACCAGCAGTGTCACCAAGCATCTCCACCCTGTCCCATTGAAGTGTTCATCTCTCCATCACCCAAACCCCATAGAGAAAGAGGAAATACCCCACTACCCGCCCACAGGCCCTGGTCCTGAATAACAGCATTTACCAATTCCTGGCCTTTGAAACACTGCCATTCCAGCTGATGGAGAAAAAACATTTTAAATAAATGATGGTGGTGGCTGTTGCTAAGTACGTGGTTCCCATCCACCACTAATGTTTCAAGTTGGCCATCCCTGCCCAGCACACACGTTGCAACCAAAATCAGGTGTGCACTGTGCAACGCCATCAGTGGCACAGTCCAGATAACTACCGATACGTGGACCAGTAAGTATTGGCAGGGACGTTACATCTCCCTATCTGCACACTGGGTAAATGTGGCAGCTGGGACAGAGGAGGAAGGCGTCCAAGCGCATGTCCTACATCTATTGTTGGACATTGCTCTGCCCATGTGGCCTACTCCGCTTACTCCATCACCTAGCAGTAAGACTTGCACCTGCAACTTCAACACAGCCAGGGGGAAAAGACAGTAGGCTGTTCTCAAACTCATCATTTTGGGGGACAAGTTCCATACTGCTCAAGAGCTGTGGACAAGGAATAAACGAGACTGATGAGTGGTTGGTGCTGCTGGACCTAAATCCAGGCCTGGTGGTGTGCAATAACGGGCGGAATCTGGTAGCACCTCTAGGCCTAGCTGGTTTGACCACATCCCTTGCCTGGCACATGTGTCAAGTTTAGTGGTGCAAATCTTTCTTAAAAATTACCCATATGTGAGAGGTCGTCTGTGCATGATTATGGCGTTCACACCCTGCAGCTGCTCGACGGTCTGCGCTGCAGCGTCACTTCTGCCTTCTCGCTCAGCGCCTCATATGTGACATCAACAAGGTGGAACTCAAAAGGTGAATACGCTGTAGAGGCTGTGCGAGCAGAAGCAATACTGGAGTTTCAGCTGCAGCACGCACGGGTGAGTAGTTCTGTGGAACAACACTTCACCATGTCGTGAACACAACAGGGTGGCACTCAAAGTAGCTCACGGGCATCACTGGAGCATGGCAGGGAGGACATAGACCATACACCTCCCACAAAGGACAGTTTGTCTTTGCCTCTGGGCAGCCTGGCATGAATTATTATTTATATAGCATTATTAATTCCATGGTGCTGTCAATGAGAAAGGGGTTACATACAGGGTTATAGATATCATTTACAGTGAACAAATTTACAATGACAGACGGGTACAGAGGGGAGAGGACCCTGTCCTTGCGGATTTATGTTCTATGGGATAATGGGAAAGAGACAGAAGGTCGGGGGTGCAGCAGCTCTGGTGGTGGGGAGGCGGCAGAATGGTTATTGCAGGCTGTAGGCTTTCCTGAAGAGATGGGTTTTCAGGTTCTGTCTGAAGGATCCGAGGGTGGTGGCACTAGTGGCTAATCAGACGTGTTGAGGTGTTGAATTCCAGAGGATGGGGGATATTGGGGAGAAATCTTGGAGGCGGTTGTGTGAGGAATGAATAAGTGTGGAGGAGAGTAGGAGGTCTTGGGAGGATCGAAGATTACGTGAGGGAAGATATTGGGAGAATAGTTCAGAGATATAGGGAGGGGACAGGTTGTGGATGGTTTTGTAGGTCAGTGTTAGTAGTTTGAACTGGATTCGTTGGGGAATTGGGAGCCAGTGGAGGGATTTGCAGAGGGGAGGAGAGAGGTGGATTAGCCGGGCAGCAGAGTTGAGGACAGACTGGAGTGGTGCAAGAGAGTTAGCAGGGAGGCCACAGAGGAGGGTGTTGCAGTAGTTGAGGCAAGAGATGATGAGGGCATGCACAAGCGTTTTAGTAGATTGAGGGCAGAGGAAGGGACGGATTCTGGCAATATGTTTGAGTTGGAGGCGACGGGAGGTGGCAAGAGTTTGGACGTGCGGTTTGATGGACAGGGCAGAGTCGAGAGTTAGGCCGGCGTCACACTAGCGAGTTTTACGGATGTATGAGAGGTGTAGAAAATACGGATTGCACACGGTACAATGATTCTCTATGCCCCTGCTCCTATCTGCCGTATTTTATAGATTCGTATTATACGGTCTTTTACGGCCGTAGAAAATCGCAGCATGCTGCGTTTGTCAGCGTATTGCGCAAAAAAAAAAATCGCCAATGAAAGTCTATGGGGGCGAGAAAAATACGGATTACACACGGACCAACAGTGTGTCTTGCGAGAAAGACGCAGCGGTGTCAGATAGAGAAAAGCCGGCAATTCAGTGCGGTGTACAGTTAAATCACACTGACAGGTTAGAATAGAATAGCTAAAATAAATGTCTATACATAGTATAGGTATATATATATATGTCAGTGAGACACATATATATATATATATATATATATATATATATATAATTTCATGCAGCGCTAGATAGCAGAAAAGCCGGTAATTCAATTGCCGGCTTTTCCTATCTCCTTCCCCAACCCGACATGATATGAGACATGATTACATACAGTAAACCATCTCATATCTCTTCTTTTATTACATATTCCTCTTTAGTAATGTAAGAAGTGTCTTGGTGTAAAATTTGGGGGCTCTATCTATTAAATTAAAGGGTAAAATTGCGGAAAAAATTGTCGTGGGCCCCCATGCAATTTTCTCCGCCCGAGTAGTAAAGCCAGTGACTGAGGGCAGATATTAATAGCCTGGAGAGGGACCATGGTTATTGCCCCCCCCCCCCCCCCGGCTAAAAACATCTGACCCCAGCCACCCCAGAAAAGGCACATCTGGAAGATGCCCCTATTCTGGCACTTGGCCACTCTCTTCCCATTCCCGTGTAGCGGTGGGATATGGGGTAATGAAGGGTTAATGCCACCTTGCTATTGTAAGGTGACATTAAGCCAAATTAATAATGGAGAGGCGTCAATTATGACACCTATCCATTATTAATCCAATACTAGTAAAGGGTTAAAAAACACACATTATTAAAAATTATTTCATTGAAATAAAAACAAAGGTTGTTGTAATAATTTATTCTACGCTCAATCCATCTGAAGACCCTCGCTCTGTAACAAAGTAAAAATAATAAACCAACAACATACATACCTTCCGAAGATCTGTAAGGTCCCACAATGTAAATCCATCTGAAGGGGTTAAAACATTTTGCAGCCAGGAGCTCTGCTAATGCAGCGCTGCTCCTGCCTGCAAAACCCCGGTGAATGAAGGTAAAGTAGGTCAATGACCTATATTTACCTTCATTCGCGGTGAGGCGCCCTCTGCTGGCTGTTCCTGGAGCGTGGGAACTTTCCTAGAAAGCTCCCAGGCTCGAGTTCATATGAGGACAACCAGCAGAGGGCGCCCTCATATGAACGGCCAAATTTTGCATATACACACTACTAACCTTAGTAGTGTGGAATATGCAAAAAAATGGGGATATGAGATGGTTTACTGTATGTAACCATGTCTCATATCATGTCGGGTTTAGGAAGGAGATAGCAAAAGCCGGTGATAGCTTTAAAGCCGGTAATTCAATCTCGCGCTGTATGAAATATTAATATATATATATATACATATACTGTATGTGTCTACTGACATATATATAGACAGTATATATGTTTTTTGTTTGTTTTTTAAACATGGATCCCCTGTATAGCCGTATGTCGGTTTTGCAAGCCTGTGAGAAAAACACGCAGTACAGATGCCATACGGATTACATACGGAGGATGCCATGCGCAAAAAACGCTGAAACACCCTGCCTACGGAGGAGCTATGGACCACTATTTTGGGGACATTTCAGCGTATTACGGCCATAATATACGGACCGCATTGTCTTACGCTGAGTGTGACGCCGGCCTATGGCTGATAGACACTTCTGCTGGTTGTCCTCATATGACCTCGAGCGTGGGAACTTTTCAGAATATTCTCCCAGCCTCGAGGTCATATGAGGACAACCAGCAGAGGGCGCATCACCGCGAATGAAGGTAACTACAGGTCATTGACCTACTTTCCATTCATTCGCTGGGGTTTTACAGGCAGGAGCACAGCTGCATTATAGCAGAGCTCCTGCCTGTAAAATATTTTAACCCCTTCGGATGGATTTACATCGTGGGACGTGACAGATCATCGGAAGGTATGAGATATTGTTGTTTTTTATTTTTCCTTTGTTACAGAGTGAGGGTCTTCAGGTGGATTACCAGGATAATAAAATATTCCAACAACCTGTGTTTGTATTTCATTAAAAGACTTTGTAATAATGTGTGTGTTTTAACCATTTAATACAATTGGATTAATAATGGATAGGTGTCATAATTGACGCCTCTCCATTATTAATCTGGCTTAATGTCACCTTACAATAGCAAGGTGACATTAACCCTTCATTACCCCATATCCCACTGCTACACGGGAATGGGAAGAGAGTGGCCAAGTGCCAGAATAGGCTCATCTTCCAGATGTGCCTTTTCTGGGGGCAGATGTTTTTAGCCAGGGAGGGGGCCAATAACCATGGACTATCTGCCCTCAGTCACTGGCTTTACTACTCTGGTGGAGATATGAAATAGGAAATATCTATCCGATGATTTCTAGGTAACTATAAAATACACTTAAGATTATATACCTGTGATGTTCGCTGTTCACCTTGGTGTAGTATTTCATCTGATTGTGAGGCACTGTTTTAATATTTATATGTTGTTTTATGTATGTTAAATAAAGATTTTGTCTTAAAGAATACACTTCGTGACTAGGGTTTATTACCTTATGGTCAATATGTTTATATTGAGCTTGGAATGTGGCCCATTGGTAACCTGAGGAAATGGGTTGGTGCGTTTTGTTCATTCATTGTATGTAAACCATGTCTCATATCATGTCGGGCTTAGGAAGGAGATAGCTTTAAAGCCGATAATTCAATTGCCGGCTTTTGCTATCTCGCGCTGGATGAAATATTAATATATATACATATATGTGTCTACTGACATATATATATATATATATATATATACCTATATATATATATATATATATATATATATATATATATATATATATATATATATATATAGACAGTATATATGTTGTTACGATTTTTTGAGCACATGGATCCATTGTATGTCCATAGGTCGGTTTTGCAAGCCTGCGAGAAAATCTCGCAGTACGGATGCCATACGGATTACATACGGAGGATGCCATGCGCAAAATACGCTGACACACCCTGCCTACGGAGGAGATATGGACCACTATTTTGGGGACTTTTCTGCGTATTACGGCCGTAAATTACGGACCGTATTGTCTTACGCCGAGTGTGACCACGGCCTAAGGGTGACATGGAAGCCACCACCTGTGAGGTCACTGGAGATTACAGTTTGCGGTTATCACAGAACCCTCTGAGCTGTCAACTGTCACTTGAGGTGAACTCAAGGAGCACAGTGACCAGCAATACGCATAACCTGGCGGAAACATTGTAGTAGGTTGGATTGCCGGACTGCCCCCTGCGTGACACAGGGACACTACAGTACGGAAGTCCGACAGTGAACCAGTGGAATCATTACAGTGCATCAGATGGTGAATCACTGTTGGACTGCGTTGCCCACTAGAATTTGTTACATACAGCAAGCTAAATCTAAGTGGGCAGAAGGACCTGGTGTTTTAGCTTACTAAGGCTAGGGTCACATTGCGTTAGGGCAGTCCGTTTAGCGCATAGCGCTATGGACTGCGCTAACGCAATGTCCCAAAAGGGATCGCATTAGCCGATCCCGCTAGTGCAGATCCCCGATCTGCGCTAGCGAGGAACGGACCGCGAACGCTGCAAGCAGTGTTCGCGGTCCGACACTCAAATGACGGCACATCGCTAGCGCATGCCCAATGTGGGCGTGCGCTAGCGATGCGTTCGCCATTACAGGCTATGGCGGCGTTAACGGACTACGTTACACCGCGTTATGCCGCGGTGTAACATAGTCAATTAATCGCGGTCACATAACGCAATGTGACCCTAGCCTAAGTCTGGTATTAAACCACTTCAAGAGACCTGGTCCTTTATCCCACTTGGATTTAGCTTTCTCACAGTGAGCAGGCTAAATTCAAGTTGGCAGAAGGACCTGGTCCTTTAGCCTGCTAGATCTAGTAGATCATCTTTCGTCGCAATGCGTCGGGCCGACGTACTGACAGACGTTGTGAAAGTTTTGCACGACGTGGGCAGCGGATACAGTTTTTCGACGCATCCGCTGCCCATTCTGCAGTCTGGGGAGGAGGGGGCGGAGTTTCAGCCGCGCATGCGCGGTCGAAAATGGCGGACGAGATGTACAAAAACACGTTACATTGAACATTTTTTTGTGACGACGGTCCGCCAAAACACGACGGATCCGTAGCACGACGGACGCGACGTGTGGCAATCCGTCGCGATCAGTCGCTAATACAAGTTTATGGTTAAAAAAACGCATCCTGCGAGAACATTTGCAGGATCCGTTTTTGCCCAAAATGACGGATTGCGACGGATTGCAAGAAAAGGAAGTGAGAAAGAGGCCTTAGCCGAATGGGATTTAGCTTTCTCACAGAGAGCAGGCTAAATTCAAGATGGCAGAAGGACCTGGTCCTTTAGCCTCCTATAGTATTAAAACACTCACAGGCACCTGGTCCTTTAGCCTCCTATAGTATTAAAACACTCACAGGGACCTGGTCCTTTAGCCTCCTATAGTATTAAAACACTCACAGGGACCTGGTCCTTTAGCCTCCTATAGTATTAAAACACTCACAGGCACCTGGTCCTTTAGCCTCCTATAGTATTAAAACACTCACAGGGACCTGGTCCTTTAGCCTCCTATAGTATTAAAACACTCACAGGGACCTGGTCCTTTAGCCTCCTATAGTATTAAAACACTCACAGGGACCTGGTCCTTTAGCCTCCTATAGTATTAAAACACTCACAGGGACCTGGTCCTTTAGCCTCCTATAGTATTAAAACACTCACAGGGACCTGGTCCTTTAGCCTCCTATAGTATTAAAACACTCACAGGCACCTGGTCCTTTAGCCTCCTATAGTATTAAAACACTCACAGGGACCTGGTCCTTTAGCCTCCTATAGTATTAAAACACTCACAGGGACCTGGTCCTTTAGCCTCCTATAGTATTAAAACACTCACAGGGACCTGGTCCTTTAGCCTCCTATAGTATTAAAACACTCACAGGCACCTGGTCCTTTAGCCTCCTATAGTATTAAAACACTCACAGGGACCTGGTCCTTTAGCCTCCTATAGTATTAAAACACTCACAGGGACCTGGTCCTTTAGCCTCCTATAGTATTAAAACACTCACAGGGACCTGGTCCTTTAGCCTCCTATAGTATTAAAACACTCACAGGCACCTGGTCCTTTAGCCTCCTATAGTATTAAAACACTCACAGGGACCTGGTCCTTTAGCCTCCTATAGTATTAAAACACTCACAGGGACCTGGTCCTTTAGCCTCCTATAGTATTAAAACACTCACAGGCACCTGGTCCTTTAGCCTCCTATAGTATTAAAACACTCACAGGGACCTGGTCCTTTAGCCTCCTATAGTATTAAAACACTCACAGGGACCTGGTCCTTTAGCCTCCTATAGTATTAAAACACTCACAGGGACCTGGTCCTTTAGCCGACCGGGATTTAGCTTTCTCACAGAGAGCCGGCTAAATCCAAGTCGGCAGAAGGACCTGGTCCATTTGGCCAATAGTTATAGAATTGACCCCTTCACAACGCATGATATAGTTGCATCATATATCATAAAAATATATAAAAAAAAAATATCACTTTTGCTCCATTTAAAAAAAAAAAAATTGGAAATTTGGAATTGACGTGTTCAGAAAGGTCTGACCAATCAAAATGTAAAATAATCTGATCAGTAAACGGCACAAAGAGAAAAAAACTCGAAACGCCATAATGACTTTTTTTTGGTTGCCGCAACATTGCAATAAAATAAGAGGTGATCAAAACATGGTATCCGCGCCAAAATGGTATCAATAAGAACGTCCCGCCAAAATAAAAAAAAAAATCCCAACGGCGATGTGGATGGAAAAATAAGTTATGGACAGGAAAAAAAATATTAAAAAACGGAAAATCGCCCGACGGTTAAAACACTCCTAGGTGCATGCATTGAAAAAAATCTGTGGTCGTGTAATCTACAAAAATGATCACCAGTAAATAAAACGGGACGCGGATGAGATTGGCGCAGAATATTGTACACACTGGGATTAAGGGGAAAATTCTTGCGTATAATCGTCACATATAAATAAATGTGTGATCAGATGTCATATTTAGTCTGCGGCTCAAAAAAAATCACATCCCAGTATTCATATATATCTATACAATAAGGGTCCTTCTATCTACTGGGATTTAGCATCTTATATAGAGCAGGATAAATCCAAGTCACTAAAGGACCTGGTCCCTCTGCTGACTGGGAAATAGCGACTGTGTGAGAAAGCTAAGGCTACGTTCACATTGGCGTTCCGCCAATGTGCGTCGCTGTTGCGCCGGCGACGCAGCGGCGACGCGCCCCTATGTTTAACATAGGGGACGCGTGCGTTGTTTTGGTGGCGTTTTTCGCCACGTGCGTCGTTTCCGACGCTAGCGTCGGACGCAAGAAAACGCTACATTGTAGCATTTTCTGTGCGTCCGATTTTCGTCAAAAACGACGCACGCGTCGCAAAACGCGCGCGCGTTTGCGCGCGTTTTTACATGCGTCGCGCGTTGCGTCGCCGACGCAGGGCGGCGCAACGCTAGTGTGAACCTAGCCTAAATCCCAGTGCACAGAAGGACCAGGTCCTTTAGCCGACTGGGATTTAGCCACAACCCTGACACCAGAGACAACAACCTGCACCTACCGCACTGCAGCAGCTAAAGGACCTGCGATGACATCAGCACCACGTGACAATAATGGGCGGAGATAAGGCGGGGCTTGCAGGAAGTGACGTCACTGATAGACCCGTCCTGCAGTAAGATGGTGGAGGCTGACTACCAGAGAGGAGGGGCCTCTGACGTCACATGGTCACGTGATAGCGATCTGTCACTCGGCCCAGCTGCAGGCGTTCATTTGTAGTAGAAGGCAAGAAGCTGTTTGCAGCATGCCGGAAAGTGAGGAGGAGGAGAGCTGAGGTGTATGGGAGGAGGAGGAGGAGAGCTGAGGTGTATGGGGGGAGGAGGAGGAGAGCTGAGGTGTATGGGAGGAGGAGGAGGAGAGCTGAGGTGTATGGGGGGAGGAGGAGGAGAGCTGAGGTGTATGGGGGAGGAGGAGGAGAGCTGAGGTGTATGGGGGGAGGAGGAGGAGAGCTGAGGTGTATGGGGGGAGGAGGAGGAGAGCTGAGGTGTATGGGGGGAGGAGGAGGAGAGCTGAGGTGTATGGGGGGAGGAAGATGAGGAGAGCTGAGGTGCATGGGGGGAGGAGGAGGAGAGCTGAGGTGCATGGGGGGAGGAGGAGGAGAGCTGAGGTGTATGGGGGGAGGAGGAGGAGAGCTGAGGTGTATGGGGGGAGGAGGAGGAGAGCTGAGGTGTATGGGGGGAGGAGGAGGAGAGCTGAAGTGTATGGGGGGAGGAAGAGGAGGAGAGCTGAGGTGCATGGGGGGAGGAGGAGGAGAGCTGAGGTGCATGGGGGGAGGAGGAGGAGAGCTGAGGTGTATGGGGGGAGGAAGAGGAGGAGAGCTGAGGTGTATGGGGGGAGGAGGAGGAGAGCTGAGGTGTATGGGGGGAGGAGAGCTGAGGTGTATGGGGGGAGGAAGAGGAGGAGAGCTGAGGTGCATGGGGGGAGGAGGAGGAGAGCTGAGGTGCATGGGGGGAGGAGGAGGAGAGCTGAGGTGTATGGGGGGAGGAGGAGGAGAGCTGAGGTGTATGGGGGGAGGAGGAGGAGAGCTGAGGTGTATGGGGGGAGGAGGAGAGCTGAGGTGTATGGGGGGAGGAGGAGAGCTGAGGTGTATGGGGGGGAGGGGGAGGAGAGCTGAGGTGTATGGGGGGAGGAGAGCTGAGGTGTATGGGGAGGAGGAGAGCTGAGGTGTATGGGGGGAGGAGAGCTGAGGTGTATGGGGGGAAGAGGAGAGCTGAGGTGTATGGGGGGAGGAGGAGAGCTGAGGTGTATGGGGGGGAGGAGGAGAGCTGAGGTGTATGGGGGGGAGGAGGAGGAGAGCTGAGGTGTATGGGGGGGAGGAGGAGAGCTGAGGTGTATGGGGGGGAGGAGGAGAGCTGAGGTGTATGGGGGGGAGGAGGAGAGCTGAGGTGTATGGGGGGAGGAGGAGAGCTGAGGTATATAGAGGGGGGAGGAGAGAGCTGAGGTGTATGGGGGGAGGAGGAGAGAGGAGGTGTATGGGGGGAGGAGGAGGAGAGCTGAGGTGTATAGAGGGAGGAGGAGAGCTGAGGTGTATGGGGGGAGGAGGAGAGCTGAGGTGTATGGGGGGGAGGAGAGAGCTGAGGTGTATGGGGGGAGGAGGAGAGCTGAGGTGTATGGGGGAGGAGAGCTGAGGTGTATAGAGGGGGGAGGAGAGAGCTGAGGTGTATGGGGGGAGGAGGAGAGCTGAGGTGTATGGGGGAGGAGAGCTGAGGTGTATAGAGGGGGGAGGAGAGAGCTGAGGTGTATGGGGGGAGGAGAGCTGAGGTGTATAGAGGGAGGAGGAGAGCTGAGGTGTATGGGGGAGGAGGAGAACTGAGGTGTATGGGGGGAGGAGGAGAGCTGAGGTGTATGGAGGAGGAGGAGAGCTGAGGTGTATGGGGGGGAGGAGTGGAGCTGAGGTGTATGGGGGGAGGAGGAGAGCTGAGGTGCATGGGGGGAGGAGGAGAGCTGAGGTGTATGGGGGGGAGGAGGAGAGCTGAGGTGTATGGGGGGAGGAGGAGGAGAGCTGAGGTGTATGGGGGAGGAGGAGGAGAGCTGAGGTGTATGGCAGGAGGAGGAGGAGAGCTGAGGTGTATGGGGGGAGGAGGAGGAGAGCTGAGGTGTATGGGGGGAGGAGGAGGAGAGCTGAGGTGTATGGGGGGAGGAGGAGGAGAGCTGAGGTGTATGGGGGGAGGAGGAGGAGAGCTAAGGTGTATGGGGGGAGGAGGATAGCTGAGGTGTATGGGGGAGGAGGAGGAGAGCTGAGGTGTATGGGGGGAGGAGGAGGAGAGCTGAGGTGTATGGGGGAGGAGGAGGAGAGCTGAGGTGTATGGCAGGAGGAGGATAGCTGAGGTGTATGGGGGGAGGAGGAGGAGAGCTGAGGTGTATGGGGGGAGGAAGAGGAGGAGAGCTGAGGTGTATGGGGTGAGGAAGAGGAGGAGAGCTGAGGTGTATGGGGGGAGGAGGAGAGCTGAGGTGTATGGGGGGAGGAGGAGGAGAGCTGAGGTGTATGGGGGAGGAGGAGG
Organism: Ranitomeya imitator; assembly: GCF_032444005.1. Lineage (NCBI taxonomy): Eukaryota > Metazoa > Chordata > Amphibia > Anura > Dendrobatidae > Ranitomeya > Ranitomeya imitator. Next base: position 713,709,228 of record NC_091286.1, on the reverse strand, counting down.
AGAGCTGAGGTGTATGGGGGGAGGAGGAGGAGAGCTGAGGTGTATGGGGGGAGGAGGAGGAGAGCTGAGGTGTATGGGGGGAGGAGGAGGAGAGCTGAGGTGTATGGGGGAAGGAAGAGGAGGAGAGCTGAGGTGTATGGGGGGAGGAGGAGGAGAGCTGAGGTGTATGGGGGGAGGAGGAGGAGAGCTGAGGTGTATGGGGGAGGAGGAGGAGAGCTGAGGTGTATGGGGGAAGGAAGAGGAGGAGAGCTGAGGTGTATGGGGGGAGGAGGAGGAGAGCTGAGGTGTATGGGGGGAGGAAAAGGAGGAGAGCTGAGGTGTATGGGGGGAGGAAGAGGAGGAGAGCTGAGGTGTATGGGGGGAGGAGGAGGAGAGCTGAGGTGTATGGGGGGGAGGAGGAGGAGAGCTGAGGTGTATGGGGGAGGAGGAGGGGAGCTGAGGTGTATGGGGGGAGGAGGAGAGCTGAGGTGTATGGGGGGAGGAGGAGAGCTGAGGTGTATGGGGGGAGGAGAGAGCTGAGGTGTATGGGGGGAGGAAGAGGAGGAGAGCTGAGGTGTATGGGGGGAGGAAGAGGAGGAGAGCTGAGGTGTATGGGGGGAGGAGGAGGAGAGCGGAGGTGTATGGGGGGAGGAGGAGGAGAGCTGAGGTGTATGGGGGGAGGAGGAGGAGAGCTGAGGTGTATGGGGGGAAGAGGAGAGCTGAGGTGTATGGGGGGAGGAGGAGAGCTGAGGTGTATGGGGGGGAGGAGGAGAGCTGAGGTGTATGGGGGGGAGGAGGAGGAGAGCTGAGGTGTATGGGGGGGAGGAGGAGAGCTGAGGTGTATGGGGGAAGGAAGAGGAGGAGAGCTGAGGTGTATGGGGGAGGAGGAGGAGAGCTGAGGTGTATGGGGGGAGGAAAAGGAGGAGAGCTGAGGTGTATGGGGGGAGGAAGAGGAGGAGAGCTGAGGTGTATGGGGGGAGGAGGAGGAGAGCTGAGGTGTATGGGGGGGAGGAGGAGGAGAGCTGAGGTGTATGGGGGAGGAGGAGGGGAGCTGAGGTGTATGGGGGGAGGAGGAGAGCTGAGGTGTATGGGGGGGGGAGGAGGAGAGCTGAGGTGTATGGGGGGAGGAGAGAGCTGAGGTGTATGGGGGGAGGAAGAGGAGGAGAGCTGAGGTGTATGGGGGGAGGAAGAGGAGGAGAGCTGAGGTGTATGGGGGGAGGAGGAGGAGAGCTGAGGTGTATGGGGGGAGGAGGAGGAGAGCTGAGGTGTATGGGGGGAGGAGGAGGAGAGCTGAGGTGTATGGGGGGAAGAGGAGAGCTGAGGTGTATGGGGGGAGGAGGAGAGCTGAGGTGTATGGGGGGGAGGAGGAGAGCTGAGGTGTATGGGGGGGAGGAGGAGGAGAGCTGAGGTGTATGGGGGGGAGGAGGAGAGCTGAGGTGTATGGGGGGGAGGAGGAGAGCTGAGGTGTATGGGGGGGAGGAGGAGAGCTGAGGTGTATGGGGGGAGGAGGAGAGCTGAGGTGTATGGGGGAGGAGAGCTGAGGTGTATAGAGGGGGGAGGAGAGAGCTGAGGTGTATGGGGGGAGGAGGAGAGAGGAGGTGTATGGGGGGAGGAGGAGGAGAGCTGAGGTGTATAGAGGGAGGAGGAGAGCTGAGGTGTATGGGGGGAGGAGGAGAGCTGAGGTGTATGGGGGGGAGGAGAGAGCTGAGGTGTATGGGGGGAGGAGGAGAGCTGAGGTGTATGTGGGAGGAGAGCTGAGGTGTATAGAGGGGGGAGGAGAGAGCTGAGGTGTATGGGGGGAGGAGGAGAGCTGAGGTGTATGGGGGAGGAGAGCTGAGGTGTATAGAGGGGGGAGGAGAGAGCTGAGGTGTATGGGGGGAGGAGAGCTGAGGTGTATAGAGGGAGGAGGAGAGCTGAGGTGTATGGGGGAGGAGGAGAGCTGAGGTGTATGGGGGGAGGAGGAGAGCTGAGGTGTATGGAGGAGGAGGAGAGCTGAGGTGTATGGGGGGGAGGAGTGGAGCTGAGGTGTATGGGGGGAGGAGGAGAGCTGAGGTGCATGGGGGGAGGAGGAGAGCTGAGGTGTATGGGGGGGAGGAGGAGAGCTGAGGTGTATGGGGGGAGGAGGAGGAGAGCTGAGGTGTATGGGGGAGGAGGAGGAGAGCTGAGGTGTATGGCAGGAGGAGGAGGAGAGCTGAGGTGTATGGGGGGAGGAGGAGGAGAGCTGAGGTGTATGGGGGGAGGAGGAGGAGAGCTGAGGTGTATGGGGGGAGGAGGAGGAGAGCTGAGGTGTATGGGGGGAGGAGGAGGAGAGCTAAGGTGTATGGGGGGAGGAGGATAGCTGAGGTGTATGGGGGAGGAGGAGGAGAGCTGAGGTGTATGGGGGGAGGAGGAGGAGAGCTGAGGTGTATGGGGGAGGAGGAGGAGAGCTGAGGTGTATGGCAGGAGGAGGATAGCTGAGGTGTATGGGGGGAGGAGGAGGAGAGCTGAGGTGTATGGGGGGAGGAGGAGAGCTGAGGTGTATGGGGTGAGGAAGAGGAGGAGAGCTGAGGTGTATGGGGGGAGGAGGAGAGCTGAGGTGTATGGGGGGAGGAGGAGGAGAGCTGAGGTGTATGGGGGAGGAGGAGGAGAGCTGAGGTGTATGGGGGGAGGAGGAGGAGAGCTGAGGTGTATGGGGGGAAGAGGAGGAGAGCTGAGGTGTATGGGGGGAGGAGGAGGAGAGCTGAGGTGTATGGGGGAAGGAAGAGGAGGAGAGCTGAGGTGTATGGGGGGAGGAGGAGGAGAGCTGAGGTGTATGGGGGGAGGAGGAGGAGAGCTGAGGTGTATGGGGGAGGAGGAGGAGAGCTGAGGTGTATGGGGGAAGGAAGAGGAGGAGAGCTGAGGTGTATGGGGGGAGGAGGAGGAGAGCTGAGGTGTATGGGGGGAGGAAAAGGAGGAGAGCTGAGGTGTATGGGGGGAGGAAGAGGAGGAGAGCTGAGGTGTATGGGGGGAGGAGGAGGAGAGCTGAGGTGTATGGGGGGAGGAAGAGGAGGAGAGCTGAGGTGTATGGGGGGAGGAAGAGGAGAGCTGAGGTGTATGGGGGGAGGAGGAGGAAGAGAGCTGAGGTGTATGGGGGAGGAGAGCTGAGGTGTATGGGGGGAGGAGGAGAGCTGAGGTGTATGGGGGAGGAGGAGGAGAGCTGAGGTGTATGGGGGAGGAGGAGAGCTAAGGTGTATGGGGGGAGGAGGAGGAGAGCTGAGGTGTATGGGGGGAGGAAGAAGAGGAGAGCTGAGGTGTATGGGGGGAGGAAGAGGAGGAGAGCTGAGGTGTATGGGGGAGGAGGAGGAGAGCTGAGGTGTATGGGGGGAGGAGGAGGAGAGCTGAGGTGTATGGGGGGAGGAAGAGGAGGAGAGCTGAGGTGTATGGGGGAGGAGGAGGAGAGCTGAGGTGTATGGGGGGAGGAAGAGGAGGAGAGCTGAGGTGTATGGGGGGAGGAAGAGGAGGAGAGCTGAGGTGTATGGGGGGAGGAGGAGGAGAGCTGAGGTGTATGGGGGGAGGAGAGCTGAGGTGTATGGGGGGAGGAAGAAGAGGAGAGCTGAGGTGTATGGGGGGAGGAAGAAGAGGAGAGCTGAGGTGTATGGGGGAGGAGGAGGAGAGCTGAGGTGTATGGGGGGAGGAGGAGGAGAGCTGAGGTGTATGGGGGGAGGAAGAGGAGGAGAGCTGAGGTGTATGGGGGGAGGAAGAGGAGGAGAGCTGAGGTGTATGGGGGGAGGAGGAGGAGAGCTGAGGTGTATGGGGGGGAGGAGGAGGAGAGCTGAGGTGTATGGGGGAGGAGGAGGGGAGCTGAGGTGTATGGGGGGAGGAGGAGAGCTGAGGTGTATGGGGGGAGGAGGAGAGCTGAGGTGTATGGGGGGAGGAGAGAGCTGAGGTGTATGGGGGGAGGAAGAGGAGGAGAGCTGAGGTGTATGGGGGGAGGAAGAGGAGGAGAGCTGAGGTGTATGGGGGGAGGAGGAGGAGAGCTGAGGTGTATGGGGGGAGGAGGAGGAGAGCTGAGGTGTATGGGGGGAGGAGGAGGAGAGCTGAGGTGTATGGGGGGAGGAAGAGGAGGAGAGCTGAAGTGTATGGGGGGAGGAAGAGGAGGAGAGCTGAGGTGCATGGGGGGAGGAGGAGGAGAGCTGAGGTGCATGGGGGGAGGAGGAGGAGAGCTGAGGTGTATGGGGGGAGGAGGAGGAGAGCTGAGGTGTATGGGGGGAGGAGGAGGAGAGCTGAGGTGTATGGGGGGAGGAGGAGAGCTGAGGTGTATGGGGGGAGGAGGAGAGCTGAGGTGTATGGGGGGGAGGGGGAGGAGAGCTGAGGTGTATGGGGGGAGGAGAGCTGAGGTGTATGGGGAGGAGGAGAGAGCTGAGGTGTATGGGGAGGAGGAGAGCTGAGGTGTATGGGGGGAGGAGAGCTGAGGTGTATGGGGGGAAGAGGAGAGCTGAGGTGTATGGGGGGAGGAGGAGAGCTGAGGTGTATGGGGGGGAGGAGGAGAGCTGAGGTGTATGGGGGGGAGGAGGAGGAGAGCTGAGGTGTATGGGGGGGAGGAGGAGAGCTGAGGTGTATGGGGGGGAGGAGGAGAGCTGAGGTGTATGGGGGGGAGGAGGAGAGCTGAGGTGTATGGGGGGAGGAGGAGAGCTGAGGTGTATGGGGGAGGAGAGCTGAGGTGTATAGAGGGGGGAGGAGAGAGCTGAGGTGTATGGGGGGAGGAGGAGAGAGGAGGTGTATGGGGGGAGGAGGAGGAGAGCTGAGGTGTATAGAGGGAGGAGGAGAGCTGAGGTGTATGGGGGGAGGAGGAGAGCTGAGGTGTATGGGGGGGAGGAGAGAGCTGAGGTGTATGGGGGGAGGAGGAGAGCTGAGGTGTATGGGGGAGGAGAGCTGAGGTGTATAGAGGGGGGAGGAGAGAGCTGAGGTGTATGGGGGGAGGAGAGCTGAGGTGTATAGAGGGAGGAGGAGAGCTGAGGTGTATGGGGGAGGAGGAGAGCTGAGGTGTATGGGGGGAGGAGGAGAGCTGAGGTGTATGGAGGAGGAGGAGAGCTGAGGTGTATGGGGGGGAGGAGTGGAGCTGAGGTGTATGGGGGGAGGAGGAGAGCTGAGGTGCATGGGGGGAGGAGGAGAGCTGAGGTGTATGGGGGGGAGGAGGAGAGCTGAGGTGTATGGGGGGAGGAGGAGAGCTGAGGTGTATGGAGGAGGAGGAGAGCTGAGGTGTATGGGGGGGAGGGGGAGGAGAGCTGAGGTGTATGGGGGGAGGAGGAGGAGAGCTGAGGTGTATGGGGGGAGGAGAGCTGAGGTGTATGGGGGGAGGAGAGCTGAGGTGTATGGGGGGAGGAGGAGAGCTGAGGTGTATGGGGGGAGGAGGAGAGCTGAGGTGTATGGGGGGAGGAGGAGGAGAGCTGAGGTGTATGGGGGGAGGAGGAGAGCTGAGGTGTATGGGGGAGGAGGAGAGCTGAGGTGTATGGGGGAGGAGAGCTGAGGTGTATAGAGGGAGGAGGAGAGCTGAGGTGTATGGGGGGGAGGAGAGAGCTGAGGTGTATGGGGGGAGGAGAGCTGAGGTGTATAGAGGGAGGAGAGCTGAGGTGTATGGGGGAGGAGGAGGAGGAGAGCTGAGGTGTATGGGGGGAGGAAGAGAGCTGAGGTGTATGGGGGAGGAGAGCTGAGGTGTATAGAGGGAGGAGGAGAGCTGAGGTGTATGAGGGGCAGGAGAGAGCTGAGGTGTATGGGGGGAGGAGGAGAGCTGAGGTGTATGGAGGAGGAGGAGAGCTGAGGTGTATGGGGGGGAGGAGTGGAGCTGAGGTGTATGGGGGGAGGAGGAGGAGAGCTGAGGTGTATGGGGGGAGGAGGAGAGCTGAGGTGTATGGAGAAGGAGAGCTGAGGTGTATGGGGAGGAGGAGAGCTGAGGTGTATGGGGCGAGGAGGAGGAGGAGAGCTGAGGGGTATGGGTGGGAGGAGGAGGAGAGCTGAGGTGTATGGGGGGAGGAGGAGGAGAGCTGAGGTGTATGGGGGGAGGAGGAGAGCTGAAGTGTATGGAGGAGGAGGAGAGCTGAGGTGTATGGAGGAGGAGGAGAGCTGAGGTGTATGGGGGGGAGGAGGAGGAGAGCTGAGGTGTATGGGGGAGGAGGAGGAGAGCTGAGGTGTATGGGAGGAGGAGGAGAGCTGAGGTGTATGGGAGGAGGAGGAGAGCTGAGGTGTATGGGGGGAGGAGGAGGAGAGCTGAGGTGTATGGAGGGAGGAGGAGAGCTGAGGTGTATGGGGGGAGGAGGAGAGCTGAGGTGTATGGGGGGAGGAGGAGGAGAGCTGAGGTGTATGGGGGAGGAGTGGAGCTGAGGTGTATGGGGGAGGAGGAGGAGAGCTGACGTGTATGGGGGGAGGAGAGCTGAGGTGTATGGGGGGAGGAGGAGAGCTGAGGGGTATGGAGGGAGGAGGAGAGCTGAGGGGTATGGAGGGAGCAGGAGAGCTGAGGTGTATGGGGGGAGGAGAGCTGAGGTGTATGGGGGGAGGAGGAGGAGAGCTGAGGTGTATGGGGGAGGAGGAGGAGAGCTGAGGTGTATGGGAGGAGGAGGAGAGCTGAGGTGTATGGGGGAGGAGGAGGAGAGCTGAGGTGTATGGGGGGAGGAGGAGGAGAGCTGAGGTGTATGGGGGGAGGAGGAGGAGAGCTGAGGTGTATGGGGGGAGGAGAGCTGAGGTGTATGGGGGAGGAGGAGGAGGGCTGAGGGGTATGGAGGGAGCAGGAGAGCTGAGGTGTATGGGGGAGGAGGAGTAGAGCTGAGGTGTATGGAGGAGGAGGAGAGCTGAGGTGTATGGGGGGAGGAGAGCTGAGGTGTATGGGGGGAGGAGGAGGAGGAGAGCTGAGGTGTATGGAGGGAGCAGGAGAGCTGAGGTGTATGGGGAGGAGGAGAGCTGAGGTGTATGGAGGAGGAGAGCTGAGGTGTATGGGGGGAGGAGGAGAGCTGAGGTGTATGGGGGGAGGAGGAGAGCTGAGGTGCATGGGGGGAGGAGGAGGAGAGCTGAGGTGTAGGGGGAGGAGGAGGAGAGCGGAGGTGTATGGGGGGAGGAGGAGAGCTGAGGTGTATGGGGGGAGGAGGAGGAGAGCTGAGGTGTATAGAGGGAGGAGGAGAGCTGAGGTGTATGGCGGGGAGGAGGAGAGCTGAGGTGTATGTGGGGAGGAGGAGAGAGGAGGTGTATGGGGGGAGGAGGAGGAGAGCTGAGGTGTATAGAGGGAGGAGGAGAGCTGAGGTGTATGGGGGGAGGAGGAGAGCTGAGGTGTATGGGGGGGAGGAGAGAGCTGAGGTGTATGGGGGGAGGAGGAGAGCTGAGGTGTATGGGGGGAGGAGGAGGAGAGCTGAGGTGTATGGGGGGGAGGAGAGAGCTGAGGTGTATGGGGGGAGGAGGAAGAGAGCTGAGGTGTATGGGGGAGGAGGAAAGCGGAAGGTGTATGGGGGAGGAGGAGAGCTGAGGTGTATGGGGGGAGGAGGAGAGCTGAGGTGTATGGGGGAGGAGGAGAGCTGAGGTGTATGGAGGAGGAGGAGAGCTGAGGTGTATGGGGGAAGGAGGAGAGCTGAGGTGTATGGAGGGAGGAGGAGAGCTGAGGTGTTTGGGGGGGGAGAGAGCTGAGGTGTATGGGGGGAGGGGGAGGAGAGCTGAGGTGTATGGGGGAGGAGGAGAGCTGAGGTGTATGGGGGAGGAGGAGAGCTGAGGTGTATGGGGGGAGGAGGAGAGCTGAAGTGTATGGAGGGAGGAGAGCTGAGGTGTATGGGGGGAGGAGGAGAGCTGAGGTGTATGGGGGGAGGAGAGAGCTGAGGTGTATGGGGGGAGGAGGAGGAGAGCTGAGGTGTATGGGGGAGAAGGAGGGCTGAGGTGTATGGGGGGAGGAGGAGTGCTGAGGTGTATGGAGGGAGGAGGAGAGCTGAGGTGTATGGGGGAGGAGGACAGCTGAGGTGCATGGGGGAGGAGAGCTGAGGTGCGTGGTGGGAGGAGGAGAGCTGAGGTGTGTGGGGGGAGGAGGAGAGCTGAGGTGTGTGGGGGGAGGAGAGCTGAGGTGTATGGGGGGAGGAAGAGTAGGAGAGCTGAGGTGTATGGGGGGAGGAGGAGAGCTGAGGTGTGTGGGGGGAGGAGAGCTGAGGTGTATGGGGGGAGGAGGAGGAGAGCTGAGGTGTATAGAGGGAGGAGGAGAGCTGAGGTGTATAGAGGGAGGAGGAGAGCTGAGGTGTATGGGGGGGAGGAGGAGAGCTGAGGTGTATGGGGGGAGGAGGAGAGAGGAGGTGTATGGGGGGAGGAGGAGGAGAGCTGAGGTGTATAGAGGGAGGAGGAGAGCTGAGGTGTATGGGGGGGAGGAGGAGAGCTGAGGTGTATGGGGGGGAGGAGAGAGCTGAGGTGTATTGGGGGGAGGAGGAGAGCTGAGGTGTATAGAGGGAGGAGGAGAGCTGAGGTGTATGGGGGGGAGGAGGAGTGCTGAGGTGTATGGGAGGAGGAGAGCTGAGGTGTATGGGGGGAGGAGGAGGAGAGCTGAGGTGTATAGAGGGAGGAGGAGAGCTGAGGTGTAAGGGGGGAGGAGGAGAGCTGAGGTGTATGGGGGGAGGAGGAGAGCTGAGGTGTATGGGGGGGGAGGAGAGAGCTGAGGTGTATGGGGGGAGGAGGAGGAGAGCTGAGGTGTATGGGGGGAGGAGGAGGAGAGCTGAGGTGTATGGGGGGAGGAGGAGGAGAGCTGAGGTGTATGGGGGGGAGGAGGAGAGCTGAGGTGTATGGGGGGAGGAGGAGAGCTGAGGTGTATGGGGGGAGGAGGAGGAGAGCTGAGGGGTATGGGTGGGAGGAGGAGGAGAGCTGAGGTGTATGGGGGGAGGAGGAGGAGAGCTGAGGTGTATGGGGGGGAGGAGGAGAGCTGAGGTGTATGGGGGGAGGAGGAGAGCTGAGGTGTATGGAGGAGGAGAGGAGAGCTGAGGTGTATGGGGGGACGAGGAGAGCTGAGGTGTATGGGGGGAGGAGGAGAGCTGAGGTGTATGGGGGGAGGAGGAGAGCTGAGGTGTATCGGGGGAGGAGAGAGCTGAGGTGTATGAGGGGAGGAGAGCTGAGGTGTATAGAGGGAAGAGGAGAGCTGAGGTGTATGGGGGAGGAGGAGAGCTGAGGTGTATGGGGGGAGGAGGAGAGCTGAGGTGTATGGAGGGAGGAGAAATGAGGTGTATGGGGGGAGGAGAGAGCTGAGGTGTATGGGGGGAGGAGGAGGAGAGCTGAGGTGTATGGGGGAGGAGGAGGGCTGAGGTGTATGGGGGGAGGAGGAGTGCTGAGGTGTATGGAGGGAGGAGGAGAGCTGAGGTGTATGGGGGGAGGAGGACAGCTGAGGTGCATGGGGGAGGAGGAGAGCTGAGGTGCGTGGTGGGAGGAGGAGAGCTGAGGTGTGTGGGGGGAGGAGGAGAGCTGAGGTGTGTGGTGGGAGGAGAGCTGAGGTGTATGGGGGGAGGAGGAGGAGGAGAGCTGAGGTGTATGGGGGAGGAGGAGAGCTGAGGTGTATGGGGGAGGAGGAGAGCTGAGGTGTATGGGGGGAGGAGGAGAGCTGAGGTGTATGGAGGGAGGAGGAGAGCTGAGGTGTATGGGGGGAGGAGGAGAGCTGAGGTGTATGGGGGGAGGAGGAGGAGAGCTGAGGTGTATGGGGGGGGAGGAGGAGAGCTGAGGTGTATGGGGGGAGGAGGAGGAGAGCTGAGGTGTATGGGGGAGGAGGAGGAGAGCTGAGGTGTATGGGAGGAGGAGGAGAGCTGAGGTGTATGGGGGGAGGAGGAGGAGAGCTGAGGTGTATGGGGGGAGGAGGAGGAGAGCTGAGGTGTATGGGGGGAGGAGAGCTGAGGTGTATGGGGGAGGAGGAGGAGGGCTGAGGGGTATGGAGGGAGCAGGAGAGCTGAGTTGTATGGGGGAGGAGGAGTAGAGCTGAGGTGTATGGAGGAGGAGGAGAGCTGAGGTGTATGGGGGGAGGAGAGCTGAGGTGTATGGGGGGAGGAGGAGGAGGAGAGCTGAGGTGTATGGAGGGAGCAGGAGAGCTGAGGTGTATGGGGAGGAGGAGAGCTGAGGTGTATGGAGGAGGAGGAGAGCTGAGGTGTATGGGGGGAGGAGGAGAGCTGAGGTGTATGTGGGGAGGAGGAGAGAGGAGGTGTATGGGGGGAGGAGGAGGAGAGCTGAGGTGTATAGAGGGAGGAGGAGAGCTGAGGTGTATGGGGGGAGGAGGAGAGCTGAGGTGTGTGGGGGGAGGAGAGCTGAGGTGTATGGGGGAAGGAGGAGGAGAGCTGAGGTGTATGGGGGGAGGAGGAGAGCTGAGGTGTATGGGGGTAGGAGGAGAGCTGAGGTGTATGGGGGAGGAGGAGAGCTGAGGTGTGTGGGGGGAGGAGGAGAGCTGAGGTGTATGGGGGGAGAAGGAGGAGAGCTGAGGTGTAGGGGGGGAGGAGGAGGAGGAAAGCTGAGGTGTATGGGGGGAGGAGGAGGAGCGCTGAGGTGTATGAGGGGAGGAGAGAGCTGAGGTGTATGGGGGAGGAGGAGAGAGCTGAGGTGTATGCGGGGAGGAGGAGAGCTTAGGTGTATGGGGGGAGGAGGAGGAGCGCTGAGGTGTATGAGGGGAGGAGAGAGCTGAGGTGTATGGGGGGAGAAGGAGGAGAGCTGAGGTGTAGGGGGGGAGGAGGAGGAGGAAAGCTGAGGTGTATGGGGGGAGGAGGAGGAGCGCTGAGGTGTATGAGGGGAGGAGAGAGCTGAGGTGTATGGGGGAGGAGGAGAGAGCTGAGGTGTATGCGGGGAGGAGGAGAGCTGAGGTGTATGGGGGGGAGGAGGAGGAGCGCTGAGGTGTATGAGGGGAGGAGAGAGCTGAGGTGTATGGGGGGAGGAGGAGAGCTGAGGTGTATGGGGGGAGGAGAGAGCTGAGGTGTATGGGGGGAGGAGGAGGAGAGCTGAGGTGTATGGTGGAGGAGGAGGGCTGAGGTGTATGGGGGGAGGAGGAGTGCTGAGGTGTATGGAGGGAGGAGGAGAGCTGAGGTGTATGGGGGGGAGGAGGACAGCTGAGGTGCATGGGGGAGGAGGAGAGCTGAGGTGCGTGGTGGGAGGAGGAGAGCTGAGGTGTGTGGGGGGAGGAGGAGAGCTGAGGTGTGGGGGGAGGAGAGCTGAGGTGTATGGGGGGAGGAGGAGAGCTGAGGTGTATGGGGGGAGGAGGAGAGCTGAGGTGTGTGGGGGGAGGAGAGCTGAGGTGTATGGGGGAAGGAGGAGGAGAGCTGAGGTGTATGGGGGGAGGAGGAGAGCTGAGGTGTATGGGGGGGAGGAGGAGAGCTGAGGTGTATGGGGGAGGAGGAGAGCTGAGGTGTGTGGGGGGAGGAGGAGGAGAGCTGAGGTGTATGGGGGGAGAAGGAGGAGAGCTGAGGTGTAGGGGGGGAGGAGGAGGAGGAAAGCTGAGGTGTATGAGGGGAGGAGGAGGAGAGCTGAGGTGTATGAGGGGAGGAGAGAGCTGAGGTGTATGGGGGAGGAGGAGAGAGCTGAGGTGTATGCGGGGAGGAGGAGAGCTGAGGTGTATGGGGGGGAGGAGGAGGAGCGCTGAGGTGTATGAGGGGAGGAGAGAGCTGAGGTGTATGGGGGGAGGAGGAGAGAACTGAGGTGTATGGGGGAGGAGGAGAGCTGAGGTGTATGGGGGGAGCAGAGCTGAGGTGTATGGGGGGAGGAGGAGAGCTGAGGTGTATGGGGGGAGGTGGAGAGCTGAGGTGTATGGGGGAGGAGGAGAGCTGAGGTGTATGGGGGGAGGTGGAGGAGAGCTGAGGTGTATGGGGGGAGGAGGAGGAGAGCTGAGGTTTATGGGGGAGGAGGAGAGCTGAGGTGTATGGGGGAGGAGGAGGAGAGCTGAGGTGTATGGGGGGAGGAGAGCTGAGGTGTATGGGTGAGGAGGAGGAGGGCTGAGGTGTATGGGGAGAGGAGGAGAGCTGAGGTGTATGGGGGAGGAGGAGAGAGCTGAGGTGTTTGGGGGAGGAGGAGGAGAGCTGAGGTGTATGGGGGAGGAGGAGGAGGGCTGAGGTGTATGGGGAGAGGAGGAGAGCTGAGGTGTATGGGGGGAGGAGGAGAGAGCTGAGGTGTTTGGGGGGAAGAGGAGAGCTGAGGTGTGTGGGGTGGAGGAGAAATGAGGTGTATGGGGGAGGAGGAGAGCTGAGGTGTATGGGAGGAGGATGAGAGCTGAGATGTATGGGGAAGGAGGAGAGCTGAGGTGTATGGGAGGAGGAGGAGAGCTGAGGTGTATGGGGGAGGAGGAGAGCTGAGGTGTATGGGGAGGAGAGGTGAGCTGTATAGGGGAGGAGGAGCGCTGAGGTGTATGGGGGGAGGAGGAGAGAGCTGAGGTGTATGGGGAGAGGAGGAGAGCTGAGATGTTTGAGGGGGGAAGAGAGCTGAGGTGTATGGGGGGAGGAGAGCTGAGGTGTATGGGGGAGGAGGAGAGTTGAGGTGTAGGGGGAGGAGGAGAGCTGAGGTGTATGGGGGGAGGAGGAGGAGAGCTGAGGTGCATGGGGGGAAGCTGAGGTGTGGGGGGGGGAGGAGAGCTGAGGTGTATGGGGGGAGGTGGAGGAGAGCTGAGGTGTATGGGGAGGAGAGAGCTGAGGTGTATGGGGGAGGAGGAGAGCTGAGGTGTATGGGGGGAGGAGGAGGAGAGCTGAGGTGTATGGGGGAGGAGGACAGATGTTTATGGGGGAGGAGGAGAGCAGAGGTGTATGGGGGAGGAGGAGAGCTGAGGTGTATGGGGGAGGAGGACAGATGTTTATGGGGGAGGAGGAGAGCTGAGGTGTATGGGGGAGGAGAGAGCTGAGGTGTATGGGGGGAGGTGGAGGAGGGCTGAGGTGTATGGGGGAGTAGGGCTGAAGTTTATGGGGGAGGAGCTGAGGTGTATGGGGGGAGGGGGAGGAGGAGGAGATCTGAGGTGTATGGGGGAGAGGAGGAGAACTGAGGTGTATGGGGGGGAGGAGGAGGAGGAGAGCTGAGGTGTATGGGGGGAGGAGAGCTGAGGTGTATGGGGGGAGGAGAGAGCTGAGGTGTATGGGGGGAGGAGAGAACTGAGGTGTATGGGGGAGGAGGAGAACTGAGGTGTATGGGGGAGGAGAGCTGAGGTGTATGGGGGGAGTAGAGAGCTGAGGTATATGGGGGGGAGGAGGAGAGATCTGAGGTGTATGGAGGGAAAAGGAGAGATCTGAGGTGTATGGGGGGAGGAGGAGAGCTGAGGTGTATGGGGGGAGGAGGAAAGCTGAGGTGTATGGGGGGAGGAGAGAGTTGAGGTGTATGGGGGAGGAGTGGAGCTGAGGTGTATGGGGGAGGAGGAGAGATCTGAGGTGTATGGAGGGAAGAGGAGGAGAGATCTGAGGTGTATGCAGGGAAATGGAGAGATCTGAGGTGTATGGGGGGAGGAGGAGAGCTGAGGTGTATGGAGGGAGGAGGAGAGCTGAGGTGTATGGGGGGAGGAGGAGAGCTGAGGTGTAAGGGGAGAGGAGAGAGCTGAGGTGTATGGGGGGAGGAGGAGAGCTGAGGTGTATGGGGGGAGGAGGAGGAGAGCTGAGGTGTATGGGGGGGAGGAGGAGAGCTGAGGTGTTTGGGGGGAGGAGGAGAGCTGAGGTGTATGGGGGGAGGAGGAGAGCTGAGGTGTATGCGGGAGGAGGAGAGCTGAGGTGTATGGGGGGGAGGAGAGCTGAGGTGTATAGAGGGAGGAGGAGAGCTGAGGTGTATGGGGGGGAGGAGGAGAGCTGAGGTGTATGGGGGGAGGAGGAGGAGAGCTGAGGTGTATGGAGGAGGAGAGGAGAGCTGAGGTGTATGGGGGGAGGAGGAGAGCTGAGGTGTATGGGGGGGAGGAGGAGAGCTGAGGTGTATGGGGGGAGGAGGAGAGCTGAGGTGTATGGGGGGGAAAAGAGAGCTGAGGTGTATGGGGGGAGGAGGAGGAGAGCTGAGGTGTATAGAGGGAGGAGGAGAGCTGAGGTTTATGGGGGGGAGGAGAGAGCTGAGGTGTATGGGGGGAGGAGGAGAGCTGAGGTGTGTGGGGGGAGGAGAGCTGAGGTGTATGGGGGGAGGAGGAGAGCTGAGGTGTATGGGGGGAGAAGGAGGAGAGCTGAGATGTGTGGGGGGAGGCGGAGAGCTGAGGTGTGTGGGGGGAGGAGAGCTGAGGTGTATGGGGGGAGGAGGAGGAGGAGAGCTGAGGTGTATGGGGGGGGGGAGGAGAGCTGAGGTGTATGGGGGGAGGAGGAGGAGAGCTGAGGTGTATGGGGGAGGAGAGAGCTGAGGTGTATGGGGGGAGGAGGAGAGCTGAGGTGTATGGGGGAGGAGGAAAGCGGAAGGTGTATGGGGGAGGAGAGCTGAGGTGTATGGGGGGAGGAGGAGAGCTGAGGTGTATGGGGGAGGAGGAGAGCTGAGGTGTATGGAGGAGGAGGAGAGCTGAGGTGTATGGGGGAAGGAGGAGAGCTGAGGTGTATGGAGGGAGGAGGAGAGCTGAGGTGTATGGGGGGAGGAGAGAGCTGAGGTGTATGGGGGGAGGAGGAGGAGAGCTGAGGTGTATGGGGGAGGAGGAGAGCTGAGGTGTATGGGGGAGGAGGAGAGCTGAGGTGTATGGGGGGAGGAGGAGAGCTGAGGTGTATGGAGGGAGGAGGAGAGCTGAGGTGTATGGGGGAGGAGGAGAGCTGAGGTGTATGGGGGAGGAGAGAGCTGAGGTGTATGGGGGAGGAGGAGGAGGAGAGCTGAGGTGTATGGGGGAGGAGGAGGGCTGAGGTGTATGGGGAGAGGAGGAGAGCTGAGGTGTATGGAGGGAGGAGGAGAGCTGAGGTGTATGGGGGGGGGAGGAGGAGAGCTGAGGTGCATGGGGAGGAGGAGAGCTGAGGTGCGTGGTGGGAGGAGGAGAGCTGAGGTGTGTGAGGGGAGGAGGAGAGCTGAGGTGTGGGGGGAGGAGAGCTGAGGTGTATGGGGGGAGGAGGAGAGCTGAGGTGTATGGGGGGAGGAGGAGAGCTGAGGTGTGTGGTGGGAGGAGAGTTGAGGTGTATGGGGGAAGGAGGAGGAGAGCTGAGGTGTATGGGTGGGGGAGGAGGAGAGCTGAGGTGTATGGGTGGGGGAGGAGGAGAGCTGAGGTGTATGGGGGGAGGAGGAGAGCTGAGGTGTATGGGGGGAGGAGGAGAGCTGAGGTGTATGGGGGGGAGGAGGAGAGCTGAGGTGTATGGGGGAGGAGGAGAGCTGAGGTGTGGGGGGAGGAGGAGGAGAGCTGAGGTGTATGGGGGAGGAGAGCTGAGGTGTATGGGGGGAGAAGGAGGAGAGCTGAGGTGTAGGGGGGGAGGAGGAGGAGGAAAGCTGAGGTGTATGGGGGGAGGAGGAGGAGCGCTGAGGTGTATGAGGGGAGGAGAGAGCTGAGGTGTATGGGGGAGGAGGAGAGAGCTGAGGTGTATGCGGGGAGGAGGAGAGCTGAGGTGTATGGGGGGGGAGGAGGAGCGCTGAGGTGTATGAGGGGAGGAGAGAGCTGAGGTGTATGGGGGAGGAGGAGAGCTGAGGTGTATGGGGGGAGCAGAGCTGAGGTGTATGGGGGGGAGGAGGAGAGCTGAGGTGTATGGGGGGAGGTGGAGAGCTGAGGTGTATGGGGGAGGAGGAGAGCTGAGGTGTATGGGGTGAGGAGGAGGAGGGCTGAGGTGTATGGGGAGAAGAGGAGAGCTGAGGTGTATGGGGGGAGGAGGAGAGAGCTGAGGTGTTTGGGTGGAGGAGGAGAGCTGAGGTGTGTGGGGGGGAGGAGAGATGAGGTGTATGGGGGAGGAGGAGAGCTGAGATGTATGGGGAAGGAGGAGAGCTGAGGTGTATGGGAGGAGGAGGAGAGCTGAGGTGTATGGGGGAGGAGGAGAGCTGAGGTGTATGGGGAGGAGAGGTGAGCTGTATAGGGGAGGAGGAGCGCTGAGGTGTATGGGGGGAGGAGGAGAGCTGAGGTGTATGGGGAGAGGAGGAGAGCTGAGTGTGGGAGGAGGAGGAGAGCTGAGGTGTATGGGGGAGGAGGAGAACAGGTGTATGGAGGGAGGAGGAGAGCTGAGATGTTTGAGGGGGGAGGAGAGCTGAGGTGTTTAGGGGGACGAGAGCTGAGGTGTATGGGGGAGGAGGAGAGTTGAGGTGTAGGGGGAGGAGGAGAGCTGAGGTGTATGGGGGGAGGAGGAGGAGGAGAGCTGAGGTGCATGGGGGGAAGCTGAGGTGTGGGGGGGGGAGGAGAGCTGAGGTGTATGGGGGGAGGTGGAGGAGAGCTGAGGTGTATGGGGAGGAGAGAGCTGAGGTGTATGGGGGAGGAGAGCTGAGGTGTATGGGGGGAGGAGGAGAGCTGAGGTGTATGGGGGGAGGAGAGCTGAGGTGTATGGGGGGAGGTGGAGGAGAGCTGAGGTGTATGGCGAGGAGAGAGCTGAGGTGTACGGGGGAGGAGGAGAGCTGAGGTGTATGGGGGGAGGAGGAGGAGAGCTGAGGTGTATGGGGAGGAGAGAGCTGAGGTGTATGGGGGAGGAGGAGAGCTGAGGTGTATGGGGGAGGAGGGCAGATGTTTATGGGGGAGGAGCTGAGGTGTATGGGGGGGAGGAGGAGGAGAGCTGAGGTGTATGGGGGGAGGAGGAGAACTGAGGTGTATGGGGGGAGGAGGAGGAGAGCTGAGGTGTATGGGGGGAAGAGAGCTGAGGTGTATGGGGGGAGGAGAGAGCTGAGGTGTATGGGGGGAGGAGAGAGCTGAGGAGTATGGGGGAGGAGGAGAACTGAGGTGTATGGGGGAGGAGAGCTGAGGTGTATGGGGGGAGGAGGAGAGATCTGAGGTGTATGGAGGGAAAAGGAGAGATCTGAGGTGTATGGGGGGAGGAGGAGAGCTGAGGTGTATGGGGGGAGGAGGAGAGCTGAGGTGTATGGGGGGAGGAGAGAGCTGAGGTGTATGGGGGAGGAGTGGAGCTGAGGTGTATGGGGGAGGAGGAGAGATCTGAGGTGTATGGATGGAAGAGGAGGAGAGCTGAGGGGTATGGAGAGAAAAGGAGGAGAGCTGAGGTGTATGGGGGAGGAGGAGAGAGCTGTGGTGTATGAGGAGAGGAGAGCTGAGGTGTCTGGGGAGGAGAGGAGCAGAGGTATATGGGAGGAGTAATGAGCTGAGGTGTATAAGGAGGAGAGGTGTATGGGGGAGGAGGAGGAGAGCTGAGGTGTATGGGGGGAGAAGAGGAGCTGAGGTATATGGAGGGAGGAGAGAGCTGAGGTGAATGGGAGGAAGAGAGCTGAGGTGTAAAGGGAGGAGTGGAGCTGAGGTGTATGGGGGAGGAGAGGAGGTGTATGAGGGGAGGAGTGGAGCTGAAGTGTATGGAGGAGGAGAGCTGAGGCGTATGTAGGAAAGAGGAGAGCTGGTGTATGAGGGGAGGAGGAGAGCTGAGGTGTATGGGGGAGGAGGAGAGCTGAGGTGCCTGGGGAGGAGAGCTGAGGTGTATGGGGGAGGAGTGGAGCTGAGGTGTATGGGGGGAGGAGGAGAGATCTGAGGTGTATGGAGGGAAGAGGAGGAGAGCTGAGGCGTATGTAGGGAAGAGGAGAGCTGGTGTATGAGGGGAGGAGGAGAGCTGAGGTGTATGGGGGAGGAGGAGAGCTGAGGTGCCTGGGGAGGAGAGCTGAGGTGTATGGGGGAGGAGAGAGCTGAGGTTAATGGGGGCAGGAGTGGAGCTGAGGTGTATGGGGGGAGGAGGAGAGATCTGAGGTGTATGGAGGGAAGAGGAGGAGAGATCTGAGGTGTATGGAGGGAAGAGGAGAGCTGAGGTGTATGGGGGAGGAGGAGAGAGCTGAGGTGTCTGGGAGGAGAGGAGCAGAGGTGTATGGGGTTAGGAGAAGGAGAGCTGAGGTACATGGGAGGAGGAATGAGCTGAGGTGTATAAGGAGGAGAGGAGAGGTGTATGGGGTTAGGAGGAGGAGAGCTGAGGTGTATCGGGGGAGAAGAGGAGGTGAGGTATATGGAGGGAGGAGAGAGCTGAGGTGAATGGGAGGAGGAGGAGAGCTGAGGTGTAAAGGGGGGAGTGGAGCTGAGGTGTATGAGGGGAGGAGTGGAGCTGATGTGTATGGAGGAGGAGAGCTGAGGTGCCTGGGGAGGAGAGCTGAGGTGTATGGGGGAGGAGGAGAGCTGAGGTGTATGGAGGAGGAGAGCTGAGGTGCCTGGGGAGGAGAGCTAAGGTGTATGGGGGAGGAGGAGAGCTGAGGTGTATGGGGGAGGAGAGCTAAGGTGTATGGGGTTGGAGGAGAGCTGAGGTATGGAGGAGGAGGAGGAGAGCTGAGGTGTATGGGAGAGGAATGAGCTGAGGTGTATGGGGGAGGAGGAGTAGAGCTGATCTGTATGGGGAGTGATGTGGAAACCTGTCTAGAAAGTGTTAGGATAACCTCAGAAGGTTTCACACGTTTGCCAGTTTTGATCACATCAGGAAGTCGATAGATCGGAGACCAGAGCGCACAATCCGGCTCTGTCCTGTACAATTCTTGTCTGGTCTCAGATCTCCGGTCACAAGTCTTTATTACAACCACAGAGATAAGAAATGTGGGAGGAATGGCAGCTTATGTTACATTACCTAAGAGAGAAGATATTTACGTTTGGAAAAACAAAGTCGTAAATTAAGGATTCTGTCAAATTCCTTTCACACTGTTCCTACCCAGATTACTAGACTTGCAAAGACAAGGGGATGTGTAACAGACAGCTCTATATAAGAGTCAGCGCCCTGTGTTATTGATTTTATGGATAACACTTGTTACGTGTTACGGAACCACTCAGCACCCAGAATATGTTGTGCAGTTATATGTATATATAATAGGTTCCATGTGAGATGCATGTCCCTAATGCATCAGTCCACAGGCTGCATCCCTGGGCAGAGGGGACACGATATTCTCCTTTTGTCCCCCCCCCCATCTTTGTAATTCCCACAGTAAATATCGGCAGGCTCCGGCCACCTGCGGCTATTGTAATGTATGTCTGGCCTGCCACTTTTCTATTGGCCTGCCCTCTGTATCTGTGTTATATATTCTGTGTCCTGTGAGTAAAGTGTTGTCAGACTGGGAATACGTGGAGAAGCAGTGATCTTTTATATGCACCCATGTAACCAAGCAATTCCAGCCAGCGTCCTTCATTCAGACTCCAGCCAAAGCAGAGTGGACCTCCTGAAACACGGGGTGGTACTGAAAAAGGTACCCCAGCTTGGTAGACCCCGTTACAACACTAAATACTAAAACCCAGAATTATCAGAGATCTAGAGGGAGATGTAATCATAAAGTATAAATATTTCCCACAACACTTCCTCCCTTTTATTATTACAGACATTTATCCAGCAGATACTTCCCTGTGCTATGAGAGCCTGGAGGGGATGAATCCCGCTCACTGACAGATACCTTGTTTGTAAATCTTATCATAACAAATCTACCAGTTCTATCGGTTACATACACTAGTAATATCAACATTCAAGTAATGAAAGGGTGAATGTGTATACTCTTACTCCCTGTCCCCATCTCCACTATGAGGTCCACCATTCAGGGCGATTGTCTGCAGCTCATTTATATAGGGAATGTATGGGGACAGTATTTATATCTAGGTCACCATGCAAAAGTGTGAAGGTAGCAGGCGTAAGGCATGCTGAGGTGCAGGCAGGGCCAGCTGTCACAATAATGTATAAAATAGAGAAGGATTTTTCATTTTCCCTGTTATCACGCACGCTGTGGGCTCTGACCCCTCCTTCTCTCTTTGCTGCTACTGTGTGTGTGAATTCTAAACCACTCTTTCCCTCTCCCCACAAGAGTTTTTACGACCTGTGTAGCTGCAGTAGACCATACTCCCATCTAGTACCAGCTAGAACTGGTATAGTCTCTCTCAAAGGACCTGAGGTTCTTTGTTCTATTATAGTGAGATATTGGGCCACTGATTTGGGCTAGAAAAATAAGAAGTCCATACTGCGAATTTCCATTAGTAGATCTGTAAACCACTGTAAGCGCTAGCAGCTAAACACGAGTACAAAGTGCAGATTTCTCCAGAACTGTGTGGAACAACTACACTGTGTTCCAAATTATTATGCACAAAGAGTTTAGGAGTGATAAGGTTAGAATTTTTTTTGTCTTTCATTTAAACTCATTGATGGTAATGTGTGTCAGGGCTCTTTATATCACTGCACTGTAGGTTCCAGAGGAGAACAATTAATAAGAGGATTTTCTGCATATATTGTCCATCATAAAATATGTCTGTTATGTTTGCTAATGACAGGTGTTATGAAGGCAATCCAGAAACACAGTGTGCTTAGCGATCAGAGCGCACACAGTGATCTGACAAATACCCAAAAATACAAGAACGAGCTCTGAGACGTGGAAACTCTGTAGACTGCACACCTGATCCTATCCTAAACACAACTAAAAGCGGCTGTGGATAGCGCCTAACAACTACCTAGGCAACTCGGCACAGCCTAAGAAACTAGCTAGCCTCAAGATAGAAAAATAGGCCTGACTTGCCCCAGAGAAATTCCCCAAAGGAAAAGGCAGCCCCCCACATATAATGACTGTGAGTAAGATGAAAAGACAAAACGTAGGGATGAAATAGATTCAGCAAAGTGGGGCCCGATATTCTAGGACAGAGCGAGGACAGTAAAGCGAACTTTGCAGTCTACAAAAAACCCTAAAGCAAAACCACGCAAAGGGGGCAAAAAAACCCACCGTGCCGAACTAACGGCACGGCGGTACACCCTTTGCGTCTCAGAGCTTCCAGCAAAACAAAAGACAAGCTGAACAGAAAAAAAGCAACAAAAAAGCAAAAAGCACTTAGCTATACAGAGCAGCAGGTCACAGGAACAATCAGGAGAAGCTCAGATCCAACACTGAAACATTGACAAGGAGCAAGGATAGCAGCATCAGGCGGAGTTAAGTAATGAAGCAGTTAACGAGCTCACCAGAACACCTGAGGGAGGAAGCTCAGAAGCTGCAGTACCACTTGTGACCACAGGAGTGAATTCAGCCACAGAATTCACAACAGTACCCCCCCCTTGAGGAGGGGTCACCGAACCCTCACCAGAGCCCCCAGGCCGACCAGGATGAGCCGCATGAAAGGCACGAACAAGATCGGAAGCATGAACATCAGAGGCAAAAACCCAGGAATTATCTTCCTGAGCATAACCCTTCCATTTAACCAGATACTGGAGTTTCCGTCTAGAAACACGAGAATCCAAAATCTTCTCCACAATATAATCCAATTCCCCCTCCACCAAAACCGGGGCAGGAGGCTCAACAGATGGAACCATAGGTGCCACGTATCTCCGCAACAACGACCTATGGAATACATTATGTATGGAAAAGGAGTCTGGGAGGGTCAAACGAAAAGACACAGGATTGAGAACCTCAGAAATCCTATACGGACCAATAAAACGAGGTTTAAATTTAGGAGAGGAAACCTTCATAGGAATATGACGAGAAGATAACCAAACCAGATCCCCAACACGAAGTCGGGGACCCACACGGCGTCTGCGATTAGCGAAAAGTTGAGCTTTCTCCTGGGACAAGATCAAATTGTCCACTACCTGAGTCCAGATCTGCTGCAACCTATCCACCACAGAATCCACACCAGGACAGTCCGAAGACTCAACCTGTCCTGAAGAGAAACGAGGATGGAACCCAGAATTGCAAAAAAATGGAGAAACCAAGGTAGCCGAGCTGGCCCGATTATTAAGGGCGAACTCAGCCAACGGCAAAAAGGACACCCAATCATCCTGGTCTGCAGAAACAAAACATCTCAGATATGTTTCCAAGGTCTGATTGGTTCGTTCGGTCTGGCCATTAGTCTGAGGATGGAAAGCCGAGGAAAAGGATAGGTCAATGCCCATCCTACCACAAAAGGCTCGCCAAAACCTTGAAACAAACTGGGAACCTCTGTCAGAAACAATATTCTCAGGAATGCCATGCAACCGAACCACATGCTGAAAGAACAAAGGTACCAAATCAGAGGAGGAAGGCAATTTAGCCAAGGGCACCAGATGGACCATTTTAGAAAAGCGATCACAGACCACCCAAATGACTGACATCTTTTGAGAAACGGGAAGGTCAGAAATGAAATCCATCGAAATATGTGTCCAAGGCCTCTTTGGGACTGGCAAGGGCAAAAGCAACCCACTGGCACGAGAACAGCAGGGCTTAGCCCTAGCACAAATCCCACAGGACTGCACAAAAGTACGTACATCCCGTAACAGAGATGGCCACCAGAAGGATCTAGCCACTAACTCTCTGGTACCAAAGATTCCAGGATGACCAGCCAACACCGAACAATGAAGTTCAGAGATAAGTTTATTAGTCCACCTATCAGGGACGAACAGTTTCTCTGCTGGACAACGATCAGGTTTATTCGCCTGAAATTTTTGCAGCACCCGCCGCAAATCAGGGGAGATGGCAGACACAATGACTCCTTCCTTGAGGATACCCGCTGGCTCAGATAAACCCGGAGAGTCGGGCACAAAACTCCTAGACAGAGCATCCGCCTTCACATTTTTAGAGCCCGGAAGGTACGAAATCACAAAGTCGAAGCGGGCAAAAAATAACGACCAACGGGCCTGTCTAGGATTCAAGCGCTTGGCAGACTCGAGATAAGTCAAGTTCTTATGATCAGTCAATACCACCACGCGATGCTTAGCTCCTTCAAGCCAATGACGCCACTCCTCGAATGCCCACTTCATGGCCAGCAACTCTCGATTGCCCACATCATAATTACGCTCAGCGGGCGAAAACTTCCTGGAAAAGAAAGCACATGGTTTCATCACTGAGCAATCAGAACCTCTCTGTGACAAAACCGCCCCTGCTCCAATCTCAGAAGCATCAACCTCGACCTGGAACGGAAGAGAAACATCTGGCTGACACAACACAGGGGCAGAACAAAAACGACGCTTCAACTCCTGAAAAGCTTCCACAGCAGCAGAAGACCAATTAACCAAATCAGCACCCTTCTTGGTCAAATCGGTCAATGGTTTGGCAATGCTAGAAAAATTACAGATGAAGCGACGATAAAAATTAGCAAAGCCCAGGAACTTTTGCAGACTTTTCAGAGATGTCGGCTGAATCCAATCCTGGATGGCTTGGACCTTAACTGGATCCATCTCGATAGTAGAAGGGGTAAAGATGAACCCCAAAAATCAAACTTTCTGCACACCGAAGAGACACTTTGATCCCTTCACAAACAAAGAGTTAGCACGCAGGACCTGAAAAACCATTCTGACCTGCTTCACATGAGACTCCCAATCATCTGAGAAGATCAAAATGTCATCCAAGTAAACAATCAGGAATTTATCCAGATACTCACGGAAGATGTCATGCATAAAAGACTGAAACACAGATGGAGCATTGGCAAGTCCGAACGGCATCACTAGATACTCAAAATGACCCTCGGGCGTATTGAATGCAGTTTTCCATTCATCTCCTTGCCTGATTCTCACCAGATTATACGCACCACGAAGATCTATCTTAGTGAACCAACTAGCCCCCTTAATCCGAGCAAACAAGTCAGATAACAATGGCAAGGGATACTGAAATTTAACAGTGATCTTATTAAGAAGGCGGTAATCAATACACGGTCTCAGCGAACCATCCTTCTTGGCTACAAAGAAGAACCCTGCTCCCAGTGGTGATGACGATGGGCGAATATGTCCCTTCTCCAGGGATTCCTTCACATAACTGCGCATAGCGGCGTGTTCGGGCACGGATAAATTAAATAATCGACCTTTAGGGAATTTACTACCAGGAATCAAATTGATAGCACAATCACAATCCCTATGCGGAGGTAGAGCATCGGACTTGGGCTCTTCAAATACATCCTGATAATCAGACAAGAACTCTGGGACCTCAGAAGGGGTGGATGACGAAATCGACAAAAATGGAACATCACCATGTACCCCCTGACAACCCCAGCTGGATACCGACATGGAATTCCAATCCAATACTGGATTATGGGTTTGTAGCCATGGCAACCCCAACACGACCACATCATGCAGATTATGCAACACCAGAAAGCGAATAACTTCCTGATGTGCAGGAGCCATGCACATGGTCAGCTGGGCCCAGTATTGAGGTTTATTCTTGGCCAAAGGCGTAGCATCAATTCCTCTCAATGGAATAGGACACCGCAAAGGCTCCAAGAAAAACCCACAACGCTTAGCATATTCCAAATCCATCAGATTCAGGGCAGCGCCCGAATCCACAAACGCCATAACAGAAAACGACGACAAAGAGCATATCAAGGTAATGGACAGAAGGAATTTGGACTGTACAGTACCAATGACGGCAGACCTAGCGGACCGCTTAGTGCGCTTAGGACAATCAGAAATAGCATGAGTGGAATCACCACAGTAGAAACACAGACCATTCAGACGTCTGTGTTCTTGCCGTTCAACTCTAGTCATAGTCCTATCGCACTGCATAGGCTCAGGTTTAACCTCAGGCAGTACCGCCAAATGGTGCACAGATTTACGCTCGCGCAAGAGTCGACCGATCTGAATGGCCAAAGACAAAGACTCATTCAAACCAGCAGGCATAGGAAATCCCACCATGACATCCTTAAGAGCCTCAGAGAGACCCTTTCTGAACAAAGCTGCCAGCGCAGATTCATTCCACTGAGTGAGTACTGACCATTTCCTAAATTTCTGACAATATACTTCTATATCATCCTGACCCTGGCACAAAGCCAGCAAATTTTTCTCAGCCTGATCCACTGAATTAGGCTCATCGTACAGCAATCCGAGCGCCAGGAAAAACGCATCGACACTACTCAATGCAGGGTCTCCTGGCGCAAGAGAAAATGCCCAGTCTTGAGGGTCGCCGCGCAAAAAAGAAATAATAATCAAAACCTGTTGAATAGGATTACCAGAAGAATGAGGTTTCAAGGCCAGAAATAGCTTACAATTATTTTTGAAACTTAGAAACTTAGTTCTATCTCCAAAAAACAAATCAGGAATAGGAATTCTTGGTTCTAACATAGATTTCTGATCAATAGTATCTTGAATTTTTTGTACATTTATAACGAGATTATCCATTGAAGAGCACAGACCCTGAATATCCATGTCCACACCTGTGTCCAGAATCACCCAAATGTCTAGGGGAAAAAAAAAAAGTGAACACAGAGCAGAAAAAAAAAAAAAAAAATGATGTCAGAACTTTTTCTTTCCCTCTATTGAGAATCATTAGTTTGGCTCCTTGTACTGTTATGTTTGCTAATGACAGGTGTTATGAAGGAAATCCAGAAACACAGTGTGCTTAGCGATCAGAGCGCACACAGTGATCTGACAAATACCCAAAAATACAAGAACGAGCTCTGAGACGTGGAAACTCTGTAGACTGCACACCTGATCCTATCCTAAACACAACTAAAAGCGGCTGTGGATTGCGCCTAACAACTACCTAGGCAACTCGGCACAGCCTAAGAAACTAGCCAGCCTGAAGACAGAAAAATAGGCCTGACTTGCCCCAGAGAAATTCCCCAAAGGAAAAGGCAGCCCCCCACATATAATGACTGTGAGTAAGATGAAAAGACAAAACGTAGGGATGAAATAGATTCAGCAAAGTGGGGCCCGATATTCTAGGACAGAGCGAGGACAGTAAAGCGAACTTTGCAGTCTACAAAAAACCCTAAAGCAAAACCACGCAAAGGGGGCAAAAAAAACCCACCGTGCCGAACTAACGGCACGGCGGTACACCCTTTGCGTCTCAGAGCTTCCAGCAAAACAAAAGACAAGCTGGACAGAAAAAAAGCAACAAAAAAGCAAAAAGCACTTAGCTATACAGAGCAGCAGGTCACAGGAACAATCAGGAGAAGCTCAGATCCAACACTGAAACATTGACAAGGAGCAAGGATAGCAGCATCAGGCGGAGTTAAGTAATGAAGCAGTTAACGAGCTCACCAGAACACCTGAGGGAGGAAGCTCAGAAGCTGCAGTACCACTTGTGACCACAGGAGTGAATTCAGCCACAGAATTCACAACATATGTCCACAGTTACCTAGTTGAAGGTTTATTAGTGTGTTATTAATGCGTTATATATAGTGCATATAAGATGCTAATAATTACCGGGTGTGTCACAGTAAAGGTCTCCTGAATATGTCCACAGTTACTGGTTGTATCGCAGTCAAGATCTCCTGAATAAGTGCACAGCGGTGATGCGTTCAACCGCTTTACTTCCAAAGAATTCCACGCTAGTTGCCGGCGAGGTAAAGTGAAGCTGCAAGACCTCGCGTGACGTCACATACACGTGATGTTACACGTGAACGGCTAACGAAGTGCACACAGTACCGAAAAGGATCTCTCCAACGCGTTTCGGAGTCGGCGGACTCCTTCCTCAGGGATCATCCCTGAGGAAGGAGTCCGCCGACTCCGAAACAGCTTCACTGCACCTCGCCGGCAACTAGCGTGTGGGAGCGCAGGCTCACGCTGAAGACCCAGGAGCACCATCGGTGAGGTAAGGGGTGACTGTCACCGGCCGGGACAGGTTTTTTACACCCTTTCCTCGCACATTCTTTGGAAGTAAAGCGGTTGAACGCATCACCGCTGTGCACTTATTCAGGAGATCTTGACTGCGATACAACCGGTAACTGTGGACATATTCAGGAGACCTTTACTGTGACACACCCGGTAATTATTAGCATCTTATATGCACTATATATAACGCATTAATAACACACTAATAAACCTTCAACTAGGTAACTGTGGACATATTTTATGATGGACAATATATGCAGAAAATCCTCTTATTAATTGTTCTCCTCTGGAACCTACAGCGCAGATATATATATATATATATATATATGTATATGATCATTGGTGTTTTTTCACTCTACATCGGACATTTTTTGTAGTTATGTCCGTTTATCTGCAGCAGTAGAATTACCAGTACAAATATATACTTTGTGTGCAGCGCCCGTAGTCGCTTTTATATACTCTTTATATCACTCAAAGCAATTGCAGATACCTGTGCACATTAGTTTGGCAGATGTGTCCAAATAAAGGCAAGACGACTTAAGAAGGCTGTTCCACATTATTAAGCAACTATATTTTTGGCCAAAATGGGAAAGATAAAGGATGTGTCTGCTGCTGAGAAGCAACAAACTGTGGAGTATTTAGGTCAAGGCATTACTACAATCAACATTGCCAAGACACTTCATCGTGATCATCGCACAATCAAGAAGTATGTAGCTGATTCCCAGCACACACGTGTGCGTGCTGATAAGGAAAAATTGAGGACTCTTTCTAACAGGCCATTGCGTAAGGTTAAAAGAGCAGCTGCAAAAATGCCTCGTCATAGCAGCCGACAAGTTTGTGAAGCTGCTGGTGCCTCCAACGTCTCCAGAACAACAAGATGCAGGGTCCTTCAGAGGATTGCAGCTGTGCGTAAGCCATCCTGTCGACCACGTCTCTCCACTGCATACAAGCAGAAACGGCTCCAGTGGGCCAAACGATATATGAAGACTGACTTCCAAACTGTTTTGCTCACCGATGAGTGTCGTGCAACGCTCGATGGTCCAGATGGATGGAGTGGAGGATGGCTGGTTGATGGACACCCCATGAAAACACGGCTAAGGCGCCAACAAGGAGGAGGTGGAGTCATGTTTGGGGCTGGAATCATGGGGAGAGAGATTGTCGGCCCCTCTATGATCCCTGAAGGGGTAAAGATGAACTCCATAATCTATGTGGAGTTTCTAAAACAACACTTCCTGCCATGGTTCAAGAGGAAGAACCGCGCTTTCTGCAGCAAGATCATTTTCATGCACGATTATGCACCGTCTCATGCTGCAAAAAACACATCTGCATCTCTGGCTGCTATGGGCATAAAAGAGGACAAACTAATGGTGCGGCCACCATCTTCCCCTGACCCCAACCCCATTGAGAACCTCTGGAGCATTATCAAATAGGAGTGTCTATGATGGCGGGAGGCAGTTCACATCTAAGCAACAGCTCTGGGAGGGTATTCTGTCCACATGCAAAACAATTGAAGCAGAAACCATCTTAAAACTGACAAATTCAATGGATGAGAGAGTTCAGAAGCTTCTTTCAAACAAGGGGACCTATGTGCAAATGTAACTTCACCTAGAATAAAGTTTTCACTTGAAAACTGTTTGATTTCATTTTGTAATAAGCTGATGATGCTTATAACTTCACAATTGACCTTTTTTTTTTGTTCAAAATTAAATAAAAAAGGTTGAAAACTCTGCTGTGCATAATAATTTGGAACATGCATTTTGAGTGTTTATTTTTTTTTTAAAAGATACTGTTTTCATAGGCAGTTTGTTGCAAAACATTGCAATTATACTAGAATAGTAGATGACTGGAAAATAACAATGACTGCAATTCAGATAGGTAATTTAGAGAAAATATGAGGAAATATTATTTGCATAATAATTTGGAACACTGTGTAGTATGAATTTGGTATCAATAGAAAGCTAATTTTAATATAAGATGAATGATGGGTGTGCTGTGACTCTGGCATGTTCTGAAGCCAAGATATCTATCTATATAATCGTCTAAGGGGTTCTTCCGTCTGCTTGCCTCTCACAAAAATCCCGCGTCATTAATTGGTCGCAAATTGGCCCCTCCCTACTCTCCGCCAGTCAGTGCCCCCTCCCTACTCCCCTCCAGTCAGTGCCAATGTGTCGCCCCATCCCGGACAAACTTTTTACTATTGATGCTATTGACGCAGTCCAGCCGCGAATTGACGCAGGATTTGAACCACGCTTCGCTGACTGGTCGCACACGGCCGGCCGTGACCAATCAGCGATATTGGCATTGGATTTAAACACCACTTCGGTGAAATGGGACATTTGGGCTCCACCCACCAGCCTGGTTAGCCTGAAATGATCTGAGCACATGTGTTACTTTCTGTTTTAATCCGTTTTTTTGTAATTGCTTTGTACATACTTTATCTCATATTGTACCATCTTTATATGCCTTTTATAAACACTGCCTAATCTTTTATGGAGTAAAATATATAAATTACTAGCTTTGTTCTCTTGCTCTAAAACATACCCCAAGTCTTCTGAAGTTAATTACTAGTGATGAGCGGATATAGTAACATAACATATAGTAACATAGTTAGTAAGGCCGAAAAAAGACATTTGTCCATCCAGTTCAGCCTATATTCCATCATAATAAATACCCAGATCTACGTCCTTCTACAGAACCTAATAATTGTATGATACAATATTGTTCTGCTCCAGGAAGACATCCAGGCCTCTCTTGAACCCCTCGACTGAGTTCGCCATCACCACCTCCTCAGGCAAGCAATTCCAGATTCTCACTGCCCTAACAGTAAAGAATCCTCTTCTATGTTGGTGGAAAAACCTTCTCTCCTCCAGACGCAAAGAATGCCCCCTTGTGCCCGTCACCTTCCTTGGTATAAACAGATCCTCAGCGAGATATTTGTATTGTCCCCTTATATACTTATACATGGTTATTAGATCGCCCCTCAGTCGTCTTTTTTCTAGACTAAATAATCCTAATTTCGCTAATCTATCTGGGTATTGTAGTTCTCCCATCCCCTTTATTAATTTTGTTGCCCTCCTTTGTACTCTCTCTAGTTCCATTATATCCTTCCTGAGCACCGGTGCCCAAAACTGGACACAGTACTCCATGTGCGGTCTAACTAGGGATTTGTACAGAGGCAGTATAATGCTCTCATCATGTGTATCCAGACCTCTTTTAATGCACCCCATGATCCTGTTTGCCTTGGCAGCTGCTGCCTGGCACTGGCTGCTCCAGGTAAGTTTATCATTAACTAGGATCCCCAAGTCCTTCTCCCTGTCAGATTTACCCAGTGGTTTCCCGTTCAGTGTGTAATGGTGATATTGATTCCTTCTTCCCATGTGTATAACCTTACATTTATCATTGTTAAACCTCATCTGCCACCTTTCAGCCCAAGTTTCCAACTTATCCAGATCCATCTGTAGCAGAATACTATCTTCTCTTGTATTAACTGCTTTACATAGTTTTGTATCATCTGCAAATATCGATATTTTACTGTGTAAACCTTCTACCAGATCATTAATGAATATGTTGAAGAGAACAGGTCCCAATACTGACCCCTGCGGTACCCCACTGGTCACAGCGACCCAGTTAGAGACTATACCATTTATAACCACCCTCTGCTTTCTATCACTAAGCCAGTTACTAACCCATTTACACACATTTTCCCCCAGACCAAGCATTCTCATTTTGTGTACCAACCTCTTGTGCGGCACGGTATCAAACGCTTTGGAAAAATCGAGATATACCACGTCCAATGACTCACCGTGGTCCAGTCTATAGCTTACCTCTTCATAAAAACTGATTAGATTGGTTTGACAGGAGCGATTTCTCATAAACCCATGCTGATATGGAGTTAAACAGTTATTCTCATTGAGATAATCCAGAATAACATCCCTCAGAAACCCTTCAAATATTTTACCAACAATAGAGGTTAGACTTACTGGCCTATAATTTCCAGGTTCACTTTTAGAGCCCTTTTTGAATATTGGCACCACATTTGCTATGCGCCAGTCCTGCGGAACAGACCCTGTCGCTATAGAGTCACTAAAAATAAGAAATAATGGTTTATCTATTACATTACTTAGTTCTCTTAGTACTCGTGGGTGTATGCCATCCGGACCCGGAGATTTATCTATTTTAATCTTATTTAGCCGGTTTCGCACCTCTTCTTGGGTTAGATTGGTGACCCTTAATATAGGGTTTTCATTGTTTCTTGGGATTTCACCTAGCATTTCATTTTCCACCGTGAATACCGTGGAGAAGAAGGTGTTTAATATGTTAGCTTTTTCCTCGTCATCTACAACCATTCTTTCCTCACTATTTTTTAAGGGGCCTACATTTTCAGTTTTTATTCTTTTACTATTGATATAGTTGAAGAACAGTTTGGGATTAGTTTTACTCTCCTTAGCAATGTGCTTCTCTGTTTCCTTTTTGGCAGCTTTAATTAGTTTTTTAGATAAAGTATTTTTCTCCCTATAGTTTTTTAGAGCTTCAATGGTGCCATCCTGCTTTAGTAGTGCAAATGCTTTCTTTTTACTGTTAATTGCCTGTCTTACTTCTTTGTTTAGCCACATTGGGTTTTTCCTATTTCTAGTCCTTTTATTCCCACAAGGTATAAACCGCTTACACTGCCTATTTAGGATGTTCTTAAACATTTCCCATTTATTATCTGTATTCTCATTTCTGAGGATATTGTCCCAGTCTACCAGATTAAGGGCATCTCTAAGCTGGTCAAACTTTGCCTTCCTAAAGTTCAGTGTTTTTGTGACTCCCTGACAAGTCCCCCTAGTGAAAGACAGGTGAAACTGCACAATATTGTGGTCGCTATTTCCTAAATGCCCAACCACCTGCAGATTTGTTATTCTGTCAGGTCTATTAGATAGTATTAGGTCTAAAAGTGCTGCTCCTCTGGTTGGATTCTGCACCAATTGTGAAAGATAATTTTTCTTGGTTATTAGTAGAAACCTGTTGCCTTTATGGGTTTCACAGGTTTCTGTTTCCCAGTTAATATCCGGGTAGTTAAAGTCCCCCATAACCAGGACCTCATTATGGGTTGCAGCTTCATCTATCTGCTTTAGAAGTAGACTTTCCATGCTTTCTGTTATATTTGGGGGTTTGTAACAGACCCCAATGAGAATTTTGTTACCATTTTTCCCTCCATGAATTTCGACCCATATGGACTCGACATCCTCATTCCCTTCGCTAATATCCTCCCTTAAAGTGGACTTTAGACAAGACTTTACATAGAGACAAACCCCTCCTCCTCTCCGATTTTTACGATCCTTTCTAAACAGACTGTAACCCTGTAAGTTAACTGCCCAGTCATAGCTTTCATCTAACCATGTCTCGGTTATTCCCACTATGTCAAAGTTACCTGTAGATATTTCTGCTTCTAGTTCTTCCATCTTGTTTGTCAGGCTTCTGGCGTTTGCGAGCATGCAGTTTAGAGGATTTTGTTTTGTTCCAATCTCCTCACTGTGGATTGTTTTAGAAATGTTCTTACCTCCCTTCTGAGTATGTTTTCCTGGGTCGTCTTTGTTCGAGTCTAATGTTTTTCTTCCCGTCCCCTCTTCTTCTAGTTTAACGCCCTCCTGATGAGTGTAGCGAGTCTTCTGGCGAATGTGTGTTTCCCAGGTTTGTTGAGGTGTAGTCCGTCTCTGGCGAGGAGTCCATCATACCAGTAATTCACACCGTGGTCCAGGAATCCAAATCCTTGTTGTCTGCACCATCGTCTTAGCCAGTTGTTTGCATCAAGGATCCTGTTCCATCTCCTGGTGCCATGCCCGTCTACTGGAAGGATAGAAGAAAAAACTACCTGTGCATCCAGTTCCTTTACTTTCTTCCCCAACTCTTCAAAGTCCTTGCAGATTGTCGGTAGGTCCTTCCTTGCCGTGTCATTGGTGCCAACATGTATCAGAAGAAATGGGTGGACGTCCTTGGAGCTGAAGAGCTTTGGTATCCTATCGGTCACATCCTTGATCATCGCACCTGGAAGGCAGCATACTTCTCTTGCAGTTATGTCCGGTCTGCAGATGGCTGCTTCGGTGCCTCTCAGTAGTGAGTCTCCCACCACCACCACTCTTCGTTGCTTCTTGGCTGTACTTTTTGCTGTCACTTGTTGCTGTGTGCCCTTTTCTTTTTTGCTTGCTGGTATTGCTTCATTCTTAGGTGTGCCATCTTCATCCTCTACAAAGATTTGATATCGGTTCTTCAGTTGTGTGGTTGGTGATTTCTCCATGGTCTTCTTGCTTCTTTTGGTCACATGCTTCCACTCATCTGCTTTTGGAGGTTCTCTGACACTTTTTGCACCTTCTGTGACCAGTAGAGATGCTTCTGTTCTGTCTAGAAAGTCTTCATTCTCTTTGATGAGTTTCAAAGTTGCTATTCTTTCTTCCAGACCCCGCACCTTTTCTTCTAAAAGGGCCACTAGTCTACACTTCTGACAGGTGAAATTGGATTCTTCTTCTGGTCGATCTGTGAACATGTAGCACATGCTGCAGCTCACCATGTAGGTTGTCACATCTGCCATGTTGCTCCTAGATCCTGCTGACTTGCTGTGTGTTTTCCTTCTTGTGTAATCTACTCAGCCAAGCTCTCTTGCAATAATGTCCTACAGGCAAAAATTCTTTGGTGATGCTTTCGAAGCAGCTGGTCCCGGCTGTACCCAACGATCTTCTAGCTTAGGGAGACTTCGCTTCTCCCAGAAGGCACCTGGAATATGCAAATTAGCCTCCTAAAGCTTGAATCCCTGGTTTGGTGATGCTTTCGAAGCAGCTGGTCCCGGCTGTACCCAACGATCTTCTAGCTTAGGGAGACTTCGCTTCTCCCAGAAGGCACCTGGAATATGCAAATTAGCCTCCTAAAGCTTGAATCCCTGGTTTGGTGATGCTTTCGAAGCAGCTGGTCCCGGCTGTACCCAACGATCTTCTAGCTTAGGGAGACTTCGCTTCTCCCAGAAGGCACCTGGAATATGCAAATTAGCCTCCTGAAGCTTGAATCCCTGGTTTGGTGATGCTTTCGAAGCAGCTGGTCCCGGCTGTACCCAACGATCTTCTAGCTTAGGGAGACTTCGCTTCTCCCAGAAGGCACCTGGAATATGCAAATTAGCCTCCTAAAGCTTGAATCCCTGGTTTGGTGATGCTTTCGAAGCAGCTGGTCCCGGCTGTACCCAACGATCTTCTAGCTTAGGGAGACTTCGCTTCTCCCAGAAGGCACCTGGAATATGCAAATTAGCCTCCTGAAGCTTGAATCCCTGGTTTATACTCGTTACTCGAGATTTCTCGAGCATGCTCGGGAGTCCTCCGAGTATTTTTTAGTGCTTGGAGATTTCGTTTTTCTTGCCGCAGCTGAATGATTTACATCTGTTAGCCAGCATAAGTACATGTGGGGGTTGCCTGGTTGCTAGGGAATCCCCGAGCATGCTGGAGAAATCTCGAGTAACGAGTATATTCGCTCATCACTATTAATTACGCTACTAAATTGGGTTGGCTCTGAACCCCTCTCTGTGAGCAATCTGAGCTGGTGGCAGCAAAGTGTGTTCTGGGCTAGGCAGGTGAGCTGGCAGCACGGAACGGGGTTATATAAGTTATTGTCTGGCTGCGGCCTGAGCATTTATAATTCCCTCGCTGCAGCGTACCTGCTAGCCAGTCCACAGTGAAGCGACCCATCCGGCGACTAATTTTCCCAGGTGTAGTTCCTTGACTGACCTGAGGGTAAGGGGGCGCCGGAGAGCTGCAAGTTCCAAAGCGGAACTGGAAAGCAGGATATACATAAATCCCTGCAGTTCGTGATATTGTAGCAGCAGTGGGATAACTAAAATAAGCCCCTGCGGTAAATTGATAAGTCAATAGCCTTGTTTGCGTTTTCATCACATTGTAGCAGTCCTGAGTCCTGAGACAATTGTATGTACTGGTGATTATCCCCTACCCTTCTCTTCGTTTTTCTTTCCTATCTTTTATTTGGCAACCATGGCTGCGATGAGAGAAGAGTGGTATAAGTAGCTTAAGAAGGACGCTCTTATTGCCCTCTGCGGGGTGTGGTGGATTGATGTCACAAACAAAAACAAAGACCAACTGGTCACGGCTCTCGTGCAACGGGAAAACGGCCAGAGGCTGCAGAAGCCAGCACAAGCAGAGGTGGTGCTGCAGCAGGGGTCCAACCACTGAATATCGTCCCTACTAGCAATCAGGGCGAATTGGACCCCCACCTTCTGACGGCCTTGGAACTCCTCGCTATCGACCGTGAGGGACGTCTGCAGCTGATCCAGCAGTACCGTCAAGAGGCCCAAGCTGACCGAGAGTACCAGCGAGCCGAACGGGAGACTGAAAGAGCCATGCACCAAGCCCAGGGAGAATATGAACTAGAGATGGTCCGGCAGGGGGGATACCCTCCACCACCTGAAGCCGTGAGCCCACCAGCGCTCAGATACCGAAGCCCCAGACCAAGCACTCTCCTGTGATGGAAAAGGATGGGGACTTGGACACTTTTCTGTGGGCCTTTGCGAAAGCCTGCAGACAGTACCAGCTGCCTGCGGAAAAATGGGCCAGATACCTGACTCCAGGGCTAAAAGGCAAAGCTCTCGAGGTGTTTGCTGCTCTCCCTCAAGAGCAAGATGGTGACTATGAGGCCCTCAAGCAGGCCCTGATAGCCAAGTACTAGCTTACACCTGAGGTTTACCGTAGAACTTCCGGAAACTCCAACGTGGCCCACACGACAGTTACAGCGATGTGGCGCATGGACTCGGGACCCACTTTTACCAGTGGACCCAAGGACTCTCAGTGACCACCTTTGCACAGCTGCGAAACCTGATGATCAAAGACCCGTTCTTATGTCTTTGTCCATGTGAGGTGCGACAGTTTGTGATGGACCGAGAACCCAAAGACGTGACGAAAGCAGCGCAGATTGCCGATGTCTACGAGGCCAACTGTAAATCAAAAGTGCGGAAGCCAGTCATCGTAAGCCTGCAACCAACGATAGTGCCCCTGCCAGCCAACACAACAGAGGCCCTGTCCCTGTTGCCAACAGCACCAGACCTACCACCAAACGCCAGTGCTTTGTTTGCAAACGGACTGGTCATATCAGTCCCTACTGTCCAGACAAGCAGAGGATACCCCCAGCCAAG
The DNA here is from genome assembly GCF_032444005.1 of Ranitomeya imitator. Taxonomy (NCBI): domain Eukaryota; kingdom Metazoa; phylum Chordata; class Amphibia; order Anura; family Dendrobatidae; genus Ranitomeya; species Ranitomeya imitator. Next base: position 713,673,627 of record NC_091286.1, on the reverse strand, counting down.
GTCCCAGGGCCCAATGCAGCAGTTCTTTTGGTGGGTGGGGCAGTTGGGAGGGTGTGTGACAATGTGCAGCACGTCACCGTGGGGGGCTATGTCGCTACAGGCCTCAAGGACACTGGGGCTGAACAGACCCTCATCCGACCCGAACTAGCGGCCCCTGTAGAGATCATTCTGGGGAAAACCCTGACTGTCACTGGGATTGGGGGCATCAGCTGTCCCTTGCTAATGGCCTGGGTGTACATAGATTGGGGTGCCGGGAAAGGGATGAAGGAAGTGGAGCTGTCCGATAACTTGCCCACTGATGTTTTATTGGTGACTGATTTGGGGAGGATGGTTGCATGCTATTTCCTTAACTCCTCTCCCCGATCAAATGCTGATAATGATGGGAAATTGCATGTGTTACCTGACACTGCTTCAACGGGTAATGATGTATTGGATAATGATTTTTCAGAAAATACCGAGAGTAATATTGATGATGCTAATGACGAACATATGCATGTGTCACCTGATAACCATTTGTTTCCTAGGAATGATGTGTCCAGAGGTGCAGGAGTGCTCAGCCACGTCACTCCGTGGGTTGGGATGGCTGAGGAACCCCTAACAGGAGCAAGCATCTGTGCTCAAGAAAATGGGGAGGTGCATGGGAACCGTGAGGAAGGGGATTCCATGCAACTGACCAGTACCACCGAGGAAGATAACTGGCCCATAAGTAGCACTGCTCCTGAGGTAATGGGGGTGGATGGGGAGGTAGAGCCCATAGCAGCGCCAGCTGATAAGTCTGTGGAAATCCCCGGGAAGACAGCCTACGTAGTCAGAGTGCCCGGAACGCAGGTAACGGTCTGCGTTCCGGACCCTCCTCAGTCATCATTGTGACTGAACCAGAGCAGGTCCCAGAGGGTTCCTGTGGGGAAGGGACCCTGACGTCGCTTCTGGCTTCACCTAGCCAGGAGTTCCAGGCCGCTCTGCACTCAGATGTGAGCCTAGAGAATTTGAGACAACTTGCCGAGACGCCCACCTCCGTGACTGATAAGGAGAGGTTGTTCTGGCAACGAGGGAGGTTGTACCGGGAGACAGTTCCCGGAAAATTGCAAAAGGAGTGGTTGAGGGAAAGACAGCTGGCCGTCCCACATCAATTCCAGAGTGAGTTGTTGGGGATTGCCCATTAGATCCCGCTAGCTGGACACGTGGGGATCAGCAAAACTATGCTCGGCTGTCTCAACACTTCTATTGGCCCAACATGGGGACAGATGTATCAACTACTGCCGCTCCTGTATCACCTGTCAAAGAGTGGGGAAAGCGGGGCCTGCTCTTAAGGCTCCCCTGATCCCTTTGCCAGTGATAGAGGAGCCTTTTCAGAGGATCGCAGTGGACATTGTGGGCCCGCTGGCAGTCCCCAGCAGCTCTGGAAAGCAATACATCCTTACTGTGGTAGACTACGCTACCCGGTACCCAGAAGCAGTAGCTCTGTCCACAACTAGGGCAGATAAGGTGGTGGATGCACTGTTGGCTATCTATTCACTTGTAAGATTTCCCAGGGACATGCTTACCGATCAAGGGACCCAATTTATGTCTCGCCTAATGGAGGCTCTCTGTAATAGAATGCAGGTGGAGAGCCTGGTATCGAGTGCGTATCACCCACAGACCAATGGCTTGTGTGAATGCTTTAATGGTACCCTCAAACAGATGCTCCGCATGCTGGTTGAGACCCAGGGACGCGACTGGGAGCGATACCTCCCACACCAGCTGTTCGCTTACTGAGAGGTTCTGCAGTCCTCGACGGGGTTCTCCCCCTTCGAGCTCCTGTATGGCAGGTGAGTCCGGGGACCCCTTCATTTGGAAGAGAATCTTGGGAAGAGGAGACAAATCCTTCTGAAGTGTCCATAGTGGAGTATGTCATGCGCTTCCGTGACAAGATGCAGACCTTGACGCAGTTGGTGCATGACAACATGACGCAGGCTCAGGCTGATCAGAAGCACTGGTACGATCAGAACACCCGGGAGCGGACCTACCACGTGGGTCAAAAGGTGTGGGTGCTGGTCCCTGTGCCAAAGGATAAGCTTCAGGCAGCCTGGGAAGGCCCGTACGTCGTCCACAAACAGTTCAACCTGGTCACCTACGTGGTCACGCTTGACCACGCTTGGAGTAGGCGAAAGGCCTTTCACGTCAACATCATGAAGGCTCATCACGAACGTTAACCTTTCGTCCTACCGGTCTGCAGCCTGCCCAAAGACGGGGAGGAAGACCCCCTCTTGGACAAGCTGGCCCAAGCCAAGGCCCGTGGGTCCATTGAGGACGTGTAGGTAAGCGCCTCGCAAACCGAACCCCAGCGGTTGCAGTTGCGGATCAAGCTGGAACCCTTCCGGGCCGTGTTCTCCAACCGACCTGGAAGGACTGAGTTAGCAGTCTACGAGGTGGACACCGGGAATCATGCCCCACTTACGCGACCACCCTATCGAATCTCCAACCAGGTGCGGCAGGTTATGCACCAAGAGATCGATGGGATGTTACAGCTGGGGGTGATTCAATGGTCAAAGAGTATGTGGGCCTCACCTGTAGTTCTTATGCCAAAGAAGGATCGGACCACCTGGTTCCGCATGGACTACAAGGGGCTCATCGCCATCACAGCCTCTGACGCGAACCCAATGCCGCACATCAAGGAGCTGCTTGAGAAGTTAGCTGGCGCAAAATGTCTGACCATAATGGATCTGAGTCGAGGGTACTGGCAGATTCCCCTGAGCCCTGAGGCGCAGGAGAAGTCTGCCTTTATCACACCCTTCGGACTGTATGAGTTCATGGTCATGCCTTTCAGCATGAAGAATGCCCCTGCCACTTTCCAGCAGATGGTCAACCACCTGCTTGAAGGACTGGAGATGTACGCGGTGGCGTACTTGGATGATATTGCCATCTTCAGTTCCTCCTGGGATGAAAACCTGCAGCATCTCGAGGAGGTGCTCAGGCGAATTCACCGAGCCGGACTGACTATCAAGCCAGGAAAGTGCCAGATGGGCATGAGTGAGGTCCACTACCTGGGGCACCAGGTAGGCGGGGGCACCCTAAAGCCAGAGCCTGAGAAAGTGGGAGCGATCATGAACTGGCCCACCCCCAGGACCAAGAAACAGGTGATGTCCTTCTTAGGCACCGCAGGGTACTATAGGCGCTTCGTACCGCACTATAGTAGCCTGGCAAAACCCTTGACGGACCTCATGAGGAAGAAGCTACCCCACATTGTCAACTGGACCGACGGCTGTGAGGGGGCCTTCCAGGCGTTGAAAACTGCACTGTGCAATGCCCCTGTGTTGAATTCAGTCCACAGCAGTCGACCGTTCTTGGTGCAGACCAACGCCAGCGAGTCTGGCCTCTGTGCTGTACTCAGCCAGGTTGACTCGGAGGACCAAGAGCACCCCGTGTAGTACCTGAGCCAGAAACTTATGTCGAGGGAAGTGGCCTAGTGCCTGGCCATAATCTGGGCCCTGCAGCGCTTACAGCCCTACTTGTACGGTCACACCTTCACTGTGGTGACTGACCACAACCCTCTGCGCTGGCTAAACGCCATGTGTGGAACCACGGAAGGTTGCTACGCTAGAGCCTTTCCTTTCAGCAGTTTGACTTCACCATTGAATACAAAACGGGCAGGAAGCATGACAATGCGGATGGGTTGTCCCGCCAGGGAGAACCTACTGAGGTGCACATGGAGGCATACCAAGGGGTTCTGCCTCTGTAGCGCAGACCAAAAGGGGGAGGTGTCACGATAATGCATAAAATGGAGTAGGATTTTTCATTTTCCATGTTATCACACACGCTGTAGGCTCTGACCCCCCTTCTCTCTTTGTTTCTGCTGTGTGTGTGAATTCTAAACCTCTCTTTCCCTCTCTCCACAAGAATTTTTATGACCTCTGTAGCTGCAATAGACTATTCTCCCATCTAGTACCAGCTAGAACTGGTATTGTCTCTCTCAAAAGACATGAGGTTCTTTGTTCTATTATAGCGAGATATTGGGTCACCGATTTGGGCTAGAAAAATAAGACGTCCATATTGCGAATTTCCATTGGTAGATCTGTCAACCAATGTAAGCGCTAGAAGCTAAACACAACAGGTACAAAGTGCAGATTCCTCCGGAACAGTGTGGAACAACTAGTACAAATTTGGTATCAATAGAAAGCTAATTTTAAGATGAATGATGGGTGTGCTGTGACTCTGGCATGTTCTGAAGCCAAGATATGATAATAAGTTAGGCTGGCAAATCTGTCACTTTGAGGGAAAGGGGAGGGCGGTGGTAACTCAGCCCCTTTTGTGATGTAACAAGCCTGCAGGTATAAGTGACTGCCAGTGAGCCCTTCATTCTTGCCTGAGGAGCTGTTACAGCAGGATCCTCTTCATGAATTGGGACATTTGGGCTCCGCCCACCAGCCTGGTTAGCCTGAAATGATCTGAGCACATGCAAGTGTTACTTTCTCTTTTAATCCCTGTTTTTTTTGTAATTGCTTAGTACATACTTTGTCTCATATTTTAACATCTTTATATGCCTTTTATAAACACTGCCTAATCTTTTTTAGAGTAAATTATATAAATTACTAGCTTTGTTCTCTTGCTCTAATATGTACCCTAAGTCTTCTGAAGTTATTTACGCTACTAAATTGGGTTGGCACTGAACCCCTCTCTGTGAGAAATCTGAGCTGGTGGCCGCAAAGTGTGTTCTGGGCTAGGCATGTGAGCTGGCAGCGACGGAACGGGGTTATATAAGTTATTATCTGGCTGTGGCCTGAGCATTTATAATTCCCTCGCTGCAGCATACCTGCTAGCCAGTCCACAGTGAAGCGGCCCATCCGGCGACTAATTATCCCAGGTGTAGTTCCCTGACTGACCTGAGGGTAAGGGGGGCGCCGGAGAGCTGCAAGTTCCGAAGCGGAACTGGAAAACGGGATATACATAAATCCCTGCAGTTTGTGATATTGTAGCAGCAGTGGGATAACTAAAATAAGCCCCTGCGGTAAATTGATAGGTCAATAGCCTTTTTTGTGTTTTCATCACATTGTAGCAGTGGAGAGATAACTAAGATAAGCCCCCCTCCACATGTGATAGCCGTGTGCTGGCCAAAGGTCACACACGATCCGTGACATATAGGTGTCAGCATGGTGGGAATCGTGACACCGACGTTAGGGGCAGCCAGCCGCCTAGGTCCCCTGCTGCTCCAGAGGCCCCCAGCCAGTAGCCGCTCTAGGGCTCCTGAGTAAGAGGGGCCTTGTGCCGCCCTCTCCCCGCATCGTGCATTCAGCTTAGCATCATACATGCCAATAAAGTTGAAAGCAGTGTTCGAGGAGAGCATCATGTGACGCTCTCTCCCATCACTCCCCCTCTGCTTGTGACTCAGCGTGTTTTTGCAGTGAAACCACACCTCCCAGCTGTCCCGGATCCAGCGAGACTGTCCCGATTTTGACAGTCAGCCCTGTAATCACGGGCGGGACATTAGTTGTCCCGCACTGGTTGGGAGCTGTATAATATCACCCGGTCAGCTCCGAGTCCCTGCACCCGCAGAGCAGCACACCACATATTGGCTGCTCTGTGCACGCAGGACCTGTGATGAGGTTACAGGATGGGAGGAGTCAGGGGTCACATGATCGGGAGGACCTCCATGTACAGGACTCTGCTGGTTGTCATGGCGCTGACGAGGGTAAGCGTATGTGTGAGGTCAGGAGGTGTTTACAGTGTGGATGTAGCAGAGCCGTGTGTATGGATCGGAGCAGCGTGTGAAAGGTGTATGGAGCGGAGTTGTGTGTGTATGAGGTGTACGGAGCGGAGCCATGTGTGTAAGAGGTGTACAGAGCGGAGCTGCGTGTACGAGGTGTACGGAGCAGAGCCACGTGTGTACGGAGCAGAGCCATGTGTGTACAAGGTATACGGAGCGGAGCAGAGTGTGCAATGTGTATGGAGCGGAGTCGTTTGTGTGTACGGAGTGGAGCCATGTGTGTACGAGGTGTACGGAGTAGAGTCATGTGTGTACGAGGTGTATGGAGCGGAGCCATGTATGTACGAGGTGTACGGAGCGGAGGCGTGTGTGTGTGTGAGGTGTACGGAGCGGAGCCGCATGTGCAAGGTGTATGGAGCGGAGTTGTCACCACCTCGCGGCCCGCGGCACCTACTCTCTCTTCTCCGCCTGTTCTTACCTCCTCCGATCCTGTACTGAGCCAGCAGGGTCACACTCCGGTCGTCAGCCGGCGCTCCAGGGTCCATCTCTGCAGACATGCTGCCCAGGTCCTTGCTCCCATGTCCGCTGCACTTCCTCCTTCCTCTCCCTCTCCTAGGGAGTGCATAGGGGGCGGGCAGGCGAGTTCTCAGGCTTCTTAAAGGGCCAGCCCGTTCCTACTCACTGCCCCTCCTCCCGGCCTATCACCTGCAGGCTGGAGGGATAAAAGGATCTCAGTCACTCCTGGACGCCGCCTGGGCAACTTCTATTATCCTGAAGTTGCTGCTCCAGGTCTGATCCTGCTAGGCTTACCAGTGCAATTTGCCGGTCTTACTCTGTGTTCCTTTTTCCCTAGGATCGAGTCTGGTCTTCATAGCATCCTGAGTCCAGTATCCTGTGCGGTTCCCTGCAGTCTTCTTCCTGCTTCCAAGTTCCACATTCTGCCCTGTTTTGTTTATTCATTTCTTCCTACCTCCTAGGTCGGTTTAACACAGGTGTTTGCCTCATCGGACCCTCTATTGGTGGTCAAGGGGAAATCCCTATATAGGGGTCACTCCAAGCCTTGGACCCTGTAGAGGCACCCTGGTGTTGTGGCCCTGTGGCCTTCCTTTGGGGTGTCTCCCCTAGTATTTGTATTACAGTACAATAAAGCGTTTGAACCTGCTTTCCTGGTCTGGTTCTCCCTTCCTGGTATCAGTAACCGCTGTATTTGCGGTCCAGTGGGTCCACTCGATAGACACATCTGTAGGGCGTGACAGATTTTGCCCAGGCCATGGACCCCGCTGATGCCAGGTTCGATGCTCAGAGAGAGCTCGCTAGTCTCCGCCAGAGCCAGGAAAAGTTTGTTGCATTCATGCGGACCCTTGAGGCCCGTCTTAATTCCCCTCAGGGGGTGGATGCATCTTACTCCTCTCATCTTGCAGATCTCCTTCAAGAGCTGGGTCAACAAGGACGGATGCAGACCCAGATGCTGGATTTCATGACGTCTGTGGACGAGCGGCTCTCGAATCTGCAGCGGTCTCCTCCTGCCCCGGTTGCTGCACCCGTGTTGGATCCCGATGCCGTAGGAGGTGTCTTCTTTTCCCCTCGTCTCTGCAAACCCACCAGGTACTCGGGGGATCCAAAGATGTGCAGGGGTTTCATCAACCAATGCTAGCTGCATTTCAGGCTTCTCCCTCATCAATACCCTACGGATGTGGCAAAAGTGGCCTTTCTGGCATCACACCTAGAGGGCGAGGCCTTGGCCTGGTTCAACCCACTACTGGAGAGAGAGGATCCCATTGTATCCGATCTGCGGGTCTTCTTGACACCTTCCGGAGGATCTTTGAGGCGCCAGGTCGGGTGGCTTCTGCTACGGAGGAGTTGTTCAACTTACAGCAAGGTACTCTGTCGGTTGGCCAATATGCCATACAGTTTCGCACTTTGGCTTCGGAGCTTCGCTGGTCTGACGAGCCCCTGATCGGTGTCTTCCGGAGAGGGCTATCCAGTCGCCTGAAGGACGAGCTTGCTGTACGAGACCTTCCCGTTACCCTGGATGAATTCATCTCCCTTGCCGTCCGGATGGACTGCCGCCTACAAGAACGCACCAAGGAGAGAACCCAGGAGAGAGGACCACCTCGATTGGCACCCTCTTTTCAGAGGCTCCTGTTACCAGGTAATTCTTCGTCTGCCGTAGTACCTGAACCCATGGAGGTGGACCATCTCCGGATGAGTCCACGGGAGCGTGAGGAGAGAGTCGCCCGGAGGTTGTGTCTCTATTGTGGTGGCTCCAACCACTTCCGCCGGCAATATCCCAGAAGACCGGAAAACTCCTCCACCTAGGTCAGGTAAGAGAGGCCATCCTAGGTGAGAGTGATACCTCTCTACCGTTAACTGTTTCCATACAGGTGAGAGTCGGTGACAGGCGGTTCTCAGAGTTGGCGTATTTGGACTCGGGGTCTGCAAGTAACTTTATTCAGCGAGACATGGCTCTCCACCTCGGCATTCCTATACACCCTCTGCAGCATCCTCGCACCATCACCTCCATTGACGGGAGACCCTTACAAGACTCCGTTGAGTGCATTACCAGTGAGGTGGAGCTTCAGATTGGAGCTCTCCATACCGAGAGGATTGCCTTTTACGTGATACCCACTCTCTCCCCGCCTTTCATGCTCAGTCTGCCATGGCTGCGTACGCATGAGCCAGTCATTGACTGGCGAAGTGGGGAGGTCCAGCGTTGGGGTTCGGCCTGCCATAGCCATTGCTTGTTGTCCGTCCGGCCTATCCGTTTGCCGCCCGTACCTACGTCCTTGCCCGGACTTCCGGAGGCCTACTGGGCATATGCGGATGTCTTCGATAAACGAGAAGCAGAGGTCTTGCCGCCGCACAGGCCTTATGATTGTCCCATCGATTTGGTTCCAGGTGCTTCTTTTCCTACAGGACGAATCTACCCACTGTCCCCTGCTGAGACTCAGGCGATGTCAGAATACGTCACAGACAGCTTGGCCCGGGGATTCATCCAGAGGTCCACATCCCCTGTAGGAGCCGGGTTCTTCTTCGTGAAAAAGAAGGACGGGTCTTTGCGTCCTTGCATTGACTACCGCGGATTAAACGCCATCACAGTAAAGAATAAGTACCCACTGCCTCTTATTCCAGAACTCTTTGATCGGCTCCGGGGAGCCCGGATGTTCACCAAGCTGGACCTTCGAGGGGCTTACAACCTTGTCCGCATCCGGGCCGGTGACGAGTGGAAAACAGCCTTCAACACCCGTGATGGTCACTTCGAGTACCGGGTGATGCCCTTCGGACTGTGCAATGCACCAGCCGTTTTCCAGGAGTTCGTGAATGACGTCTTCCGTGACCTGCTGTACGTATGTGTAGTGGTATACCTAGATGACGTCTTGGTTTTCTCCCCAGACCTACCCACACACAGAAGAGACGTCCGACGAGTTCTCCTTTGATTACGGGAGAACCGCTTGTACGCCAAGTATGAGAAAAGCCTCTTCGAGCGGTCTTCTCTGCCGTTCCTAGGATACATCGTCTCTGACTCTGGGCTGGAGATGGATCCTGATAAAGTGTTGGCCATCATGAACTGGCCTCGGCCGGTCGGGATCAAACCCATCCAGCGGTTCTTGGGATTCGCCAACTACTACCGGCAGTTTATCCCACACTTCTCGGATCTGGTCAAGCCCCTCACAGCACTCACACGCAAGGGAACACCTGCTAATGGATGGACTCCAGAGGTCGAGTGCTCCTTCCAGGCACTCAAACGGGCCTTCTCCTCCGCACCAGCCCTGCACAGGCCCGTCGCTGAGAAGCAGTTCTTTCTGGAGGTGGACGCATCCTCCACAGGTGGCGGGGCCGTCCTCACGCAGAAAGCCGCCTCCGGACGTATGGTCTCTTGCGGCTTCTTTTCGAAGGCCTTTACCTCCTGTGAGCGGAATTACTCCATTGGTGACCGTGAGTTGCTTGCCATCAAAATGGCCTTGGAGGAGTGGCGTTACCTCCTAGAGGGTGCGGTGCACCCGGTGGTGATCTACACCGACCACAAGAACTTGGCCTATCTCCAGTGTGCCCAGAGGCTCAATCCTCGCCAGGCCCGTTGGTCTTTATTCTTTGCTCGGTTTGACTACCGTCTTCATTTTCGCCCCGCAGATAAGAATGTCAAGGCTGACGCCCTTTCCCGGTCTTTTCTCACCGACGATCATGAGGAGGAACCTCGTCCTATCATCGATTCATCCAAGGTGATAATGGTTGCACCGCTCCGACTGTCGCAGGTACCCCCAGGTAAAATGCTGGTGCCCGAACCGAATCGAGAACGCGTCCTTCGCTGGGGACATTCCTCCTTACTAGCCGGGCACGCGGGTCTGACTAAGACTCTACAGTTGATCGGCCGGCACTACTGGTGGCCTGGGATGCGTCAAGAGGTGACAGACTACGTCTCTGCCTGTTCTTCCTGTGCCCGCAACAAGACCCCCAAACGGCTTCCCGCTGGTCAACTCTTGCCCTTGCCTACACCATCAAGACCATGGCAACACATATTGCGATGGACTTCATCACGGATCTTCCTGCATCCTCCGGGAATACTGTCATCTGGGTCGTGGTGGACAGATTTTCCAAGATGGGTCACTTCGTTTCTCTGCCTGGTCTTCCGTCGGCACCCAAGCTGGCCGAATTGTTTGTTCAACATATCCTCCGGTTGCATGGGTTACCCTCCAACATTGTTTCCGATAGGGGAGTTCAATTCGTGTCCCGATTCTGGCGGTCTCTCTGCAGGAAACTCGATATTGTCTTGGACTTCTCTTCGGCTTATCATCCACAGTCTAACGGACAGGTGGAACGGGTAAACCAGGTGTTGGCAGGTTATCTACGGCACTGTCAACGCACACCACGACAACTGGACGTCCCTACTGCCTTGGGCGGAGTTCTCGTACAATAATCATGTTGGTGAGTAACACTCCATTTTTAATTGTATATGGGCAGCACCCGAGGATCCCGACTCCCTTGGACATCGCGACTCCCAATCCTGCAGCAGAGGCCGTGGCTCGCGACTTCGCCGACATCTGGAACAAGACTCGTATTGCTCTTGAGAAAGCATCCCAGCGTATTAAGGACCATGCCGACAAGAGAAGACTTGATGCCCAGATGTTTCAACTGGGTGACAAGGTATGGTTATCAGCCAAGTACGTTCGCCTTAAGGTGCCCTCCTTCAAGCTCGGACCTCGGTACATCGGACTATTCGAGGTGTCCCGGAGACTCAACAATGTGTGCTATTGGCTACGACTGCCTCCTTCTCTGCGAATACATAATTTTTTCCAACGTTCCCTCCTCAAGCCTGTGATCCTTAACCGCTTCTCCCGGGATCTGGGAGAGCGTCCTCCTCCGATCTCGGCCAATGACGAGTATGAGGTCAGTGCCATTCTGGACATGAAGAAGAGAGGGCGTGCCACATGGTACCTGGTCAACTGGAAGGGGTTTGGTCCTGAGGAGAGGTCCTGGGAACCGGAGGGCAACGTCCATGCTTCTCGTCTCCTACGTCGGTTCCTTGCCAGTCGCCTCCCGGGGGGGCCTGGAGGGGGGGGTACTGTCACCACCTCACGGCCCGCGGCGCCTTTCTCTTCTCCGCCAGTTCTTACCTCCTCCGGTCCTGTCCTGAGCCAGCAGGGTCACGCTCCGGTCATCCGCCGGCGCTCCAGGGTCCGTCTCTGCAGACATGCTGCCCAGGTCCTTGCTCCCATGTCCGCTGCACTTCCTCCTTCCTCTCCCTCTCCTAGGGATTGCATAGGGGGCGGGCAGGCGAGCTCTCAGGATTCTTAAAGGGCCAGCCCGTTCCTACTCACTGCCCCTCCTCCCGGCCTATCACCTGCAGGCTGGAGGGATAAAAGGATCTCAGTCACTCCTGGACGCCGCCTGGGCAACTTCTATTATCCTGAAGTTGCTGTTCCAGGTCTGATCCTGCTAGGCTTACCAGTGCAATTTGCCGGTCTTACTCTGTGTTCCTTTTTCCCTAGGATCGAGTCTGGTCTTCATAGCATCCTGAGTCCAGTATCCTGTGCGGTTCCCTGCAGTCTTCTTCCTGCTTCCAAGTTCCACATTCTGCCCTGTTTTGTTTATTCATTTCTTCCTACCTCCTAGGTTGGTTTAACACAGGTGTCTGCCTCATCGGACCCTCTATTGGTGGTCAAGGGGAAATCCCTGTATAGGGGTCACTCCAAGCCTTGGACCCCTTAGAGGCACCCTGGTGTTGTGGGCCTGTGGCCTTCCTTTGGGGTGTCTCCCCTAGTATTTGTATTACAGTACAATAAAGCATTTGAACCTGCTTTCCTGGTCTGGTTCTCCCTTCCTGGTATCAGTAACCACTGTATTTGCGGTCCAGTGGGTCCACTCGATAGACACATCTGTAGGGAGTGACAGGAGTCATGTGTGTACGAGGTGTATGGAGCGGAGCCATGTGTGTACGAGGTGTATGGAGTGGATGCTAGCTGTGTCGGATCGGATCAGATATTGCTCCTCGCTCTGACACTGACTGGCACAGGAGACATGGAGAGGTCTTCATCAGTGGCGTATCACAGCTGCAGCAACGTGAGCAGTCAGCGGCGCAGCTGGATGACATCATTCAGCACCACGGGAGTGGAAGCTGCTGGCTGCTGCGAGGGAGCGTGGTGAAAAGTGTGTGTGTGTAGTGATGGAGAAGGCAGTGATGGGGGTGGGGTAACCATGTGTGACCATTATACTGTACCCAGCATTGTTGGGCCATTATACTGTACGCCCATCATGTGAGCCCATTATACTGTATGGACCATCACGTGGGGCCAGTATACTGTACGCAGCATTATCAGGGCCATTATACAGTATGGAGCATAATGTGGCCATTATGCAGTATGGAGCATCATATGGAGCCATTATACAGTATGCAGGATCATGCGTGGCCATTAGAAAGTATGGAGCATCATGTGTGGCCATTATACAGTATGGAGCATCATGTGTGGCCATTATATAGTATGGAGCATCATGTGGAGCCATTATACAGTATGGAGCATCATGTGTGGCCATTATACAGTATGGAGCATCATGTGGAGCCATTATACAGTATGGAGCATCATGTGGAGACATTATACAGTATGGAGCATGATGTATGGCCATTATACAGTATGGAGCATCATGTGTGGCCATTATACAGTATGGAGCATCATGTGGAGCCATTATACAGTATGGAGCATCATGTGTGGCCATTATACAGTATGCAGCATCATGTGGGCCCATTATACTGTATGGAGCATCATTTGGGGCCATTATACAGTATGGAGCACTATGTGTGGCCATTATACAGTATGGAGCACTGTGTGGCCATTATACAGTATGGAGCATCATGTGTGGCCATTATACAGTATGGGGAACTATGTGTGGCTATTATACAGTATGGAGCATCATGTGGAGCCATTATACAGTATGGAGCATCATGTGGAGCCATTATACAGTATGGAGCATCATGTGTGGCCATTATACAGTATGGAGCATCATGTGGAGCCATTATACAGTATGGAGCATCATGTGGAGACATTATACAGTATGGAGCATGATGTATGGCCATTATACAGTATGGAGCATCATGTGTGGCCATTATACAGTATGGAGCATCATGTGGAGCCATTATACAGTATGGAGCATCATGTGTGGCCATTATACAGTATGGAGCATCATGTGTGGCCATTATACAGTATGGGGAACTATGTGTGGCCATTATACAGTATGGAGCATCATGTGGAGCCATTATACAGTATGGAGCATCATGTGGAGACATTATACAGTATGGAGCATGATGTATGGCCATTATACAGTATGGAGCATCATGTGTGGCCATTATACAGTATGGAGCATCATGTGGAGCCATTATACAGTATGGAGCATCATGTGTGGCCATTATACAGTATGCAGCATCATGTGGGCCCATTATACTGTATTGAGCATCATTTGGGGCCATTATACAGTATGGAGCACTATGTGTGGCCATTATACAGTATGGAGCACTGTGTGGCCATTATACAGTATGGAGCATCATGTGTGACCATTATACAGTATGGGGAACTATGTGTGGCCATTATACAGTATGGAGCTTCATGTGTGGCCATTATACAGTATGGGGCACTGTGACCACATTTTTTTGTTTATAATTATTGTTTATGAAACATTGTGATCAGCAGTGCTAAATGGGTGTGGTTGGGGCGTGACTAGTTGTGAAATGGGTGTGGTCAGAGGCATGGCCTAAAATTTGCTTTGCGCGCCCCTAACTTTGACCCTCTTTCCCTTCCTCAAAAGTTGGGAGGTATGGTGAAACTGATGAGACGCTCTGCAGAAGTCAGAGTAGCTGGGGAACGAAGAGGCGAGGTAAATACACCGTGTGCAGAATTATTAGGCAAGTTGTATTTTAGAGGATTATTATTATTATTTATCAACAACTATGTTCTTAATCAACCCAAAAGACTCATAAATATCAAAGCTTAATATTTTTGGAAGTTGGAGTGTTTTTTTTTTTTTAGATTTGGCTATCTTAGGAGGATATCTGTTTGTGCAGGTAACTATTACTGTGCAGAATTATTAGGCAACTTCATAAAAACCAAATATATTCCCATCTCATAGTAACATAGTTAGTAAGGCCGAAAAAAGACATTTGTCCATCCAGTTCAGCCTATATTCCATCATAATAAATCCCCAGATCTACGTCCTTCTACAGAACCTAATAATTGTGTGATACAATATTGTTCTGCTCCAGGAAGACATCCAGGCCTCTCTTGAACCCCTCGACTGAGTTCGCCATCACCACCTCCTCAGGCAAGCAATTCCAGATTCTCACTGCCCTAACAGTAAAGAATCCTCTTCTATGTTGGTGGAAAATCCTTCTCTCCTCCAGACGCAAAGAATGCCCCCTTGTGCCCGTCACCTTCCTTGGTATAAACAGATCCTCAGCGAGATATTTGTATTGTCCCCTTATATACTTATACATGGTTATTAGATCGCCCCTCAGTCGTCTTTTTTCTAGACTAAATAATCCTAATTTCGCTAATCTATCTGGGTATTGTAGTTCTCCCATCCCCTTTATTAATTTTGTTGCCCTCCTTTGTACTCTCTCTAGTTCCATTATATCCTTCCTGAGCACCGGTGCCCAAAACTGGACACAGTACTCCATGTGCGGTCTAACTAGGGATTTGTACAGAGGCAGTATAATGCTCTCATCATGTGTATCCAGACCTCTTTTAATGCACCCCATGATCCTGTTTGCCTTGGCAGCTGCTGCCTGGCACTGGCTGCTCCAGGTAAGTTTATCATTAACTAGGATCCCCAAGTCCTTTTCCCTGTCAGATTTACCCAGTGGTTTCCCGTTCAGTGTGTAATGGTGATATTGATTCCTTCTTCCCATGTGTATAACCTTACATTTATCATTGTTAAACCTCATCTGCCACCTTTCAGCCCAAGTTTCCAACTTATCCAGATCCATCTGTAGCAGAATACTATCTTCTCTTGTATTAACTGCTTTACATAGTTTTGTATCATCTGCAAATATCGATATTTTACTGTGTAAACCTTCTACCAGATCATTAATGAATATGTTGAAGAGAACAGGTCCCAATACTGACCCCTGCGGTACCCCACTGGTGACAGCGACCCAGTTAGAGACTATACCATTTATAACCACCCTCTGCTTTCTATCACTAAGCCAGTTACTAACCCATTTACACACATTTTCCCCCAGACCAAGCATTCTCATTTTGTGTACCAACCTCTTGTGCGGCACGGTATCAAACGCTTTGGAAAAATCGAGATATACCACGTCCAATGACTCACCGTGGTCCAGCCTATAGCTTACCTCTTCATAAAAACTGATTAGATTGGTTTGACAGGAGCGATTTCTCATAAACCCATGCTGATATGGAGTTACACAGTTATTCTCATTGAGATAATCCAGAATAACATCCCTCAGAAACCCTTCAAATATTTTACCAACAATAGAGGTTAGACTTACTGGCCTATAATTTCCAGGTTCACTTTTAGAGCCCTTTTTGAATATTGGCACCACATTTGCTATGCGCCAGTCCTGCGGAACAGACCCTGTCACTATAGAGTCCCTAAAAATAAGAAATAATGGTTTATCTATTACATTACTTAGTACTTGTGGGTGTATGCCATCTGGACCCGGAGATTTATCTATTTTAATCTTATTTAGCCGGTTTCGCACCTCTTCTTGGGTTAGATTGGTGACCCTTAATATAGGGTTTTCATTGTTTCTTGGGATTTTACCTAGCATTTCATTTTCCACCGTGAATACCGTGGAGAAGAAGGTGTTTAATATATTAGCTTTTTCTTCGTCATCTACAACCATTCTTTCCTCACTATTTTTTAAGGGGCCTACATTTTCAGTTTTTATTCTTTTACTATTGATATAGTTGAAGAACAGTTTGGGATTAGTTTTACTCTCCTTAGCAATGTGCTTCTCTGTTTCCTTTTTGGCAGCTTTAATTAGTTTTTTAGATAAAGTATTTTTCTCCCTATAGTTAAATTTTTTAACTGTATTCTGATTTCTGAGGATATTGTCCCAGTCTACCAGATTTATTTGTTTATTTTCACCAGGTAAACCGATATAACTGCACAAAATTTAGAAATAAACATTTCTGACATGCAAAAACAAAACCTAAAAAATTTGTGACCAATATAGCCCCCTTTCTTTCTGATGACACTCAGCAACCTCCATCCATAGATTGTCAGTTGCTTGATCTGTTTACGACCAACATTGGTGCAGCAGCCACGACAGCCTCCAGACACTGTTCCGAGAGGTGGACTGTTTTCCCTCCCTGTAGATCTCACATTTTCATGAGGGACCACAGGTTCTCTATGGGGCTCAGATCAGGTGAGCAAGGTGCCATGTCATTATTTTTTCTTCTTGGAGACCTTTACTGGCCAGCCACGCTGTGGAGTAGTTGGAGGCATGTGATGGAGCATTGTCCGGCATGAAAATCATGTTTTTCTTGAACGATACCGGCTTCTTCCTGTACCACTGCTTGAAGAAGTTGTCTTCCAGAAACTGGCAGTAGGTCTGGGAGATGAGCTTCCCTCATCCTCAACCCGAAAAGGTCCCACAAGTCCATCTTTGATGATACCAGCCCATACCAGTACCCCACCTCCACCTTGCTGGCGTCTGAGTCGGAGTGGAGCTCTCTGCCCTTTACTGATCCAGCCTCTGACCCATCCATGGTTTTCTTGTATTACTGACTTACCATTGTCGACTACTGCATACCGGTGATGGATGTTGCACGCATCACAGGAGACATTTGTGTTTGGTGCACGCATCTCATGAGACATTGGGTTTGGTCCACGCATCACAGGAGACATTAGTGTCTAGTGCACGCATCACAGGAGACACTGGGGCTGGTCCACGCATCACAGGAGACACTGGGGCTGGTCCACGCATCACAGGAGACACTGGGGCTGGTCCATGCATCACAGGAGACACTGGGGCTGGTCCACGCATCATAGGAGACATTTGTGTCTAGTGCACGCATCATAGGAGACTGTTATGGCTGGCAATCAGGCAACACAGCGTGCAGTAATCAGCGCACATACAGAGATCTGGCAATAACCCAAAACAATAGAACGAGCTCTGAGACGTGGAATCTCTGTAGACTGCAGTACCTGATCTATCCTCACACAACTGGAAGCAGCAGTGGATTGCGCCTATCAACTACCTATGCAACTCGGCACTGCCTGAGGAGCTGACTAGCCTGAAGATAGAAATACAAGCCTGACTTACCTCAGAGAAATACCCCAAAGGAATAGGCAGCCCCCCACATATAATGACTGTTAGCAAGATGAAAAGACAAACGTAGGAATGAAATAGATTCAGCAAAGTGAGGCCCGATATTCTAGACAGAGCGAGGATAGCAAAGAGAACTATGCAGTCTACAAAAAACCCTAAAGCGAAAACCACGCAAAGGGGCAAAAAGACCCACCGTGCCGAACTAACAGCACGGCGGTGCACCCCTTTGCTTCTCAGAGCTTCCAGCAAAAGATAATAACAAGCTGGACAGAAAAAACAGAAAACAAACTAGAAGCACTTATCTAGCAGAGCAGCAGGCCCAAGGAAAGATGCAGTAGCTCAGATCCAACACTGGAACATTGACAAGGAGCAAGGAAGACAGACTCAGGCGGAGCTAAATAGCAAGGCAGCCAACGAGCTCACCAAAACACCTGAGGGAGGAAGCCCAGAGACTGCAATACCACTTGTGACCACAGAAGTGAACTCAGCCACAGAATTCACAACAGGAGACACTGTGGCTGGTGCACGCATCATAGGAGACACTGGGGCAGGTCCACGCATCACAGGAGACATTTGTGGCTGGTACATCACAGGTCCACGCATCACAGGAGACATTTGTGTCTAGTGCACAAATCACAGGAGACACTGGGGCTGGTGCACTCATCACAGGAGACATTTATGGCTGGTGCACACATCATAGAAGACCGTGGGGCTGGTGCATATGTCAAATGACACGGGGGCTGCTACTGCTATCTTCATTTATGGGGTATTTGATTGTGTGATAGCTCTGCCCAGAAAGCATATAATCCATCACTGCATGCTCAGCAGTGTTCGGTTGTGAAATCTGCGTGCTCGCAGTGACAGAGAAAAGGTGATAGTGCAGAGGCACCGGCACATGTGCCAACAGAAGGCTCTTGGTGCTCCATCTGCTAGGCATGCCATAGGTTCGCTGCCATTCTACCAAACTGTCAGGCTTTACCGTCTGTGGGGAGGTTTGGTCTGTTACATTAGCAGACATTTCTACATACAGCACATCGCATGCTGCAATAAGACCGCACTTTCCACACCTCTGACTTATGCCACATTCACATGTTCAGTATTTTACCTCAGTATTTGTAGCCAAAACCAGGAGTGGGTGATAAATACTGAAGTGGTGGCATGTCTCTATTACACTTTTCCTCTGATTGTTCCTCACCTGGTTTTTGCTTATAATACTGATGCAGAATACTGACCAAATACTGATAGTGTGAACGTGGCCTTACAAGGAGCTCCACGTGAGCATGCTTCCGAGGTCTGTGGGGGCATTTTCCATGGGTGTAAATATTACAGTAGGTTTGTTAATGTGAATAATTGAAATTCATCCACACAGATCCAAGCAGAACAAAGCTAATCTATCCAAGAAAATAAAACTCTTATTGACTAATGTAAATCTGTAAACAAGTGACATTTATTTTGCCATTATTTTACACATTTTCAATAAGAATATGGTTTCTTCTATGTCTGAATTCTAAACATTTGATTTCCTTAAAAACATTACCTTGATAAAAAAAAAACTCAATTACAGTTTCACTCCTGTGTGACGACTTTCATGTGTAACCAGATGGGACCTGTTTGTAAAACATTTCCCACATACTAAACATGAATACGGCTTCTCTCCTGTGTGAATCCTCTCATGTCGAACAAGACATGATTTATTTGTGAAACACTTTCCACATTCTGAACATGAATACGGCTTCTCCCCTGTGTGACTTCTCTGATGTGTAACAAGACTTGATTTATTTGTAAAACCTTTCCCACATAGTGAACATGAATGTGGCCTTTCTCCTGTGTGAATTCGCTCATGTGTTATACGACTTGATTTATCAGTAAAACATTTCGGACATTGTGAACATGAATACGGCTTCTCTCCTGTGTGAATTCTCTCGTGTGTAGTAAGAGTGGATTTATCAGTAAAACATTTTCCACATTCGGAACATGAATACGGCTTCTCTCCTGTGTGAATTCTCTCATGTGCAAGAAGACTTGATTTACTTGTAAAACATTTTTCACATCTTGAACATGAATACGGCTTCTCTCCTCTGTGAATTCTCTCATGTGTTTTAAGAGTTGATTTATCAGAAAAGCACTTCCCACATAGCAAACATGAAAATGGTTTCTCTCCGGTGTGAATTCTCTCATGTGTAATAAGATGTGATTTCCTTGTAAAACGTTTCCCACATCCAGAACATGAATACAGCTTCTCTCCTGTGTGAATTCTCTGATGTTTAATAAAACTGTATTTATTGGTAAAGTATTTCTCACATTCTTTACAGAAGAACGGCTTCTCTCCCATATGTGATTTCTGGTGTGTAGAAAGACTTGAGCTTTTTGCAAACTGTTTTCCACACTCCCCACATTGAAACCCTTTAACGCGGTCCTGACCCGCACTGGTGGTAACAATCTGTGATTGATCAGGAAAAGGCCCTTGTAGAGTAGGAACATCATGTGAAACATCTGCACTGTGAGATCCTGGATGCATGTTACGCTTGAGGAGGTTTTCTTCTGATGAGTTTTGCACAATATCTTCTTCCATTTTATAACTTAGTGATAACATGTTCTTACTGGGATTTTCTGTAAGAGTTAGAAATGCATTAAGGACTTATTTGGAAACCACAAAGTAAATACATTGATTTCAATTCTATTAGGTTGGAATATACATGAAGTTTTTGGTACATCATTTTGTGCTCAAGGAAAAAAAAGGGTTGTTCCAGCATCTGGTAAAATTAATTCTTTATTTTAAATCCATTAAAAGTTGTAAAAATTACATTGGTTGCGTAGACAAGGCGGGGGAGCAAGACGCGTTTCGAACGCTCACTTGTGTTCTTTATCACAGCTTAGCTACATAATCAAAAAATGTTACTACAATACTATAGATGTGCCAATGAAAACTATTGGAGCAAGTCACATGACACAATTATATCAATGAATTCATTCACCTGTTGAATGTAAACAGCCAATAGTGATACATGGTTTCTCGCTTAGATTAAAACCTTTAGGGTTTCTTGAATCCAGATAAAAAATCCAATACGCTTCTTTTGTCAATAATTTGCGTTTAATATCCCCACCTCCTGCATGTGGAAATGGTTTTTCAATACCTAAAACTTGCAAAGACATATCACGATTGTGTTCAATAATAAAATGTTTTGCAATAGCAGAGACGTTTCTATTAATGTGATTTGCATCCATGATGAGTCCATCATCGTAATGTTCATTCAACCTGGTTTTTAATTTACGTGCGGTGCAACCTATATAAAATGTATCACATATGGTGCAATGTATTTTATATACTACGTTCTCTGAGTCACAATTAATATACTGCTTCATTTTAGACTCATTTGAATGATCAGAATCATAGAAAACAGAACTGCATAATGTGAATGAGCGCATGCGACATCTCCGTGAACCACATTTCATGTGTCCTTTTTGCTGCAGCCACGGGCTTTGTATATATATATATATATATATATATATATATATATATATATATATATATATATATATATATATATATATTTGTGAGTCAGTAAAAGATGTTGAAGAAAGTGAATTACCAATTGAAGGTGCCTCTTTTATTACAACACTGCAGCCTTTTTTCGAAAAGCGTGCTAATGTCTCATCCTCAAAAAGTATTGGAAAATGTTTATGAGAGGTTTGTGTGAAAAACCCCCCAACATATTTTACTTTAGTTTTAGGACACAATAATTCCGCTTTGTCAGAAGTTATTTTCTTACCTCTATCTAATACCCATTGGGGATAACCCCGGAGTTTTAATCTGAGGTTGATATTTCTTTTTCGACCAGTGCGGGGTCTGAACAATTTCTGACAATCCTTGTGAACTCCCCTACTGGTAAGGCTCCAGCCACATGCTGCGGTCGGCTGCTGGGAAAATGATGATGACGTTACCTGCAGACGGTTTGCGATGGACAGCAGTGGATACAACGTCACCGGGAATGCCCAGAAGAAGCAAATCCAAGAACACCGGAGGAAACAGTGAAGCGCAAATTAAATGAATCATTGTCCTGCTATGGTGGACTCATAGATGAGATGGTCTTCATACGGCAGGGGGATGTGTCTGCCAGATCAGGATTTCTCACATTTTTCAATGATAATTCATTTAATTTGCGGTTTTACTCTAAAAAGAGAAACCATAAATCACTATTGTTTTCACACATCTGTTGTTTAATGAATGTATTCATTGATATAATTGTGTCACATTTTTTGATTATGTAGCTTAGCTGTGGTAAAGAACACAAGTGAGCGTTCGAAACGCGTCTTGCTCCCCCGCATTCTTTATGCAACCATTGTCATTTTTACAAGTTTTAATGGATTTAAAAACAAATTTTACCAGATGCTGGAACAACCCTTTTTTTCCCCCTCGAGGATATTATCTGGTGTGGATCCACCTGGTTCCGTGCAAACTGGACTTCAAGTGCTAGGTGAGCTGGCTTTCTTTATGTGACATTGCAAAAGGAAAAAGCACAAAAGCTCTGCACATTTCCAAATTCAGTTTCATCTGCTCCATGCATGGGGCAGTGTCTGTGCTCAAATAAAACCTGCATGAAGCACTGCCCCAAACTGCAGGCGCCATTCAGCCCTATAGAACTCGTATAAGTGCTGCATTGTGCGTGTATGTGTGAGTATGAGAGCGTGTGAGTATCTGTGGACAACGCAGCCACATGTTGGCTGGAAGTCAGTGGCACAGTAGGAGATGCAGGAAACATGCTTATTTTTCAGGTAATGTTTTTTTCCAAACTTTTCATTTCCTTGTTACAGTTTTTAAATAACAGATGTGATATGGTGTGTGGGGCTTCATTCTGTCTATATTCATAATGTTACTGATTTTAGGAGTGTTGTCTTGTTGCTCTGGATCATTCCGTTTATTCCCCTTCTTGTCTGGAGTCTTAATTATCTTACAGAAGGTCCGATAATTGAATTGGCGCAGTTACCATCACCAGCCTGAATGTGCCCATGCCTCTTGATGATCCCTGCTGTTGACACTTCCCGACTGTCCATTCATGACCTCTCTGCTCTACAAATGCCACAAATCACCCCCTGTAGTGCCTCGATCTCGGAGGCCTGAAAACTCTCCAATGTCTAACTACCCCTGGCTATAACAAGGGGGTTTGAGGACGACAGAGACAAGCAAGACAGATCCTTTGTGGGACGCTGTTGCTCAGGCCGGCACCCCAGAGACTTTGGGAAACCCCGATTACCCTGGCGAATACTGTTGGAGGATTGTGACTCCTCTTCCGGGGCATTTATCCCATCCCTGGTCTGCAGCCGTGCTCCTGAAATACTTTATCCTGGGTTGGACTGTTCCATGGACCTTTCTGTTTGCGTATAATAAAGGTCCTTGGGACGGTTCCCTCAGCTCTCACTCTCTTGATTGTGTGATACCGGAGAATGACCCCATGACACTCACGCTATGGCGATTCTGCGAATTAGTGGGCGTTCTCGCCCACATTCCTCTATTGTTCTTTTGCTAATTAAAATGTAACCGATTAAATAAGGATTAAACAGGGAACATATGAATCCCACAGACACAATGACTCAATGGTGGGCGAGACAACAGTGGAAACGCCACGAGAGGAGTAAGATACAAGGAAATGTGTCTAAAAAAATCCAAGGGATCATTTGAAAACTACACAAGGCAGACTGTAAGGACTGGGCTGCCAAAAATTGGAAATTTCCTAACAGCAGAAGAGAAAATGTGAAAGTAGCAAAATATAATGTGTCGCCCAGCAAGCAGACGCGGGGCACGCTGCACATGTAAGGGTGGGCCAGGCGCGTAGTCGTGGCTGAGGACTTCTGCTCCATAACACCCTGGCCTCCCATCACATACACTCCCAGTCAGCATACCTGCCGCTCCTTTAGTAAGTGTACCTGTGTCTCCAGGTCCAACTCCTTCAGCCTCCTTTCTTCGGTCGATTTCACACGAACAGAGTCACAGTCCATTGCAATCGAACAACTTTACTGACTTCAGGACGCAGCCCGTCCATGTCTGTGGCAGCATTAATACCATGTTCTAGGCAGTACACGTCTTCCTCTTTCCCTGCACTATCCTTCCTGTCACACAGCACGTACCAGGGTCGTACCGTACCGCACGGCTTCTCAGAGTCTTCCCTGTTCAGTCTATCACGGTCAGGCATCCTGTAATCACAAGCCCTTCAGCCCCCGAAATCAGCCGCAAACAGGCGAGACACCGGCCCTTCTGCCCTGGCTTCTTCTTCGGCCTCAGTTGTATCCTATAGCTGTGGATCGTTACGTGGTCACGGACCCTGGATAGCTGGGCTTGTTCTTAACCATTACGGGGCCCTTCTTCTCTCTCGGCTGGCCGTTCTGGCCCTGATGCTGCCTGACTGGACCGTGGACTTCTGCAGAGCTGACTGCCCTGACAGGCGCTCCCGCCCAACTGATTCGGATGTCCAGAGGTTTCCCAGAATAACGGCCGTTAGCTCCTCCCACTTTACTATTTACAAGCTGAATAACTCTGTACCCCAATCTAGTGGCCAAACTAAGGTACTACGCTTTCCCTACAACTATAACAGTAATCATACAGAGCACTTCCACAACGGTACCATAAATATGCACAACACGAGTTATGTACAATAGCATAGCAAGGATGGCAAACATTCAGAATTACGGACACCTTGTGCCCCTTACACACAGGCGCTCCGTCACTGGCATTAATACATTTCACGGGTTGTCAATTAAATAGAATAGGACTCTGGAGGTGAATATGGGATAATAAACCTTTATTCCAGGCACCCACTGATACTATATGGAAGTTAACAACCCGCACAATTTGGGTCCACATTGACCCCCTTCCCAAAACACGAATCTGACCATTGGGCGGGGATTGGTTCCTCATTGTCAGTCCACTAGTACCAGCGTCGTCTTAAGGGCCAGAGGCCAAAACGTAAAAATGCAACAATCTACTTAAAGCACATGCAACATGTAAGAACCTAAGTGCATAGATTACAAATAGGAGTGAACTCCCCCTGAGGCGATCCTAGGACAAATAACCTCAACACACAAAAATCACCTTGTGCCGAAATCTACACCCTGCAAGGTGGCAGCGGGACAGGTCGTGGTCGGAGGTCATGGTCGGAGAAGCATACTCCAGCACAGTCAGGCGGATTTGCCTTTGGAATTTTTTGTGTGGATTCCGCATCTCTTGGGAGAAAACGCAGATGTGGATTTGATGCTTTTTTTATGCGGATTTTGTGCAGATTTCATGTGTTTTTACCCCTGCGGATTTCTATAATGGAGATCCGCACAAATAAATGACATGCTCCTTCTTTTAATCCGCAGCGTTTTCCGTTAGCACAGAATTTTTTTTTTTCCATTGATTTACATTGTACTGTAAGTCACTTGCGGATCTGCAGCGTTTCTGCGCGGAACAATCCGCAACGTGTGCACATAGCCTTGGTGCTGAGAGGTGTTTGATGAGCCCGGTTTTTACAAGGAGCTGGGTGGGATCGGCTGCTCCATTACCTCCAGTCCAGGTTTGGGGTGGCCAATTTAAGGCAGCGGGTGCGGTTTCTCTGGGTCTGTGCGCGAGGTGAAGATGCCTTGTACATGCTGCTCAGGTTAGCCCGTGTGGTATATGGACAGGTTATTTTCCATTTTTGCTCTGTGTTACCTTTTTGTACCCAGAAGAGGCTATCAAAGTCAAAAGATGTCATGTAGAATAGTGAAGGGTCCTTTGTGAACCCACTGAGGGTGAGATGCTGGACATTGTGGCCAAGAAGCTCCTGGGAACAGCTTGAATGTTGCAGTGTCATTGGCTAAATGAAAGAGGTCAGAGGTCACTGCTATCACCTATAATGGCTGTCCTCTGTATGAAGGGATGACTGTTGTGAATTATGTTTTTGGGCTCCCTCCTGTGGTCATGAATGGTACTTCGGCTGGTTCTGTCCATGGACTTTCTCTGGTGCCTGTGGGTGTTTCTGAGTTTCCTTCCACAGGTGGCGAGGCTAATTCGTTAGTGGGCTGCTCTATTTAACTCCACTTGGATCCTTGTCCGATGCCAGCTGTCAATGTTGTAGCATTGGTCTAGTTCGCTCCTGGATCTTCCTGGTTACCTGTTTTCTCCAGCAGAAGCTAAGTTTCGCTTTGCTTTTTTCTTGTTTGCTATTTTTTCTGTCCAGCATGCTTATGTGAATATTGCCTTGCTTGCTGGAAGCTCTGGGACGCAGAGGGGCGCCTCCGCTCCGTTAGTCGGTGCGGAAGGTATTTTTCCCTGCACTCTCTGTGTGGCCTTTTGTAGGGTTTTGTGCTGACTGCAAAGTGACCTTTCCTATCTTCTGTCTGTTTAGTAAGTCGGGCCTCTCTTTGCTAAATCTATTTCATCTCTGTGTTTGTGATTTCATCTTACTTACAGTCAATATATGTGGGGGGCTGCCTTTTCCTTTGGGGAATTTCTCTGAGGCAAGATAGGCTAATTTTTCCTATCTCTAGGGCTAGCTAGTTCTGAGGCTGTGACGAGGCGCCTAGGTCATGTTAGGAGCGCTCCACGACTATTTCTAGTGTACGTGATAGGATTAGGGATTGCGGTCAGCAGAGGTTCCACTTCCCAGAGCTTGTCCTGTATTAATGTGCTATCAGATCTTTTCTGGTGCTCTAACTACCAGATCCACTATTTGTTCTAACCACCAGATCATAACAGTACAGCTGGCCAAAAGTATTGATGCATCTCAATAGAGGGATAAGTGAAGCTCTGAGACCATTTTTTTTTTCTTTGCAGTGTGTTTTGTCTCTCTTTTCCCCTTTACCTCTGGGTGGTTCAGGACACAGGTGTAGACATGGACATTCAAGGTCTGTCCTCTTGGATGGATAATATCACTACAAGGGTACAAAACATTCAAGAATTTGTGGTTCAGAATCCGATGTCAGAGCCTAGGATTCCAATTCCTGATTTATTTTTTGGTGATAGATCTAAGTTCTTGAATTTCAAAAATAATTGTAAATTGTTTCTAGCTTTGAAACCTCGCTCCTCAGGTGATCCTGCTCAACAAGTAAGGATCATTATTTCTTTGTTACGTGGTGACCCTCAAGACTGGGCATTTTCCCTTGCGCCAGGAGATCCGGCATTGCGTGATGTGGATGCATTTTTCCTGGCGCTCGGATTGCTTTATGACGAACCTAATTCAGTGGATCAGGCAGAGAAAATCTTGCTGGCTCTGTGTCAGGGTCAGGATGAAGCGGAGATATATTGTCAGAAGTTTAGAAAGTGGTCTGTGCTCACTCAGTGGAATGAATGTGCCCTGGCAGCAATCTTCAGAAAGGGTCTCTCTGAAGCCCTTAAGGATGTCATGGTGGGATTTCCCATGCCTGCTGGTCTGAATGAGTCTATGTCTTTGGCTATTCAGATCGATCGGCGCTTGCGTGAGCGTAAAACTGTGCACCATCTGGCGGTACTATCTGAGCATGGGCCTGAGCCTATGCAGTGTGTTAGGACTTTGACCAGAGCTGAACGGCAAGAACACAGACGTCGGAATGGGCTATGTTTTTACTGTGGTGATTCCACTCATGCTATCTCCGATTGTCCTAAGCGCACTAAGCGTTTCGCTAGGTCTGCCACCATTGGTACGGTACAGTCAAAATTTCTATTGTCCGTTACTCTGATTTGCTCTTTGTCATCCTAGTCTGTTATGGCATTTGTGGATTCAGGCGCTGCCCTGAATTTGATGGACTTGGAGTATGCTAGGCGCTGTGTTTTTTTCTTGGAGCCCTTGCAATATCCTATTCCATTGAGAGGAATTGATGCTACGCCTTTGGCCAAGAATAAGCCTCAGTACTGGAACCAATTGACCATGTGCATGGCTCCTGCACATCGGGAGGATATCCGTTTTTTGGTGTTGCATAATCTGCATGATGTGGTCGTTTTAGGGTTACCATGGCTACAGGTCCATAATCCAGTATTGGACTGGAAATCTATGTCTGTGTCCAGCTGGGGTTGCCAGGGGGTACATGGTGATGTTCCATTTTTGTCAATTTCGTCTTCTACATCTTCTGAAGTTCCGGAGTTTTTGTCGGATTATCAGGATGTATTTGATGAGCCCAAAGCCAGTGCCCTACCTCCTCATAGGGATTGCGATTGTGCAATTAATTTGATTCCTGGTAGTAAGTTTCCTAAGGGCCGATTGTTCAATTTATCTGTGCCAGAACACGCCGCTATGCGGAGTTATATAAAGGAATCCTTGGAGAAAGGCCATATTCGCCCGTCGTCATCACCGTTGGGAGCAGGGTTCTTTTTTGTGGCCAAGAAGGATGGTTCTTTGAGACCTTGTATTGATTACCGCCTTCTTAATAAAATTACTGTCAAATTTCAGTATCCTTTGCCGTTGCTGTCCGACTTGTTTGCTCGTATTAAAGGGGCTAGTTGGTTTACCAAGATAGACCTTCGAGGGGCGTATAATCTTGTGCGTATTAAACAGGGCGATGAATGGAAAACAGCATTTAATACGCCCGAGGGCCATTTTGAGTACCTGGTGATGCCATTCGGGCTTTCCAATGCTCCATCAGTATTTCAGTCCTTTATGCATGACATCTTCCGAGAGTACCTGGATAAATTCCTGATTGTGTATTTGGATGATATTTTGGTCTTTTCGGATGATTGGGAGTCTCATGTGAAGCAGGTCAGAATGGTGTTCCAGGTCCTTCGTGCTAATTCCTTGTTTGTGAAGGGGTCAAAGTGTCTCTTTGGAGTTCAGAAGGTTTCATTTTTGGGGTTCATTTTTTCCCCTTCTACTGTCGAGATGGATCCTGTTAAAGTCCAGGCCATTCATGATTGGACTCAGCCGACATCTGTGAAGAACCTGCAAAAGTTCCTGGGCTTTGCTAATTTTTATCGTCGCTTCATCGCTAATTTTTCTAGTGTTGCTAAACCGTTGACTGATTTGACCAAGAAGGGTGCTGATGTGGTTAATTGGTCTTCTGCGGCCGTGGATGCTTTTCAGGAATTGAAGCGTCGTTTTTCTTCTGCCCCTGTGTTGTGCCAGCCAGATGTTTCGCTCCCGTTTCAGGTTGAGGTTGATGCCTCTGAGATTGGAGCAGGGGCTGTTTTGTCGCAAAGAAGTTCTGATGGCTCGGTGATGAAACCATGCGCCTTCTTTTCTAGAAAGTTTTTGCCTGCTGAGCGCAATAATGATGTTGGTAATCGAGAATTGTTGGCCATGAAGTGGGCATTCGAGGAGTGGCGTCATTGGCTTGAAGGAGCCAAGCATCGCGTGGTGGTCTTGACAGATCACAAAAATTTGACTTACCTTGAGTCTGCCAAACGGTTGAATCCGAGACAGGCTCGATGGGCGTTATTTTTCTCCAGTTTTGATTTTGTGGTTTCGTACCTTCCGGGCTCTAAGAATGTGAAAGCTGATGCCCTGTCAAGGAGTTTTGTGCCTGACTCTCCGGGTGTTTCTGAGCCGGCAGGTATTCTCAAAGAGGGGATAATTTTGTCTGCCATCTCCCCTGATTTGCGGCGGGTGCTGCAAAAATTTCAGGCTGATAGACCTGACCGTTGCCCAGCAGAGAAACGGTTTGTCCCTGATAAATGGACTAGCAGAGTTATCTCTGAGCTTCATTGTTCGGTGTTGGCTGGGCATCCTGGAATCTTTGGTACCAGAGATTTGGTGGCTAGATCCTTTTGGTGGCCTTCTTTGTCACGGGATGTGCGTTCTTTTGTGCAGTCCTGTGGGACTTGTGCTCGGGCTAAGCCCTGCTGTTCTCGTGCTAGTGGGTTGCTTTTGCCCCTGCCGGTCCCGAAGAGGCCCTGGACGCATATTTCTATGGATTTTATTTCGGATCTCCCCGTCTCTCAAAAGATGTCGGTCATTTGGGTGGTTTGTGATCGCTTTTCTAAGATGGTCCATTTGGTGCCCTTGTCTAAATTGCCTTCCTCCTCTGATTTGGTGCCATTGTTTTTCCAGCATGTGGTTCGTTTACATGGCATCCCGGAGAACATCGTTTCGGACAGAGGTTCCCAGTTTGTTTCGAGGTTTTGGCGGTCCTTTTGTGCTAGGATGGGCATTGATTTGTCTTTTTCCTCGGCTTTCCATCCTCAGACAAATGGCCAAACCGAACGAACTAATCAGACGTTGGAAACATATCTGAGATGCTTTGTTTCTGCTGATCAGGATGATTGGGTGTCCTTTTTGCCTTTGGCTGAGATCGCCCTTAATAATCGGGCCAGCTTGGCTACTTTGGTTTCGCCGTTTTTCTGCAATTCTGGTTTCCATCCTCGTTTCTCTTCAGGGCAGGTTGAGTCTTCGGACTGTCCTGGTGTGGATACTGTGGTGAATAGGTTGCAGCAGATTTGGACTCATGTGGTGGACAATTTGACATTGTCCCAGGAGAAGGCTCAACGTTTCGCTAACCGCCGGCGCTGTGTAGGTCCCCGACTTCGTGTTGGGGATTTAGTTTGGTTGTCATCTCGTTATGTTCCTATGAAGGTTTCCTCTCCTAAGTTTAAGCCTCGTTTCATTGGTCTGTATAAAATTTCTGAGGTTATCAATCCTGTATCATTTCGTTTGGCCCTTCCAGATTCTTTTGCCATCCATAATGTGTTCCATAGGTCGTTGTTGCGGAGATACGTGGCGCCTGTGGTTCCATCCGTTGACCCTCCTGCTCCGGTGTTGGTTGAGGGGGAGTTGGAGTATGTGGTGGAGAAGATTTTGGATTCTCGTATTTCGAGACAGATAACTCCAGTACTTGGTAAAGTGGAAGGGTTATGGTCAGGAGGATAATTCCTGGGTTTTTGCCTCTGATGTTCATGCGGCCGATCTGGTTCGTGCCTTTCATTTGGCTCATCCTGGTCGGCCTGGGGGCTCTCGTGAGGGTTCGGTGACCCCTCCTCAAGTGGGGGGGGGGGTACTGTTGTGAATTCTGTTTTCGGGCTCCCTCATGTGGTCATGAATGGTACTTCGGCTGGTTCTGTCCATGGACTTTCTCTGGTGCCTGTGGGTGTTTCTGAGTTTCCTTCCACAGGTGGCGAGGCTAATTCGTTAGTGGGCTGCTCTATTTAACTCCACTTGGATCCTTGTCCGATGCCAGCTGTCAATGTTGTAGCATTGGTCTAGTTCGCTCCTGGATCTTCCTGGTTACCTGTTTTCTCCAGAAGAAGCTAAGTTTCGCTTTGCTTTTTTCTTGTTTGCTATTTTTTCTGTCCAGCATGCTTATGTGAATATTGCCTTGCTTGCTGGAAGCTCTGGGACGCAGAGGGGCGCCTCCGCTCCGTTAGTCGGTGCGGAAGGTATTTTTCC
This sequence comes from Ranitomeya imitator, assembly GCF_032444005.1. Classification (NCBI taxonomy): domain Eukaryota; kingdom Metazoa; phylum Chordata; class Amphibia; order Anura; family Dendrobatidae; genus Ranitomeya; species Ranitomeya imitator. The sequence continues at coordinate 713,642,864 of NC_091286.1, read as the reverse complement.
CTGCACTCTCTGTGTGGCCTTTTGTAGGGTTTTGTGCTGACTGCAAAGTGACCTTTCCTATCTTCTGTCTGTTTAGTAAGTCGGGCCTCTCTTTGCTAAATCTATTTCATCTCTGTGTTTGTGATTTCATCTTACTCACAGTCAATATATGTGGGGGCTGCCTTTTTCTTTGGGGAATTTCTCTGAGGCAAGATAGGCTTATTTTTCCTATCTCTAGGGCTAGCTAGTTCTGAGGCTGTGACGAGGTGCCTAGGTCATGATAGGAGCGCTCCACGGCTATTTCTAGTGTACGTGATAGGGTTAGGGATTGCGGTCAGCAGAGGTTCCACTTCCCAGAGCTTGTCCTGTATTAATGTGCTATCAGGTCTTTTCTGGTGCTCTAACTACCAGATCCACTATTTGTTCTAACCACCAGATCATAACAGATGACTGGATGGGACCTCTCCTGGAACGCCCACTTGGCGCATGTCACACAGTCAGGACCATAGTACCACAGGGCCATAGCACCACAGGGCCATAGCACCACAGGACCATAGCACCACAGGACCATAGCACCACAGGACCATAGCACCACAGGACCATAGCACCACACGCTCATAGTACCACAGGGTCACAGCACCACAGGGCCATAGCACCACAGGGCCATAGTACCACAGGGCCATAGCACCACAGGACCATAGCACCACAGGACCATAGTACCACAGGATCATAGTACCACAGGGCCATAGTACCACAGGGCCATAGTACCACAGGACCATAGTACCACAGGGCCATAGCACCACAGGGCCATAGCACCACAGGACCATAGCACCACAGGACCATAGTACCACACGATCATAGTACCACAGGGCCATAGTACCACAGGGCCATAGTACCACAGGATCATAGTACCACAGGATCATAGTACCACACGATCATAGTACCACAGGACCATAGTACCACAGGGCCACAGTATCACAGGGCCATAGTACCACAGGATCATAGTACCACAGGACCATAGCACCACAGGACCATAGCACCACAGGACCATAGCACCACAGGGCCACAGCACCACACGATCATAGTACCACACGATCATAGTACCACAGGGCCATAGTACCACAAGACCATAGTACCACAGGGCCATAGTACCACAGGGCCATAGTACCACAGGGCATAGTACCACAGGGCCATAGTACCACAGGATCATAGTACCACACGATCATAGTACCACAGGACCATAGTACCACAGGGCCAAAGTACCAAACGATCATAGTACCACAGGGCCATAGTACCACAGGGCCATAGTACTAAAGGGCCATAGCACCACAGGGCCATAGTACCACAGGGCCACAGTACCACCGGATCATAGTACCACAGGACCATAGTACCACAGGACCATAGTACCACAGGATCAGAGTACCACAGGACCAGAGTACCACAGGACCATAGTACCACAGGATCATAGTACCACAGGGCCATAGTACCACAGGGCCATAGTACCACAGGGCCATAGTACCACAGGATCATAGTACCACACGATCATAGTACCACAGGACCATAGTACCACAGGGCCATAGTACCAAACGATCATAGTACCACAGGGCCATAGCACCACAGGGCCATAGTACCACAGGATCATAGTACCACACGGCCATAGTACCACAGGGCCATAGTACCACAGGGCCACAGTACCACAGTACCACCGGATCATAGTACCACAGGACCATAGTACCACAGGATCATAGTACCACAGGGCCACAGTACCACAGGGCCAGAATACCACAGGATCATAGTACCACAGGACCATAGTACCACAGGATCATGCTGTTGAGTGCTTTTATGTTCCAGGAGGGGATTTCAGTCAGATGCCATTTAAATGAAAACCTTCAATTATGTTTTAGGCACACACAGTGGGGAAAATAAGGACCATATATACTCGAGTATAGAGGCTCCTTATTGACTGGAGTATAAGCCTGGTATGCATGGCCCCTGAACTCTGAAATATCTGGAGATGTGTAAGGAGGAGGCCACAATCCCTGTGGTCAAACTGGTCAAGAACCACAGGAAACATCGGACCTCTGTAACTGCAAAGGTTTCTGGACCAAATGTTAAGCTCTGTTTTTATATTGTATCAAATACTTATTTAATGTAATAAAATGCAGATTAATGATGTAACAATCATAAAATGTGATTTTCTCTTTCTTTTTTTATCTTTAGATTCTGTCTCACAGGTGAACTGTAACGATGATAAAAATGACAGATTTCTCCATTCTTTGTAGTTGGGAAAACTTGTAAAATTGGCCGGGGCTCAAATAATTATTTATCCACTGTATGAACAGTTAAGCAAGAAGATAAAATGATCTCTAAAGGGCCTAAAGTTAAAAACTACATGCCCTGTGTGTATATATTTTGCATAAAAGTAAATTTTTACATTAAAAATTTTAAAAAATGAAAATGGGCCGATGGAAAAAGTCTGTGCACCCTTGGAAAATTGCTCAGATAACTTTGACCAAGGTTTCAGACCGTAATTAGCCCGTTGGGGGTTTCAGACCGTAATTAGCCCGTTGGGGGTTTCAGACCGTAATTAGCCCGTTGGGGTGACGGCTTGTTTCATGAATCTAGAGTACAACACTTATTGTGCTTTGGTTCACACGTGTTCTTTACTCCTTGTTTCCATATCTGTCCCTTTGTTGTTTTGCTGCCTTCAGTCTGAATCTACAATGTGCACATTCCAATAACTCCAAGAAAAACCATTAACAAGTGTATGGTAGTGTGTACAGTACGGTGAAAACGTGGTTTGTTAACTAGACACCAAATATGATGAGAACGGACACATTAGGGGCCAAGGAAACGCCCCATCGTTAAGGGTCATCGTTTCAACAAACTTGGCCTCTGCTCCAGTAACTTACCACATGATAAACAAATCATCACGATTTTGTTTTAAAAGGTGAATACGATGATTAAAACGGGTCTGATACAAGTAAAGGTCAATGTCTCCATAACTAGGGGGCGCAGCTCATCCCCATGGCAGTGCCCACCGTCTGCCCTGGAATGGAAATGGACCACTTTAGCCGATTGGTCAAAGTGCTTCAGCCAGAAATCAAGAATAAAACACTTTGTTTTCTATTGCTGCGTTCATAAAAATGACATCTGCCAAAATATAAAATAATCAGAAACGAAAAATTGTAACCAAAATAAAACAAAGCAATGTAATAAAAAAAAAAAAAAAACTGATAAACTGTCTTGTATAGCCAGAAATGGTATTCGTAAAACGGCCAGATTATCACACAAAAAAAGCCTTCACCCAGATCAAACGATGGAAAAACAAAAATATCACGAGTCTTGGAATGTGTCGACACAAACCATTTTTGAAAATGTCCGAATTCTATTTTTCTTTACGTTTCGGATCACTGAAATCACACCAACCTGGAGAGTCGCGATTATATAAAGCACAAAAAAACCTGACAAAATTGCATTTTTTTCCCAAAACTTCACACTTGTAGTTTTGTATTGAAAAAATGAAAAAAAAAAAATCTATCTTGAAAAACAATCCGTTGTACGGCTATGTGAATGGGAAAAAAGTGGTTCTTGGAAAAAGAAGGGGGAAACAAAAAAAAAGGGTTAATGAATACAGAGCCCGACTCCGGCACGGACCCTTGACAGGAGGCAGCAGTGAGATAATGCTGGTGCTGTCATCTTCCTGACCAGACAAATCATCCAGTCTGCCTGATGCCCTATCATGTGGTGATGACCCTGTGATTCTGATACAGACTCTGACACATTGCATCCTCTGTTACTGAGAAACCCAGGGCGATACGTTTTGTGTTTCAGGCGCTCATTGTCGTGCCTCGGGATTTGGTCTTGCGGTCCTGTGCTCTTCTGTCGGCGTCTCTGTCCAGGTGCAGATAACCTTGTTTTTTGTGTTTGTTATCTAGCCTGTCCTATCACATTGCAGGTGACACCATTTGAACCTTCCCCTGCTGGTCTCCTTTGTGGCAATAGTCTTCAGTGGATTCCGCTTGGAGATCTAGCCCTACATCTGAGTATGTAGGCCTGTACGATGTGTGTACTGCTGGGGATTCTTTCCTGTGCTGCACTCTCCCTCGGTTCCTTAGTTGGTCCGATATACACTCGATGGCCTCTCAGGGACCGGGTTCGAGTGGTCACCTTTAGTTTAACCATAGTCCATAGTTCGTTCCTTTTACCCCGTATTTACTACCACGTAATCTTCCGAGTCACACGATGATTCTGACGCACCTTATGTACATGTAGCCTATGGCGCCGCTTTCGCAGCCTGGTTCTGCCATAGACTTGCTCGGTAATGGCGACCACATGGCCACACATACAGTGAGCCTAGTCTGACTATTAAGGAGTGTGCACTAACCAGCGCGTTACATATCAATGTCTGGTAGAGGAGCAGCAATGGAGCGGGAGATGGAAAAGAAAACACGCCACATGACCTGCCAACAAGAACTCACGGCATTGGCAGTCCAGCCATTGGGAGCAGGCAGAGGCCACGACTGTCCTCCCCTTCAGCTATGGTAAGCATAATACTGGGGTAGAAGAGGTGGACATTTTGGACTGGGGGAGGGTGCTCAGACTTCTCAGTCACATAAGAGGTCGTTACCTGACAAGAACGCAGCGAGTCTGAGGCAGTGTCTATACCAGTCCTCTGCTGCAGCGATAACAGTTCCACAATGGAGTTTCTATTCAGCCAATGTCATCACTGAGCCCCGGCGACCAGGCTGGATGATAAGGAAGCCATTTCTCTGCACTGATGAACTGGACAGGGATGAGGCCCAGGTCATACGTGAAATGCAGAGCTGCGCTGCTGGTGCTAGTAGTGGCACAGGCAGCTGTAATTGTGGGTGGGAGCAGCACCAGCAGCCATGGTGGTAGTCGCAAGTATCCTATCATATTTTTCAGGCTGAGAAAACTGACAGGGATGAGGACGACGACCATGATAAAGATTGTGCATGTTCTCATAGGAGAATAGGGGCTGGATCACCGATGATCAGAGAAACAAACACACAGCCATGAGATCTAAACCAGACCTGCTTCTACAGTGATCAGCTCTGCGACAGGTAATGTCAATGATGAAGCGGTCAGACCTGTGGAAAATTCTAAGGCTGCTCCAGGTAAGTTTATCATTAACTAGGATCCCCAAGTCCTTCTCCCTGTCAGATTTACCCAGTGGTTTCCCGTTCAGTGTGTAATGGTGATATTGATTCCTTCTTCCCATGTGTATAACCTTACATTTATCATTGTTAAACCTCATCTGCCACCTTTCAGCCCAAGTTTCCAACTTATCCAGATCCATCTGTAGCAGAATACTATCTTCTCTTGTATTAACTGCTTTACATAGTTTTGTATCATCTGCAAATATCGATATTTTACTGTGTAAACCTTCTACCAGATCATTAATGAATATGTTGAAGAGAACAGGTCCCAATACCGACCCCTGCGGTACCCCACTGGTCACAGCGACCCAGTTAGAGACTATACCATTTATAACCACCCTCTGCTTTCTATCACTAAGCCAGTTACTAACCCATTTACACACATTTTCCCCCAGACCAAGCATTCTCATTTTGTGTACCAACCTCTTGTGCGGCACGGTATCAAACGCTTTGGAAAAATCGAGATATACCACGTCCAATGACTCACCGTGGTCCAGCCTATAGCTTACCTCTTCATAAAAACTGATTAGATTGGTTTGACAGGAGCGATTTCTCATAAACCCATGCTGATATGGAGTTAAACAGTTATTCTCATTGAGATAATCCAGAATAACATCCCTCAGAAACCCTTCAAATATTTTACCAACAATAGAGGTTAGACTTACTGGCCTATAATTTCCAGGTTCACTTTTAGAGCCCTTTTTGAATATTGGCACCACATTTGCTATGCGCCAGTCCTGCGGAACAGACCCTGTCGCTATAGAGTCCCTAAAAATAAGAAATAATGGTTTATCTATTACATTACTTAGTTCTCTTAGTACTCGTGGGTGTATGCCATCCGGACCCGGAGATTTATCTATTTTAATCTTATTTAGCCGGTTTCGCACCTCTTCTTGGGTTAGATTGGTGACCCTTAATATAGGGTTTTCATTGTTTCTTGGGATTTCACCTAGCATTTCATTTTCCACCGTGAATACCGTGGAGAAGAAGGTGTTTAATATGTTAGCTTTTTCCTCGTCATCTACAACCATTCTTTCCTCACTATTTTTTAAGGGGCCTACATTTTCAGTTTTTATTCTTTTACTATTGATATAGTTGAAGAACAGTTTGGGATTAGTTTTACTCTCCTTAGCAATGTGCTTCTCTGTTTCCTTTTTGGCAGCTTTAATTAGTTTTTTAGATAAAGTATTTTTCTCCCTATAGTTTTTTAGAGCTTCAATGGTGCCATCCTGCTTTAGTAGTGCAAATGCTTTCTTTTTACTGTTAATTGCCTGTCTTACTTCTTTGTTTAGCCACATTGGGTTTTTCCTATTTCTAGTCCTTTTATTCCCACAAGGTATAAACCGCTTACACTGCCTATTTAGGATGTTCTTAAACATTTCCCATTTATTATCTGTATTCTTATTTCTGAGGATATTGTCCCAGTCTACCAGATTAAGGGCATCTCTAAGCTGTTCAAACTTTGCCTTCCTAAAGTTCAATGTTTTTGTGACTCCCTGACAAGTCCCCCTAGTGAAAGACAAGTGAAACTGTACAATATTGTGGTCGCTATTTCCTAAATGCCCGACCACCTGCAGATTTGTTATTCTGTCAGGTCTATTAGATAGTATTAGGTCTAAAAGTGCTGCTCCTCTGGTTGGATTCTGCACCAATTGTGAAAGATAATTTTTCTTGGTTATTAGCAGAAACCTGTTGCCTTTATGGGTTTCACAGGTTTCTGTTTCCCAGTTAATATCCGGGTAGTTAAAGTCCCCCATAACCAGGACCTCATTATGGGTTGCAGCTTCATCTATCTGCTTTAGAAGTAGACTTTCCATGCTTTCTGTTATATTTGGGGGTTTGTAACAGACCCCAATGAGAATTTTGTTACCATTTTTCCCTCCATGAATTTCAACCCATATGGACTCGACATCCTCATTTCCTTCGCTAATATCCTCCCTTAAAGTGGACTTTAGACAAGACTTTACATAGAGACAAACCCCTCCTCCTCTCCGATTTTTACGATCCTTTCTAAACAGACTGTAACCCTGTAAGTTAACTGCCCAGTCATAGCTTTCATCTAACCATGTCTCGGTTATTCCCACTATGTCAAAGTTACCTGTAGATATTTCTGCTTCTAGTTCTTCCATCTTGTTTGTCAGGCTTCTGGCGTTTGCGAGCATGCAGTTTAGAGGATTTTGTTTTGTTCCAATCTCCTCGCTGTGGATTGTTTTAGAAATGTTCTTGTTGGAAGGTGAACCTTCGGCCAAGTTTGAGGTCCAGAGCACTCTGGAAGAGGTTTTCATCCAGGATATCTCTGTACTTGGCCACATTCATGTTTCCTTCAATGACAACCAGTCATCCTGTCCCCATAGCATGATGCTGCCACCACCATGTTTTACTGTGGGGATTGTATTGGGCAGGTGATGAGCAGTGCCTGGTTTTCTCCACACATACCTGCTTAGAATTATCACCATAAAGGTCTATCTTCATCTCATCAGACCAAAGAATCTTATTTCTCATAGTCTGCGAGTCCTTCATGTGTTTTTTAGCAAACTCTATGCGGTTTTCATATGTCTTGCACTGAGGAGAAGCTTCCGTAGGGTCACTCTGCCATAAAGACCCGACAGGTGGAGGCTGCAGTGATAGTTGTGGAACTTTGTCCCATCTCCGTATAATAATTATTTATATAGCGCCAACATATTCCGCAGCACTTTACAATAAGCGGGGACATGTACAGACAATAAATTCAGTACAAGTTAAGACAATTTAACCAGTGACATTAGGGGTGAGGTCCCTGCTCGCAAGCTCACAATCTACAGGGAAATGGGGGGACACAATAGGTGAAAAGTGCTCGTTATTACAGGTCTGTCAATTATAATAAATAGGGATTTTCATATAAAGCTGCATGATCCGGTCATCAGCCCGTGTGTTTAAGTGCAATAGTCAAGTATCAAGTGCAGTTATCATGTGCATGGAGGGTGTGGAGACAGATGAATAGTAGGGGGCAGATTCAGAATAATATTTGGAAGGAGGGAACAGGGAAAATTTAGTTTACTGAGTAGTTGATGTGGTCGGCTTGTTTGAAGAGATGGGTTTTTAAAGCGCGCTTGAATAGGTCGGGGCTAGGTATCAGTCTGATCGTCTGGGGACTATCTCTGGAGCTCAGCCACAGTGATCTTGGGGTTCTTCTTTTCCTCTCTCACCAAGGCTCTTCTCCCACGATTCCTCAGTTTGGCTGGACGTCCAGGTCTAGGAAGACTTCCGGTGTCCCAAACGTCTTCCATTTAAGGATTATGAAGGTCACTGTGCTCTTAGGAACCTTGAGTACTGCAGAAATTATGTTGTAACCTTGGCCAGATCTGTGCCTTGCCACAATTCTGTCTCTGAGCTCCTTGGCCAGTTCCTTTGACCTCATGATTCTCATTTGGTCTGACATGCACGGTGAGCTGTGAGGTCTTATATAGACAGGTGTGCGCCGCTCCAAATCAAGTCCTATCAGTGTAATTACACACAGCTGGACTCCAATATAGGAGTAGAACCATCTCAGGGAGGATCACAAGGAAATGGACAGCATGTGACTTACATATGAGTGTCTGAGCAAAGGGGCTGAATACTTATGATCATTTGATATTCCACTCTGTTCTGCCATTTCTACTGCCCCCAACACCGAAAAAACATATTGTGACTTTCCATTAAATCTGCAAAGCAGTCCAGTGCTCTTCTGTTGGCGTCTGGCCGCTGAGCCGATTACCTTTAGCCGTTTCCATTCCTTTTGGACAGTCGGTGTTTTTCGTTAGTTATCTGGCCTGTCCTATCACACGGCCGGTGGCACTATCTAAACCTCCCCTGCGGGTCTCATCTCCTGGTGATAGTCTAGTGGATTCAGGATCCATACCCTACACAAATGGCTACCAAAAAGAAAAAAAATAATGATACAGTTACATTAGTATAATCATTAGACATACGGACATGTAGCTGCAGGGAAGGAACTCTGTCCTACAAAGGGGAGGGTAACTAAAAAATAAAAAGGAAACTACTAATAAAAACATGACCATCTCCTGCCTGTTCGTTATGTTCCATACTGTGCCGATTCTGCCACCACCACTGCTTCACAGCCGGACATCTCATGCCTGTTCATCAATAACTCCGCACTCTTACATTGTTACACTAACCCAATCAATGGGAGAATTCGCAGGGAAGTCAGAAGCTTGAGTGAAAACCAGAACAGCGGAAATTAAAGGTTGGAGGTTTTATCTTGGATATTACTCCAAATTCTAAGGCTTCAGAACCACTGCCAAAGCCTCTCAACTGCTAATGGAGGCAACAGTCAGGTTTTTGATATGAGGGTCTGAAGGACACCAAGGTCCTGGCAGGGCAAGAAGCGTTTTCATAACATTTCTTATATAGAGGAGGAAGGGAGTCTGTACTTATGTTTTATTCCAGTCATTGGAGTCGTCTTCCTGAATAAAATTGATAATTTCTTTGAAAGATTTTGGTGACTTCCAAACAGTCAATGAACATTGTCAATCAATAAATAAAATATTAAGTCTTCCCTCAGATGTCGGTCACTTGTGCAGCTGATATTCACAGCTAAAGTATCCAAAGAACTAACTCTAAACCACAAGCGAGACGTCTCAACTCTGTTGTCGGGTGTGCCGGGACCAGGGGTTCCTTCCCTATCCCCAAGGGTGTGCCGGGACCAGGGGTTCCTTCCCTATCCCCAAGGGTGTGCCGGGACCAGGGGTTCCTTCCCTATCCCCAAGGGTGTGCCGGGACCAGGGGTACCTTCCCTATCCCCAAGGGTGTGCCGGGACCAGGGGTTCCTTCCCTATCCCCAAGGGTGTGCCGGGACCAGGGGTTCCTTCCCTATCCCCAAGGGTGTGCCGGGACCAGGGGTTCCTTCCCTATCCCCAAGGGTGTGCCGGGACCAGGGGTTCCTTCCCTATCCCCAAGGGTGTGCCGGGACCAGGGGTTCCTTCCCTATCCCCAAGGTTAGGGACGCCTTAGCGCGCCCTGTTCCCCGGATCACTTCTGATGGTGACGTTGCCGGGGACCTTGCCCTAGCAGCCGAATTCATCCTCAGTCTGTGCCTTACCCCACCCAGGGAAGAGGGGAGTAGTAGTGCACCATTATACACCAGACTAAGAGTAATGTAAACAGGAATAAAGGAAAACACCAATCATACAGACATGCTTACAGATATAACAGAAGAATACACCAAGGAGTGGAGGATGGGGATTAGCACACACAGATAAATCCACCAAACACCTTCTCAAACAATAACAAACCAACATCTCTTAACCATGCAGCAAAAGCTATCTCTGGCAATGAGTGATAGCCATGGCCCAGATTATATGGGAGTGGCCAACAGTGAACAGCTGAGAGCATTAATGCAGGAAAGCTTCCAGGAGCTCAAATGAGAAGATTAACACCTTAACTGCTAAAAGAACCTGACAACTTATAATATGAAGGTGAAGTTCTTCTAATCAGTCCAGGAATAGGAGAAATCAGACACAGAGGTCTTCTGGCCCCTCTCTGTGGTGGCAAACCATTGACACAGGATACAATAGGCACAAGAGATAGATGTTAACCCCTTTACCCCCAAGGGTGGTTGTTGACCAGCAATTTCTCATTTTTACAACACCATTTTTTTTAGGGACCACATCACATTTGAAGTCATTTTGAGGGGTCTACATGAGGGAAAATACCCAAGTGTGACACCATTCTAAAAACTGCACCCCTCAAGGTGCTCAAAACCACATTCAAGAAGTTTATTAACCCTTCAGGTGTGTCACAGGAATTTTTGGAATGTTTGAAAAAAAAAGTTAAATGTTCATTTTTATTTACAAAAAATTTACTTCAGCTCCAATGTTTTATTTTACCAAGGGTAACAGGACAAATTGTACAACAAGTTTTGGGGTCCATTTTCTCCTGAGTACGCCGATACCCCATATGTGGGGGTAAACCACTGTTTGGGCGGATGACAGGGCTCGGAAGGGAAGGAGCGCCGTTTGACTTTTCAATGCAAAATTGACAGGAATTGAGATGGGACGCCATGTTGCGTTTGGAGAGCCCCTGATGTGCCTAAACATTGAAACCCCCCACAAGTGACACCATTTTGGAAAGTAGACCCGCTAAGGAACTTATCTAGAGGTGTTGTGAGCACTTTGACCCACCAAGTGCTTCACAGAAGTTTATAATGCAGAACCGTAAAAATAAAAAAATCATATTTTTTCACAAAAATTATCTTTTCGCCCCCAATTTTTTATTTTCCCAATGGTAAGAGAAGAAATTGGACCTAGAAAGTTGTTGTCTAATTTGTCCTGGGTACGCTGATACACCATATGTGGGGGGGAACCACTGTTTGGGCGCATGGGAGGGCTCGGAAGGGAAGGAGTGCCATTTGGAATGCAGACTTAGATGGAATGGTCTGCAGGCGTCACATTGCGCTTGCAGCGCTCCTGATGTACCTAAACAGTAGAAACCCCCCACAAGTGACCCCATATTGGAAACTAGACCCCTTAAGGAACTCATCTAGATGTGTTTTGAGAACTTTGAGCCCCCAAGTGTTTCACTACAGTTTATAATGCAGAGCCGTGAAAATAGAAAATCTTTTTCCCACAAAAATTATTTTTTAGCCCCCAGTTTTGTATTTTCCAAAGGGTAACAGGAGAAATTGGACCCCAAAAGTTGTTGTCCTATTTGTCCTGAGTACGCCGATACCCCATATGTTGGGGTAAACCCCTGTTTGGGCACACGGGAGAGCTCGGAAGGGAAGGAGCACTGTTTTACTTTTTCAACGCAGAATTGACAGGAATTGAGATCGGACGCCATGTCGTGTTTGGAGAGCCCCTGATGTGCCTAAACAGTGGAAACTCCCCAATTATAACTGAAACCCTAATCCAAACACATCCCTAATCCCAACAATAACCCTAACCACACCTCTAACCCTGACACACACCTAACCCTAATCCCAACCCTATTCCCAACTGTAAATGTAATCTAAACCCTAACCGTAACTTTAGCCCCAACCCTAACTGTGGCCCTAACCCCAGCCCTAACCCTAATGGGAAAATGGAAATAAATACATTTTTTTATTTTTCCCTAACTAAGGGGGTGATGAAGGGGGGTTTGATTTACTTTTTTAGCGGATTTTTATGATTGGCAGCCGTCACACACTGAAAGACGCTTTTTATAGCAAAAAATATTTTTTGCATCTCCACATTTTGAGAGCAATAATTTTTCCAGATTTTGGTCCACAGAGTCATGTGAGGTCTTGTTTTTTGCTGCGGGGGTCTCAGGGAAGCCCGCAGGGAGCCCCCTCCCTGCGCGATGCTTTCCTATACCGCCGACGCACCAAGATCATGTTTGATCGCGGTGTGCCAGGGGTTAATGTGCCGGGGGCGTGCCCATAGGCAGCTGACACCCGGCCGCACTCCTCCCGTGAGCGCGGCCGATCGCTATGACGTACTATCCCGTCGAGGGTCAGATAGGCCCAGGTCACCTCGACGGGATAGTACGTCATATGTCAGAAAGGGGTTAATCTACACACATCAGTCCATCACTATTATCAGATTTGTTACTGTCACATAGCTGTAAGGTGGAACGGCACCAGAAGACCCCAGTGACCCCATTATTACATACCTGCGGTATCATGTCCTGGACTCTCCTCCTCCTTCACATCGCTCACACACGGCTGATCGTCCTTTATCTGCTGTTCTTCATCCTCCACTTTAATGATGGTCAGATCTCCGCCCTGATGTCACATATACAACAACTCAGTACAATACAGCAGACACATCACCAGAAGACCCCAAATCTCTGAGCGCGGCCCCATATAGAGGTGGTGGAGGCCGAGCTTCATCTACCTGGTGAGTTTCCGGACAGTCCTGGGAATACGGAGGAGCCGGACATCTCTCCGGGGGATTTCTTACACGGAGTCCATCTGTAGGAAACAGACGAACAAAAGAGTGTTACATGGGATGACGGGAGTAGCATGGAGGTGACCCTCTAACAGACATTAACAACAACCTCCTTACACTGCTGATCGGACATGAAATCTGTTCCCACATCTTCATCTATGACCTCAACCTTAATACTAACCAGATCTTCACCCTAAAAACACAAGAAAAATGTGAGAGGAGTCACAAATCAGTGATTTATGTTTGCACAGTACAGACCAAAAGTTTGGACACACCTTCTCATTTAAAGATTTTTCTGTATTTTCATGACTATGAAAATGGTAAATTCACGCTGAAGGCATCAAATCTATGAATTAACACATGTGGAATTATATACTTAACAAAAAAGTGTGAAACAACTGAAGTTATGTCTTATATTCTAGGTTCTTCAAAGTAGCCACCTTTTGCTTTGATGACTGCTTTGCACACTCTTGGCATTCTCTTGATGAGCTTCAAGAGGTAGTCACCGGGAATGGTCTTCCAACAATCTTGAAGGAGTTCCCAGAAATGCTTAGCACTTGTTGGCCCTTTTGCCTTCACTCTCGGTCCAGCTCACCCCAAACCATCTCGATTGGGTTCAGGTCTGGTGACTGTGGAGGCCAGGTCATCTGGTGTAGCCCCCATCACTCTCCTTCTTGGTCAAATAGCCCTTACACAGCCTGGAGGTGTTTGGGGTCATTGTCCTGTTGAAAAATAAATGATGGTCCAACTAAACGCAAACCGGATGTAATAGCATGCCGCTGCAAGATGCTGTGGTAGCCATGCTGGTTCAGTATCCCTTCAATTTTGAATAAATCCCCAACAGTGTCACCAGCAAAGCACCCCCACACCATCACACCTCCTCCTCCATGCTTCACGGTGGGAACCAGGCATCTAGAGTCCATCCATTCACCTTTTCTGCGTCGCACAAAGACACGGTGGTTGGAACCAAAGATCTCAAATTTGGACTCATCAGACCAAAGCACAGATTTCCACTGGTCTAATGTCCATTCCTTGTGTTCTTTAGCCCAAACAAGTCTCTTCTGCTTGTTGCCTGTCCTTAGCAGTGGTTTCCTAGCAGCTATTTTACCATGAAGGCCTGCTGCACAAAGTCTCCTCTTAACAGTTGTTGTAGAGATGTGTCTGTTGCTAGAACTCTGTGTGGCATTGACCTGGTCTCTAATCTGAGCTGCTGTTAACCTGCGATTTCTGAGGCTGGTGACTCGGATAAACTTATCCTCAGAAGCAGAGGTGACTCTTGGTCTTCCTTTCCTGGGCCGGTCCTCATGTGAGCCAGTTTCTTTGTAGCGCTGGATGGTTTTTGCCACTGCACTTGGGGACACTTTCAAAGTTTTCCCAATTTTTCGGACTGACTGACCTTCATTTCTTAAAGTAATGATGGCCACTCGTTTTTCTTTACTTAGCTGCTTTTTTCTTGCCATAATACAAATTCTAACAGTCTATTCAGTAGGACTATCAGCTGTGTATCCACCAGACTTCTGCACAACACAACTGATGGTCCCAACCCAATTTATAAGGCAAGAAATCCCACTTATTAAACCTGACAGGGCATAGCTGTGAAGTGAAAACCATTCCCGGTAACTACCTCTAGAAGCTCATCAAGAGAATGCCAAGAGTGTGCAAAGCAGTCATCAAAGCAAAAGGTGGCTACTTTGAAGAACCTAGAATATAAGACATAATTTCAGTTGTTTCACACTTTTTTGTTAAGTATATAATTCCACATGTGTTAATTCATAGTTTTGATGTCTTCAGTGTGAATGTACAATTTTTATCGTCATGAAAATACAGAAAATTCTTTAAATGAGGAGGCGTGTCCAAACTTTTGGTCTGTACTGTATGTGGGGGAGATCATAGCATCATCTACCTGATTATTCTCCTCCGGACAGTCCTGGGAATAGAGAGGAGACAAACATCTCTCCGGGGAATTTCTTACACTGCGTCCGTCTATAGGAAACAAACTGTGAGAATAAACCTGTATATCAGATAAGGGTCTTCAGACATTGCAGTGACCTCCGACAGCAGAGGAGGAGAAGGCCGGACGCAACCGTCTCCATAATGTGTCTTCTCTAGTAACAACATAAAACTCATGATATGGAGTCTCCTCTAAGCTCGATGTGATTCTATTACAAGCAGGAAATTATCTTGTGATATAAAAGACGATCGGTCAGGAAGAAGGAGAAAGGACTTGTCTGTGGCCACCGCCGACACCGCTCCCTTCTTGGGGGTCGTATTCCTGATCCCGCCAGATCTCCTGTGGTCACTTTCATTTACATCAAAGCTGAAAACAAGGACTCACAATCGCTGCTACATCAGGACAAGAAAGACCAATATCCCGGGAGTGACCCCCGCACTACTGTGTGCGAGATTCTCCTCCTGTTATATCCTGGCCTCTCCTTACCAGGGAACATAGCAAGCCGCTGATCCTCCATCACAACGTCCTGATGTCCTCCATAGTCCTCCGACACCTGTAGGAAGAAATGGCAGATGGTACCCAAGGCCAACATCACCCAGAATCCCGCAGTGTACACTGTATAATCTCCCAGCAGTCTCCTCTCATCACCCAGAATCCTCCAGTGTACACTGTATAATCTCCCAGCAGTCTCCTCTCATCACCCAGAATCCTCCAGTGTATACTGTATAATCTCCCCACAGTCTCCTCTCATCACCCAGAATCCTCCAGTGTATACTGTATAATCTCCCAGCAGTCTCCTCTCATCACCCAGAATCCTCCAGTGTACACTGTATAATCTCCCAGCAGTCTCCTCTCATCACCCAGAATCCTCCAGTGTACACTGTATAATCTCCCAGCAGTCTCCTCTCATCACCCAGAATCCTCCAGTGTATACTGTATAATCTCCCCACAGTCTCCTCTCATCACCCAGAATCCTCCAGTGTATACTGTATAATCTCCCAGCAGTCTCCTCTCATCACCCAGAATCCTCCAGTGTATACTGTATAATCTCCCAGCAGTCTCCTCTCATCACCCAGAATCCTCCAGTGTATACTGTATAATCTCCCAGCAGTCTCCTCATCACCCAGAATCCTCCAGTGTACACTGTATAATCTCCCAGCAGTCTCCTCTCATCACCCAGAATCCTCCAGTGTATACTGTATAATCACCCAGTCTCATCACCCAGAATCCTCCAGTGTATACTGTATAATCTCCCAGCAGTCTCCTCTCATCACCCAGAATCCTCCAGTGTATACTGTATAATCTCCCAGCAGTCTCCTCTCATCACCCAGAATCCTCCAGTGTATACTGTATAATCTCCCAGCAGTCTCCTCTCATCACCCAGAATCCTCCAGTGTATACTGTATAATCTCCCAGCAGTCTCCTCTCATCACCCAGAATCCTCCAGTGTATACTGCATAATCTCCCAGCAGTCTCCTCTCATCACCCAGAATCCTCCAGTGTATACTGTATAATCTCCCAGCAGTCTCCTCTCATCACCCAGAATCCTCCAGTGTATACTGTATAATCTCCCAGCAGTCTCCTCTCATCACCCAGAATCCTCCAGTGTATACTGCATAATCTCCCAGCAGTCTCCTCTCATCACCCAGAATCCTCCAGTGTACACTGTATAATCTCCCAGCAGTCACCTCTCCGGTCAGCAGATCAGTGATCTTGGTGGTCAGGTGCAGGATCTTCTGCTTCCTGTCAGGTATCCATGAGATTGGGGGCGGTTTGGTGTCGGGGCTCGGACCCCCCGCCGTCTTCCTCACCACTGTGTATTCCTGTGTGAGGAGATAGTAATAATGTCTCTCGGGTTTTGCACACTATGATTTAATTCTCTGAGAAATCTCATTTCTCGCATTATATTCTCTTCCTTCTACAGGGGGTACGGAAAGTATTCAAACTCCTTTAAATTTTTCACTCTGTTTCATTGCAGTCATTTGTTAAATTCAAAAAAGTTCATTTTTTCTCATTAATGTGCACTCTGCACCCCATCTTGACTGAAGAAAAAAAACCTGATATATCACATGGTCATAAGCATTCAGCCCCTTTGCTCAGACACTCATATGTAAGTCCCATGCTGTCCATTTCCTTGTGATTCTCCTTGAGATGGTTCTACTCCTTCATTGGAGTCCAGCTGTGTGTGATTAAACTGATAGGACTTGATTTGGAGCGGCGCACACCTGTCTATATAAGACCTCACAGCTCACAGTGCATGTCAGACCAAAGGAGAATCATGAGGTCAAAAGAACTGGCCAAGGAGCTCAGAGACAGAATTGTGGCAAGGCACAGATCTGCCAAGGATACAACAGAATTTCTGCAGGACTCAAGGTTCCTAAGAGCACAGTGGCCTCCATAATCCTTAAATGGAAGAAGTTTGGGGTCACCAGAAGTCTTCCTAGACCTGGCCGTCCAGCCAAACTGAGCAATCGTGGGACAAGAGCCTTGATGAGAGAGGTAAAGAAGATCCCCAAGATCACTGTGGCTGAGCTCCAGACATGCAGAAGGGAGACGGGAGAAAGTTCCACAAAGTCACCTATCACTGCAGCCTCCACCAGTCGGGCCTTTTTGGCAGAGTGGCCCGACGGAAGCCTCTCCTCAGTGCAAGACATATGAAAGCCGCATAGAGTTTACTAAAAAACACATGAAGGACTCCCAGACTATGAGAAATAAGATTCTCTGCTCTGATGGGGGAAAATGTGTGTAAATGGGTTAGTAACTGGCTTAGTGATAGAAAGCAGAGGGTGGTTATAAATGGTATAGTCTCTAACTGGGTCGCTGTGACCAGTGGGGTACCGCAGGGGTCAGTATTGGGACCTGTTCTCTTCAACATATTCATTAATGATCTGGTAGAAGGTTTACACAGTAAAATATCGATATTTGCAGATGATACAAAACTATGTAAAGCAGTTAATACAAGAGAAGATAGTATTCTGCTACAGATGGATCTGGATAAGTTGGAAACTTGGGCTGAAAGGTGGCAGATGAGGTTTAACAATGATAAATGTAAGGTTATACACATGGGAAGAAGGAATCAATATCACCATTACACACTGAATGGGAAACCACTGGGTAAATCTGACAGGGAGAAGGACTTGGGGATCCTAGTTAATGATAAACTTACCTGGAGCAGCCAGTGCCAGGCAGCAGCTGCCAAGGCAAACAGGATCATGGGGTGCATTAAAAGAGGTCTGGATACACATGATGAGAGCATTATACTGCCTCTGTACAAATCCCTAGTTAGACCGCACATGGAGTACTGTGTCCAGTTTTGGGCACCGGTGCTCAGGAAGGATATAATGGAACTAGAGAGAGTACAAAGGAGGGCAACAAAATTAATAAAGGGGATGGGAGAACTACAATACCCAGATAGATTAGCGAAATTAGGATTATTTAGTCTAGAAAAAAGACGACTGAGGGGCGATCTAATAACCATGTATAAGTATATAAGGGGACAATACAAATATCTCGCTGAGGATCTGTTTATACCAAGGAAGGTGACGGGCACAAGGGGGCATTCTTTGCGTCTGGAGGAGAGAAGGTTTTTCCACCAACATAGAAGAGGATTCTTTACTGTTAGGGCAGTGAGAATCTGGAATTGCTTGCCTGAGGAGGTGGTGATGGCGAACTCAGTCGAGGGGTTCAAGAGAGGCCTGGATGTCTTCCTGGAGCAGAACAATATTGTATCATACAATTATTAGGTTCTGTAGAAGGACGTAGATCTGGGGATTTATTATGATGGAATATAGGCTGAACTGGATGGACAAATGTCTTTTTTCGGCCTTACTAACTATGTTACTATGTTACTATGTAATAAGGACCTTTTTGGTGATAATTCTAAGGCCTCTTTCACACTTCAGTTATTTGGCGACAGTCTAAAACCGCCATTTTCCTCAAATAACGGATCCGTCATTTTTTTTTGACGGATCCGTTATTTTCCCATAGACTTGCATTAGTGACGGATTGTGACGGATGGTCGTCCGTTCCATCCGCCATGCGACGGATCCGTCGAAATTTGGCGGACGTTTTCTGAAAATAGACGGACATTGGAACGTTTTTTGTCAACGCCGAAATAGCAGATCGCGACGGATCCGTCGCGTCCGCCATTCCATAGAATGGGCGCCTATGGGCGACGGATCCGCCGCAACCATTTTTTCGGCGTATCCATCGCCCCAATCCGTTTTTTCAATTGCGCATGCTCCAAAAAGTAGATACTTCTCCCAGACAACCCCCAAGTAAAGGATCCGTCAAAAAAACGGATCCGTTAGAACCGTTTTCGCAACAATTGTGACGGATCCGTCAATCTGTCACTATGTCGGTAGTGACTGACGCCAAAAGACTGAAGTGTGAAAGAGGCCTAAGCGGTTATGTGTGGAGAAAACCAGGCACTGCTCAACACCTGCCCAATACAATCCCCACAGTGAAGCATGGTGGTGGCAGCATCATGCTATGGGGGTGTTTTTCAGCTGCAGGGACAGGACGACTGGTTGTCTTTGAAGGAAACATGAATGTGGCCAAGTACAGAGATATTCTGGATGAGAACCTCTTCCAGAGTGCTCTGGACCTCTGACCTGGCCGAAGGTTCATCTTCCAACAAGACAATGACCCTAAGCACACAGCTAAAATAACAAAGGAGCGGCCTCAGAACAACTGTGACCATTCCTGACCGGCTGAGCCAGAGCCCTGACCTAAACCAATGGAGCATCTCTGGAGACCTGAAAATGGCGTCCACCAACGTTCACCGTCCAACCTGACGGAACTGGAGAGGATCTGCAAGGAAGAATGGCCGAGGATCCCCAAATCCAGGGGGGGGGGGGGGGGGGGTGTCACGATATGGTATGAAATATCATAGGTAGTTCTCTTGCTAGCCTGCGTGGGCTAAGCCCCCCTTCTTGGAGTAACAGTTTGTAGCTGCCAACTCCTGGCTTTCCTTCTCAGAGACTGGGGGAAGTTTTATGGCCGAAAGGAATTTACAACTGGCATTCCCTGTGTAAGCTCTTGTTCAGCTATAAGTAACATAGTAACATAGTTAGTAAAGCCGAAAAAAGACATTTGTCCATCCAGTTCAGCCTATATTCCATCATAATAAATCCCCAGATCTACGTCCTTCTACAGAACCTAATAATTGTATGATACAATATTGTTCTGCTCCAGGAAGACATCCAGGCCTCTCTTGAACCCCTCGACTGAGTTCAAAGTGAAGTAGAATCTTCCAGGATCCATGAAAGATCCTTTGTTTAGCTTTTGTTAGATATTAGGCAAACGATTTAAGCTAGAAATACGAAAATATATATTCTTATCCTCACTCGGTGTATTTACCCATCCCTTGAAACTCGGGCTTCTAACTCCGTCTGGTAAAGAAGTAGGGTTTTCTCTGTAAATATGTATCCCAGATAGGACATATTTGATCTCATTAGAATGCTCACGTTAATCCGAGATGAATGATAGGTTGAGTCTGACTCTGTCATGTTTTGTAGCGAAGTTATAGCAAGTAGATAAATTTAAGATTGAAGTACTCAGAATGTAGAGAGAGGAGGGTCTGGATAAGCCAGCCCTTCTGTGATGTCAAAGCCTTGAAGGTATTAAGTTGTGGCAGGCTCCCCAGCTGAGTCTTTCTGCTTGATTTCTTCTTCTGGACTTCTTGTCCTATTGTCCTGGAAGAGCTGAGTACATCCCATGGACTGGGATGTATGGAAACTGCACTAGCCTGGGGTGCCCGCCATGCTTTTAACATGTGAGTGTTATCTTTTCTCTTTTATTCCCTTTATGTTATAATTACCCATGTACATATTTGCAATCGTCTCATTCGTAACATCTTATAAAATATTTTTGATAAAGCACTGCCTAATTTTTATGGGATATAATATTATATATTAGTCCGTTCTCCTGTTCTAAACCGTACCCTAAGTCTCTTGAAGGGAAAATACGCTACTGTTACTGTTGTGTTGGGTTAGCTTCGGACCCGTTTAATCGAAGCTGGTGGCAGCGAAAGTGTGCAGACTGTTGAGCGATGCTGAAGCGACTGCGGGGTTAATAATTATTGTTCCTGCCTGAGTGGGAGTAGTTATCGCGTCGCTGCAGCGTGCCCAATAGCCAGTACATAGCAGGCAGCCTTTCTGGCGACTAATTACCCAGGGTGCAGTACCTAATCTGACCTGAGAGTAAGGGGGCGCCAGAGAGCTGCAAGTGTTAAGTGGAACTGTAAGCGGGATATACAGTGGGGCAAAAAAGTATTTAGTCAGTCAGCAATAGTGCAAGTTCCACCACTTAAAAAGATGTGAGGCGTCTGTAATTTACATCATAGGTAGACCTCAACTATGGGAGACAAACTGAGAAAAAAAAATCCAGAAAATCACATTGTCTGTTTTTTTATCATTTGTTTTGCATTTTATGGTGGAAAATAAGTATTTGGTCAGAAACAAACAATCAAGATTTCTGGCTCTCACAGACCTGTAACTTCTTCTTTAAGAGTCTCCTCTTTCCTCCACTCATTACCTGTAGTAATGGCACCTGTTTAAACTTGTTATCAGTATAAAAAGACACCTGTGCACACCCTCAAACAGTCTGACTCCAAACTCCACTATGGTGAAGACCAAAGAGCTGTCAAAGGACACCAGAAACAAAATTGTAGCCCTGCACCAGGCTGGGAAGACTGAATCTGCAATAGCCAACCAGCTTGGAGTGCAGAAATCAACAGTGGGAGCAATAATTAGAAAATGGAAGACATACAAGACCACTGATAATCTCCCTCGATCTGGGACTCCATGCAAAATCCCACCCCGTGGGGTCAGAATGATCACAAGAACGGTGAGCAAAAATCCCAGAACCACGCGGGAGGACCTAGTGAATGAACTGCAGAGAGCTGGGACCAATGTAACAAGGCCTACCATAAGTAACACACTACGCCACCATGGACTCAGATCCTGCAGTGCCAGACGTGTCCCACTGCTTAAGCCAGTACATGTCCGGGCCCGTCTGAAGTTTGCTAGAGAGCATTTGGATGATCCAGAGGAGTTTTGGGAGAATGTCCTATGGTCTGATGAAACCAAACTGGAACTGTTTGGTAGAAACACAACTTGTCGTGTTTGGAGGAAAAAGAATACTGAGTTGCATCCATCAAACACCATACCTACTGTAAAGCATGGTGGTGGAAACATCATGCTTTGGGACTGTTTCTCTGCAAAGGGGCCAGGACGACTGATCCGGGTACATGAAAGAATGAATGGGGCCATGTATCGTGAGATTTTGAGTGCAAACCTCCTTCCATCAGCAAGGGCATTGAAGATGAAACATGGCTGGGTCTTTCAACATGACAATGATCCAAAGGACACCGCCAGGGCAACGAAGGAGTGGCTTCGTAAGAAGCATTTCAAGGTCCTGGACTGGCCTAGCCAGTCTCCAGATCTCAACGCTATAGAAAACCTTTGGAGGGAGTTGAAAGTCCGTGTTGTCAAGCGAAAAGCCAAAAACATCACTGCTCTAGAGGAGATCTGCATGGAGGAATGGGCCAACATACCAACAACAGTGTGTGGCAACCTTGTGAAGACTTACAGAAAACGTTTGACCTCTGTCATTGCCAACAAAGGATATATTACAAAGTATTGAGATGAAATTTTGTTTCTGACCAAATACTTATTTTCCACCATAATATGCAAATAAAATGTTAAAAAAACAGACAATGTGATTTTCTGGATTTTTTTTCCTCAGTTTGTCTCCCATAGTTGAGGTCTACCTATGATGTAAATTACAGACGCCTCTCATCTTTTTAAGTGGTGGAACTTGCACTATTGCTGACTGACTAAATACTTTTTTGCCCCACTGTACATAAATCCCTGCAGTTTGTGGTATATTGAAAGCAGTGGGATACCTAGAATAAGCCCCTGCTGTAAGCTAAGGCTACTTTCACACTAGCGTTAACTGCAATCCGTCACAATGCGTCGTTTTGCAGAAAAAACGCATCCTGCAAAAGTGTTTGCAGGATGCGTTTTTTCTCCATTGACTAACATTACGCGACGCATTGCGACGGATTGCCACACGTCGCAACCGTCGCGCGACGGTTGCGCCGTTTTTCGGCCGACCGTCGGCCGCAAAAAACGTTCCATGTAACATTTTTTGCAGCCGACGGACCGTCTTTTCCGACCGCGCATGCGCGGCCGGAACTCCTCCCCCACCTCCCCGCACCTCACAATGGGGCAGCGGATGCGCTGAAAAGCAGCATCCGCTGCACCCGTTGTGCGGCGGAGGCAACGCTAGCGTCGGTAACCTCGGCCCGACGCACTGCGACGGGCCGGGCCCGACGCTAGTGTGAAAGAAGCCTAAGAGGTCAATAGCCTTGTGTGTGTGGTTTTTCATCACAGTGTAGCAGTGGAGGGATAACTAAGATAAGCCCCCCTGCACATGTGATAGCCGTCTGTTGGCCTAAAGTCACCTCAATCTGTGACGTAGGGGTGAAGGTCACGGTGTGAATCCTGACCCATTGGTGACAGCGGTCAGGGGAATCGTGACAGGGGGGAAAACTTTTTGCATCATTCTGAAAAAGACTCATGGCTGTACTAGCTCAAAAGGTGCTTCTACTCAATACTGAGCAAAGGGGCTGAAGACTTATGACCATGGGAGATTTCAGTTTTTCTTTAATACATTTGCAAAAATTACTACATTTTCTGCTTTTTCCAGTCAAGATGGGGTGCAGAGTGCACATTAATGAGAAAAAAAAAAAAAACTTTTCTGAATTTTCCAAATGGCTGCTGTGAAGGAAACCCAGTTCCTCCCACGTCACCAATTCGTGACGTAACTACACAGGCACAGCTCTCCGGCGCCCCCTTCGTCTCAGGTCAATAAGGGAACTGCACCTAGAGCAAATGGCCGCTGGGGAGACTGCCCTGTTACCCACGCCGGGTATTCTAAGATTCGCAATCAGAATAAAAGGATCAGCCCAAAATTAATTTATGGTTTAATTGCCTTAAGGACGCACTAGATAATTACAAGAAATATACAGTAAAAATATTTCAAGAGTTACAGTCAGAGTAAAATAGAACAATAATAGTACAAGGCTTACAGGTATAAAACCTCTAGGTCAATTTACCAGGTTGAAGGTCGCTTGTGGAGGCCGGGGAGCTCTGCGTTCCACAGGTACAAGACTTCTAGTTGCCGGGCAGCCCCCAAAAAGCATGTGCTTGCTCCCCTCTGGCTGGCATATGCCCTGTTCCTTATTTCATCATCATCTTCTTCTGTTGCGTCTGACTCTCCATGTGTCCCTTCCCCCCTGTACCTGGGCGGGCTAATCATCTCCACCCTCTAGCTTCCCTGCAGAATCTATTCCCAATACCTAATAAATGGAATAACTTCTCTCAGGATGATCGGATCAGTACACGGGAGGTACCAACGCATGCGGTTTGTTCTGCCGGTCGTACAGGGATCAAACCTAGACCCATTCGATCACTGTGGGAGGCTGATCTCTATATCTCAGGTTCCAAAACTCTCACTGACCTGGGAGTTGCACAATTTCTTCAGGGCTATGAGGAAATTTTTTACGAGCCTGTACCTCGGACGATGCGTCAATAATTCATAATGTTATGTTGTAGATGGTCCAGCTGGGAAGACAATAGACGTGTCCTCCTGTAGCCACCTGACATGTATGCTTTAATTGAGCCCCCAGGCACCTCCATGCCCCCTGCTGGTGTGGCTTCCTCAATCAAGCTTTGAAGTGCCATCTGCCTGCTACACTGGTCTAGTCCATTACTATACTAAAGCGTCTTCATTCAAGTAGGAAAAAGGTGGGGGCCAGGAGTGCTCATGTCCCTGCAGACGTGTGACCAGGTGAATTCTGATACGAGACAAAATGGAGTCAGGCCGATCTCTGATAGGAGGCCAGCGTTATGCCCCATATCCAAGATGGCGGCTGCTCCCTCCTCACAGCTGCAATGAAACAAAGAGTGGAAAAAATGTAAAGAGGTCTGAATACTTTCCGTACCCCCTGTATATCTATATCATAGCAAAGCCTATACAGCTGCTATCACATCCCATTCCAGGATAGCACGCTGCCTTAAACACATGAAGGACCACAGACCTCAGTTTACCCCTCAGCAGGTGACAGAAATATAGAAAAGTTTACCTCTCCACTCAGCAGATAATAATAGAAATATAGAAGAGTTTACCTCTCCACTCAGCAAATAATAATAGAAATATAGAAGAGTTTACCTCTCCACTCAGCAGATAATAATAGAAATATAGAAGAGTTTACCTCTCCACTCAGCAGATAATAATAGAAATATAGAAGAGTTTACCTCTCCGCTCAGCAGATAATAATAGAAATATAGAAGAGTTTACCTCTCCACTCAGCAGATAATAATAGAAATATAGAAGAGTTTACCTCTCCGCTCAGCAGATAATAGAAATATAGAAGAGTTTACCTCTCCACTCATCAGATAATAGAAATATAGAAGAGTTTACCTCTCCACTCAGCAGATAATAATAGAAATATAGAAGAGTTTACCTCTCCACTCAGCAGATAATAATAGAAATATAGAAGAGTTTACCTCTCCGCTCAGCAGATAATAATAGAAATATAGAAGAGTTTACCTCTCCACTCAGCAGATAATAGAAATATAGAAGAGTTTACCTCTCCGCTCAGCAGATAATAGAAATATAGAAGAGTTTACCTCTCCACTCATCAGATAATAGAAATATAGAAGAGTTTACCTCTCCACTCATCAGATAATAATAGAAATATAGAAGAGTTTACCTCTCCACTCAGCAGATAATAGAAATATAGAAGAGTTTACCTCTCCACTCAGCAGATAATAATAGAAATATAGAAGAGTTTACCTCTCCGCTCAGCAGATAATAATAGAAATATAGAAGAGTTTACCTCTCCACTCAGCAGATAATAGAAATATAGAAGAGTTTACCTCTCCACTCAGCAGATAATAATAGAAATATAGAAGAGTTTACCTCTCCACTCAGCAGATAATAATAGAAATATAGAAGAGTTTACCTCTCCGCTCATCAGATAATAGAAATATAGAAGAGTTTACCTCTCCACTCAGCAGATAATAGAAATATAGAAGAGTTTACCTCTCCACTCAGCAGATAATAGAAATATAGAAGAGTTTACCCCTCCACTCAGCAGATAATAATAGAAATATAGAAGAGTTTACCTCTCCACTCATCAGATAATAATAGAAATATAGAAGAGTTTACCTCTCCACTCAGCAGATAATAGAAATATAGAAGAGTTTACCCCTCCACTCAGCAGATAATAATAGAAATATAGAAGAGTTTACCTCTCCACTCATCAGATAATAATAGAAATATAGAAGAGTTTACCTCTCCACTCAGCAGATAATAATAGAAATATAGAAGAGTTTACCTCTCCACTCATCAGATAATAATAGAAATATAGAAGAGTTTACCTCTCCGCTCAGCAGATAATAGAAATATAGAAGAGTTTACCTCTCCACTCATCAGATAATAATAGAAATATAGAAGAGTTTACCTCTCCGCTCAGCAGATAATAGAAATATAGAAGAGTTTACCTCTCCGCTCAGCAGATAATAGAAATATAGAAGAGTTTACCTCTCCACTCAGCAGATAATAATAGAAATATAGAAGAGTTTACCTCTCCGCTCAGCAGATAATAGAAATATAGAAGAGTTTACCTCTCCGCTCAGCAGATAATAATAGAAATATAGAAGAGTTTATCTCTCCACTCAGCAGATAATAATAGAAATATAGAAGAGTTTACCTCTCCACTCAGCAGATAATAGAAATATAGAAGAGTTTACCTCTCCGCTCAGCAGATAATAGAAATATAGAAGAGTTTATCTCTCCACTCAGCAGATAATAATAGAAATATAGAAGAGTTTACCTATCCGCTCAGCAGATAATAGAAATATAGAAGAGTTTACCTCTCCACTCAGCAGATAATAATAGAAATATAGAAGAGTTTACCTCTCCGCTCAGCAGATAATAATAGAAATACAGAAGAGTTTACCTATCCGCTCAGCAGATAATAGAAATATAGAAGAGTTTACCTCTCCACTCAGCAGATAATAATAGAAATATAGAAGAGTTTACCTCTCCACTCAGCAGATAATAATAGAAATATAGAAGAGTTTACCTCTCCGCTCAGCAGATAATAATAGAAATATAGAAGAGTTTACCTCTCCACTCAGCAGATAATAGAAATATAGAAGAGTTTACCTCTCCGCTCAGCAGATAATAGAAATATAGAAGAGTTTACCTCTCCACTCATCAGATAATAGAAATATAGAAGAGTTTACCTCTCCACTCATCAGATAATAATAGAAATATAGAAGAGTTTACCTCTCCACTCAGCAGATAATAGAAATATAGAAGAGTTTACCTCTCCACTCAGCAGATAATAATAGAAATATAGAAGAGTTTACCTCTCCGCTCAGCAGATAATAATAGAAATATAGAAGAGTTTACCCCTCCACTCAGCAGATAATAATAGAAATATAGAAGAGTTTACCTCTCCACTCAGCAGATAATAATAGAAATATAGAAGAGTTTACCTCTCCACTCAGCAGATAATAATAGAAATATAGAAGAGTTTACCTCTCCACTCAGCAGATAATAGAAATATAGAAGAGTTTACCTCTCCACTCAGCAGATAATAATAGAAATATAGAAGAGTTTACCTCTCCACTCAGCAGATAATAATAGAAATATAGAAGAGTTTACCTCTCCGCTCAGCAGATAATAGAAATATAGAAGAGTTTACCTCTCCACTCAGCAGATAATAGAAATATAGAAGAGTTTACCCCTCCACTCAGCAGATAATAATAGAAATATAGAAGAGTTTACCTCTCCACTCATCAGATAATAATAGAAATATAGAAGAGTTTACCTCTCCACTCAGCAGATAATAGAAATATAGAAGAGTTTACCCCTCCACTCAGCAGATAATAATAGAAATATAGAAGAGTTTACCTCTCCACTCATCAGATAATAATAGAAATATAGAAGAGTTTACCTCTCCACTCAGCAGATAATAATAGAAATATAGAAGAGTTTACCTCTCCGCTCAGCAGATAATAGAAATATAGAAGAGTTTACCTCTCCACTCAGCAGATAATAGAAATATAGAAGAGTTTACCCCTCCACTCAGCAGATAATAATAGAAATATAGAAGAGTTTACCTCTCCACTCATCAGATAATAATAGAAATATAGAAGAGTTTACCTCTCCACTCAGCAGATAATAGAAATATAGAAGAGTTTACCCCTCCACTCAGCAGATAATAATAGAAATATAGAAGAGTTTACCTCTCCACTCATCAGATAATAATAGAAATATAGAAGAGTTTACCTCTCCACTCAGCAGATAATAATAGAAATATAGAAGAGTTTACCTCTCCGCTCAGCAGATAATAGAAATATAGAAGAGTTTACCTCTCCACTCAGCAGATAATAATAGAAATATAGAAGAGTTTACCTCTCCACTCAGCAGATAATAGAAATATAGAAGAGTTTACCTCTCCACTCAGCAGATAATAGAAATATAGAAGAGTTTACCTCTCCACTCAGCAGATAATAATAGAAATATAGAAGAGTTTACCTCTCCACTCAGCAGATAATAGAAATATAGAAGAGTTTACCTCTCCACTCAGCAGATAATAATAGAAATACAGAAGAGTTTACCTCTCCACTCAGCAGATAATAGAAATATAGAAGAGTTTACCTCTCCACTCAGCAGATAATAGAAATATAGAAGAGTTTACCTCTCCACTCAGCAGATAATAATAGAAATATAGAAGAGTTTACCTCTCCACTCAGCAGATAATAGAAATATAGAAGAGTTTACCTCTCCACTCAGCAGATAATAGAAATATAGAAGAGTTTACCTCTCCACTCAGCAGATAATAGAAATATAGAAGAGTTTACCTCTCCGCTCAGCAGATAATAATAGAAATATAGAAGAGTTTACCTCTCCACTCAGCAGATAATAATAGAAATATAGAAGAGTTTACCTCTCCACTCAGCAGATAATAATAGAAATATAGAAGAGTTTACCTCTCCACTCAGCAGATAATAATAGAAATATAGAAGAGTTTACCTCTCCACTCAGCAGATAATAGAAATATAGAAGAGTTTACCTCTCCACTCAGGAGATAATAATAGAAATATAGAAGAGTTTACCTCTCCACTCAGCAGATAATAATAGAAATATAGAAGAGTTTACCTCTCCGCTCAGCAGATAATAATAGAAATATAGAAGAGTTTACCTCTCCACTCAGCAGATAATAATAGAAATATAGAAGAGTTTACCTCTCCACTCAGCAGATAATAATAGAAATATAGAAGAGTTTACCTCTCCACTCAGCAGATAATAATAGAAATATAGAAGAGTTTACCTCTCCACTCAGCAGATAATAGAAATATAGAGGAGTTTACCTCTCCGCTCAGCAGATAATAATAGAAATATAGAAGAGTTTACCTCTCCACTCAGCAGATAATAGAAATATAGAAGAGTTTACCTCTCCACTCAGCAGATAATAATAGAAATATAGAAGAGTTTACCTCTCCACTCAGCAGATAATAGAAATATAGAAGAGTTTACCTCTCCGCTCAGCAGATAATAATAGAAATATAGAAGAGTTTACCTCTCCACTCAGCAGATAATAATAGAAATATAGAAGAGTTTACCTCTCCACTCAGCAGATAATAGAAATATAGAAGAGTTTACCTCTCCGCTCAGCAGATAATAATAGAAATATAGAAGAGTTTACCTCTCCACTCAGCAGATAATAATAGAAATATAGAAGAGTTTACCTCTCCACTCAGCAGATAATAGAAATATAGAAGAGTTTACCTCTCCGCTCAGCAGATAATAATAGAAATATAGAAGAGTTTACCTCTCCACTCAGCAGATAATAATAGAAATATAGAAGAGTTTACCTCTCCACTCTGCAGATAATAATAGAAATATAGAAGAGTTTACCTCTCCACTCAGCAGATAATAATAGAAATATAGAAGAGTTTACCTCTCCACTCAGCAGATAATAATAGAAATATAGAAGAGTTTACCTCTCCACTCAGCAGATAATAATAGAAATATAGAAGAGTTTACCTCTCCACTCAGCAGATAATAATAGAAATATAGAAGCGTTTACCTCTCCACTCAGCAGATAATAATAGAAATATAGAAGAGTTTACCTCTCCGCTCAGCAGATAATAGAAATATAGAATAGTTTACCTCTCCACTCTGCAGATAATAATAGAAATATTGAAGAGTTTACCTCTCCACTCAGCAGATAATAATAGAAATATAGAAGAGTTTACCTCTCCACTCAGCAGATAATAATAGAAATATAGAAGAGTTTACCTCTCCACTCAGCAGATAATAATAGAAATATAGAAGAGTTTACCTCTCCACTCAGCAGATAATAATAGAAATATAGAAGAGTTTACCTCTCCACTCAGCAGATAATAGAAATATAGAAGAGTTTACCTCTCCACTCAGCAGATAATAATAGAAATATAGAAGAGTTTACCTCTCCGCTCAGCAGATAATAATAGAAATATAGAAGAGTTTACCTCTCCACTCAGCAGATAATAATAGAAATATAGAAGAGTTTACCTCTCCGCTCAGCAGGGAGATGATCTCCAAGGCGAGGTCGATTATTCTTCTGGTGATCTCTTTCTCCATTCGAGGTTGGTGATTCAGGAGAGGGAACGTAAGAGAACTGGATGATCTGGAGGGATCTGGTCCTGCAGGCGTCTTTGATAGAGAGGGTTGAAGTCAGAGGGATCATTCATAGATTCAGAACATATTGAGACATGTTTTTAGAGCTCCCATCTCCAAAGTCACGTCCAGGAGCTTCTCTGTCCTCCATCTACATCCATAAACATTACTATGGCATTTGCCCATCTGCAGATGTAATCGCAGCCGCTCTTGAGGATTGTTACAAGATTTGGGAGGTGTCTATGGGAATTGTCGCCCATTCATTCAGATAAGCATTTGTGAAGTCAGGCTGATGTGCCCGACCTCTTCCCAACAATCTCAGCTTTTGTTCATCCCTCTGGTCTTGGATGGGGTTGAGGTTTGAACTGTGTGACCCCAATAAGCCCATAGCACTATCCTCCTCCAGCACCTGCACAGCATTATCCTCCTCCAGCACCTGCACAGCGGGCACAATGCAGTCAGGGGGTGAAGAAGTGCGATCCGTCACTGCACAGAACACGTCTCCTCTAGAGTCCAGTGGTGGTGGCTTTACACCACGTATGGTTCAGTCATCGGCTAGTATTCCTATATGCACGCCACCCAACGTTCAGCATTGTGCTTGGTAACGTAAGGCTGCAGGTGCTCGGATATAGAGAACCCGGCAGTGTCGCAGTGTTTGTGCGGATGTAAATACCGGAGGAAATCTTGACTTCTCAATATCACACATAGGTGATAAAGGAAGATTCACCAAGAAATATCATGGGCGGACTTGTTACGTAGGTGGCTCCCAGCTCGTCCATGTACATACAGTGGGGCAAAAAAGTATTTAGTCAGTCAGCAATAGTGCAAGTTCCACCACTTAAAAAGATGAGAGGCGTCTGTAATTTACATCATAGGTAGACCTCAACTATGGGAGACAAACTGAGAAAAAAAAATCCAGAAAATCACATTGTCTGTTTTTTTAACATTTTATTTGCATATTATGGTGGAAAATAAGTATTTGGTCAGAAACAAAATTTCATCTCAATACTTTGTAATATATCCTTTGTTGGCAATGACAGAGGTCAAACGTTTTCTGTAAGTCTTCACAAGGTTGCCACACACTGTTGTTGGTATGTTGGCCCATTCCTCCATGCAGATCTCCTCTAGAGCAGTGATGTTTTTGGCTTTTCGCTTGGCAACACGGACTTTCAAGTCCCTCCAAAGGTTTTCTATAGGGTTGAGATCTGGAGACTGGCTAGGCCACTCCAGGACCTTGAAATGCTTCTTACGAAGCCACTCCTTCGTTGCCCTGGCGGTGTGCTTTGGATCATTGTCATGTTGAAAGACCCAGCCACGTTTCATCTTCAATGCCCTTGCTGATGGAAGGAGGTTTGCACTCAAAATCTCACGATACATGGCCCCATTCATTCTTTCATGTACCCAGATCAGTCGTCCTGGCCCCTTTGCAGAGAAACAGCCCCAAAGCATGATGTTTCCACCACCATGCTTTACAGTAGGTATGGTGTTTGATGGATGCAACTCAGTATTCTTTTTCCTCCAAACACGACAAGTTGTGTTTCTACCAAACAGTTCCAGTTTGGTTTCATCAGACCATAGGACATTCTCCCAAAACTCCTCTGGATCATCCAAATGCTCTCTAGCAAACTTCAGACGGGCCCGGACATGTACTGGCTTAAGCAGTGGGACACGTCTGGCACTGCAGGATCTGAGTCCATGGTGGCGTAGTGTGTTACTTATGGTAGGCCTTGTTACATTGGTCCCAGCTCTCTGCAGTTCATTCACTAGGTCCCCCCGCGTGGTTCTGGGATTTTTGCTCACCGTTCTTGTGATCATTCTGACCCCACGGGGTGGGATTTTGCGTGGAGCCCCAGATCGAGGGAGATTATCAGTGGTCTTGTATGTCTTCCATTTTCTAATTATTGCTCCCACTGTTGATTTCTTCACTCCAAGCTGGTTGGCTATTGCAGATTCAGTCTTCCCAGCCTGGTGCAGGGCTACAATTTTGTTTCTGGTGTCCTTTGACAGCTCTTTGGTCTTCACCATAGTGGAGTTTGGAGTCAGACTGTTTGAGGGTGTGCACAGGTGTCTTTTTATACTGATAACAAGTTTAAACAGGTGCCATTACTACAGGTAATGAGTGGAGGAAAGAGGAGACTCTTAAAGAAGAAGTTACAGGTCTGTGAGAGCCAGAAGTCTTGATTGTTTGTTTCTGACCAAATACTTATTTTCCACCATAATATGCAAATAAAATGTTAAAAAAACAGACAATGTGATTTTCTGGATTTTTTTTCCTCAGTTTGTCTCCCATAGTTGAGGTCTACCTATGATGTAAATTACAGACGCCTCTCATCTTTTTAAGTGGTGGAACTTGCACTATTGCTGACTGACTAAATACTTTTTTGCCCCACTGTATACTGGCCAGTGACCGGATCAGACATACAGTGGGTACAGAAAGTATTCAGACCCCTTTAAAAAAAAAATCACTCTTTGTTTCATTGCAGCCTTTAAGTAAATTCAAAAAAAATCCATTTTTTCTCATTAATGTGCTCCATTGTGAGTGGGGTAAAAAAAAAAAAAAAAAAAAAAAGAGATTTTTGCAGTTATTAAAAAAGCAAAACCTCCTTCACCCGCTTTCCTCCCCCCCCCTTTTTTTTTCCCTTTCTTTTTCTCTTCTTTCTTTCCTCCTATTTCCGTTTCTTTAATTCTTTCTACTTCTGCTTACTTCTTATATCTAACGACATTCTATACTAATATAAACGATTAAATATAGCTAGTAATGCTTGATTGCCTTTGATGCTGTTTATATGTTTCAACTATGAAAAGTATCATTGCTAACTTGAAAGTGTTATCGTTGGCAGTGGCCAACTACATTTAATATTTGCTGAGACTTTCTCTATTTGTACGATCTACGGGTTGTACCCCGTTGAGTTTAATAATTGTTTCAGCATTGTACCATTGTTTGAATTGTTTATTTGCTTCAATAAATCTGATTTATACAAAAAAGCAAAACCTAAACCTCACATGGTCATGAGTCTTCAGACCCTTTGCTCAGTATTGGGTAGAAGCCCCTTTTGAGCTCGTACACTCATTAGTCTTCTTGGGAATGATGCAACAAGTTTTTCCCCCCCTGGATTCGGGGATCCTCGGCCATTCTTCCTTGCAGATCCTCTCCAGTTCCGTCAGGTTGGATGGTGAACGTTGGTGGACGCCATTTTCCGGTCTCTCCAGAGATGCTCCATTGGGTTTAGGTCAGGGCTCTGGCTGGGCCGGTCAAGAATGGTCACAGAGTTGTTCTGAAGCCACTCCATATTTTAGCTGTGTGCTTAGGGTCATTGTCTTGTTGGAAGATGAACCTTCGGCCAAGTCTGAGGTCCAGAGCTCTCTGGAAGAGGTTTTCATCCAGGATCTCTCTGTACTTGGCTGCATTCATGTTTCCTTCAATGACAACCAGTCGTCCTGTCCCTGCAGCTGAAAAAACACCCCCATAGCATGATGCTGCCTCCACCATGCTTCACTGTTGGGATTGTATTGGGCAGGTGATGAGCAGTGCCTGGTTTTCTCCACACATACCGCCTAGAATTATCACTAAAAAGGTCCTTATTCATCTCATCAGAGCAGAGAATCTTATTTCTCATAGTCTGGGAGTCCTTCATATGTTTTTAAGCAAACTGTATGTGGGCTTTCATATGTCTTGCACTGAGGAGAGGCTTCCATCGGGCCACTCTGCCATAAAGGTCTGACTGGTGGAGGCTGCAGTGATAGTTGACTTTCTGGAACTTTCTCCCAT
This sequence comes from Ranitomeya imitator, assembly GCF_032444005.1. Taxonomy (NCBI): domain Eukaryota; kingdom Metazoa; phylum Chordata; class Amphibia; order Anura; family Dendrobatidae; genus Ranitomeya; species Ranitomeya imitator. The sequence goes on along the minus strand of NC_091286.1, from coordinate 713,608,328 downwards.
CTCCCTACTGCATCTCTGGAGCTCAGCCACAGTGATCTTGGGGGTTCTGCTTCACCTCTCTCACTAAAGGTACCATCACATTAAAGTGACGCTGCAGCGTCGCTGTGTGGTCGCTGGAGAGCTGTCACACAGACAGCTCTCCAGCGACCAACGATGCCGAAGTCCCCGGGTAACCATCGGGTTACTAAGCGCAGGGCCGCGCTTAGTAACCCGATGTTTACCCTGGTTACCATAGTAAATGTAAAAAAAAAACAAAAAAAAAAAACTACATACTTACATTCCTGTGTCTGTCGCGTCCCCCGGCGTTCTGCTTCCCTGCACTGTAAGCGCCGGCCGTAAAGCAGAGCGGTGACGTCACCGCTGTGCTCTGCTTTACGGCCGGCGCTGACAGTGCAGGGAAGCAGAACGCCGGGGGACGCGACAGACACAGGAATGTAAGTATGTAGTGTTTGGTTTTTTTTTACATTTACTATGGTAACCAGGGTAAACATCGGGTTACTAAGTGCGGCCCTGCGCTTAGTAACTCGATATTTACCCTGGTTGCCAGTGAACACATCGCTGGATCGGCGTCACACACGCCGATTCAGCGATGTCAGCGGGAGATCCAGCGACCAAATAAAGTTCTGGACTTTCTTCCCCGACCAACGATGGCACAGCAGGATCCTGATCGCTGCTGCGTGTCAAACACAACGATATCGCTATCTAGGACGCTGCAACGTCACAGATCACTATCATTATCGTTCTAAAGTTGCTCAGTGTGAAGGCACCTTAAGGCTCTTCTCCCACGATTGCTCAGTTTGGTTGGACGGCCAGGTCTAGGAAGACTTCTGGTGGTCCCAAACGTCTTCCATTTAAGGATTATGGAGGCCACTGTGCTCTTAGGAACATTGAGTCCTGCAGAAATTCTGTTGTAACCTTGGCCAGATCTGTGCCTTGCCACAATTCTGTCTCTCAGCTCCTTGGCCAGTTTCTTTGCCCTCATGATTCTCCTTTGGTCTGACATGCACTGTGAGCGGTGAGGTCTTATATAGACAGGTGTGCGCCGCTCCAAATCACGTCCTATCAGTTTAATTACACACAGCTGGACTCCAATGAAGGAGGAGAACCATCTCAAGGAGAATCACAAGGAAATGGACAGCATGGGACTTACATATGAGTGTCTGAGCAAAGGGGCTGAATGCTTATGGCCATGTGATAGTTCAGCTTTTCTTTTTTATTTACCTTGCAAAAAATGTCTACATTTTTTTCCAGTCAGAGTGAACATTAATGAGAAAAAAATGAACTTTTTTTAATTTACCAAATGGCTGCAATTAATCAAATAGTGAAAAATGTAAAGGAGTCTGAATACTTTCCGTAGCCCCTGTACATATATTGGTCGGTGACCGGGTCATGCAGCTTTATGTGACTGTCCCATTTATTATGGCTGGACCATACACGACAAGGACATTTTACCGATTGCGTCCCCCCAGTTCTTATAGACTGTAGCTTGTGAGCTCCAATATCTTTCTCCTGGACATTTCTCAGCTTGTCATGTGCTGCTGAATATGTTGGCACTATAGAAATTATTACGGTATATATTGTGTGAATTATTGTCTATACAGTACAGTATGTGCAGAAAGTAGAGACGTGTCCTGGTCGTGTCTCCAGAGAACGTGCACAATGTACAGGAGACACTTCACACTGATTATTTACTATTCTGAGTGCATCCATAGTGGAAAAAGAAAGTTCTGTGAAAAACTGTTCGGTGGGTGCGAAAGACACGCCGCAGAGTCAGAAGCTTCATACAGAGGAGTGGTAATAAGCATCGATGAACGAAGAACCGCCCGCCGCCTCCACCATCAGCAGAGCAGCTTGTGGTGACCGCCCGCCGCCTCCACCATCAGCAGAGCAGCTTCTGGTGACCGCCCGCCGCCTCCACCATCAGCAGAGCAGCTTCTGGTGACCGCCCGCCACCTCCACCATCAGCAGAGCAGCTTGTGGTGACCGCCCGCCGCCTCCACCATCAGCAGAGCAGCTTGTGGTGACCGCCCGCCGCCTCCACCATCAGCAGAGCAGCTTGTGGTGACCGCCCGCCGCCTCCACCATCATCAGAGCAGCTTCTGGTGACCGCCTGCCGCCTCCACCATCAGCAGAGCAGCTTCTGGTGACCGCCCGCCGCCTCCACCATCAGCAGAGCAGCTTCTGGTGACCGCCCGCCGCCTCCACCATCAGCAGAGCAGCTTCTGGTGACCGCCCGCCACCTCCACCATCATCATCAGAGCAGCTTGTGGTGACCGCCCGCCGCCTCCACCATCAGCAGAGCAGCTTCTGGTGACCGCCCGCCGCCTCCACCATCAGCAGAGCAGCTTCTGGTGACCGCCCTTTTTACAGATGGGTTACAAAACACCTCCGTGCATTTTTGAAGAATAATTTTAGCCGAGGAGGACGACAACTTGCAGTAACAAAAAGTCTATGTACATAGATGGTGTACAGAACGACAAGGTCTCTCCATCAGTGAGGACAATTGTATCTTGTAACAATGGTTTCCCCGGACAGCCCTTTCATCACCAACACATCCATAGGATCAGTGAGAAGCTGGAGCTTGTGGGGACCTGCACGACTCCTTTAAGGCCGCTCTCACAAGTTGTCATGATAATGTGAATATGCCATGTTTGAGTATCTGCCCAACTTTACAAGACACGCTGCGGGCTATTCCGACCCGCCTTCTTTCCCTTCCTACTGCCTGCACTGGTATAGGCACAAACCCCCTATGGCCGAGACCCTGAGTAACTGGAAACTCCAGTGTGGGCTCTGACCCTCCTCACTCCTTCCTTCCGTAGGAATTTCTTTGTCTCCAACCACCTGGGCTTGCTGTGTGTGGGGGAGATCTTAAAGAAGCCATATTGCGACGCCAGTGTATGATAGATACACATTTCGAATGTGCTTTGATAGAGCTTCGTTACAGGGCCTTTAGCTAAAATCTAGCACCAAGAGAACCAGAGAAATGGATTTCTCCTAAACAGAGTGGAATAGCTAGCCCGAGTTTAGACTCATTAGAAAGCTAATTTCAATATAAGATGAGTGATGTGTGTTCCGTTATTCTGCTAGGTTCAAGCACATTTAGGAGCATTATAAGTTTTCTTACCAAAGTGTGCACCCGGGCAGCTAAGGGGAGGGTGCAGGTAAACCAGCCCCTTTAGTGATGTCACAAGCCCAGAAGTATAAGTTAATGCACTCAGGCAAGCCTTCAGTTTTTACTGAGAAGCTCTTGAACCAGGACCCTCTGATGAATTGGGATGTCTGGCTCCTCCCACCAGTATGGTTAGCTAGGACGATCTAAGCAACATGCGAGTGTTTATCTTCTTTAATCCCTGGTTTTTTTTTTGCAGTTTCCTGACTGACCTGAGGGTAAGGGGGGCACCAGAGAGCTGCAAGTTCCGAAGCGGAACTGGAAAGCGGGATATACATCAATCCCTGCAGTTCGAGATAAATTGTAGCAGCAGTGGGATAACTAAAATAAGCCCCTACGGTAAATCGATAGGTCAGTAGCCTTGTTTGTGTTTTCATCACATTGTAGCAGTGGAGGGATAAAGAAGATAAGCCCCCTGCACATGTGATACCCGTGTGTCAGCTAAAGGTCACCCCCCTTTTCGTGACAAGTCGTGAATCCTCTGGTACCAGTGCCATCCTATGTAGAATCTACGTGCCCATCCCATCAGTAGGACACGCACTGGTGTCCAGGAAAATCCGCAGTTAGCGCTGAGCCAAGTACGGAAGCCAATTCATCATGGTCACCTGGTCTCCGTGAGATCAGCTCATCGCTGCTGAGAGTTGGAATCAGTAGGCACTGTCTGTGCATCGCAATAAAAAAAAAAAAAAAGTGGCCGGGGTTGGAGTTAGTGTTCTGGGAAGGGGCCAATAGCCACAAAGGGTGACATCCCATTAATAACAGCGCACAGCTGCTTAATGCTCTAGAAAATGCCAAGAACACAAAAAGCATCAAAAATCACCACAGTGTATACAGAGATCCTCCTGAGGACATTACACCGGGGGCCAGGCTGTGAGAAGCAGTAGCGTAGCTACCCGGGGGGCAGAGGGGACCCACCCGGAGCTACACTACTGTAACTGTATTTGCATGCACAGCGTGCCGATACAGTTACATTCTGCGGCAGAGCAGGGAGAGTCCATCTCTCGGCTCTGCCACCCAGCCGCTATGGGGCCCCTGAGAAGGCGGGGGGGGGGAGGGGAGGGGGGGCGATGACAGCAGTGGCCCCCCCGCTTGGCATCGTAGGATCAGCATCTAGCCGATGCAGCTGATGGCATTGATGAGGGAAGGAGCGGTACGCTCCTATCACCCCCCCTGTCAGCGTATGACATCACCGACACTGACGGGGAGAGATGACATCACTGCCCGGCGCCTGCGGTCCAGAGGTGAGCGGGAGAAGAGGAACCAGGAAGAAGGGAGGCGAGTATTTATTTACTGTTCTTCTTTATGGGGGCTGCCTTATACTGCAGAGTTTAACTGTGTGTGTGTGTGTGTGGGGTGCTGCCTTATAGTGCAGGGTCTGCCTGCCGCGGCGGGGGGTTGCTGCCTCATACTACAGAGTCTGCCTATAGGTGCTGCCTTATGCTATAGAGTCTGCCTATGGGGAGTGCATTGTACTATATAGAGTCATATGGGGGGTGCATTATACTATATTGAGGACTACCTGGTGCATTATACTACATGGAGGCTATCTAGGGGGCCATCATACAGTGTGGAGATTATAGTGAAGGGGCCATCATACAGTGTTGGAGCTATCAAACAGTTTGGGGGCTACTAAGGGGTCAGTATACTGTGTGGGTGGTACTATACAGTGAGGAGGCATTATAGGGGTATTAGAGAGCATCATTGTGAGGAAAATGTATATAATAAGTTTAGTTTCTCCTTTACTTCAGGGTTTAGCTTTTCTTTTCAATGGATGTAGAAGAGCTTTTATTGCTTCTTGCTGCATTCCTGACTTTCAGCTCCCAAACCCCTCATGCCCCTCCTAAAGGAATTTTTACAACCGCATAGATGCATGGACAGTTGTACCAGCTGAAACTGGTATAGAAGTTCTTTAAAAACATGAGGTCCTTTGTCCTAATATTGCAAGATATTGGGCCAACGATTTAGGCTAGGAAAATAAAAAGTACATATTGTTAACGTCCATCGGTGGATCTATCCGCCACGGTAAACGCGGGCTTCTAATTCCACCAGGTAAATAAGTACAGATTTCTCTGGAACTGTGTGTCCCTACTAGCCCGAATTTAGTATCTATAGAGAGCAAATCTTAATACAAGATGAATGCTGGGTGTGTTATGATTCTGACATGTTCTGGAGCAGAGATACAGGCATTAGACAAACTTGTGTGAAATTTACTAAGACTGAAGAGATAGGAGGGTCTGGGTAAACCAGCCCTGTTGGTGATGTCACGGGCTGCAGTTTATAAGTTTCTGCCAGGCCCCCAGCAGTTTAGTTTTGACCTGAGGAGCCTGACTGCCAGTCCTGATGCATTGGGACATATGGGAACTAGTCTGGTTGCATGCAATGCTCTGAACACATGTAAGTGTTGATTTCTCATGTAATCCCTGTTTTTTGGGGGGGGTTTATAATTATCTTGTACATATTTTCAATGGTCTCATATTGTAACATCTTTATATAACTGTTTATAAACACTGCCTTAAACCTTTGATGGAGTATAATATTTAATACTAGATTCGTTCTTCTGTTCTAAACCGTACCCTAAGTCTTCTGAAGGGAATTACACTACTGTTGCGGGTTAGCTTCGGACCCGTTTAATCGAAGCTGGTGGCAGCATACCTTTGTACTGGGTAGTTGGGTGGCATTGTAGCGACTGCGGCGTTGATAATTATTGTTCCTGCCTGTGTGGGAGTAGTTTATCGCGTCGCTGCAGCGTGCCCAATAGCCAGTACATAGCAGGCAGCCTGTCTGGCGACTAATTACCCAGGGTGCAGTACCTAATCTGACCTGAGAGTAAGGGGGCGCCAGAGAGCTGCAAGTGTTAAGTGGAACTGTAAGCGGGATATACATAAATCCCTGCAGTTCGTGGTATATAGAAAAGCAGTGGGATACCTAGAATAAGCCCCTGCTGTAAACTAAGAGGTCAATAGCCTTGTGTGTGGTTTTTCATCACATTGTTAGCAGTGGAGGGATAACTAAGATAAGCCCCCCTGCACATGTGATAGCCGTCTGTTGGCCCAAAGTCACCTCAATCCGTGACGTAGGGGTGACGGTCACGGTGGGAATTGTGACAGTCTTCATAAAGAGACTAGATGGTGGCACGATTCTAACGCATCGGGTATTCTAGAATATGTATGTATGTATGTATGTATGTATGTATATAGCAGCCACATAGTATATAGCACAGACCACGTAGTATATAGGAGCCATGTAGTATATAGCAGACAAATACTATGTGGCCTGTGCTATATAGTATGTGACTGCTATATACATATTGTAGAACTAGATGGTGGCCCGATTCTCACGCATCGGGTATTCTAGAATATGCATGTCCTCGTAGTATATTGCCCAGTCACATAGTATATTGCACAGCTACGGAGTATATTGCCCAGCCACGTAGTATATTGCCCAGTCACGTAGTATATTGCACAGCTACGGAGTATATTGCCCAGCCACGTAGTATATTGCCCAGTCACATAGTATATTGCACAGCTACGGAATATATTGCCCAGCCACGTAGTATATTGCCCAGTCACGTAGTATATTGCACAGCTACGGAGTATATTGCCCAGCCACGTAGTATATTGCCCAGTCACATAGTATATTGCCCAGCCACGTAGTATATTGCCCAGTCACGTAGTATATTGCCCAGCCACATAGTATATTGCCCAGCCACGTAGTATATTGCCCAGCCACGTAGTATATTGCCCAGCCACGTAGTATATTGCCCAGCCACATAGTATATTGCCCAGCCACGTAGTATATTGCCCAGTCACGTAGTATATTGCCCAGTCACGTAGTATATTGCACAGCTACGGAGTATACAGCACAGAGCCACGTAGTATATTGCCCAGTCACGTAGTATATTGCCCAGCCACGAAGTATATTGCACAGCTACGGAGTATATTGCCCAGCCACGTAGTATATTGCCCAGTCACGTAGTATATTGCCCAGCCACGTAGTATATTGCCCAGCCACGTAGTATATTGCCCAGCCACGTAGTATATTGCCCAGCCACGTAGTATATTGCCCAGCCACGTAGTATATTGCCCAGTCACGTAGTATATTGCCCAGCCACGAAGTATATTGCACAGCTACGGAGTATATTGCCCAGCCACGTAGTATATTGCACAGCCACGTAGTATATTGCCCAGTCACGTAGTATATTGCACAGCTACGGAGTATATTGCCCAGCCACGTAGTATATTGCCCAGCCACGTAGTATATTGCCCAGCCACATAGTATATTGCCCAGCCACGTAGTATATTGCCCAGTCACGTAGTATATTGCCCAGTCACGTAGTATATTGCACAGCTACGGAGTATACAGCACAGAGCCACGTAGTATATTGCCCAGCCACGTAGTATATTGCCCAGCCACGTAGTATATTGCCCAGCCACGTAGTATATTGCCCAGCCACGTAGTATATTGCCCAGCCACGTAGTATATTGCCCAGCCACATAGTATATTGCCCAGCCACGTAGTATATTGCCCAGTCACGTAGTATATTGCCCAGCCACGAAGTATATTGCACAGCTACGGAGTATATTGCCCAGCCACGTAGTATATTGCCCAGTCACGTAGTATATTGCCCAGCCACGTAGTATATTGCCCAGCCACGTAGTATATTGCCCAGTCACGTAGTATATTGCCCAGCCACGTAGTATATTGCCCAGTCACGTAGTATATTGCCCAGCCACGAAGTATATTGCACAGCTACGGAGTATATTGCCCAGCCACGTAGTATATTGCACAGCCACGTAGTATATTGCCCAGTCACGTAGTATATTGCACAGCTACGGAGTATACAGCACAGAGCCACGTAGTATAGAGACCTATAAAAAAAATAAGAATAAACATATACTCACCTATAGCCCGTTGAAGTCCTGCTATACTTACCATCTTTCCCGCTCCTCGCGATGCTCCCAGGATCGCTCCATTGCAAGCGGCAGTTTGCGTTCCCAGGGCTGGTGTGAGCAGGACCTGTGATGATGTCGCGGTCACATGACCGTGACGTCGCGGCAGGTCCTTGTCGCACACCAGCCCTGGGACGGGACCAGAAGCTGCCGCTTGCAATGGAGCGATCCTGGGAGCATCGCGAGGAGCGGGAAAGGTGGCGGATGGTGAGTATAGCAGGTTTTTTTAAAATTATTTTTAACATGACCTATTTTTACTATTGATGCCGCATAGGCAGCATCTATAGTAACTAGTTGGGGACACACAGGGTTAATAGCAGCGGTAACTGAGTGCGTTACACCGCGGCCGTTACCGCTGCCATTAACCCTGTGTGAGCGGTGAGTGGAGGGGATTACGGAGCGGGCGCCGGGCAGTGAGTGCAGGGGAGTAGGGGAGGGACTAATCGGACTGTGCCCGTCGCTGATTGGTCGCGGCAGCCATGACAGGCAGCTGCCGAGACCAATCAGCGAATGAATAACCGTGACAGAAGGACAGACAGACGGAAGTGACCCTTAGACAATTATATATATAGAGATTATCCTCAGTAACAGCCGCTCATCTGCTGAGCTTCTCCTGCACTATTAGGGCGGTTCCCTTCTTAGGGGCCACTCAGAAGCTTCGCCCCCGGAACCACAATCTCAGGTCGCCTCTGGTGAGGGGGCGGCAGTGGAGTCTGCCCGCACAATGGCGCCCAATGCTGCTCAGCGGCCTCTTACCTTCTCCCGGAGCCGCCACATAACAGCCGGGAGCGGAGGAGCCGTGCGGGGCCGGTGATCGCTGGGGAGGAGCTATTTATACGTCCAACGGACACAGCACCTGCCCGCGCCGCACGAGCTGAAGGACCTGTGGTGACGTCACCATCATGCGACCGGGAGGGGCGGAGCACAGCAGTATCACTAAGCTGAAGGACCTGTGGTGACGTCCAAACCATGTGACCAGGAGGGGCGGAGCACTGCATCATTTCTAAGCTGAAGGACCTTTAATGACGTCACCACCGTGTGACTAGAAGGGGCGGAGCACAGCAGTATCTCTAAGCTGAAGGACCTGTGGTGACGTCTTTACCATGTGACCAGGAGGGGCGGAGCGCAGGAGTATTTCTAAGCTGAAGGACCTTTAATGACGTCACCACCGTGTGACTAGGAGGGCGGAGCACAGCAGCATTTCTAAGCTGAAGGACCTGTCGTGATGTCATCACCGTGTGACTAGGAGGGGCGGAGCACAGCAGTATTTCTAATCCGAAGGACCTGTGGTGACGACACCACCATGTGACCAGGAGGGGCGGAGCACAGCAGGACAGGAGGGAGCGCTGACTTCCGCGCCTTTTTGTAGTCACTTCCGGTCAGAGTTTGCCTGTCGCAGGCACTCTGCAGTGTCAGCCCCGCCCCCTCCACGCTGCTCATTAACCCTATGAGCGCCGCCCAGGCTCTGCAGCTTCCTCAGGAGACCTTGCGCCGCAGATTGTTTGTATCTGAGAACAATGTGATGTTTTTAGTTCCACCTTATAAACTTGTGTGAAGCTCCTGTGGGCTTAGGGCGCTCAGTGCAGATCTACAGAAGGTCCCTGAGGGGTCTGGTGCCCACAATGGGGTCACTTGTTGGGGCTTTCCACGGACATCAGGGGCTCTGCAAATGTGACATGGCGACCGATAATTATTCCAGCCAATTTTGCATTCAGAAAGTGAAATGGCTCCTTCCCTTCCGAGCGCCGCCATGCGCCCAAACAGTAGATTTCCCCCACATATGGAGAATCAGCGGGAGCACCGCAGCAATGCATGGGAGTATGACAGCCAGGCACGAGAGCACAGCAATGCACGGGAGCACTGCAGCAAGGCACGAGAGCACGACAAGGCACGGGAGCACTGCAGCAACACACTGGAGCACCACAGTAATGCACAGGAGCACCACAGCAATGCCCGGGAGCATGATAACAAGGCACGGGAGCACCGCAGCAACACACGAGAGCACCACAGCAAGGCACGGGAGCACCACAGCAAGGCACGGGAGCACCACAGCAAGGCACGGGAGCACCACAGCAAGGCACGGGAGCACCACAGCAAGGCACGGGAGCACCACAGCAAGGCACGGGAGCACCACAGCAACACACGAGAGCACCACAGCAAGGCACGGGAGCACCGCAGCAACACACGAGAGCACCACAGCAAGGCACGGGAGCACCACAGCAAGGCACGGGAGCACCACAGCAAGGCACGGGAGCACCACAGCAAGGCACGGGAGCACTGCAGCAACACACGAGAGGACCACAGCAAGGCACAGGAGCACCGCAGCAACACACGAGAGCACCACAGCAAGGCACGGGAGCACCACAGCAAGGCACGGGAGCACCACAGCAAGGCACGGGAGCACCACAGCAAGGCACGGGAGCACCACAGCAAGGCACAGGAGCACCGCAGCAACACACGAGAGCACCACAGCAAGGCATGGGAGCACGACAACAAGGCACAGAAGCACCACAGCAAGGCACGGGAGCACCGCAGCAAGGAACGGGAGCACCACAGCAAGGCACGGGAGCACCACAGCAACGCATGGGACCACCCCAGCAACGCACAGGAGCACTGCAAAATCACAACAGCAGTCACCAGCATTTCTACAGCCAACTCTTAAGTTACCTACTCAATACAGTGACTCAATGATTAAAGACCCAGGACGGGTGTTAACGTCTACTTTAGCGCTAGTCCCTTTTTCGTATCATCACCTGTTTCGCTCCCTTGAATATTGATTTTGTAGAGGGACTTTAATAAAAAAAAAAGCTTTTTCCCCATGAACTCAGGAGTTTACGTTGTATTTTAATTCTTAAGTACCAGAGGCTACTTAGCCGTTCCACCAGCACCAGGGGCTCTTCAGCCCGGTCCACCACCGCACATCCAAACTCTTGCCACCTCCTGTCGCCTCTATCTCAAAAATATTGCCAGAATCCATTCCTTCCTCATCCCACAATCTACCAAAACTCTTGTGCATGCCCTCATCATCTCCCGCCTCGACTAATGCAACACCCTCCTCTGTGGCCTCCCCGCTAACTCTCCTGCACCACTCCAGTCTGTCCTCAACTCTGCTGCCCGACTAATCCACCTCTCTCCTCGCTGCTCCTCTGCTTCTCCCCTCTGCAAATCCCTCCACTGGCTCCCAATTCCCCAACGAATCCAGTTCAAACTACTAACACTGATCTACAAAACCATCCACAACCTGTCCCCTCCCTATATCTCTGAACTAATCTCCCAATATCTTCCCTCACGTAATCTTCGATCCTCCCAAGACCTCCTTCTCTCCCCCACACTTATTCGAACCTCACACAACCGCCTCCAAGATTTCTCCCCAATATCCCCCATCCTCTGGAATTCCACGCCTCAACACGTCCGACTATCCAACACCCTCGGATCCTTTAGATGGTACCTGAGATCCCATCTCTTCAGGAAAGCCTACAGCCTGCAATAACCATTCTGCCGCCTCACCAACCACCAGAGCTGTTGCATCCCGGACCTCCTGTCTCTTCCCCACTATCCCATAGAATGTAAGTCTGCAAGGACAGGGTCCTCTCCCCTCTGTACCAGTCTGTAATTGTAAATTCGTTTACTGTAAACGATATCTATAACTGTATGTAACCCCTTTTCATGTACAGCACCATGGAATTAATGGTGCCATAGAAATAATAATACCCAGCACCAGGGTCTCCTCGCCCCATTCCACCAGCACCAGAGGCTCTTCAGCCCGTTCCACCAGCACCAGGGGCTCTTCAGCCCGTTCCACCAGCACCAGGGGCTCTTCAGTCCGTTCCATCATCACCTCACCTACCCACGGTCGGCACACTAAACTTAAACTTTACCTTTATTATTTCCTATCTCTTTTTTATGTTTCTGCTGCCAAAGATGAGAAGGCCGTGCTTTTTTTTCAGGATTTTTTTTAGGAAAGCCATTTTGATCTACAGCCAACATTTGATCATGCTTTATTCCGCTGTTTGATTGGCCAGGTTCTCAGTGTTCACTGTAGGGGTTAAACAGTGTGACAGCTTTATAGATCACAATCCCTAACGAACAGAGCCACATAGTAACACAGCAGATCCCAATAAACAATTATAATGTCCCTGTGTATGCTATACGGACTATCAGCCCCTATCATTAACACAAATGTACAAAAGTCCACACAACAAAATGACTAAAAGGTCCGGATAATGTATAGAAAATTATAATTTATTAGTTAAAAATGACCAAAAATTAGGTCAAACAACAACGTGTAAGAGGAAAATATTCAAAAAGATTGATACATTGTGGAATGTTGTAAATGTCAGAACACACCGGGACATTGGAACTAAATGAGGCAGAAAAACTATAACCTCACATAAGGGCAAAAGCACAATTATAACCATATAGACCCCAAACAACAAAAAAGTTAATAACAATTACAGCCCTATTGTGCCTGCGCTCAGTACCGCAGTGAGTAACCACAGCACCATGTTTGGTATAAGGTAACCGCCTCACAATAATATCATAACCATAATTACCAGAATATAGGCGATACCAGGCATCAGTCTACCAATGACCGATCCGTCCGCTCCGACGCGCGTTTCGGACCTTCCTTCTTCCAAGGGGGCCTGCAATCCCATGTAATGTCCCACCTCATAAACCTACACCGCAGAATGCCGGCCAGAAAAGCGTGGCCGCCAACCGGAAGTCGCGGACCCAACCGGAAGTGACACACGCATCTCCTTGGCAACTGCGACGCCGGCATCGGCATCACGTGACGGCAGGTCCTGCAAGGACACCGCTCGCCACAGAGAGACGCCGAAAGCCGCCCAGGGGCGCAGAGACAGGGAGACAGGCGCGTACAGGTACGGGAGCACCACTTACCACAGCAGCGCAGAAATAGGTGTAATCACACAGTGCAACCCCTGTTAGACCCAAACTAAGTCGCCAGATGGAAAATGTATATGTATACAACAGATAAGGAATGGGGAACGGGGCAAAACACCAAACAAAAATACAAATATGTAACCAGAACAAAAAACAGACGACTGAGTCTCAGATAGCTCAATACATGTCAAGACAATAGGACACAGTTACATGAAATAGTATCCGTTTATTTTCATAGTGTCTTTAATTGGATTATCTCCATCACTTGTCCCTTAATTTCTTGACACCAGATCTTCAGTCGAAATAAAGGTACAAAGAAGACACTCGGGAACTACAATAAAAGTATATAAAAACAATTAAAATCAAAAATGCAGGGTAACAATTACAAAGACATTACATTTTGCAGATGATACAAAACTATGTAAAGCAGTTAATACAAGAGAAGATAGTATTCTGCTACAGATGGATCTGGATAAGTTGGAAACTTGGGCTGAAAGGTGGCAGATGAGGTTTAACAATGATAAATGTAAGGTTATACACATGGGAAGAGGGAATCAATATCACCATTACACACTGAACGGGAAACCACTGGGTAAATCTGACAGGGAGAAGGACTTGGGGATCCTAGTTAATGATAAACTTACCTGGAGCAGCCAGTGCCAGGCAGCAGCTGCCAAGGCAAACAGGATCATGGGGTGCATTAAAAGAGGTCTGGATACACATGATGAGAGCATTATACTGCCTCTGTACAAATCCCTAGTTAGACCGCACATGGAGTACTGTGTCCAGTTTTGGGCACCGGTGTTCAGGAAGGATATAATGGAACTAGAGAGAGTACAAAGGAGGGCAACAAAATTAATAAAGGGGATGGGAGAACTACAATACCCAGATAGATTAGCGAAATTAGGATTATTTAGTCTAGAAAAAAGACGACTGAGGGGCGATCTAATAACCATGTATAAGTATATAAGGGGACAATACAAATATCTCGCTGAGGATCTGTTTATACCAAGGAAGGTGACGGGCACAAGGGGGCATTCTTTGCGTCTGGAGGAGAGAAGGTTTTTCCACCAACATAGAAGAGGATTCTTTACTGTTAGGGCAGTGAGAATCTGGAATTGCTTGCCTGAGGAGGTGGTGATGGCGAACTCAGTCGAGGGGTTCAAGAGAGGCCTGGATGTCTTCCTGGAGCAGAACAATATTGTATCATACAATTATTAGGTTCTGTAGAAGGACGTAGATCTGGGTATTTATTATGATGGAATATAGGCTTAACTGGATGGACAAATGTCTTTTTTCGGCCTTACTAACTATGTTACTATGTAAAGACCACAGGGCCAGAAGCACAGATAATCCCTAAACAAGCAGATGGGTGATGCTCAGGGCATGGATGATCATAAAAATGGTGCGAAGCTCACATTTTCGTTGAGCCTAGATGGATGGACCGTATTCAAGGTCCAAATCCATCTGGACTCCAATTGGGCCAAACGTTTTGAAATCCCCCCACCGCGGATACCAGCATCTATTTTATCAATCCCGCGGAATCTAAGGAGGGCACAGTCACAGTTGTGGTGATCCTTAAAATGGCGGGGAAGTGTTTTTAACATGGATGTGTCAGATTCCGTAGCTGCTGCCGTAATGCCACGTACGTGCTCCCTAATCCGTATTTTGAATTGCCGTGTCGTCATGCCCACGGAGATTTTACCACACGGGCATACGGCATAATATATTACATTTTTGTCAATATACGTAATCCATTTTTTTATACTAAACTGACGTGATCCCTCAGCATTAATAAATGTATTGCACCGATCAATGCTGGAGCACGCAACACAACGGCCACAAGGGGCACAACCATACTTCCCCGCCATTTTATCCAAAAAAGTAGTTGTCTCACGTAATGACTATGGACCAAATGGTCACGTAAATTTCTGGATCGCCTAGCTGTGACGGATGCCCTCTCAGGGAGGAATCTGGAAATTACTGGATCCGCTTTCAGGATGTGCCAAGATCTCTCCAACCCCCTTCTCATATGAGGGAAATGATAATGGAATTTAGTGACAAAACGAACCACCTCGTCATTATTTTTATCCCTGCTCGTTTCATAGAGCAATGTATGCCGAGTAGAAAACCTTGCTCTATTATACGCCTTGTTTATCTTACGGTTACTATAACCACGCTGAATTAGTCGGTCCTTAAGATCTTCCACTTGTCTGAAGAAATCAGCATCCGTTGAGCACAACCTGCGAAGGCGCAAAAATTGTCCGGTGGGAATGGACTGAATCATGTGGCCAGGATGGGAGGAGGTAGCATGCAATAGCATGTTGGTGGCCGTTGGTTTTTGGAAGATATCTGTATCTCCCCATGTATATCCCGTTTAAGTGTGACATCAAGGAACTCCGTGGTGTCAATGTCATATTTAAAGGTAACATATATATTCAATGTATTATCATTAAGTGACACCATGAAGTCCCGGCGGTCCTTTTCAGACACCTGCCAGATCAGTAAAATGTCGTCGATGTACCGCATCCAAGAAAGGACGTGGCACATCGGCGACGACTGATCTGGCAGGGAGAGGTCCCTCTCCCACAGCCCCAGTAACAGGTTGGCATAAGCCGGGGCAAAAGATGCCCCCATAGCTGTTCCTTGGAGCTGTAGGAAAGACCCCTTAAAAACAAAAAAATTGTGCGTCAAGGTGAAGCCAAGCAACTGGATCACTAAGTCAATAATGTCCTTTGGCAGATTAGAGGTACCCAAATAAAATGTAACTGCCCTTAGACCGTCCTCGTGCCTGATGCTGGTATATAGGGACTCAATCATCATCATATCGTTACCAAGACATATACAGTCCACCTGTCTTAACAAATCACCAGTATCCTTTAAGAACGATGGCAAGCCCTCGACTAAAGGCTGTAATTTGGAATCAATCCATTTATTGATGTTTTCCAAGAAGCCCCCCCTCCCTGACACTATTGGACAACCAGAGGGCGTCTGCGCGTCCTTGTGGATTTTAGGTAACAGATAGAAGGTGGGGACAGTAGGCTCTGTCACCACCAATGCCGCTGCCAACTCCTTAGTAATTGTCCCCACTTCCCTCGCATTATTGATAATGGACAATAACTGTGCGGAATAGGCGGACAAGGGGTATTATGTAATTGGTGAAAGGCCTCCCTCTCATAGAGGGCCTTAGGCCATACCACAATTTTACCCCCCTTGTCCGCCGGTTTAAATTCTACATCAGGTAATTCCTGAAGGACGCACAGACGCTCCCTCTCCCTCTTGGACAGATTATCACAATGGATGTACCGTGGAATTTCTCTGAACTCCTTGGTTACAATCTGAACAAAGAGGTCCACATTCGGACAGGATGACAGGGGAGGGGACTTCTTGGATTTGGGGCGAATTGTTGATGGAACCTTACCTCCCTCGGGAGTATGGTGTTCAATAGCCAATTCCTCCAAAGTGCGTAGCGCTATTTGTTCTTCCTCTGTTGGGAACAATTCAACAATTTTACCATAAAAAAATATATTTTTTAAAAATTAAAGAACGCGCAAACAAATGCAGGTCCTTTACAGCCGTAAACACATCAAACGGCGCAGCTGGTGAAAAGGATAGACCCTTTTCTAAAAGGGCCAAATCAGTTTCCGTAAATCTATGTTTACTTAGATTGATTACCTTATTGTCGCGTCTCTGATAGTCAGGTGAATGGTATTCATGTCATGGATGAAAGTTGTGGTCCCTCTGCCTCCTCAAAGACACTCCTGACCTAGTGGTCATAGACGGACCAGACATCTCCGACCGATCACTAATTGACGAAACCGAGGATTGTGAAGGTGTACGTCTGATCTGCTGGCCTTGTGGAGCCACTTTTCTCCATAAATACACACGATTACTCTCATAATCACGTAAGTCTCTATAAAGTCTCAGTTTTATTGATCAGGCTGGGGTCCAGTGATGCCTTAGGCTAGTTTCAGACTTGCGTTCAGCTGGGCTGCGGATCAAAGCATTCTTCCTCCGTTAAGCTCCGCCCACTGCCGCACCTCTTCCTTCAGCTCCGCCTACATCTGCATGCGTCCTGTGTACCCTATCTTTAACATTGGTTACGCAGGCCATGCGGATGTATCCGCATGCACCGTTTTGAAGCTGCGCTGAACTGTGTCAAACGCAACATGTTGCATTTTGTTGGTCCATGCAGCATCAAAATGATGCATGGGGAGGCATCCGCATACATCCGCAAGGCCTGCATAACCAATGTTAAAGATAGGGTACGCAGGACGCATGCATGGGTGGAGCTGAAGGAAGAGGTGCTGCAGTGGGCGGGGCTTCATGGAGGGAAAAGGCTTTCATCCGCAGCCCTGCCGAACGCAAGTCTGAAGCTAGCCTTACAGAGAACTGCTGCGTACAGGATAATCCTGCTGTTTTTGCCCCTTTATTTGTATAAGTGTTTCTGTACCTTTTATATATGTCTGTTATTTTATTTTTATGTACATATTAAGCACTGGACCGTTTGTGTATTAACCCCTTTACCCCCTAGGGTGGTTTGCACGTTAATGACCGGGCCATTTTTTACAATTCTGACCACTGTCCCTTTATGAGGTTATAACTCTGGAACGCTTCAACGGATCCCGGTGATTCTGACATTGTTTTCTCGTGACATATTGTACTTCATGATAGTGGTAAAAATTCTTTGATATTACCTGCGTTTATTTGTGAAAAAAATGAAAATTTGGCGAAAATTTTGAAAATGTCGCAATTTTCCAACTTTGAATTTTTATGCAATTAAATCACAGAGATATGTCACTCAAAATACTTAATAAGTAACATTTCCCACATGTCTACTTTACATCAGCACAATTTTGGAACCAAAATTTTTTTTTGTTAGGGCGTTATAAGGGTTAAAAGTTGACCAGCAATTTCTCATTTTTACAACACCATTTTATTTTAGGGACCACATCTCATTTGAAGTCATTTTGAGGGGTCTATATGATAGAAAATACCCAAGTGTGACACCATTCTAAAAACTGCACCCCTCAAGGTGCTCAAAACCACATTCAAGAAGTTTATTAACCCTTCAGGTGTTTCACAGGAATTTTTGGAATGTTTAAATAAAAATGAACATTTAACTTTTTTTCACAAAAAATTTACTTCAGCTCCAATTTGTTTTATTTTACCAAGGGCAACAGGAGAAAATGGACCCCAAAAGTTGTTGTACAATTTGTCCTGAGTACGCTGATACCCCATATGTGGGGGTAAACCACTGTTTGGGCGCATGGGAGAGCTCGGAAGGGAAGGAGCGCCGTTTGACTTTTCAAGGCAAAATTGACAGGAATTGAGATGGGACGCCATGTTGCATTTGGAGAGCCACTGATGTGCCTAAACATTGAAACCCCCCACAAGTGACACCATTTTGGAAAGTAGACCCCCCTAAGGAACTTATCTAGAGGTGTGGTGAGCACTTTGACCCACCAAGGGCTTCACAGAAGTTTAAAATGCAGAGCCGTAAAAATAAAACAAAAATTTTTTCCCACAAAAACAATTTTTTAGCCCCCAGTTTTGTATTTTTCCAAGGGTAACAGGAGAAATTGGACCCCAAAAGTTGTTGTCCAATTTGTCCTGAGTACGCTGATACCCCATATGTTGGGGTAAACCCGTTTGGGCACACGGGAGAGCTCGGAAGGGAAGGAGCACTGTTTTACTTTTTCAACGCAGAATTGGCTGGAATTGAGATCAAACGCCATGTCACGTTTGGAGAGCCCCTGATGTGCCTAAACAGTGGAAACCCCCCAATTATAACTCTAATCCCAACGGTAACCCTAACCACACCCCTAACCCTAATCCCAACCCTAATCCCAACCGTAAATGTAATCTAAACCCTAACCCTAACTTTAGCCCCAACCCTAACTGTAGCCTTAACCCTAACCCTAGCCCTAACCTTAACGGGAAAATGGAAATAAATACATTTTTTTAATTTTTTCATTTTTCCCTAACAAAGGGGGTGATGGAGGGGGGTTTGATTTACTTTTATAGCAGGATTTTAGCGGATTTTTATGATTGGCAGCCGTCACACACTGAAAGACGCTTTTATTTTATTTTATTGCAAAAAATATTTTTTGCGTTACCACATTTTGAGAGCTATAATTTTTCTATATTTTGGTCCACAGAGTCATGTGAGGTCTTGTTTTTTGCGGGACGAGTTGACATTTTTATTGGTAACATTTTTGGGCACGTAACATTTTTTGATCGCTTTTTATTCCGATTTTTGTGAGGCAGAATGACCAAAAACCAGCTATTCATGAATTTCTTTGGGGGGAGGTGTTTATACCGTTCCATGTTTGGTAAAATTGATAAAGCAGTTTTATTCTTCGGTTCAGTACAATTACAGCGACACCATTTATATCATTTTTTAATGTTTTGGCGCTTTTATACGATAAAAACTATTTTATAGAAAAAATAATTATTTTTGCATCGCTTTATTCTGAGGACTATCATTTTTTTATTTTTTTGCTGATGATGCTGTATGGCGGCTCGTTTTTTTGCGGGACAAGATGACGTTTTCAGCGGTACCATGGTTATTTATATCTGTCTTTTTGATCGCGTGTTATTCCACTTTTTGTTCGGCAGTATGATAATATTGTTTTTTGCCTCGTTTTTTTTTTTTCTTACGGTGTTTACTGAAGGGGTTAACTAGTGGGACAGTTTTATAGGTCGGGTCATTATGGATGCGGCGATACTAAATATGTGTACTTTTATTGTTTGTTTTTTTTATTTAGATAAAGAAATGTATTTTTGGGAATAATATTTTTTTTTTCTTTATTTAGGAATTTTTTTTTTTTTACACATGTGGAATTTTTTTTTTACTTTTTTACTTTGTCCCAGGGGGGACATCACAGATCGGTGATCTGACAGTTTGCACAGCACTCTGTCAGATCAGCGATCTGACTTGCAGCACTGCAGGCTTACCAAGCGCCTGCTCTGAGCAGGCTCTGTGAAGCCACCTCCCTCCCTGCAGGACCCAGATGCCGTGGCCATTTTGGATCCGGGGTTGCTGCAGGAAGGAAGGTAAGAGACCCTCGCAGCAATGCGATCACATCGCGTTGCTGCAGGGGTCTCAGGGAAGCCCGCAGGGAGCCTCCTCCCTGTGCGATGCTTCCCTATACCGCCGGCACACCGCGATCATGGTTGATCGTGGTGTGCCGGGGGTTAATGTGCCGGGGGCGGTCCGTGACCTCTCCTGGCACATAGTGCCGGATGTCAGCTGCGATAGGCAGCTGACACCCGACCGCGATCGGCCGCGCTCCCCCCATGAGCGCGGCCGATCTCGCTGCACGTACTATTCCGTCCTTAGGAATTAAGTCCCACCCCACATGGACGGAATAGTACGTCCAATGGCAGAAAGGGGTTAAAGACTAAGGTCGGGGTCACACTTGCAAGTGTGATGTGAGAAAACTCGAGTGTTGTGAATTCTGCTCTTGGGCTCCCTCCGGTGGTTGTTGATGGTAATGCAGTTATTCCTGAGCAGCAGTCTTGGACAGGTGTTTCTGCTAATTGCAATTCGGACTGGGGTATTTAGCTTTGCAGGACTCACTAGTCCTTGCCAGTAGTCAATGTTCCTTTGGAAGTGTTGGTCCCCTGCCTGGCCCTCCTGCTTGCTGCCATTTCAGCAAAGATAAGTGTTTGTTTTTTGACACACTGCTGTGTGTTTATTTTCTGTGCCGATCTTGTTTCTATTTTGTTCCTGCTAGACTGTGCCTGATGTTTTTCTCAGTCTAGTTGGATTCGCTGGAGTTGCAGATATACTCTCCACATCTTTAGTTAGGTGGTGGAGTTTTTGTATTTTTCTGCTGTGTATATTTTGTAGTGTTTTATGCTGACCGCATAGTATCCTGTACTATCCTTTCCTATCTAGGTAGAAGTGGCCTCCTTTGCTTATCCCTGTTTTCTGTCTGCGTGTGTCTTTTCCTCTCCTACTCACAGTCATTATTTGTGGGGGGCTACCTATCCTTTGGGGGTCTACTCTGAGGCAAGAGAGTTTTCCTATTTCTATCTTTAGGGATATTTAGACCTTAGGCTGTTTCGAGGTGTCTAGGTCTGGTTAGGCACACCCCACGGCTACTTCTAGTTGCGGTGATAGGATCAGGGTTTGCGGTCAGTAAAGTTACCACTGCTCCAGCGAAGGTCATTTCATGTTGCTCCAAGGCCATCTGATCATAACAGTACTACTGGCCAACAATGAGTAAATTGCATCTCAGAAGAAGGGAGGAAAGATCTTGAGCCATTTTTTTTTTCTCCAGCCTGTTTTGTCTTCTCCTCCCTCTTTACCTCTGGGTGGCTGAAGAGCCTTGTGCTAGCATGAATGTTCAGGAATTAGCTTCTCGTGTAGACCAGCTTGCTGCTAGAGTACAGGGTATTTCTGATTACATTGTTCAGACTCCTGATTTAGAACCGAAGATACCTACTCCTGATTTGTTTTTTGGTGACAGGTCCAAATTTTTGAGTTTTAAAAACAATTGTAAACTGTTTTTTGCATTGAAACCTCGATCCTCCGGTGATTCCATTCAACAAGTTAAAATCATCAGTTCCCTGCTGCGTGGTGATCCACAGGATTGGGCATTTTCCCTGGAATCTGGGGATCCTGCTTTGCTTAATGTAGACTCCTTCTTTCAGGCGTTAGGATTACTGTATGATGAACCTAATTCGGTGGATCAAGCTGAGAAGACCTTGTTGGCCCTGTCTCAGGGTCAAGAGGCGGCAGAATTGTATTGTCAGAAATTCAGAAAATGGTCTGTATTGACTAAATGGAATAATGATGCTTTGGCGGCAATTTTCAGAAAGGGTCTTTCTGAATCCGTTAAAGATGTTATGGTGGGGTTTCCCACACCCTCCAATCTGAGTGATTCTATGTCTCTGGCCATTCAGATTGATTGGCGCTTGCGGGAGCGCAGAACTGTGCGCGCTATGGCGTTATCCTCAGAGCAAATTCCGGAGCCAATGCAGTGTGATAGGATTCTGTCTAAAACAGAACAACAAGGTTTCAGACGTCTCAATAGGTTGTGTTATTATTGTGGCGACGCTTCTCATGTCATTTCAGTCTGCCCTAAGCGGACCAAGAGGATCGCCAGTTAAATTACCATCAGTACTGTACAACCTAAATTTCTGTTATCTGTGTCCTTGATCTGTTCATTGTCATCATTTTCTGTCATGGCGTTTGTGGTTTCAGGCGCCGCCTTGAACTTAATGGACTTTGAGTTTGCCAGGCGTTGTGGTTTTTCCTTGCAGCCTTTGCAGAACCCTATTCCTTTAAGGGGCATTGATGCTACACCCTTGGCTAAAAATAAGCCCCAGTTTTGGACACAGGTGACCATGCGCATGGCGCCAGCCCATCAGGAAGATTGTCGATTTCTGGTGTTGCATAATTTGCATGATGCTATCGTGCTGGATTTTGCATGGTTGCAAGTACATAATCCTGTTTTGGATTGGAAGTCCATGTCTGTGACTAGTTGGGGTTGTCAGGGGGTTCATAATGATGTTCCTCTGATGTCTATCGCCCCTTCTCCCTCTTCTGAAATTCCGGAGGTTTTGTCTGATTTTCAGGATGTATTCGATGAGCCCAAGTCCAGTTTCCTTCCACCACACAGGGACTGCGATTGTGCTATTGACTTGATTCCATCCACCATACAGGGACTGCGATTGTGCTATTGACTTGATTCCAGGCTAAGAGTTTCCTAGGGGTCGACTTTTCAACCTGTCTGTGCCTGAACATACCGCCATGCGGAGCTATATTGAGGAGTCTTTGGAGAAGGGGCATATTCGGCCATCTTCTTCACCGATGGGAGCGGGGTTCTTTTTTGTTGCTAAAAAACATGGCTCCTTGAGACCCTGTATTGATTATCGCCTCTTGAATAAGATCACGGTCAAGTATCAATACCCTTTACCTTTGCTTTCTTATTTGTTTGCTAGGATTAAGGGAGCTAGTTGGTTTACTAAGATTGACCTTCGAGGGGCATATAATCTTGTTCGTATTAAGCAGGGTGATGAATGGAAAACTGCGTTTAACACGCCCGAGGGCCATTTTGAATACCTTGTGATGCCATTTGGACTCTCTAATGCTCCATCTGTTTTTCAGTCCTTCATGCATGATATCTTCTGGGATTATCTTGATAAATTCCTGATTGTATATTTGGACGATATTTTGATTTTTTCCGATGATTGGGAGTCTCATGTGCAGCAGGTCAGGATGGTATTTCAGATCCTTCGTGACAATGCCTTGTTTGTGAAAGGGTCTAAGTGTCTTTTTGGGGTGCAGAAGGTTTCCTTTTTGGGCTTTATTTTTTCTCCCTTGTCTATAGAAATGGATCTGGTTAAGGTTCAGGCCATTCATGATTGGATTCAGCCCACATCCGTGAAGAGCCTTCAGAAATTTTTGGGTTTTGCTAATTTTTATCGCCGTTTCATTCCTCATTTTTCCAGCGTGGTTAAACCCTTGACTGATTTGACGAAGAAGGGCGCTGATGTGGCGAATTGGTCCCCTGCGGCTGTCTCTTCCTTTCAGAAACTTAAGCATCGTTTTACTTCTGCTCCTGTGTTGCGTCAAGCGGATGTTTCTCTTCCATTTCAGGTTGAGGTTGACGCTTCTGAGATTGGGGCAGAGGCTGTTTTGTCTCAGAGGGTGTTATGATCAGGTAATTCAGAACCACAGTGGACCTTGAAGTTCAGAGCACACAAGGTGACCTGACATTTACCAAAAACATAGGACAAGCTCTGAGACGTGGAAACTCTGCTGACCGCAATCCCTAATCCTAACACACCACACTAGAGGTAGCCGTGGATTGCGCCTAACGCTCCCTATGCAACTCGGCACAGCCTGAGAAACTAACTAGCCCTGAAGATAGAAAAATAAGCCTACCTTGCCTCAGAGAAATTCCCCAAAGGAAAAGGCAGCCCCCCACATACAATGACTGTGAGTAAAGATGAAATACAAACACAGAGATGAAATAGATTTAGCAAAGTGAGGCCCGACTTACTGAATAGACCGAGGATAGGAAAGATAGCTTTGCGGTCAACACAAAAACCTACAAACAACCACGCAGAGGGGCAAAAAGACCCTCCGCACCGACTAACGGTACGGAGGTGCTCCCTCTGCATCTCAGAGCTTCCAGCAAGCAAGAAAAAACCAATATAGCAAGCTGGACAGAAAATATAGCAAACAAAAATAACACAAGCAGAACTTAGCTTATGCAGGATAGAGAGGCCACAGGAACGATCCAGGAGGAAGCAAGACCAATACTAGAACATTGACTGGAGGCCAGGATCAAAGCACCAGGTGGAGTTAAATAGAGCAGCACCTAACGACTTAACATCATCACCTGAGGAAGGAAACTCAGAAGCCGCAGTACCACTCTCATCCACCAAAGGAAGCCTACAGACAGAACCAGCTGCAGTACCACTCACGACCACAGGAGGGAGCTTGGCCACAGAATTCACAACAGTACCCCCCCCTTGAGGAGGGGTCACCGAACCCTCACCAGAGCCCCCAGGCCGACCAGGATGAGCCACATGAAAGGCACGAACCAGATCGGCAGCATGGACATCAGAGGCAAAGACCCAGGAATTATCCTCCTGACCATAACCTTTCCACTTAACCAGATACTGGAGTTTCCGTCTCGAAACACGAGAATCCAAAATCTTCTCCACAATATACTCCAATTCCCCTTCAACCAAAACCGGAGCAGGAGGATCAATAGATGGAACCACAGGTGCCACGTATCTCCGCAACAATGACCTATGGAACACGTTATGGATGGAAAAAGAAGCCGGAAGAGTCAAACGAAAAGACACAGGATTAAGAACCTCAGAAATCCTATATGGACCAATGAAACGAGGCTTAAATTTAGGAGAGGAAACCTTCATAGGAATATAACGAGATGACAACCAAACCAAATCCCCAACACGAAGTCGGGGACCCACACAGCGCCTGCGGTTAGCGAAACGTTGAGCCTTCTCCTGGGACAAGGTCAAATTGTCCACTACATGAGTCCAAATCTGCTGCAACCTATCCACCACAATATCCACACCAGGACAGTCCGAAGACTCAACCTGCCCTGAAGAGAAACGAGGGTGGAACCCGGAATTGCAGAAAAACGGCAAAACCAAAGTAGCCGAGCTGGCCCGATTATTAAGGGCGAACTCAGCCAAAGGCAAAAAGGACACCCAATCATCCTGATCAGCAGAAACAAAACATCTCAGATATGTCTCCAAGGTCTGATTGGTTCGTTCAGTCTGGCCATTTGTCTGAGGATGGAAAGCCGAGGAAAAAGACAAATCAATGCCCATCCTAGCACAAAAGGCTCGCCAAAACCTCGAAACAAACTGAGAACCTCTGTCAGAAACTATGTTCTCTGGAATGCCATGCAAACGAACCACATGCTGAAAAAACAATGGCACCAAATCAGAGGAGGAAGGCAATTTAGACAAGGGCACCAAATGGACCATCTTAGAGAAGCGATCACAAACCACCCAAATGACCGACATTCTTTGAGAGACGGGGAGATCCGAAATAAAATCCATAGAGATATGTGTCCAAGGCCTCTTCGGGACCGGCAAGGGCAAAAGCAACCCACTGGCACGAGAACAGCAGGGCTTAGCCCGAGCACAAATCCCACAGGACTGCACAAAAGAACGCACATCCCGCGACAGAGACGGCCACCAAAAGGATCTAGCCACCAAATCTCTGGTACCAAAGATTCCTTCACGTAACTCCGCATAGCGGCGTGCTCAGGTACAGATAAATTGAACAGTCGACCCTTAGGAAACTTACTACCAGGAATCAAATCGATAGCACAATCACAATCCCTATGCGGAGGTAGGGCACTGGACTTGGGCTCATCGAATACATCCCGGTAATCAGACAAGAACTCTGGGACCTCAGAAGGGGTGGATGATGAGATAGACAGAAATGGAACATCACCATGTACCCCCTGACAACCCCAGCTGGACACAGACATTGATTTCCAATCTAATACTGGGTTATGGACTTGTAGCCATGGCAACCCCAACACGACCACATCATGCAGATTATGCAACACCAGAAAGCGAATATCCTCCTGGTGCGCAGGAGCCATGCACATGGTCAGCTGGGTCCAATACTGAGGCTTATTCTTGGCCAAAAGCGTAGCATCAATTCCTCTCAATGGAATAGGACACTGCAAGGGCTCCAAGACAAACCCACAGCGCCTAGCATACTCCAAGTCCATCAAATTCAGGGCAGCGCCTGAATCCACAAATGCCATAACAGAATAGGATGACAAAGAGCAAATCAGAGTAACGGACAATAGAAATTTAGACTGTACCGTACCAATGGTGGCAGACCTAGCGAACCGCTTAGTGCGCTTAGGACAATCGGAGATAGCATGAGTGGAATCACCACAGTAAAAACATAGCCCATTCCGACGTCTGTGTTCTTGCCGTTCAGCTCTGGTCAAAGTCCTATCACATTGCATAGGCTCAGGCCCATGCTCAGATAGTACCGCCAAATGGTGCACAGCTTTACGCTCACGCAAGCGTCGATCGATCTGAATGGCCAAGGACATAGACTCATTCAGACCAGCAGGCATAGGAAATCCCACCATGACATCCTTAAGGGCTTCAGAGAGACCCTTTCTGAAAATAGCTGCCAGCGCAGATTCATTCCATTGAGTGAGCACGGACCACTTTCTAAACTTCTGACAATAAATCTCTATCTCATCCTGACCCTGACACAGAGCCAGCAAATTTTTCTCTGCCTGATCCACTGAATTAGGTTTGTCGTACAGCAATGCGAGCGCCAGAAAAAACGCATCAATATTACATAATGCAGGATCTCCTGGCACAAGGGAAAATGCCCAGTCTTGAGGGTCGCCACGTCATAAAGAAATAATGATTTTAACTTGTTGAACTGGGTCACCAGAGGAGCGGGGTTTCAAAGCCAGAAACAGTTTACAATTATTTTTAAAATTCAAAAACTTAGCTCTCTCTCCAGAAAATAACTCAGGAATAGGAATTTTAGGTTCTAACATAGGATTCTGAACCACTAAATCTTGAATATTCTGTACTCTTATAGTGAGATTATCCATCAAAGAGGACAGACCCTGAATATCCATGTCCACACCTGTGTTCTGAACCACCCTGATGTAAAGGGGAAAAGAAAGACAGAACACAGTGCAAAGAAAAAAAAAATGGTCTCAGAACTTCTCTTTTCCCTCTATCGAGAAGCATTAGTACTTTGGGCCTCCAGTACTGTTATGATCAGGTTATTCAGAACCACAGTGGACCTTGAAGTTCAGAGCACACAAGGTGACCTGACATTTACCAAAAACATAGGACAAGCTCTGAGACGTGGAAACTCTGCTGACCGCAATCCCTAATCCTAACACACCACACTAGAGGTAGCCGTGGATTGCGCCTAACGCTCCCTATGCAACTCGGCACAGCCTGAGAAACTAACTAGCCCTGAAGATAGAAAAATAAGCCTACCTTGCCTCAGAGAAATTCCCCAAAGGAAAAGGCAGCCCCCCACATACAATGACTGTGAGTAAAGATGAAATACAAACACAGAGATGAAATAGATTTAGCAAAGTGAGGCCCGACTTACTGAATAGACCGAGGATAGGAAAGATAGCTTTGCGGTCAACACAAAAACCTACAAACAACCACGCAGAGGGGCAAAAAGACCCTCCGCACCGACTAACGGTACGGAGGTGCTCCCTCTGCGTCTCAGAGCTTCCAGCAAGCAAGAAAAAAACAATATAGCAAGCTGGACAGAAAATATAGCAAACAAAAATAACACAAGCAGAACTTAGCTTATGCAGGATAGAGAGGCCACAGGAACGATCCAGGAGGAAGCAAGACCAATACTAGAACATTGACTGGAGGCCAGGATCAAAGCACCAGGTGGAGTTAAATAGAGCAGCACCTAACGACTTAACCTCATCACCTGAGGAAGGAAACTCAGAAGCCGCAGTACCACTCTCATCCACCAAAGGAAGCCTACAGACAGAACCAGCCGCAGTACCACTCACGACCACAGGAGGGAGCTTGGCCACAGAATTCACAACAGAGGGATCCTGTTGGTTCCTTAATGAAACCGTGTGCCTTCTTTTCCCGTAAGTTTTCGCCTGCTGAACGCAATTATGATGTCGGCAATCGGGAGTTGTTGGCTATGAAGTGGGCGTTTGAGGAGTGGCGACATTGGCTTGAGGGAGCTAAGCACCGTATTGTGGTCTTGACCGATCATAAGAATCTGATTTACCTCGAGTCTGCCAAACGGTTGAATCCTAGACAGGCTCGATGGTCCTTGTTTTTTTCTCGTTTTGATTTCGTGGTCTCGTACCATCCGGGTTCTAAGTACATTAAAGCTGATGCACTCTCTAGGAGTTTTTTGCCTCATTCTCCTGAGGTCATGGAACCAGTCGGTATTTTGAAGGAAAGGGTGGTCCTTTCTGCCGTTTCTCCTGATTTACGACGGGTTCTTCAGAAATTTCAGGCTGACAAACCTGATCGTAGTCCTGTGGGGAAGCTGTTTGTTCCTAACAGATGGACTAGTAGAGTGATTTCTGAGGTTCACTGTTCTGTGTTGGCTGGTCATCCTGGCATTTTTGGTACCAGAGACTTGGTTGGTAGGTCATTTTGGTGGCCTTCTTTATCGCGTGATGTGCGGTCTTTTGTGCAGTCCTGTGGGACTTGTGCGCGGGCTAAGCCTTGTTGCTCCCGTGCTAGTGGGTTGCTTTTGCCTTTGCCGGTCCCTGAGAGGCCCTGGACGCATATTTCTATGGATTTTATTTCCGATCTTCCTGTTTCCCAGAGGATGTCGGTTATCTGGGTTGTTTGTGACCGCTTCTCTAAGATGGTTCATTTGGTGCCTTTGTCTAAATTGCCTTCTTCTTCTGATTTGTTTCCGTTGTTTTTTCAGCATGTGGTCCGTTTGCATGGTATTCCTGAGAATATTGTGTCCAACAGAGGTTCCCAGTTTGTTTCCAGGTTTTGGCGGGCCTTTTGTGCCAAGCTGGGCATTGATTTGTCTTTTTCTTCTGCATTTCAGCCTCAGACAAATGGCCAGACTGAGCGTACTAATCAGACCTTGGAGACCTATTTGAGATGCTTTGAGTCTGCTGATCAGGATGATTGGGTGGCTTTTTTGCCATTGGCCGAGTTTGCCCTTAATAATCGGGCTAGTTCGGCTACTTTGGTTTCGCCTTTTTTTTGTAATTTTGGTTTTCATCCTCGTTTTTCTTCTGGGCAGGTTGAGTCTTCTGACTTTCCTGGTGTGGATTCTGTGGTTGACAGGTTGCAGCAGATTTGGGCTCAGTGGGTGGACAATTTGGTGTTGTCTCAGGAGGAGGCTCAACGTTTTGCTAACCGCCGTTGGTGTGTTGGTTCCGGCTTCGGGTTGGGGATCTGGTCTGGTTATCTTCCCGTCATGTTCCTATGAAGGTTTCTTCTACTAAGTTTAAGCCTCGGTTTATTGGTCCTTATAGGAATTCTGAGATTATTAATCCGGTGTCTTTTCGTCTGGCGCTTCCGGCCTCTTTTTCTATCCATAATGTCTTCCATAGATCTTTGTTGCGGAAATATGTGGAGCCTGTTGTTCCCTCTGTCGATCCTCCGGCCCCTGTGTTGGTCGATGGGGAGTTAGAATATGTGGTTGAGAAGATTTTGGATTCTCGTTTTTCGAGGCGGAAGCTTCAGTACCTTGTCAAATGGAAGGGTTATGACCAGGAGGATAATTCTTGGGTTTCGGCCTCTGATGTCCATGCCGCTGATTTGGTTCGTGCCTTTCATCTTGCTCGTCCTAACCGGCCTGGGGGCTCTGGTGAGGGTTGGGTGACCCCTCCTCAAGGGGGGGGGTGTTGTGAATTCTGTTGTCGGGCTCCCTCCTGTGGTCATAGATGGTACTTCGGCTGGTTCTGTCCATGGACTTCCTCTGGTGGGTGTTTCTGAGTTTCCTTCTACAGGTGACGAGGTTAATTCGTTAGCGGGCTGCTCTATTTAACTCCATTTAGATCTTTGCTCCATGCCACCTGTCAATGTTCCAGTATTGGTCTAGTTCACTCCTGGATCGTTCTTGTGACCTGTCTTCCCAGCAGAAGCTAAGTTCCAGCTTGTATTTATTTGGTTTGCAATTTTTCTGCCCAGCTTGCTATTTTTATTGTTGTCTTGCTTGCTGGAAGGTCTGGGACGCAGAGGGTGCGCCTCCGCACTGTGAGTCGGTGCGGAGGGTCTTTTTTGCGCCCTCTGCGTGGTCCTTTTGTAGGTTTTTGTGCTGACCGCAAAGTAACCTTTCCTATCCTCGGTCTGTTCAGTAAGTCGGGCCTCACTTTGCTAAATCTATTTCATCTCTGTGTTTGTATTTTCATCTTTACTCACAGTCATTATATGTGGGGGGCTGCCTTTTCCTTTGGGGAATTTCTCTGAGGCAAGGTAGGCTTTATTTTTCTATCTTCAGGGCTAGCTAGTTCCTTAGGCTGTGCCGAGTTGCATAGGGAGCTTTAGGCGCAATCCACGGCTATTTCTAGTGTGTTTGAAAGGATTAGGGATTGCGGTCAGCAGAGTTCCCAAGTCCCAGAGCTCGTCCTTTATTATCAGTAACTATCAGGTCATTCCATGTGCTCTTAACCACCAGGTCCATTTTTGTCCTGACCACCAGGTCATAACAGTACAGGTGGCCCAAAGTACTAATGCATCTCAATAGAGGGATAAGACAAGTTCTGAGACCATTTTTTTTTTCTTTGCAGTGTGTTTTGTCTCTCTTTTCCCCTTTACCTCTGGGTGGTTCAGGACACTGGTGTAAACATGGACATTCAAGGTCTGTCCTCTTGGATGGATAATCTCACTACAAGGGTACAAGACATTCAAGATTTTGTGGTTCAGAATCCGATGTCAGAGCCTAGGATTCCAATTCCTGATTTGTTTTTTGGTGATAGATCTAAGTTCTTGAATTTCAAAAATAATTGTAAATTGTTTCTTGCCTTGAAACCTCGCTCCTCAGGTGACCCTGTTCAACAAGTAAAGATCATTATTTCTTTGTTGCGTGGTGACCCTCAAGACTGGGCATTTTCCCTTGCGCCAGGAGATCCGGCATTGCGTGATGTTGATGCGTTTTTCCTGGCGCTTGGATTGCTTTATGACGAACCTAATTCAGTGGATCAGGCAGAGAAAATCTTGCTGGCTCTGTGTCAGGGTCAGGATGAAGCGGAGATATATTGTCAGAAGTTTAGAAAGTGGTCTGTGCTCACTCAGTGGAATGAATGTGCCCTGGCAGCAATCTTCAGAAAGGGTCTCTCTGAAGCCCTTAAGGATGTCATGGTGGGATTTCCCATGCCTGCTGGTCTGAATGAGTCTATGTCCTTGGCCATTCAGATCGATCGACGCTTGCGTGAGCGTAAAGCTGTGCACCATTTGGCGGTGCTATCTGAGCATGGGCCTGAGCCTATGCAATGTGATAGGACTTTGACCAGAGCTGAACGGCAAGAACACAGACGTCGGAATGGGCTATGTTTTTACTGTGGTGATTCCACTCATGCTATCTCCGATTGTCCTAAGTGCACTAAGCGTTTCGCTAGGTCTGCCACCATTGGTACGGTACAGTCTAAATTTCTATTGTCCGTTACTCTGATTTGCTCTTTGTCATCCTATTCTGTTATGGCATTTGTGGATTCAGGCGCTGCCCTGAATTTGATGGACTTGGAGTATGCTAGGCGCTGTGGTTTTTTCTTGGAGCCCTTGCAGTATCCTATTCCATTGAGAGGAATTGATGCTACGCCTTTGGCCAAGAATAAGCCTCAGTACTGGACCCAATTGACCATGTGCATGGCTCCTGCACATCAGGAGGATATCTGCTTTCTGGTGTTGCATAATCTGCATGATGTGGTCGTTTTGGGGTTGCCATGGCTACAGGTTCATAATCCAGTATTGGACTGGAAATCTATGTCTGTGTCCAGCTGGGGTTGCCAGGGGGTACATGGTGATGTTCCATTTTTGTCAATTTCGTCTTCCACTCCTTCTGAAGTTTCGGAGTTTTTGTCGGATTATCGGGATGTATTTGATGAGCCCAAAGCCAGTGCCCTACCTCCTCATAGGGATTGTGATTGTGCAATTAATTTGATTCCTGGTAGTAAGTTTCCTAAGGGCCGATTGTTCAATTTGTCTGTGCCAGAACACGCCGCTATGCGGAGTTATGTGAAGGAATCCTTGGAGAAAGGCCATATTCGCCCGTCGTCATCACCGTTAGGAGCAGGGTTCTTTTTTGTGGCCAAGAAGGATGGTTCTTTGAGACCTTGTATTGATTACCGCCTTCTTAATAAAATTACAGTCAAATTTCAGTATCCTTTGCCGTTGCTGTCTGATTTGTTTGCTCGTATTAAAGGGGCTAGTTGGTTCACCAAGATAGATCTTCGAGGGGCGTATAATCTTGTGCGTATTAAACAGGGCGATGAATGGAAAACAGCATTTAATATGCCCGAGGGCCATTTTGAGTACCTGGTTATGTCATTCGGGCTTTCCAATGCTCCATCAGTATTTCAGTCCTTTATGCATGACATCTTCCGAGGGTACCTAGATAAATTCCTGATTGTGTATTTGGATGATATTTTGGTCTTTTCGGATGATTGGGAGTCTCATGTGAAGCAGGTCAGAATGGTGTTCCAGGTCCTTCGTGCGAATTCCTTGTTTGTGAAGGGGTCAAAGTGTCTCTTTGGAGTCCAGAAGGTTTCATTTTTGGGGTTAATTTTTTCCCCTTCTACTATCAAGATGGACCGTGTTAAAGTCCAGCCATTTACGATTGGACTCAGCCGACATCTGTGAAGAGCCTGCACAAGTTCCTGGGCTTTGCTAATTTTTATCGGCGCGTTGCTAAACCGTTGACTGATTTGACCAAGAAGGGTGCTGATGTGGTCAATTGGTCTTCTGCAGCTGTAGAGGCTTTTCAGGAGTTGAAGCGTCGTTTTTCTTCTACCCCTGTGTTGTGCCAGCCAGATGTTTCGCTCCCGTTTCAGGTTGAGGTTGATGCTTCTGAGATTGGAGCAGGGGCTGTTTTGTCGCAAAGAAGTTCTGATGGCTCAATGATGAAGCCATGTGCTTTCTTTTCTAGAAAGTTTTCGCCTGCTGAGCGTAACTATGATATTGGTAATCGTGAGTTGTTGGCCATGAAGTGGGCATTTGAGGAGTGGCGTCATTGGCTTGAAGGAGCCAAGCATCGCGTGGTGGTCTTGACAGATCACAAGAATTTGACTTATCTTGACTCTGCCAAGCGGTTGAATCCGAGACAGGCTCGATGGTCGTTATTTTTCTCCCGTTTTGATTTTGTGGTTTCGTACCTTCCGGGCTCTAAGAATGTGAAGGCTGATGCCCTGTCAAGGAGTTTTGTGCCTGACTCTCCAGGTGTTCCTGAGCCGGCGGGTATTCTCAAAGAGGGGGTAATTTTGTCTGCCATCTCCCCTGATTTGCGGCGGGTGCTGCAAAAATTTCAGGCTGATAGACCTGACCGTTGCCCAGCGGAGAAACTGTTTGTCCCTGATAAATGGACTAGTAGAGTTATCTCTGAGATTCATTGTTCAGTGTTGGCTGGGCATCCTGGAATCTTTGGTACCAGAGATTTGGTGGCTAGATCCTTTTGGTGGCCGTCTTTGTCATGGGATGTGCGTTCTTTTGTGCAGTCCTGTGGGACTTGTGCTCGGGCTAAGCCCTGCTGTTCTCGTGCCAGTGGGTTGCTTTTGCCCTTGCCGGTCCCGAAGAGGCCCTGGATGCATATTTCTATGGATTTTATTTCGGATCTCCCTGTTTATCAAAAGATGTCAGTCATTTGGGTGGTTTGTGATCGCTTTTCTAAGATGGTCCATTTGGTACCTTTGTTTAAATTGCCTTCCTCCTCTGATTTGGTGCCATTATTTTTCCGGCATGTGGTTCGTTTACATGGTATCCCGGAGAACATCGTTTCTGACAGAGGTTCCCAGTTTGTTCCGAGGTTTTGGCGATCCTTTTGTGCTAGGATGGGCATTGATTTGTCTTTTTCCTCGGCTTTCCATCCTCAGACAAATGGCCAAACCGAACGAACTAATCAAACTTTGGAAACATATCTGAGATGCTTTGTTTCTGCTGATCAGGATGATTGGGTGTCCTTTTTGCCGTTGGCTGAGTTCGCCCTTAATAATCGGGCCAGCTCGGCTACTTTGGTTTCGCCGTTTTTCTGCAATTCTGGTTTCCATCCTCGTTTCTCTTCAGGGCAGGTTGAGTCTTCGGACTGTCCTGGTGTAGATACTGTGGTGGATAGGTTGCAGCAGATTGTGGCGGACAATTTGACATTGTCCCAGGAGAAGGCTCAACGTTTCGCTAACCGCCGGCGCTGTGTTGGTCCCCGACTTCGTGTTGGGGATTTGGTTTCCTCTCCTAAGTTTAAGCCTCGTTTCATTGGTCCGTATAAGATTTCTGAGGTTATCAATCCTGTGTTGTTTCGTTTGGCCCTTCCTGCTTCTTTTGCCATCCATAATGTGTTCCATAGGTCGTTATTGCGGAGATACGTGGCGCCTGTGGTTCCATCCATTGATCCTCCTGCCCCGATGTTGGTTGGGGGGGAGTTGGAGTATGTGGTGGAGAAGATTTTGGATTCTCGTGTTTCGAGACGGAAACTCCAGTACCTGGTCAAGTGGAAAGGTTATGGTCAGGAAGATAATTCCTGGGTTTTTGCCTCTGATGTTCATGCTGCTGATCTGGTTCGTGCCTTTCATTTGGCTCATCCTGGTCGGCCTGGGGGCTCTGGTGAGGGTTCGGTGACCCCTCCTCAAGGGGGGGGTACTGTTGTGAATTCTGTTGTCGGGCTCCCTCCTGTGGTCATGAATGGTACTTCGGCTGGTTCTGTCCATGGACTTCCTCTGGTGGGTGTTTCTGAGTTTCCTTCTACAGGTGACGAGGTTAATTCGTTAGCGGGCTGCTCTATTTAACTCCACTTAGATCTTTGCTCCATGCCACCTGTCAATGTTCCCGTATTGGTCTAGTTCACTCCTGGATCGTTCTTGTGACCTGTCTTCCCAGCAGAAGCTAAGTTCCAGCTTGTACTTCTCTGGTTTGCTATTTTTCTGTCCAGCTTGCTATTTTTATTGTTGTCTTGCTTGCTGGAGCTCTGGGACGCAGAGGGAGCGCCTCCGCACTGTGAGTCGGTGCGGAGGGTCTTTTTTGCGCCCTCTGCGTGGTCCTTTTGTAGGTTTTTGTGCTGACCGCAAAGTAACCTTTCCTATCCTCGGTCTGTTCAGTAAGTCGGGCCTCACTTTGCTAAATCTATTTCATCTCTGTGTTTGTATTTTCATCTTTACTCACAGTCATTTTATGTGGGGGGCTGCCTTTTCCTTTGGGGAATTTCTCTGAGGCAAGGTAGGCTTTATTTTTCTATCTTCAGGGCTAGCTAGTTCCTTAGGCTGTGCCGAGTTGCATAGGGAGCATTAGGCGCAATCCACGGCTATTTCTAGTGTGTTTGATAGGATTAGGGATTGCGGTCAGCAGAGTTCCCACGTCCCAGAGCTCGTCCTTTATTATCAGTAACTATCAGGTCATTCCGTGTGCTCTTAACCACCAGGTCCATTTTTGTCCTGACCACCAGGTCATAACAGGGGGGGGGTACTGTTGTGAATTCTGCTCTTGGGCTCCCTCCGGTGGTTGTTGATGGTAATGCAGTTATTCCTGAGCAGCAGTCTTGGACAGGTGTTTCTGCTAATTGCAATTTGGACTGGGGTATTTAGCTTTGCAGGACTCATTAGTCCTTGCCAGTAGTCAATGTTCCTTTGGAAGTGTTGGTCCTCTGCCTGGCCCTCCTGCTTGCTGCCATTTCAGCAAAGATAAGTGTTTGCTTTTTGACACACTGCTGTGTGTTTATTTTCTGTGCTGATCTTGTTTCTATTTTGTTCCTGCTAGACTGTGCCTGATGTTTTTCTCAGTCTAGTTGGATTCGCTGGAGTCGCAGATATACTCTCCACATCTTTAGTTAGGTGGTGGAGTTTTTGTATTTTTCTGCTGTGGATATTTTGTACTGTTTTATGCTGACCACATAGTATCCTGTACTATCCTTTCCTATCTAGGTAGAAGTGGCCTCCTTTGCTTATCCCTGTTTTCTTCTGCGTGTGTCTTTTCCTCTCCTACTCACAGTCATTATTTGTGGGGGGCTACCTATCCTTTGGGGGTCTACTCTAAGGCAAGAGAGTTTTCCTATTTCTATCTTTAGGGATATTTAGTCCTTAGGCTGTGTCGAGGTGTCTAGGTCTGGTTAGGCACACCCCACGGCTACTTCTAATTGCGGTGATAGGATCAGGGTTTGCGGTCAGTAAAGTTACCACTGCTCCAGCGAAGGTCATTTCATGCTGCTCCAAGGCCACCTGATCATAACACTCGCGCGCATCTCTCGCATCAATACCCGGCACTGCTGCCGTCACTCAGGACCGAAGTGTGCAGCTGCATGTATTTCTATATAATGCCAGGTATTGATGCGAGAGACGCGCGTGAGTTTCTCGCATCACACTCGTAAGTGTGACCCCAACCTAAAACTTTAAAACCTAAGTGTCTCCGTAAAGACAAGTGATAGTTGGAACTTCCTGCAGTGACTAGGTAATTACAGAAGAGAAATGCTTTGAAGAAAAGACTGAGATTTATTTATGTTAGCACCATGCAGGAGTCCTGTGCTGACAGGCAGGGTCTCCGGTGTTTCTCTTCACTCACCCATGCTGCAGACAGTTCTTCCCTTCCCCACGCTCGGCATGCTACCAGCTGGTCCTCTAGCCATGTCCTTAGGGCACACGCGCAGGCACTCCTGCCTTCTTAAAGAGTCAGCATGTGCACATGCTATTTCCTCCCCAGCCAATAGCTGAGGGACATGATGTATATATTGCTTCCTCCCCACTGGGGAGGTACCTGAGCAACCTTCCTGTTTTGCAGTCTAAATAAGTTGTGTAAGGTTGCATTCCAATCCCTGCTGCAAATCCTTCCTGCAGCACTCTGGTGCAAATACTGCCTGCCTGCACTCTCGTGCAATTCCTGCCTGCTGCACTCTGATACAAACACTGTCTGATGCAAACTCTGCCAGCCGCTCCCTCCAGTCTGTCCTCTGGGTCCAGCAGTTGCGCATCCGTCGGTCTGTCCTGGAGTGGCATCTGGTGTTCATCGAGAGCCAAGTCTAACTTCACCATCAGAGGCTCTAGTGAATAGTCAGGTGATCGCTTGGTCACGCACCTCGAAGCTCTTCACGGTCTGTGGCACAGTGGTTCCACAAACCACGTTTGTGACAGTTTACATGGGGATGGGGGAATACCCTTCCCTGGGAAAGAGCTTCATCTGATTAAAGAAAACTGGACAATTGCAGGAACTCCAGATATGAATATTGGGCTTTTGCATTTATCCAATATTGATGGGAGATACAGTACAGACCAAAAGTTTGGACACACCTTCTCATTTAAAGATTTTTCATGACTATGAAAATTGTACATTCACACTGAAGGCATCAAAACTATGAATTAGCACATGTGGAATTATATACTTAACAAAAAAGTGTGAAACAACTGAAATTATGTCTTATATTCTAGGTTCTTCAAAGTAGCCACCTTTTGCTTTGATGACTGCTTTGCACACTCTTGGCATTCTCTTGATGATCATCAAGAGGTAGTCACCGGGAATGGTCTTCACTTCACAGGTGTTCCCTGTCAGGTTTAATAAGTGGGATTTCTTCCTTATAAATGGGGTTGGGACCATCAGTTGTGTTGTGCAGAAGTCTGGTGGATAC
The DNA here is from genome assembly GCF_032444005.1 of Ranitomeya imitator. NCBI lineage: Eukaryota > Metazoa > Chordata > Amphibia > Anura > Dendrobatidae > Ranitomeya > Ranitomeya imitator. The sequence goes on along the minus strand of NC_091286.1, from coordinate 713,570,524 downwards.
ACAGCTGATAGTCCTACTGAATAGACTGTTAGAATTTGTATTATGGCAAGAAAAAAGCAGCTAAGTAAAGAAAAACAAGTGGCCATCATTACTTTAAGAAATGAGGGTCAGTCAGTTCGAAAAATTGGGCAAACTTTGAAAGTGTCCCCAAGTGCAGTGGCAAAAACCATCAAGTGCTACAAAGAAACTGGCTCACATGAGGACCGCCCCAGGAAAGGAAGACCAAGAGTCACCTCTGCTTCTGAGGATAAGTTTATCCGAGTCACCAGCCTCAGAAATCGCAGGTTAACAGCAGCTCAGATTAGAGACCAGGTCAATGCCGCACAGAGTTGTAGCAGCAGACACATCTCTACAACAACTGTTAAGAGGAGACTTTGTGCAGCAGGCCTTCATGGTAAAATAGCTGCTAGGAAACCACTGCTAAGGACAGGCAACAAGCAGAAGAGACTTGTTTGGGCTAAAGAACACAAGGAATGGACATTAGACCAGTGGAAATCTGTGCTTTGGTCTGATGAGTCCAAATTTGAGATCTTTGGTTCCAACCACCGTGTCTTTGTGTGACGCAGAAAAGGTGAACGGATGGACTCTACATGCCTGGTTCCCACCGTGAAGCATGGAGGAGGAGGTGTGATGGTGGGGGGGGCTTTGCTGGTGACACTGTTGGGGATTAATTCAAAATTGAAGGCATACTGAATCAGCATGGCTACCACAGCATCTTGCAGCGCCATGCTATTCCATCCGGTTTGCGTTTAGTTGGACCATCATTTATTTTTCAACAGCACAATGACCCAAAACACCCCCCCAGGCTGTATTAGGGCTATTTGACCAAGAAGGAGAGTGATGGGGTGCTACGCCAGATGACCTGGCCTCCACAGTCACCAGACCTGAACCCAATGGAGATGGTTTGGGGTGAGCTGGACCGCAGAGTGAAGGCAAAAGGGCCAACAAGTGCTAAGCATCTCTGGGAACTCCTTCAAGATTGTTGGAAGACCAATCCCGGGTGACTACCTCTTGAAGCTCATCAAGAGAATGCCAAGAGTGTGCAAAGCAGTCATCAAAGCAAAAGGTGGCTACTTTGAAGGACCTAGAATATAAGACATAATTTGAGTTGTTTCACACTTTTTTTGTTAAGTATCTAATTCCACATGTGTTAATTCATAGTTTTGATGCCTTCAGTGTGAATGTACAATTTTCTCTAGCAGCCTTCCACGACAGCCACTGGAGGTTGTCTCCATACCCTAATGGGGGACAGGAAGCACAAGAGGTTAAAAACCCCTCCCACCTCCCATTAACCAGTGTCTTTCCTGTTCCCCATGGGGCATGGAGAGGTTCTGGTGCGCTGCGCGTCCGGCTCTGCAGTGTACCTGTGTTTCTTATTTTCTGCCGGGCATTGGTGGTCGGGCCCCTGGGCTTCCTCCTCCGGTACTTGCTCCCGTCTCTTCGGATTCGGGACCGCGTTTCCCGGTCCTCCTGCGCTCCCCTTGGGGGTAAAGCGGACCGGTGAGCCCATCCCGGAGGCCTCCCTGAGCTTTCCGGCGTCTCCCCCTCCTGTGCGCGCTGTTCGGCGACCCGGAAGTCACGTGGTGTCTTCTACTTCCGGGTCGGCGCTCCTGCATAGGAGCGATACTGTCCAGCCCAGCGAAATGGACTACCGAACGGCGTGTGAGGCACGCTGCACCCTCGCACACCTGCCTAGGACCGCGGAGGGGGAGGGGCGGCTAATTGCCACGCGCTGGTGCAGCCTTTATTTTCTATATAAGCTGCGAAGACGTCTCAGGTAAGCCTGCTGTAAGCATGGATTCGTCTTGCCCTGCAGCTGCAGAGCCCAGCGCTCCTCAAGCCCCTGTAAGTGTGGCAGAGATGGGTCCCATTTAATGGTAGTTTTATGTATACCTTCTTATGCCGCTTCCTCTCTCATTGCAGGGAGTCAAGCCTGGCCCTAGAACAACTACTAAGTGCAAATGCGCTACTTGTAGTGTGAAAATGCCCTTAAATTGGGAGAAAAAGCTGTGCCAACCTCGTACGGATAAAATAGTCCGGGCGGAACACCCTTCATTAATTGAAGAAATTCGCTCCATGGTTAGACAAGAGGTTCAGACCTCTTTGGCCACGCTCGCCCCTCCTCCACCACCACCACCATCCTCACCTGGTCCATCACTTCCCAAAAAAAGGAAAATCCAGGAATATTCCGGGTCAGAGTCTGAAGAGTCTTATACATCATCTTCAGTCAAATGGGAAGATGTGTTACCCCATAAATCTGCGGAAGTCAGGAAATATCTGTTTTCATCTGAATACATTGAGGAATTGGTGTCTGCAGTGAGGAACACTATAGGGCTAAAAGAGGAACCAGTTCCTCAGTCTATACAAGACGAGTTATTCGGTATACATTCCGAAAAGCAACCAGGTTTCCCCGTACATAGAAGTATCATTGACATGATTAACAACGAGTGGGAACTACCTGAGAAACGGCTATCCACTCCTTCGGACTTTAAAAAACGGTTTCCTCTAGATGAGGATTCAATCAAATGGAACATCCCCAAGATAGACGTTCAGGTGGCTAGAGTGGCTAAGAAGACGGCACTGCCGTTCGAAGATTCTTCCCAATTAAAGGACCCCTTAGATAGGAAGATTGAGAGCCTTCTCAAAAAGTCCTGGGAAACGTCTACCTCGGCCCTCAGATTTAATATTGCATTCACCTGTGTGGCCCGTTCTCTCTTCCGCTGGATAGAAGAGCTAGAAAACCACATCTCTCAGGGTACCCCGCGAGAGGAAGTATTGGATTCCTTGCCTATTTTACATAGAGCAACTGGATTCCTTGCGGACGCCTCACTTGAGTCTATCCGTGTGGCCGCCAGATCTCTAGTCCAAACGAATTCAGCCAGAAGGGCTCTCTGGTTAAAGATGTGGAGTGGAGATGTCACCTCAAAAATAAAGCTGTGTTCTATCCCCTTTAATGGTGATTATGTGTTTGGGCCCTCACTGGATGACATCCTAGAGAAAGCCACGGACCGAAAGAAAACTCTTCCTGAACAAAGACCTCCCAGGAAGCGTTTTTTTTCGACCCTTCCAGTCTCAGCCCTCCCAGGGTAAAGGGAAAGGAAAATCCAGGAGGTGGAGTTATGCTAAGGGGAAACCCAAGAATATCCTTATTCCCCAACAAACTCAGCAAGAAAAACAATGACTCCGATCCGGTGGGGGGGAGGCTTTCGAACTTTGTTCTCAGTTGGCAAAATATCTCCAACAGCCCTTGGGTAGTAAGTGTAATCCAGCAGGGTCTTCTCATAGAGTTCGATGCACCTCCTCCCAGGATCTTAAGAGTCACCGCCCCGTCATCTCGGGAGACTCAAAAACTGATGATGGCAGGAATACAGGACTTACTACACTCGAGAGCTATTTCCGTGGTCCCGGTAAACGAGCGGGGGGAAGGTCACTATTCCCGTATCTTCATGGTAAAAAAGCCTTCTGGGCAGGCTCGGATTATAATAAATCTAAAAGCTCTCAACAAATACATAACTTACCGCAAATTCAAAATGGAGTCAGTAAAAACAGCCATCCCTCTGATAGCTCCTCATTCCTATATGGCGACAATAGATCTCAAAGATGCCTATTTCCATATTCCAATGCATCCTCGCCACAGGAAATACCTGAGATTTGCGGTCCAAATCAATCAAAAGGTCCTACACTTCCAATACAATGTTCTTCCCTTCGGGATTGCCTCGGCCCCAAGGGTTTTCTCCAGAGTCATGGCAGAAGCTGTAGCCCACATCAGGAAGCAAGACGTCGCTATAGTGCCATACTTGGACGACCTTCTAGTAATTGGTCCTTCAGCCGAAATTCTCAATCAGAGGATTTCCAAAACTATGGCTATCTTACAGCTTTTGGGTTGGATACCCAATCTAAGCAAGTCCCAACTATTACCATCAAAGGTGATAAATCTTAATAACAGTCCAGTGGATGGTGCTATTCAGGTCAAAACTAGCTTCTCCACCATGACAGAAGCTAAAGCTCTCCACCCTGCTGTCAAGATCACATTTCACCACTGGCGCGTTTGATCCTCTCCCGTCCCACCTCATCCATAACCTCTCCACAGTCTTCATCCCAACCCTAACACATCTCTTCAACCTTTCACTTGCAAATGGTGTCTTCCCCTCATCCTTCAAACATGCCTCAATCACACCCATCCTCAATAAGCCCTCCCTCGACCCATCCTCTGTGTCTGGCTATCACCCAATATCACTTCTCCCTTATACCTCAAAACTACTGGAGCATCATGTCCATCATGAACTGTCCGCTCACCTCTTCTGCTCCCTCTTTTACCGGTTACGATCTGGCTTCCGACCGCATCACACAACTGGAACTGCTCTAACTAAAGTCACCAATGACCTACTAACTGCCAAGAGCAAGCGACACTACTCTGTTCTCAGTTTCCTGGACCTGTCCTCTGCCTTTTACACTGTGGACCATCTCCTCCTGCTACAGATTCTCTCATCTCTTGGCATCACAGACTTGGCCCTATCCTGGATCTCGTCATATCTAACAGACCGGACATTCAGTGTCTCCCTCTCCCACACCACCTCCTCATCTCGCCTTCTGTCTGTGTTCCCCAAGGCTCAGTCCTAGGACCCCTGCTCTTCTCCATCTACACCTTTGGCCTGGGACAGCTCATAGAATCCCACGGTATGCAGTATTATCTCTACGTCGATGACACGCAGATCTACCTATGTGGACCTGACATAACCTCCTTACTGACCAAAATCTCACAATGTCTGTCCGCTATTTCATCTTTTCTACTCACTTTCTAAAACTGAACTTGGCAAAACAGAATTTATCATCTTTCCCCATCTCACTCTACCCCTCCACCAGATCTATCCATCAATGTCAATGGCTGCTCACTTTCCCCAGTCCCGCATGCTCGGTGCCTCGGGGAGATCCTTGACTCTGCCCTCTCTTTCAAGCCTCAAATCCAAGCCCTTGCGTCCTCCTGCTGACTCCAACTCAAAAACATTTCCCAGATCCGTACATTCCTTGACCAAGAAACTGCAAAAATGCTAGTGCACGCGCTTATCATCTCCCGCCTTGACTATTGCATCCTCCTACTCTCTGGCCTCCCCTCTAGCACTCTGGCACCACTCCAATCCATCCTACACTCTGCTGCCCGACTAATCCACCTGTCTCCTTGTTATTCCCCAGCCTCTCCTCTCTTCCAGGCCCTTCACTGGCTTCTTATTGCCCAGAGGCTCCAGTTCAAAACCCTATAACATTCAAAGCCATCCACAACCTGTCCCCTCCATACATCTGGACATGGTCGCCCGGTACTTACCTACACGCAACCTTTGATCCTCTCATGATCTCCTTCTCTACTCCTCTCTCATATCTTCCTCTCACAACCGCATACAAGACTTCTCCCGTGCTTCACCCCTACTCTGGAACTCTCTATCACAACATATCAGACTCTCGCCTACCATGGAAACCTTCAAAAAGAACCTGAAGACCTACCTCTTCCAACAAGCCTACAACCTGCAGTGATCAGTAGTCTACTGAACCACCACACGACCAGCTCTACCCTCTCCTAGTGTATCCTCACCCATCCCTTGTAGACTGTGAGCCCTCACTGGCAGGGTCCTCTCTCCTTCTGTATCCTCACCCATCCCCTGTAGACTGTGAGCCCTCGCGGGCAGGGTCCTCTCTCCTTCTGTATCCTCACCCATCCCCTGTAGACTGTGAGCCCTCGCGGGCAGGGTCCTCTCTCCTCCTGTATCCTCACCCATCCCTTGTAGATTGTGAGCCCTCGCGGGCAGGGTCCTCTCTCCTTCTGTATCCTCACCCATCCCTTGTAGATTGTGAGCCCTCGCGGGCAGGGTCCTCTCTCCTCCTGTATCCTCACCCATCCCTTGTAGATTGTGAGCCTTCGCGGGCAGGGTCCTCTCTCCTCCTGTATCCTCACCCATCCCCTGTAGACTGTGAGCCCTCGCGGGCAGGGTCCTCTCTCCTTCTGTATCCTCACCCATCCCCTGTAGACTGTGAGCCCTCGCAGGCAGGGTCCTCTCTCCTTCTGTACTTGTGTGTGCATTGTATTGCTCATGTTGATTGTACTTGTCTGTCTTCCCCTTTTTTCACATGTAAAGCACCATGGAATAAATGGCACTATAAAAATGAATAATAATAATGTTTCCTCTCTATATAAAGGTAAAATCGCGATAAGAAATATGATGAAAATACCTAGCAACGGGAACCTCCAGGGACGAAGATATCCTGTAAGTTGAGGATCTCCTAAAATTCTAACAGACCGAGCACATCCCACAACCAGCCTGCACATGAGCTCATCAAGGGAAGATATGTGGGCATAACTTTGAGCTAATAAAAACCAGCATTTTGGTTTGGGTTCATTCTGGAAGTCATACGTTCGCTGTGAGCATGCCCCATTTTCCCAATCTGAGTTCTTCCCTCCCGTAAGCACTGAGCCATTTCCGTGACCAGGTTTAGGAATTTATGTTTCGTTATTCTTTATGTAATTGTATACATTGTATTGTTTTGTTCCCATTTTGTGTCATATTTTATTAACACTGCCTATCTTTCTGGATTAAACACATACAATTTAAAAGCTGTTCCTCTTGCTCTGTAAACTGCACCCCTGGTGGCAGCGGTGTCATCTGTGACAAACTGGTAACAGAGATGGGATCTGCGTGCCCCCACACCCCAGCTGTTAGTCTTGACAGTGGGCATAACATTGGGACTTATCGTCCATTCAATAAGTGGTAGCAGCATTGAGCGTGTTGGGTGCGTGGACTGGTAAGAACATTCTGTGTTCAGTCTGTAGCCTGAGTGAGGGTCGATGTGGACCCCATATCGTCACCTCAGCTTCATGGAGGCTAAATATGGGCCTGATGCAGACAGAGCCAAACATTAAGGTAAGCATTAGTGATGAGCGAGTTATACTCGTTGCTCGGGTTTTCCAGTGCACGCTCGGGGGATCTCTGAGTATTTTTAATTGCTCGGAGATTTAGTTTTTGTTGATGCAGCTGCATGATTTACAGCTACTAGCCAGCCTGAGTACATGTGGGGGTTGCCTGGTTGCCAGGGAATCCCATGTATTCAAAATGTCTAGCAGCTGTAAATCATTCAGCTGCGGTGACTAAAACGAAATCTCCTAGCACTTACAAATACTCGGAGACTACCCGAACGTGCTCGGGAAAACCCGAGCAGCGCGTATACAAAAAAAACAGGCCCTGTGTATTACATTGTGTAGTGTAAGTGGCAGAACGTGGCTGGCAGATATACGACAAACAGAACTGACGTAGATCCACTTAGTGCCAATTTAAATCTTCCTTTTTTTGGGGGGGAGACTGAACCAAACCTCAGGCCCAGTGTATAACACTACACAATGTAAGTGGCAGAACGTGGCTGGAAGATATATCAAAAAAATACAAGGGCTGTAGCACAATTTCAATCTCCCTACACTGATCTCAGAACAAGTATGGCAGCAATAAAAAGGACTGCTGCACACAAAAGTGTGGACAAAGAAACAAGAGAACTGTGCAGAAAGGAGCAACAGGATTTTTGCTTTTAAAAAAGCAGTTGGTTTGCACAGCGGTGTACAAACAGCAATGCAGCTATCAGGGAGCCTTATAAGGAGCCTAATAAGCTACAGAGCTGATGCACAAAAAAAAAAACTCCACTGTCCCTGCAAAGAAAAGGTGGTGTTGGACAGTGGAAATCGCTACAGCACAAGCAGTTTGGGGGGTAATCTTCCCTCCCTAACTATATCCTTTCTTCTGATGCAGCTGCAGCAACCTCTCCTATGCTCAGATCATCAGAAGTAAGATGGCGGTCGGCGTGCACGCCCCTTTATAGCCCTGTGACGCAGCAGAAAGCAAGCCAATCACTGTGATGCCCTTCTCTAAGATGGTGGGGACCGAGACCTATGTCATCACGCTGCCCACACTCTGCATCCTCCTTCATTGGATGAGAAATGGAGCTGAAAGTGTCATATGAAACGTGACTTTGGCGCGAAGATTGCCGACCTCATAGCCGATCCCACACTAGGGTCGGGTTTCACAAAAAACCCGACTTTGCCAAAAGTCAGCGACTTTTGAAAATGTCCGATCCGTTTCGCTCAACCCTACTAGTAAGCATTACAGATGGATCTGGATAAGTTGGAAACTTGGGCGAGAGGTGGCAGATGCGGTTTAACAACGATAAATGTAAGGTTATACACATGGGAAGAAGGAATCAATATCACCATTACACACTGAACGGGAAACCACTGGGTAAATCTGACATGGAGAAGGACTTGGGGATCCTAGTTAATGATAAACTTACCTGGAGCCTGCCAGTGCCAGGCAGCAGCTGCCAAGGCAAACAGGATCATGGGGTGCATTAAAACATGTTAGGGCACATTAGGTTAGGCTATGGGTTGAACTAGATGGACTTATAGTCTTCCTTCAACCTTAATAACTATGTAACTATGTAAAAGAGGTCTGGATACACATAATGAGAGCATTATACTGCCTCTGTACAAATCCCTGGATAGACCGCACATGAAGTACTGTGTCCAGTTTTAGGCACCGGTGCTAAAGAAGGATATAATGGAACTAGTGTGAGTACAAAGGAGGGTAACAAAATTAATAAAGGGGATGGGTGACTACAATACCCAGAGAGATTAGCAAAATTAGGATTATTTAGACTAGAAAAAAGATGACCGAGGGACGATCTAAAAACCATGTATAAGTTTAAAAGGGGAAAATATAAATATCTCTCCAAGGATCTGTTTATACCAAGGAAGGTGACGGTCACAAGGGGCATTCTCTGCGTCTGGAGGAGAGAAGGATTTTCCACCAACATAGAAGAGGATTCTTTACTGTTAGGCTATGTGCACACATTGCGGATTTCCTGCAGATCCGCGTTTTTTCTGTGCGGAAACGCTGCAGATCCGCATTTGATTTACAGTACAATGTAAAATAATGGGGGGGAAAAATGCTGTGCTAATGGTGCAGAAAATTCCTCACTGAAAATGCAGCAGATTCAAAAAAGGACCATGTCATAGTAACATAGTAACATAGTTAGTAAGGCCGAAAAGAGACATTTGTCCATCCAGTTCAGCCTATATTCCATCATAATAAATACCCAGATCTACGTCCTTCTACAGAACCTAATAATTGTATGATACAATATTGTTCTGCTCCAGGAAGACATCCAGGCCTCTCTTGAACCCCTCGACTGAGTTCGCCATCACCACCTCCTCAGGCAAGCAATTCCAGATTCTCACTGCCCTAACAGTAAAGAATCCTCTTCTATGTTGGTGGAAAAACCTTCTCTCCTCCAGACGCAAAGAATGCCCCCTTGTGCCCGTCACCTTCCTTGGTATAAACAGATCCTCAGCGAGATATTTGTATTGTCCCCTTATATACTTATACATGGTTATTAGATCGCCCCTCAGTCGTCTTTTTTCTAGACTAAATAATCCTAATTTCGCTAATCTATCTGGGTATTGTAGTTCTCCCATCCCCTTTATTAATTTTGTTGCCCTCCTTTGTACTCTCTCTAGTTCCATTATATCCTTCCTGAGCACCGGTGCCCAAAACTGGACACAGTACTCCATGTGCGGTCTAACTAGGGATTTGTACAGAGGCAGTATAATGCTCTCATCATGTGTATCCAGACCTCTTTTAATGCACCCCATGATCCTGTTTGCCTTGGCAGCTGCTGCCTGGCACTGGCTGCTCCAGGTAAGTTTATCATTAACTAGGATCCCCAAGTCCTTCTCCCTGTCAGATTTACCCAGTGGTTTCCCGTTCAGTGTGTAATGGTGATATTGATTCCCTCTTCCCATGTGTATAACCTTACATTTATCATTGTTAAACCTCATCTGCCACCTTTCAGCCCAAGTTTCCAACTTATCCAGATCCATCTGTAGCAGAATACTATCTTCTCTTGTATTAACTGCTTTACATAGTTTTGTATCATCTGCAAATATCGATATTTTACTGTGTAAACCTTCTACCAGATCATTAATGAATATGTTGAAGAGAACAGGTCCCAATACTGACCCCTGCGGTACCCCACTGGTCACAGCGACCCAGTTAGAGACTATACCATTTATAACCACCCTCTGCTTTCTATCACTAAGCCAGTTACTAACCCATTTACACACATTTTCCCCCAGACCAAGCATTCTCATTTTGTGTACCAACCTCTTGTGCGGCACGGTATCAAACGCTTTGGAAAAATCGAGATATACCACGTCCAATGACTCACCGTGGTCCAGTCTATAGCTTACCTCTTCATAAAAACTGATTAGATTGGTTTGACAGGAGCGATTTCTCATAAACCCATGCTGATATGGAGTTAAACAGTTATTCTCATTGAGATAATCCAGAATAACATCCCTCAGAAACCCTTCAAATATTTTACCAACAATAGAGGTTAGACTTACTGGCCTATAATTTCCAGGTTCACTTTTAGAGCCCTTTTTGAATATTGGCACCACATTTGCTATGCGCCAGTCCTGCGGAACAGACCCCGTCGCTATAGAGTCACTAAAAATAAGAAATAATGGTTTATCTATTACATTACTTAGTTCCCTTAGTACTCGTGGGTGTATGCCATCCGGACCCGGAGATTTATCTATTTTAATCTTATTTAGCCGGTTTCGCACCTCTTCTTGGGTTAGATTGGTGACCCTTAATATAGGGTTTTCATTGTTTCTTGGGATTTCACCTAGCATTTCATTTTCCACCGTGAATACCGTGGAGAAGAAGGTGTTTAATATGTTAGCTTTTTCCTCGTCATCTACAACCATTCTTTCCTCACTATTTTTTAAGGGGCCTACATTTTCAGTTTTTATTCTTTTACTATTGATATAGTTGAAGAACAGTTTGGGATTAGTTTTACTCTCCTTAGCAATGTGCTTCTCTGTTTCCTTTTTGGCAGCTTTAATTAGTTTTTTAGATAAAGTATTTTTCTCCCTATAGTTTTTTAGAGCTTCAATGGTGCCATCCTGCTTTAGTAGTGCAAATGCTTTCTTTTTACTGTTAATTGCCTGTCTTACTTCTTTGTTTAGCCACATTGGGTTTTTCCTATTTCTAGTCCTTTTATTCCCACAAGGTATAAACCGCTTACACTGCCTATTTAGGATGTTCTTAAACATTTCCCATTTATTATCTGTATTCTCATTTCTGAGGATATTGTCCCAGTCTACCAGATTAAGGGCATCTCTAAGCTGTTCAAACTTTGCCTTCCTAAAGTTCAATGTTTTTGTGACTCCCTGACAAGTCCCCCTAGTGAAAGACAGGTGAAACTGCACAATATTGTGGTCGCTATTTCCTAAATGCCCAACCACCTGCAGATTTGTTATTCTGTCAGGTCTATTAGATAGTATTAGGTCTAAAAATGCTGCTCCTCTGGTTGGATTCTGCACCAATTGTGAAAGATAATTTTTCTTGGTTATTAGCAGAAACCTGTTGCCTTTATGGGTTTCACAGGTTTCTGTTTCCCAGTTAATATCCGGGTAGTTAAAGTCCCCCATAACCAGGACCTCATTATGGGTTGCAGCTTCATCTATCTGCTTTAGAAGTAGACTTTCCATGCTTTCTGTTATATTTGGGGGTTTGTAACAGACCCCAATGAGAATTTTGTTACCATTTTTCCCTCCATGAATTTCAACCCATATGGACTCGACATCCTCATTCCCTTCGCTAATATCCTCCCTTAAAGTGGACTTTAGACAAGACTTTACATAGAGACAAACCCCTCCTCCTCTCCGATTTTTACGATCCTTTCTAAACAGACTGTAACCCTGTAAGTTAACTGCCCAGTCATAGCTTTCATCTAACCATGTCTCGGTTATTCCCACTATGTCAAAGTTACCTGTAGATATTTCTGCTTCTAGTTCTTCCATCTTGTTTGTCAGGCTTCTGGCGTTTGCGAGCATGCAGTTTAGAGGATTTTGTTTTGTTCCAATCTCCTCACTGTGGATTGTTTTAGAAATGTTCTTACCTCCCTTCTGAGTATGTTTTCCTGGATCGTCTTTGTTCGAGTCTAATGTTTTTCTTCCCGTCCCCTCTTCTTCTAGTTTAACGCCCTCCTGATGAGTGTAGCGAGTCTTCTGGCGAATGTGTGTTTCCCAGGTTTGTTGAGGTGTAGTCCGTCTCTGGCGAGGAGTCCATCATACCAGTAATTCACACCGTGGTCCAGGAATCCAAATCCTTGTTGTCTGCACCATCGTCTTAGCCAGTTGTTTGCATCAAGGATCCTGTTCCATCTCCTGGTGCCATGCCCGTCTACTGGAAGGATAGAAGAAAAAACTACCTGTGCATCCAGTTCCTTTACTTTCTTCCCCAACTCTTCAAAGTCCTTGCAGATTGTCGGTAGGTCCTTCCTTGCCGTGTCATTGGTGCCAACATGTATCAGAAGAAATGGGTGGACGTCCTTGGAGCTGAAGAGCTTTGGTATCCTATCGGTCACATCCTTGATCATCGCACCTGGAAGGCAGCATACTTCTCTTGCAGTTATGTCCGGTCTGCAGATGGCTGCTTCGGTGCCTCTCAGTAGTGAGTCTCCCACCACCACCACTCTTCGTTGCTTCTTGGCTGTACTTTTTGCTGTCACTTGTTGCTGTGTGCCCTTTTCTTTTTTGCTTGCTGGTATTGCTTCATTCTTAGGTGTGCCATCTTCATCCTCTACAAAGATTTGATATCGGTTCTTCAGTTGTGTGGTTGGTGATTTCTCCATGGTCTTCTTGCTTCTTTTGGTCACATGCTTCCACTCATCTGCTTTTGGAGGTTCTCTGACACTTTTTGCACCTTCTGTGACCAGTAGAGATGCTTCTGTTCTGTCTAGAAAGTCTTCATTCTCTTTGATGAGTTTCAAAGTTGCTATTCTTTCTTCCAGACCCCGCACCTTTTCTTCTAAAAGGGCCACTAGTCTACACTTCTGACAGGTGAAATTGGATTCTTCTTCTGGTCGATCTGTGAACATGTAGCACATGCTGCAGCTCACCATGTAGGTTGTCACATCTGCCATGTTGCTCCTAGATCCTGCTGACTTGCTGTGTGTTTTCCTTCTTGTGTAATCTACTCAGCCAAGCTCTCTTGCAATAATGTCCTACAGGCAAAAATTCGCGCGCCACAAAGCGCGCGGTTTGGTGATTCTTTCCAAGCAGCTGGTCCCGGCTGTACCCAACGATCTTCTAGCTTAGGGAGACTTCGCTTCTCCCAGAAGGCACCTGGAATATGCAAATTAGCCTCCTGAAGCTTGAATCCCTGGTTTGGTGATGCTTTCGAAGCAGCTGGTCCCGGCTGTACCCAACGATCTTCTAGCTTAGGGAGACTTCGCTTCTCCCAGAAGGCACCTGGAATATGCAAATTAGCCTCCTGAAGCTTGAATCCCTGGTTTGGTGATGCTTTCGAAGCAGCTGGTCCCGGCTGTACCCAACGATCTTCTAGCTTAGGGAGACTTCGCTTCTCCCAGAAGGCACCTGGAATATGCAAATTAGCCTCCTGAAGCTTGAATCCCTGGTTTGGTGATGCTTTCGAAGCAGCTGGTCCCGGCTGTACCCAACGATCTTCTAGCTTAGGGAGACTTCGCTTCTCCCAGAAGGCACCTGGAATATGCAAATTAGCCTCCTGAAGCTTGAATCCCTGGTTTGGTGATGCTTTCGAAGCAGCTGGTCCCGGCTGTACCCAACGATCTTCTAGCTTAGGGAGACTTCGCTTCTCCCAGAAGGCACCTGGAATATGCAAATTAGCCTCCTGAAGCTTGAATCCCTGGTTTGGTGATGCTTTCGAAGCAGCTGGTCCCGGCTGTACCCAACGATCTTCTAGCTTAGGGAGACTTCGCTTCTCCCAGAAGGCACCTGGAATATGCAAATTAGCCTCCTGAAGCTTGAATCCCTGGTTTGGTGATGCTTTCGAAGCAGCTGGTCCCGGCTGTACCCAACGATCTTCTAGCTTAGGGAGACTTCGCTTCTCCCAGAAGGCACCTGGAATATGCAAATTAGCCTCCTGAAGCTTGAATCCCTGGTTTGGTGATGCTTTCGAAGCAGCTGGTCCCGGCTGTACCCAACGATCTTCTAGCTTAGGGAGACTTCGCTTCTCCCAGAAGGCACCTGGAATATGCAAATTAGCCTCCTGAAGCTTGAATCCCTGGTTTGGTGATGCTTTCGAAGCAGCTGGTCCCGGCTGTACCCAACGATCTTCTAGCTTAGGGAGACTTCGCTTCTCCCAGAAGGCACCTGGAATATGCAAATTAGCCTCCTGAAGCTTGAATCCCTGGTTTGGTGATGCTTTCGAAGCAGCTGGTCCCGGCTGTACCCAACGATCTTCTAGCTTAGGGAGACTTCGCTTCTCCCAGAAGGCACCTGGAATATGCAAATTAGCCTCCTGAAGCTTGAATCCCTGGTTTGGTGATGCTTTCGAAGCAGCTGGTCCCGGCTGTACCCAACGATCTTCTAGCTTAGGGAGACTTCGCTTCTCGCAGAAGGCACCTGGAATATGCAAATTAGCCTCCTGAAGCTTGAATCCCTGTCAATTCTTTTTGCGGATTTGCAGCATTTCTGCACCCATTGACTTGCATTGATTCTGTCAAATCTGCAGCAAAACCGCTGGATCTGCGGTTTTGCTGCAGAGTTGGGTGCGAGAAACGCTGCAGATTGGGAGGGTGAAGAGCCTGTGGGCGAAGTCGGTATGTGCAGAGATGTGCGTGTCTGTGCGTTTGTGTCTGCGGCGATCACGGGGGTCTGCGGGGATCGCAGGGCTGTGCAGCGATCTTGAGGGTCTGCGGGGATTGCGGGGCTGTGTGTGTCTGCATGTAGGCAGGCATTGTCCGATAGGACTCCTAGTCCCATCCGGCTCTACATGCTACAGTGACAGGGAGCCAGATGATGGGACTGTATAGTCCCTTTGTCCGGCTGCTGTGTTCAAGTGTGCAAAAAACAAATACACACATACAACATACAGAACATACATACATACAGTACATAATATAGTAACATAGTAACATATGTTATGTTTGCTAATGACAGGTGTTATGAAGGCAATCCAGAAACACAGTGTGCTAGCGATCAGAGCGCACACAGTGATCTGACAAATACCCAAAAATACAAGAACGAGCTCTGAGACGTGGAAACTCTGTAGACTGCACACCTGATCCTATCCTAAACACAAAAGCGGCTGTGGATTGCGCCTAACAACTACCTAGGCAACTCGGCACAGCCTAAGAAACTAGCTAGCCTGAAGATAGAAAAATAGGCCTGACTTGCCCCAGAGAAATTCCCCAAAGGAAAAGGCAGCCCCCCACATATAATGACTGTGAGTAAGATGAAAAGACAAAACGTAGGGATGAAATAGATTCAGCAAAGTGGGGCCCGATATTCTAGGACAGAGCGAGGACAGTAAAGCGAACTTTGCAGTCTACAAAAAACCCTAAAGCAAAACCACGCAAAGGGGGCAAAAAAAAACCCACCGTGCCGAACTAACGGCACGGCGGTACACCCTTTGCGTCTCAGAGCTTCCAGCAAAACAAAAGACAAGCTGGACAGAAAAAAAGCAACAAAAAAGCAAAAAGCACTTAGCTATACAGAGCAGCAGGTCACAGGAACAATCAGGAGAAGCTCAGATCCAACACTGAAACATTGACAAGGAGCAAGGATAGCAGCATCAGGCGGAGTTAAGTAATGAAGCAGTTAACGAGCTCACCAGAACACCTGAGGGAGGAAGCTCAGAAGCTGCAGTACCACTTGTGACCACAGGAGTGAATTCAGCCACAGAATTCACAACAGTACCCCCCCCTTGAGGAGGGGTCACCGAACCCTCACCAGAGCCCCCAGGCCGACCAGGATGAGCCGCATGAAAGGCACGAACAAGATCGGAAGCATGAACATCAGAGGCAAAAACCCAGGAATTATCTTCCTGAGCATAACCCTTCCATTTAACCAGATACTGGAGTTTCCATCTAGAAACACGAGAATCCAAAATCTTCTCCACAATATACTCCAATTCCCCCTCCACCAAATCCGGGGCAGGAGGCTCAACAGATGGAACCATAGGTGCCACGTATCTCCGCAACAACGACCTATGGAATACATTATGTATGGAAAAGGAGTCTGGGAGGGTCAAACGAAAAGACACAGGATTGAGAACCTCAGAAATCCTATACGGACCAATAAAACGAGGTTTAAATTTAGGAGAGGAAACCTTCATAGGAATATGACGAGAAGATAACCAAACCAGATCCCCAACACGAAGTCGGGGACCCACACGGCGTCTGCGATTAGCGAAAAGTTGAGCTTTCTCCTGGGACAAGATCAAATTGTCCACTACCTGAGTCCAGATCTGCTGCAACCTATCCACCACAGAATCCACACCAGGACAGTCCGAAGACTCAACCTGTCCTGAAGAGAAACGAGGATGGAACCCAGAATTGCAAAAAAATGGAGAAACCAAGGTAGCCGAGCTGGCCCGATTATTAAGGGCGAACTCAGCCAACGGCAAAAAGGACACCCAATCATCCTGGTCTGCAGAAACAAAATATCTCAGATATGTTTCCAAGGTCTGATTGGTTCGTTCGGTCTGGCCATTAGTCTGAGGATGGAAAGCCGAGGAAAAGGATAGGTCAATGCCCATCCTACCACAAAAGGCTCGCCAAAACCTTGAAACAAACTGGGAACCTCTGTCAGAAACAATATTCTCAGGAATGCCATGCAACCGAACCACATGCTGAAAGAACAAAGGTACCAAATCAGAGGAGGAAGGCAATTTAGCCAAGGGCACCAGATGGACCATTTTAGAAAAGCGATCACAGACCACCCAAATGACTGACATCTTTTGAGAAACGGGAAGGTCAGAAATGAAATCCATCGAAATATGTGTCCAAGGCCTCTTTGGGACCGGCAAGGGCAAAAGCAACCCACTGGCACGAGAACAGCAGGGCTTAGCCCTAGCACAAATCCCACAGGACTGCACAAAAGTACGTACATCCCGTGACAGAGATGGCCACCAGAAGGATCTAGCCACTGACTCTCTGGTACCAAAGATTCCAGGATGACCAGCCAACACCGAACAATGAAGTTCAGAGATAAGTTTATTAGTCCACCTATCAGGGACGAACAGTTTCTCTGCTGGACAACGATCAGGTTTATTCGCCTGAAATTTTTGCAGCACCCGCCGCAAATCAGGGGAGATAGCAGACACAATGACTCCTTCCTTGAGGATACCCGCTGGCTCAGACAAACCCGGAGAGTCGGGCACAAAACTCCTAGACAGAGCATCCGCCTTCACATTTTTAGAGCCCGGAAGGTACGAAATCACAAAGTCGAAGCGGGCAAAAAATAACGACCAACGGGCCTGTCTAGGATTCAAGCGCTTGGCAGACTCGAGATAAGTCAAGTTCTTATGATCAGTCAATACCACCACGCGATGCTTAGCTCCTTCAAGCCAATGACGCCACTCCTCGAATGCCCACTTCATGGCCAGCAACTCTCGATTGCCCACATCATAATTACGCTCAGCGGGCGAAAACTTCCTGGAAAAGAAAGCACATGGTTTCATCACTGAGCAATCAGAACCTCTCTGTGACAAAACCGCCCCTGCTCCAATCTCAGAAGCATCAACCTCGACCTGGAACGGAAGAGAAACATCTGGCTGACACAACACAGGGGCAGAACAAAAACGACGCTTCAACTCCTGAAAAGCTTCCACAGCAGCAGAAGACCAATTAACCAAATCAGCACCCTTCTTGGTCAAATCGGTCAATGGTTTGGCAATGCTAGAAAAATTACAGATGAAGCGACGATAAAAATTAGCAAAGCCCAGGAACTTTTGCAGACTTTTCAGAGATGTCGGCTGAATCCAATCCTGGATGGCTTGGACCTTAACTGGATCCATCTCGATAGTAGAAGGGGTAAAGATGAACCCCAAAAATGAAACTTTCTGCACACCGAAGAGACACTTTGATCCCTTCACAAACAAAGAGTTAGCACGCAGGACCTGAAAAACCATTCTGACCTGCTTCACATGAGACTCCCAATCATCTGAGAAGATCAAAATGTCATCCAAGTACACAATCAGGAATTTATCCAGATACTCACGGAAGATGTCATGCATAAAAGACTGAAACACAGATGGAGCATTGGCAAGTCCGAACGGCATCACTAGATACTCAAAATGACCCTCGGGTGTATTGAATGCAGTTTTCCATTCATCTCCTTGCCTGATTCTCACCAGATTATACGCACCACGAAGATCTATCTTAGTGAACCAACTAGCCCCCTTAATCCGAGCAAACAAGTCAGATAACAATGGCAAGGGATACTGAAATTTAACAGTGATCTTACTAAGAAGGCGGTAATCAATACACGGTCTCAGCGAACCATCCTTCTTGGCTACAAAGAAGAACCCTGCTCCCAGTGGTGATGACGATGGGCGAATATGTCCCTTCTCCAGGGATTCCTTCACATAACTGCGCATAGCGGCGTGTTCGGGCACGGATAAATTAAATAATCGACCTTTAGGGAATTTACTACCAGGAATCAAATTGATAGCACAATCACAATCCCTATGCGGAGGTAGAGCATCGGACTTGGGCTCTTCAAATACATCCTGATAATCAGACAAGAACTCTGGGACCTCAGAAGGGGTGGATGACGAAATCGACAAAAATGGAACATCACCATGTACCCCCTGACAACCCCAGCTGGATACCGACATGGAATTCCAATCCAATACTGGATTATGGGTTTGTAGCCATGGCAACCCCAACACGACCACATCATGCAGATTATGCAACACCAGAAAGCGAATAACTTCCTGATGTGCAGGAGCCATGCACATGGTCAGCTGGGCCCAGTATTGAGGTTTATTCTTGGCCAAAGGTGTAGCATCAATTCCTCTCAATGGAATAGGACACCGCAAAGGCTCCAAGAAAAACCCACAACGTTTAGCATAATCCAAATCCATCAGATTCAGGGCAGCGCCCGAATCCACAAACGCCATGACAGAAAACGACGACAAAGAGCATATCAAGGTAATGGACAGAAGGAATTTGGACTGTACAGTACCAATGACGGCAAACCTAGCGGACCGCTTAGTGCGCTTAGGACAATCAGAAATAGCATGAGTGGAATCACCACAGTAGAAACACAGACCATTCAGACGTCTGTATTCCTGCCGTTCAACTCTAGTCATAGTCCTATCGCACTGCATAGGCTCAGGTTTAACCTCAGGCAGTACCGCCAAATGGTGCACAGATTTACGCTCGCGCAAGCGTCGACCGATCTGAATGGCCAAAGACAAAGACTCATTCAAACCAGCAGGCATAGGAAATCCCACCATGACATCCTTAAGAGCCTCAGAGAGACCCTTTCTGAACAAAGCTGCCAGCGCAGATTCATTCCACTGAGTGAGTACTGACCATTTCCTAAATTTCTGACAATATACTTCTATATCATCCTGACCCTGGCACAAAGCCAGCAAATTTTTCTCAGCCTGATCCACTGAATTAGGCTCGTCGTACAGCAATCCGAGCGCCAGGAAAAACGCATCGACACTACTCAATGCAGGGTCTCCTGGCGCAAGAGAAAATGCCCAGTCTTGAGGGTCGCCGCGCAAAAAAGAAATAATAATCAAAACCTGTTGAATAGGATTACCAGAAGAATGAGGTTTCAAGGCCAGAAATAGCTTACAATTATTTTTGAAACTTGGAAACTTAGTTCTATCTCCAAAAAACAAATCAGGAATAGGAATTCTTGGTTCTAACATAGATTTCTGATCAATAGTATCTTGAATCTTTTGTACATTTATAATGAGATTATCCATTGAAGAGCACAGACCCTGAATATCCATGTCCACACCTGTGTCCAGAATCACCCAAATGTCTAGGGGAAAAAAAAAAAAATGAACACAGAGCAGAAAAAAAAAAAATGATGTCAGAACTTTTTCTTTCCCTCTATTGACAATCATTAGTTTGAGCTCCTTGTACTGTTATGTTTGCTAATGACAGGTGTTATGAAGGCAATCCAGAAACACAGTGTGCTAGCGATCAGAGCGCACACAGTGATCTGACAAATACCCAAAAATACAAGAACGAGCTCTGAGACGTGGAAACTCTGTAGACTGCACACCTGATCCTATCCTAAACACAACTAAAAGCGGCTGTGGATTGCGCCTAACTACCTAGGCAACTCGGCACAGCCTAAGAAACTAGCTAGCCTGAAGATAGAAAAATAGGCCTGACTTGCCCCAGAGAAATTCCCCAAAGGAAAAGGCAGCCCCCCACATATAATGACTGTGAGTAAGATGAAAAGACAAAACGTAGGGATGAAATAGATTCAGCAAAGTGGGGCCCGATATTCTAGGACAGAGCGAGGACAGTAAAGCGAACTTTGCAGTCTACAAAAAACCCTAAAGCAAAACCACGCAAAGGGGGCAAAAAAAAACCCACCGTGCCGAACTAACGGCACGGCGGTACACCCTTTGCGTCTCAGAGCTTCCAGCAAAACAAAAGACAAGCTGGACAGAAAAAAAGCAACAAAAAAGCAAAAAGCACTTAGCTATACAGAGCAGCAGGTCACAGGAACAATCAGGAGAAGCTCAGATCCAACACTGAAACATTGACAAGGAGCAAGGATAGCAGCATCAGGCGGAGTTAAGTAATGAAGCAGTTAACGAGCTCACCAGAACACCTGAGGGAGGAAGCTCAGAAGCTGCAGTACCACTTGTGACCACAGGAGTGAATTCAGCCACAGAATTCACAACAAACATAGTAACATAGTAACATAGTTAGTAAGGCCGAAAAAAGACATTTGTCCATCCAGTTCAGCCTATATTCCATCATAATAAATCCCCAGATCTACGTCCTTCTACAGAACCTAATTGTATGATACAATATTGTTCTGCTCCAGGAAGACATCCAGGCCTCTCTTGAACCCCTCGACTGAGTTCGCCATCACCACCTCCTCAGGCAAGCAATTCCAGATTCTCACTGCCCTAACAGTAAAGAATCCTCTTCTATGTTGGTGGAAAAACCTTCTCTCCTCCAGACGCAAAGAATGCCCCCTTGTGCCCGTCACCTTCCTTGGTATAAACAGATCCTCAGCGAGATATTTGTATTGTCCCCTTATATACTTATACATGGTTATTAGATCGCCCCTCAGTCGTCTTTTTTCTAGACTAAATAATCCTCATTTCGCTAATCTATCTGGGTATTGTAGTTCTCCCATCCCCTTTATTAATTTTGTTGCCCTCCTTTGTACTCTCTCTAGTTCCATTATATCCTTCCTGAGCACCGGTGCCCAAAACTGGACACAGTACTCCATGTGCGGTCTAACTAGGGATTTGTACAGAGGCAGTATAATGCTCTCATCATGTGTATCCAGACCTCTTTTAATGCACCCCATGATCCTGTTTGCCTTGGCAGCTGCTGCCTGGCACTGGCTGCTCCAGGTAAGTTTATCATTAACTAGGATCCCCAAGTCCTTCTCCCTGTCAGATTTACCCAGTGGTTTCCCGTTCAGTGTGTAATGGTGATATTGATTCCCTCTTCCCATGTGTATAACCTTACATTTATCATTGTTAAACCTCATCTGCCACCTTTCAGCCCAAGTTTCCAACTTATCCAGATCCATCTGTAGCAGAATACTATCTTCTCTTGTATTAACTGCTTTACATAGTTTTGTATCATCTGCAAATATCGATATTTTACTGTGTAAACCTTCTACCAGATCATTAATGAATATGTTGAAGAGAACAGGTCCCAATACTGACCCCTGCGGTACCCCACTGGTCACAGCGACCCAGTTAGAGACTATACCATTTATAACCACCCTCTGCTTTCTATCACTAAGCCAGTTACTAACCCATTTACACACAATTTCCCCCAGACCAAGCATTCTCATTTTGTGTACCAACCTCTTGTGCGGCACGGTATCAAACGCTTTGGAAAAATCGAGATATACCACGTCCAATGACTCACCGTGGTCCAGCCTATAGCTTACCTCTTCATAAAAACTGATTAGATTGGTTTGACAGGAGCGATTTCTCATAAACCCATGCTGATATGGAGTTAAACAGTTATTCTCATTGAGATAATCCAGAATAACATCCCTCAGAAACCCTTCAAATATTTTACCAACAATAGAGGTTAGACTTACTGGCCTATAATTTCCAGGTTCACTTTTAGAGCCCTTTTTGAATATTGGCACCACATTTGCTATGCGCCAATCCTGCGGAACAGACCCTGTCTCTATAGAGTCCCTTAAAAATAAGAAATAATGGTTTATCTATTACATTACTTAGTTCTCTTAGTACTCGTGGGTGTATGCCATCCGGACCCGGAGATTTATCTATTTTAATCTTATTTAGCCGGTTTCGCACCTCCTCTTGGGTTAGATTGGTGACCCTTAATATAGGGTTTTCATTGTTTCTTGGGATTTCACCTAGCATTTCATTTTCCACCGTGAATACCGTGGAGAAGAAGGTGTTTAATATGTTAGCTTTTTCCTCGTCATCTACAACCATTCTTTCCTCACTATTTTTTAAGGGGCCTACATTTTCAGTTTTTATTCTTTTACTATTGATATAGTTGATGAACCGTTTGGGATTAGTTTTACTCTCCTTAGCAATGTGCTTCTATGTTTCCTTTTTGGCAGCTTTAATTAGTTTTTTAGATAAAGTATTTTTCTCCCTATAGTTTTTTAGAGCTTCAATGGTGCCATCCTGCTTTAGTAGTGCAAATGCTTTCTTTTTACTGTTAATTGCCTGTCTTACTTCTAGACACACAGTACATACAACATACAGTAATATAGACATACAGTACATACAACAGAGTACATACTCACCATCACCTTGATCCCCGAAGCCATTGCTCACCTGTAAAAAATATTAAAATACTAAACCAACAATATACTCCCTGATCCGCAGTAATCCAATTAATACGAGTGTCCACCGACGATCTCCTGTGGAGAGCTGCCACATCAGCTGATGCGACCGCTGTGCAGGGGCTCCGGGATACAATGAGGGAAGCCGCTCCGCCGCTGTGAGTATAATTCATACTCTCACTTGTGGCACTGCTGCCTGGGAAATTTCCAACGCAGCATTGCCATAAAGCGAGAGTGAACTACAGTAACCTCTACAGTGATGCACTGCAGGAGCAATTGTCTCCTGTCAGTGTGTCCCTGGAGGCCTATTGAGCAGTGACATCACCTGATGCCACTGTTCTATAGGGGAGATCGTCGTGGGACACTCGTTATTAATTGGACAGGGAGTATACGGTTGGTTTACTTTTAATTTTTTGCAGGCGATCGAGTATGGTATGGTGAAATTAAGAATATTAAAATACTTTTTTTCTGGCTGTTTCTTTTTTTAAACTCTTTCACTACTATAGGATTAATAATGGATAGGCATCTTATTGACGCCTCTCCATTATTAACCGGGCTTAATGTCACCTTACAATAGCAAGGTGACATTAACCCCTTATTACCCCATATCCCTCCACTACAGGGAGTGGGAAGAGAAAGGCTAAGTGCCGGAATTGGTGCATGTTACAGATGTGCCATTTCTGGGGCTGCTGCAGACTGGTATTTGTACCCGGGGGGGGGGGGGGGGTAGGGTGCAATATCCATGGCCCCTAACTAGGCTATGAATATCAGCCCGCAGCTATCTGCATAGCCATTCTGGCTATAAAATATAGGGGGACCCCACATCATTTTTTTGGGGTGTCCCCCTATTTTAATAGCCAGTGAAGGCTATGCAGACAGCTGCGGGCTGATATTCATAGCCTGGGAAGATCCATGGGTATTACCCCATTCCTAGGCAACAAATATAAGGCCCACGGCCGTCGGCTTTCCCCCTCTGGCGCAGAAAATTGCTCTTGAACCTGTGCCATTTTTTTTTAAAATAAATCATATTCATTAATAAACATCGGCCTTGCTATTATATATCTATGGCTAGATGTAGATAGATATTTGGATCATTAAAAAAAAGGATCTATATCCGAAACGTTGCCACGCCGTCCAGGCATTAAAAGCCCACTTTTTCTATTTTTTGTGTGCTGTTTTCTTTTTTACTTCTATATGGATAGTTAGATATATTTATAGACAGATATATCTATCCATATATCTATCCATAGCAAAAGGTGGCTACTTTGAAGAACCTAGAATATAAGACATAACAAAAAAGTGTGAAACAACTGAAATTAAGTATATAATTCCATGTTAGGCTAGTTTCACACTAGCGTTTTGCTGATCTGTGGAGGGCTGTGGACTTCCTCAGTGAAGCCCCGCCCTCAGCCGCACCTCCACCGCTAGCCCCGCCTACTTCTGCATGCGGCCAGCGTACCTATCTTTAACATTAGGTACGCAGGTCATGCGGCTGTATGCAGATGCTTCCGCATGCGTTGTTTTGATGATCCGGAGAAAAAAAAATTGCTACAAGCTGCGTCCTACATATCAAAGGAGAATAAGGAGCATATCATGGACAATATATAATTAAATCTTTATTAATACATAAAAATGATTAAAACACGATCAGTAATAAGTCACAGCGTAGAAGTTCCAATGAAGGGCCGAAAGAGGACAGTCCCTCCAAAATACCCCTAAACATATGACAGGGAAAGTCCCGCATATAATGGATAAAGCACACAATATGCTTACCAGGAGCACTATACAAGACAGGTAAGTATCAGGTAGAGCAGTAAAGTCAATCTAGCTATTCAAAAGCAACACCCATATGGGCTGCAGATGCATATGGTCAAATAATAGCGCAATACCAGTGTACACTCACCAGACAGTGCAGAGGGGTGCAGAGGAGAGACACAGCCGGAAAGAGAGACCCCCGACGCACGTTTCGCGGCACTACAACGCCGCTTTCTCCCTTGAGCTGGGCGAGGGGAACAAATGTGCAGACAATGACCCGGAGTGCGGTCGGTTGTGGTAACAGCCGCAGCTATAAACTCTAGACTTGACGTCTAATCCGTCCGCTTCTCTCCCGCCCAGATGCAGCTTTACTAATCCCTTTTTTCATTTACATTTCAATCGATTTCCATTAGAGGTTACTTTCTATTTACACAAATTTTGATACAAGAAACTAAGTGGTCGTCCCTTTTCTAACTTCTACCCCATAATTCTGCTTTATTCCTACACGGGCGTTTCTTTCTTCCCGATGTTTTCCAGGTGACGTGACATCGGCTAATCTCCATGAGATATCACCTTACAGCCATTCCTTGTGAATTAAGAGCAACGGCCCTGTTACAGAACCCCAGCACCAAGAATATGTTATGCAGTATATATTATGTATAATAGGTTCCATGTGAAATGCATCAGTCCACAGGCTGCATCTCTGGGCAGAGGGGACAAGATATTCTCTTTCTGACCTCCCCCACCTTTGTAATTCCCACAGTAAATACCAGCAGGCTCCGGCCCCCTGCGGCTATTGTAATGTATGTCTGGCCTGTTTTTTCTATTTGCCTGCCCTGTGTATCTGTGTTATATATTCTGTTTGCTGTGAATAAAGTGTGTTCTTTTAGACTGGAAATACGTGGTGTAGCAGTCAGCTTTTATATGCTCTCACGTAACCAAGGAATTCCAGCCAGCATCCTTCATTCAGAATCCAGCAAAAGCAGAATGGACCTCCTGAAACACGGGGGGTGCTGAAAGACGTACTACAGCACAGTAGACACCGTTACAGGCCCCTTTAAGATCTGACTGTAACATAAAACTGTAGCACAAAGAGTACGAGAAAATAGTTTATTAAAGAAATATTCAGTCCATGGAAAGCGGTGGAAGGTAAAACAAAGCTGTACATCCTGTAGTTTCCTCATCCAACGCTAGTGTATGACGCCTCCAGGGTTTATGGCCTCATTCACATGTCCATGTTTTACATACGTGTGCTTTTTGCGGTTTTCGAGCGCAGAACACCTATCCATAATGGGTTATGGGGCTGTTCACATGTCTAGGTTTTCTATGTTTTTTTTTCTTTTGCAGAAAAGCTAAAACCGGATACATGTCAGTTTTTGGTTCAAGATAAATCTGTTAATGCAAATTAATGAGCATGTGAAAAAAAACACGTATGCCACTTCTGTCATCTGAGTGATGTCCAGCTTTTAACAGATACGAGAAGCAGCACGGATGGTAAAAAACCAGCGCACTGACTAAAAGCAGAGACATTGGGTTAACAAAACAGTGATAATATCCAGCCTGTTTTCTCAAACTCAAAAAAATGGGACATGTGAATGAGGCCCAAGTCTCAGACCAGTAGACCCTAGACCATTTTCACTACTTTCTATAGTTTCCCTTCCATTACGGACAGCTGTAATATGCAAATTCCTCTTGTCCAGGGTCTTTCAGCTGATGTGTAATGTGGTCCCTCAGATTTTTGGATTCCAAGCGTTTAACATATGTGGGCTTACCAATATTTGAACATCCTTCAAATCTTATGAAAATATAAAGGTATAGAAATGGGAAATAAATGTGAAGTTACTGTGAAAGACTGAAGCTCAGATCAAAGCAGATCCTGCAACATGGCGAAGAGCCCAAGTCTACCAGTAAACCCAGCAAGAAATGGCTGGAGAAAAAAAGAAACATCAGGTTCTCAATCCCATCAAGATGCATGAGCCGAGGATGTTCATGGATGAGCGGAAATGCCACCGACTGCCGACGGTAATGGTAGGCAGCAAGGCCTCATTCACACGTGTGTATTTTGGCCAATATCTTGCATTGTTAGTTATGATCCAATAGTGGAAACAGAATAATGGGAAGATTTTGACATATTACAAAGTGAGAATATGGCCTCAGATGCTAAAGAGAATGATCCAGGAATTCAAACTACTAGAAAAGCAATGATCAGTTCTGGAACATATTAATATTCAGTTTTATTCTTTCTGACCAACTGCATCACCGTTATCTTCACATATTGTATCATACAATTATTAGGTTCTGTAGAAGGACGTAGATCTGGGGATTTATTATGATGGAATATAGGCTGAACTGGATGGACAAATGTCTTTTTTCGGCCTTACTAACTATGTTACTATGTTACATATGCAATTGAAGATCTGATATTAGTAAGTCTACATATTAAGCCTGTTTACAAGGGGTGTTCTTTAGTGATGAGCGAATATACTCGTTGCTCGGGTTTTCCAGGGCACGCTCGGGTGTCCTCTGAGCATTTTCTAGTGCTCGGAGATTTAGTTTTCATCACCTCAGCTCAATGATTTACAGCTATTAGCCAGGCTAAGTACATGTGGGGGTTGCCTGGTTGCTAAGGAATCCCCACGTTATCAAGCTGTCTAGTAGCTGTAAATCATCAGAGGCGATGAAAACTTAATCTCCGAACAATAACCCTAGAATGCATACCCATAGAAATCTACACATTCACGCACCTGGGGCCTTTTAGGCCTGTTTACAATTATCATGGAATAACTCAAATAAAAATACTTTTCAAAGTTTATTGCAAAGTAAAGGTACCTTCACACATAACGATATCGTTGCTTTTTGTGACGTAGCAACGATATCGTTAATGAAATCGTTATGTGTGACAGCGACCAATGATCAGGCCCCTGCTGGGAGATCGTTGGTCGCTGGGGAAAGTCCAGAACTTTATTTCGTCGCTAGACTCCCTGCAGACATCGCTGGATCGGCGTGTGCGACACCGATCCAGCGATGTCTTCACTGGTAACCAGGGTAAACATCGGGTTACTAAGCGCAGGGCCGCGCTTAGTAACCCGATGTTTACCCTGGTTACCAGCGTAAAAGTAAAAAAAACAAACACTACATACTTACCTTCAGCTGTCTGTCCCCGGCGCTGTGCTTCTCTGCACTCCTCCTGCACTGGCTGTGAGCGTCGGTCAACCGGAAAGCAGAGCGGTGACGTCACCGCTCTGCTTTCCGGCCGCTGTGCTCACAGTCAGTGCAGGAGGAGTGCAGAGAAGCAGAGCGCCGGGGACAGACAGCGGTAGGTAAGTATGTAGTGTTTGTTTTTTTTACTTTTACGCTGGTAACCAGGGTAAGCATCGGGTTACTAAACCCGGCCCTGCGCTTAGTAACCCGATGTTTACCCTGGCTACCCGGGTACCTCGGGATCGTTGGTCGCTGGAGAGCTATCTGTGTGACAGCTCTCCAGCGACCAAACAGCGACGCTGCAGCGATCGACATCGTTGTCGGTATCGCTGCAGCGTCGCTGAGTGTGAAGGTACCTTAAGGATGCATTTCCACTAGCGCAGGGGTCTGCCAGGACGGGATTCCGTAATGGATCTGACCTCCTGGTGACCCCAGCTAAGGCTGGCGGACGCATACCTGGGGCCTTGCAGGCCTGCCAGGTTACTCGTTTTCTATTTTCTGTAAAATTACTTTAGTTAGAATTTTGAAACTCTAGGTATTCCTCAGGTATATAGTTGTTGGTAATTTCCAGTTGTTCATATATTTTTATGTTATAGGCATTTCGGTATAACAACCTTTTTTTGGGACTACCCCATATTCACGCACCTGGGGCCTTTTAGGCCTGTGTGCAAATAACACGGAATAACTCAAATAAAAATACTTTTCAAAATTTATTTTACAATTGCAAGGTAGGGATGCATTCCAACTAGCGCTGGGGTCCGCCAGGAGGGGATCCGTAATGGATCTGACCTCCTGGTGACCCCAGCTAAGGCTGGCGGAATCCCACCATTCCGGCAGCCTTAGCTGGTTACCAGGAGGTCAGATCCATTATGGATCCCCTTCTGGCGAACCCCAGTGCTACTGGGAACACAGCCTAAGATGTGTATATTTCAAAACATAATTATGTGCATAAAACAACAAAAAATTAAGTAAACTGGCACGCCAAATATAGACATTCTATATGCAATTTTGTTATGAAAACATTTTTTGGTTGCAGCAAACTTGGTCCAGGAATATTTATTTGCAACTTTACATATTCCCCCGACAATTCTCACATATTTTTTCGGCTGAATGTTTCTTGCATACATTTTGTCCGCAAGTAGAACAGAAACGCTCCGATTTTCTTTCTTTCTTTGCTGGACAAATATAGCAGCGCTTTTTTTTTTCCTCTTTGCTCTGGATGTTCCAGAAAGCGTATTCCACATCGAATCATTGCCTCCGTAATTTGCTTTGATAAGCATATCATGCTGCTTCTCTCCATCATAGTAGGCATCAAAAGTTCATAACAAAGTTCTGTCAAAAATAGACGTCTCTTGTCTTTCCTGTTGGCATGGAATTCTGGATTAGTTTGACAATAAACAATGTAGCTATTGAGGGCTGACACATCAAGGATATTGGAAAAAAGGGCAACAGGCCAACGTTTAGTCTGCCTTTTGCACGAATACTCTCCAATCATTTTGTCCATCTTGTCGACACCTCCTTTTGCCTTATTATAATGCAGTATGATTTCAGGTTTTTTTTTCCTGTCATTGGTGTCAATACTTCCATCATGATGCATTGTACTCAGTAATATCATGGATTTTTCTTTCTTGGCTTTATAAGACACCATTGTTGCTTGATTGCAGAAACCGAATACACTCTCGTAGATTGTTCGCTGTGCATTGTGCTTCATGATTGGAGGAATTTCGCGGCGGTTTGGCCTTATAGTACCAACAAGTGTAAGTTGCTTTTGAAGCAAAAAAGTTGGCCATTTCAAAATTGGTAAAGTAATTATCCATTGTAATATTTTTTCCTGAATTGAAAATTGGTAGAGCAAGTGTTTTTACTATGTCGGAACATAGGTCTTTCTGGATTGGAGCATCAGCTTCTTTGCCACGGTAAATCAGACCATTCATCCCATAATAGCTTGCTGAATCGATCCAAGATCACATGACCATGTTGTCATGCAGAATCCACACTCTTCCCAGCAATAGCAGAGTCATAAAAGTTCTTCCCCAGCAACAATACAGACAAAAAGACTGAGTATCACATGTAAACCTAGTACAGGCCTAAAAGGCCCCAGGTGCATGAATATGGGGTAGTCCCAAAAAAAGGTTGTTATACCAAAATGTCTGTAACATAAAAATATATGAATAACTGGAAATTACTAACAATTATATACCTGAAGATTAGTTAGAATTTTGAAAATCTAGGTAAAGTACTTTTACAGAAAATAGAAAACAAGTACCCTGGCAGGCCTGCGAGGCCCCAGGTATGCGTTCTAGGGTTAACAAATACTTGGAGGTCACCCGAGCAACGAGTACACTCGCTCATCACTAGTGTTCTTACCTTTCATGGAGCCACTCTACAATGTGGGTGACACCATGAATACGGTACTAAAAAGGAAGGTTCATAATGAAAATTCAGCTTCAAGGTTTGGAAAGTAGTTCTTCTTTTCCTCCTAAGGACCTGTCCACACTGTGTTTCTGCCGTGTGTTTGGGGGTTGCGTATGACTCTACCTAAAAATGGGATTCAGATGAACCCTCTATGGGGCATGGACTACTGTGACACGAATGAAGTTCAATTTAACTCTACTTGGGCTTTGTTCCAAAAGTGTTCAAGGTTCTCTGCCATCTGAAAACATGATCTGCTGCTTTGCTGTGACCTAGCTGAAAAAACGCACATGTTCAGAATAAAACGCACCAATTTAAGATGTGTCACTGCAGTCTAAGGCTCTGTCAGGGGTTTGCCTGAAGCCTGTTTACAGAAACTAAGGGGGAACCCACAAATTGAGTGTGAACAGTGCCTCATAACCACAATACTTGTTCTCCATAGATGACAGTTGATCTCAGGTAAATATAATTTAAGCTTTGGTCCGATTCAGGCCCATTCCACCCCACTGCCCAACATAAACACTCTTATAGGCGAGTTAATAATCTAATAATTTGTTGAAAAGTGATAAATATTATAAAAACACCACAATTCTCTATAGAAATTCTGTGATCAGTTACCAAATTTGACTTTCTATTTTCCATAACTCAAACACAGAAGATACATAGTAACATAGTTAGTAAGGCCGAAAAAAGACATTTGTCCATCCAGTTCAGCCTATATTCCATCATAATAAATCCCCAGATCTACGTCCCCAGATCTACGTAAAGGCTTCTGTTCTGAGTGACTTCTCTGATGATGCCCAAGCTTGGCTTTGGTGATCAAGCATTTAAGACCGTTTACACATGAAAATCACTTCTCCTGTTTGTGAATTTTCTGATGTCTAACAAGACCTGATTTAATTGTAAAAGATTTCCCACATTCTGCACATGAATACGGCTTTTTTCCTGTGTGAATTCTCTCATGTGTGACAAGATGTGATTTATTTGTAAAACATTTGCTACATTCAGAACAGGAATACGGCCTCTCCCCTGTGTGACTTCTCTCATGTGTAACAAGATCTGACTTATATATAAAACATTTTCCACATTCGGAACATGTAAATGGTTTCTCTCCTGTGTGAATTCTCTGGTGATCCCTAAGTTTGGCTTTAGTGATAAAACATTTCCCACATTCTGAACATAAATAAGGCTTCTCTCCTGTGTGACTTCTCTGATGTGTAACAAGATCGGATTTACTTGTGAAAGATTTCCCACATTCCGGGCATGAATACGGCCTTTCTCCTGTGTGACTTCTCTCATGTGTAACAAGATTAGATTTATTTGTAAAACATTTTCCACATTCTGAGCATGAATACGGCTTCTCTCCTGTGTGACTTCTCTCATGTGTAATAAGATGTGATTTATTTGTAAAACATTTTCCACATTCTGAGCATGAATATGGTTTTTCTCCTGTGTGAATTCTCTGATGTTTAACAAGATCTGATTTATTTGTAAAACACTTTCCACATTGTGAACATGAATACGGCTTCTCCCCTGTGTGAATTCTCTCATGTCTATTAAGATGTGATTTATCTGTAAAACATTTGCCACAATCTGAACATGAAAATCGCTTTTCTCCTGCATGACTTCTCCCATGTTGATAAAGACCTGATTTGCGGGTAAAGCATTTCCCACATTCTGAGCAGGAGTATGGCTTCTCTCCTGTGTGAATTCTTTTATGTATAACAAGGCCAGAGCTTTTTGTAAAGTGCTTTCCGCATTCACCACATTGAAACCTTTTACCCTCTTTCCGATCTTTACTTGGGGGAAAAACCTGTAGTTGGTCCAAAGAAGGTTTTTCATGTTTAGAAGGTTTGTATAGTAAATCTGAACTGTGATGATTTGGATGTACATTATCTACAATGTAGTTTTCTCCAGTAGAGTGCTGCATGACATCATCATCTTCTGATTTATAAATTACCGATGACATGAAGATTCTCTCAGGGCTCTCGCCAACGAATTCTGTTAGGATAAAAACATTTTATCACAAATTATTGAAATTGATAACATTATTATTAATCTAAAAACATTTTTTTAACAGTTTTCACCAGCTGAAAGACAGATTGCCTTCAGTAAGAGAAACAAACTAATCTTGTTGATATGACACTTTAACCAGGACAAAAACTGAAAGCAAGGATGAAGTTTCATCACCACACAATTACAGGCAAAAAACCCTTGTACCTGTGGCCAAACATTTCTGTGCCCCAGGACACAACATAATCCAGAACGTTGTCATACTAAAAAGCAGCTTCACATCACTAACACAAGGAAGGCTGTATGGATACAAATCTATGACAATAATTGATACACGTAACATCGGGCTAAATGTGTTGCAAAGTTTTGTCATTCTACAACTTGTGGGGTCTTGAGGACTGGAGTTGAGAAACACTGCACTAAACCATCTCAAATAGATGTTTGTCCAGCCTCTGTGTGAAGACTTCCATTGAAGGAGAACTCACCACCTCTCGTGGCAGTCTGTTCCACTCATTGATCACCCCAACTCTCAAAAAGTCTTTTTTTTAATATCTAATCTGTATCTTCTCCCTTTCAGTTTCATTCCATTGCTTCTCAGGTTTCCATGTGAAATAAGAATGATGATCCCTCTACGCTGTGACAACCCTTCAGATATTTGTAGACAGCTATTATGTCTCCTCTTAGCCTGATTTTTTTGCAAGCTAAACATACCCAGATGCTTCAACCGTTCTTCATAGGACATAGTTTGCAGTCCGATCACCATTCTAGTAGCTCTTCTCTGAACTTGCTCCAGTTTTTCAATGTCTTTTTCAAAATGTGGTGCCCAGAACTGGTACAAATAGCTATGGAGGATATCCACTAAGTTAAAACATAACCTTTAATAAACATGGGTAAAAACTCGAATCCAAACAATAACACATACAAGAACAATACAAACGTGCTCAAGTGAACCAGTGCTCGAGATAAAAATTGGATCAGTCTTACCAATTTAGACGGACACATGGGAGGATCCCTCAAAGTTCACAAGGGTAGTAGTTCCAAGTGCTAAGGGCCAAGGGTAGGGAAGGATACAATACCACTGTCTTCCCTGTAAACCCTTAAAAGAGCTCCTGTCCTAACAAGGACAGTCCCCAAGTGTGCCCTGCTATGGGGATCCACCAACCCAAAAAATGTAGCCCTAAATGTATATCTTCTCCCTACGCGTTTCAACTCCGATGGGGGAGCATCATCAGGGGAGTTGTATAGTTCAAAAGGTGCCAATGGGTCCTCTTGATAGTCCTAAACAGGACAACTCAGAAAAAGTCCATACAGGTCCGTATCAGTCCATATTCAAATGGGTCCCGCAGTGGCTGGGAGATCCCACAAGTACAAAGAATACTGTCTGTGTCTGTAACTTAGATAAGTCCTGCCCCACCGACCAAGAGAGCGCTCCTTATAAGGGTCCTCATTATACAGCTGAAGTGAATCGCCCCCTAATTGTTAAGAAAAAATAGCTACATACCCACTCCCGATCATTTCGCCCGCCATTGCGTTGCAACACTGAGGACGCACGATACCGGAAGTTCCGCCGCCATCTTAGGCGCGTCACTTCCGTCCACCATCTTACCGGAGTGCAGTGCCCCCATAGAGGAAGTAAACAGAGGTCCAAAACTGAGGACGCACGATACATTGAGGATATAAAAGAACATGCTAAAAATCAATCGAGACACAATCTCACCAGAGAACAGATGACAGCACTCAGAAATCTGGAAATGGACACTTCCCTGGTGTTTAAACCCTCTGACAAGGGGGGAACGTGGTTATGATGGATGTAGACAGATACAGGGACATGTGCTTGTCAATATTGAATGATCATACGACATACACACGGGTAGCCTCAAATCCCACCAATAATTGTCTCAAAACTCTTGGGGCAATTCTTGGAAAGGCTAAGGCCGACAAGCTCATTAGTGAGGATGAGCTATCCTTTTTGTTACCTCGTCACCCAATTATGGCCACATTTTATGCCCTACCTAAGGTCCATAAAGGTCTGGACCCTCTGAGAGGTAGGCCTATAGTGTCGGGCATAGGGAGTATCGGACAAAACATTGGCATTTACTTGGACGATGTCCTAAGACCGTTCGTATTGTCACTCCCGTCCTACATCAGGGACACGATGGACCTACGGCGTAAATTGGAGGGTATTTCCCTTGAACCGGGTACCCTACTTGCCAGCATTGATGTTGAGGCCCTGTACTCCTCGATCCCACATGAGTGTGGGATTCGGGGGGTACGACACTTTATCGGTGCTAGGGGCTGTCAATTTAATGCCCATAACGAGTTCATCATGACTCTTCTTGAGTTTGTACTTACCAACAATTACTTCACATTTGATGGCAAGATCCTCCACCAGCTCAGGGGCACCGCCATGGGGAATCCATGTGCGCCCACTTACGCAAACTTGTTCCTGGGCTGGTGGGAGGACAGTATTGCCTTCTCAGAATTTCACACCAATTACCTGGCCCATATTGAGTTATGGGTCAGGTATATTGATGATATTTTTGTAATATGGAAGGGGACAAGGGAGGAGATTGGCCAGTTCATGATGTCTCTGAACAACAACCAGGTCGGTCTTAATTTTACCTTTGACGTTCAAGAATTTCAACTGCCTTTTCTTGATATATTAATTACTAAATCAAGGGATGGGGATCGCTTAGAGAGTACCATATACAGAAAGCCCACTGCAACCAACTCCCTGTTGAGATGGGATAGTAATCATCCCTACTCTCTAAAGAAAGGGATCCCGAAAGGCCAGTATCTCAGACTAAGACGGAATTGTTCTAACCAAAGGGACTTCAAAAGTCATGGCCGATGACCTTGGGCTGAGATTTCTGGCCAGAGGGTACCCGGATCGGATTTTACGAGAAGCATTCCGTTATGCTAATAACCAAAAGAGGGAGAATCTTCTAATACCACGTAAGGAGGAAGGCCAAACCCCCACAGTAACAAGATTAATCTGTACATATGACAATGGAGCATCATCTGTCAAAAGCATCATACGTAAACACTGGAATGTGCTAAAGATGGATGAGGATTTGAGAGACACCCTGGGAAAGGAACCGGTCATCACCTATCGTAGAGCTAAGACACTGGGTGATAAACTGGTACATAGCCACTTTTCTGCACCTAGGGCAACAACTTGGCTCCCACAGAGACCGGCAGAGTGCTTTAGGTGTGGTGGATGCGTGGCATGTGAGTCAATTTATACCAGGAAGGAATTTTTTAACGATAACACACAGGAGACCTTCAAGTTGAAGAAGTTTGTAAATTGTAAAAGTACAGGAGTGATCTATGGAGCCATCTGTCAATGTGGTATCACCTATGTTGGCAAAACAATAAGGGAATTTAGGAGAAGGGTGGGGGAACACCTTGGCGATATACGACACCAAAGAGATACCCCAATCGCGAAACATGTCAATGGTATACATGGGGGAGACATCAGAGTTATACGTTTCATGGGGATTGACAAAATTGATATGCCCAATAGAGGTGGTGACTGGGATAGATTGTTGCTGCAGAGGGAGGCCAGCTGGATTTTCACGCTGGACACCTGTCACCTCAGAGGCCTGAATGACCAGATCAACTTCGGGTGCTTTCTGTAGGAATTCGCTCTTATGGAGTTTCCCCACCTCTGTCATCTCCCCCCCCCCCTTTTTCTACCCTCTTTTGCCACCCTCTCCCCTCCTCCCCTTTTCTCCCCCCCCCCCTTTTCCCCCCTCCCCTTCTTCCAGGATGGGTTGTCTAACCAAGCAGTATCTTTGTATTTATTTACTTTTTACCTAGTAACTCGGGCTCTGTGAAGTGTCATAAACCATAGAGTCGGCCAAAGAAAACAAAGCAAGTCTTTATGTGTTTTATTATATCACCATATAGTATAGGAGCCATTGCTCCCTGCTACAGTTCACCTTCAGTGGCGCTATTTAGTGGGGACCCTAGTATGGGTATTTGAATTCCCCTCTAGCCCTGAAAGGAGTTTTTTCTTTTCGGATCTAACTTTTATGTCACTTAGCGTGTGCCTTATACTGACCCCTCCTTATTCAAACTTAAGCTTGTTAATGATACTATCTGCTTGAATACTATGCATGCATTGATAGCAATCTATGACCTTCTGTGACCATGACTAGGTCGAATATGATTGGTTCATCTAATTTTTATGTCCTGTGTATATATGACACGGGTCTTTATGGGGGACTACTACGTAATATACTCCTGTTTATTATACCCATGCATATATTAAGTACTATTTTTTCGTCCCCCCTCCCCCCCCCCTTTCTCTTTCCTTCTCCCCGCCATGTCTGCCGCTTACTGCCTCAAGATTTCCAATTTTTAGAATAGGTCACCTTGGTAACCGGGCGCCTACCTATTCATTCATTCTTTCTATCTCTAAAATATGGCGCCCAGTGACTCATTATATGTATCTTTAAACATGGCGCCTGGTAATTGGTATATACATGTCATGTACTACATTATGTGGGCAGGTCTATTTGGACTCCTCATACATTGTGTATATTACTGGTGGCATATATGGCACACAACGAATGACACAGATACCATGTTGTGCCTCCCGAGCGCTATGTTCATAGAGAGTTGTAAATATTACCAAACCAGAGTTCACGAGTAGTCTGGTTTGCGGACCCCTTTTATACAGAGTCCGTTGTGTACATAGAATAATGGCGGTGACACCGCGTTACATCGTTTGAGTATGGGTCCAGAGGGATTGGCAAGTGTGACATGTTGCCATTCGTATTTTATCTGGACTTCTTGATAGATGTCCGCCGCCTGTATGCGGGTCGTTCACCTGTATGTCTTCAGTGGGGCGTGCATACGGGCGGCGGACAGAACACACAAAAAATGGCGCTTTAATATATTGTCCGCTATGGCAAATGACGTTCATACTGTGTGACATCCTTTTAGTATGCGTCCAAAGTGGCTGATGATCATGACATACATGTTATTATACTGAATTCCATATGGTGTCCACCACTTGGACTCCTCCAATATGGCGTCTACCATCCGGATCCGTCAAATGAGGCGTTCGTCATTAGTGACACTGAAAACAAACATATTATGGTGTGATTGCCCTATACGGCGGTTGAGTAGGTGGGCGGTGACATTACATCTAAGGTGTCACATCAGGGGCGGCATCAATATGCCCCTGTGCGGAAGGATGGTAGCGTTTGGGGATCTCTGTTTACTTTCTCCATGGAGGCACTGTACTCCGGTAAGATGGTGGACGGAAATGACGCGCCTAAGATGGCGGCGGAACTTCCGGTATCGTGTGTCCTCAGTTTTGGACCTCTGTTTACTTCCTCTATGGGGGCACTGCACTCCGGTAAAATGGTGGACGGAAGTGACGCGCCTAAGATGGCGGCGGAACTTCCGGTATCGTGCGTCCTCAGTGTTGGAACGCAATGGCGGGCGAAATGATCGGGAGTGGGTATGTAGCTATTTTTTCTTAACAATTAGGGGGCGATTCACTTCAGCTGTATAATGAGGACCCTTATAAGGAGCGCTCTCTTGTTTGGTGGGGCAGGACTTATCTAAGTTACAGACACAGCCAGTATTCTTTGTACTTGTGGGATCTCCCAGGCACTGCGGGACCCATTTGAATATGGACTGATACGGACCTGTATGGACTTTTTCTGAGTTGTCCTGTTTAGGACTATCAAGAGGACCCATTGGCACCTTTTGAACTATACAACTCCCCTGATGATGCTCCCCCATCGGAGTTGAAACGCGTAGGGAGAAGATATACATTTAGGGCTACATTTTTTGGGTTGGTGGATCCCCATAGCAGGGCACACTTGGGGACTGTCCTTGTTAGGACAGGAGCTCTTTTAAGGGTTTACAGGGAAGACAGTGGTATTGTATCCTTCCCTACCCTTGGCCCTTAGCACTTGGAACTACTACCCTTGTGAACTTTGAGGGATCCTCCCATGTGTCCGTCTAAATTGGTAAGACTGATCCAATTTTTATCTCGAGCACTGGTTCACTTCAGCACGTTTGTATTGTTCTTGTATGTGTTATTGTTTGGATTCGAGTTTTTACCCATGTTTATTAAAGGTTATGTTTTAACTTAGTGGATATCCTCCATAGCTATTTGTAATATTTGTCCTGAGGGTACAGACAGGGCTGTTTTATATACAGGCCTTTGCTTTTCTTGCCCAGAACTGATACCAGTATTCCAGACGAGGCCTGACCTGTTATGATACGGTGGTCTAGGAGCAACATGGAACGAGCTCTGAAGGAAGTGGTAACTGTGCTGACCGCAGTCCCTAAGCTCAACACAACACTAGAAGTAGCCGTGGGATGCTCCTAACTCTCCCTATGCACCTCGTCACAGCCTAAGAGCTAACTACCCCTAAAGATAGAAGCAGGAAAGCCCCCCAAAAATAATG
The DNA here is from genome assembly GCF_032444005.1 of Ranitomeya imitator. Taxonomy (NCBI): domain Eukaryota; kingdom Metazoa; phylum Chordata; class Amphibia; order Anura; family Dendrobatidae; genus Ranitomeya; species Ranitomeya imitator. The sequence goes on along the minus strand of NC_091286.1, from coordinate 713,531,839 downwards.
ACTGTGAGTGGAGAGGGAAAAGACATACACAGAATGAAACCAGGATGAGCACAGGAGGCCAGTCTAGCTAAATAGAAAGGACAGGATGGAATACTGTGCGGTCAGTATAAAAATCCACGCAGAGTTTACAAAAAATCTCCACACCTGATTAAAGGTGTGGAGTGTAAATCTGCTTCCCAGAGCTTCCAGCAAGACAGAATTAATTCATACTGATAAGCTGGACAAACATAGAAAGCACAGAACGGATAAGTCCACAATCTATGGACAGAAAAGAGCAAGCAAAAACTTAGCTTTGCTGAACTGGTCAGGAAAACAGGGAAATCCAAAGAGATGTGAATCCAACCAGGAACCATTTACAAGTGGCACTGGCTGAAGGAAAGAGCCAGGCCTAAATAGCCGAGCAGAAGAGACGATAAGTGGAGGCAGCTGATGACAGCTAACTCCAAGGAGCAGCCATACCACTTGAAACCACAAGAGGTAGCCCAAGAGCAGAACTCACAAAAGTGCCACTTACAACCACCGGAGGGAGCCCAAGAGCGGAATTCACAACACTGATCAAGGAGGAGTAGAGGGGAATAATTACTTCAGGTGATCTAGACTCCATGCTTCTCTTAATACATCCTAGAACTGTGTTTGCCTTTTTTTTTACTGCTGCATCACACTGTTGACTCATGTGCAGTCTGTGATCCATTAGTATACCCAAGTCTTTTTCACACGTGCTGTTGCTTAGTTCTATTCCTCCAATTCTGTAGATGTAATTTTCGTTTTTCTTGCCCAGATGTAGAATCTTGCATTTAATCACCCTGTTTAATACCATTCTATTAGTCGCTGCCCATTGTTCAAGCTTATCTAGATCCTTTGGAATCCTTTCTCGGTCTTCTATACTTCAATAAAGTACTGTCTTTGCTGAACGTTTCACTTTCACAAGTAACAATAGGAGAAAATTGCCACATAGCTTCTTACTGAAGGAGTGGCCCTATACTGCTATTTGGGCACACGGCAGGGCTTAGATGGGAACAAAACAACAAAGACGTTTTTGAGCATGAATTTTAATGGAATCATTTTCAGGCACCAGATATCTGCAAAGTCCCTGAGTGCAGCATCCTATGAAGGAAAGCCACCTATGCCAAGCATGGTATCCATCCACAGACAGCTGTTTCGGGGTGTTTGCCCCTCATCAGTGTGGAGTAGGAATCTGGCTATTAGGCGCAGTGCCTAGTAAAAAGGCTATAAAGGCACAGATGATTGGCCTCGGGGAGACCAAAACATCCAACACAGCTTCTTTACATGCATCTGCATATTTCCCATAAGGGATGGGGGCAGTGTTCTGGAATCACTGCGTTGAGAAACACGTGATGGTGTCTCCGCAGTGTTGGATGTTTTGGTCTCCCCGAGGCCAATCATCTGTGCCTTTATAGCCTTTTTACTAGGCACTGCTCCTAATAGCCAGATTCCTACTCCACACTGATGAGGGGCAAACACCCCAAAACAGCTGTCTGTGGATGGATACCATGCTTGGCATAGGTGGCTTTCCTTCATAGGATGCTGCCCTTCCCGTGGTTGTTCCTTCCCGGGGAAAGGCCTGGCTATTCACTGCTTGCGTCGAGAAACACGTGATGGTGTCTCCGCAGCTTCTTTACATGCATCTGCATATTTCCCATAAGGGATGGGGGCAGTGTTCTGGAATCACTGCGTTGAGAAACACGTGATGGTGTCTCCGCAGTGTTGGATGTTTTGGTCTCCCCGAGGACAATGATCTGTGCCTTTATAGCCTTTTTACTAGGCACTGCTCCTAATAGCCAGATTCCTACTCCACACTGATGAGGGGCAAACACCCCGAAACAGCTGTCTGTGGATGGATACCATGCTTGGCATAGGTGGCTTTCTTTCATAGGATGCTGCCCTTCCCGTGGTTGTTCCTTCCCGGGGAAAGGCCTGGCTATTCACTGCTTGCGTCGAGAAACACGTGATGGTGTCTCCACAGCTTCTTTACAAGAGGGATGGATTGTCCTAAGCCCACTGGAGCTCAGACTTTGCTGGAATGTTTTTTGGGAGTCATGTTGTAGTTGTAGAGTCCCTCAGTAGAGACCAGCAAATGTTGAACTTTGAAAGACTTCTCAAAGTTGGCAAATTTGAATACTTTGTAATTTGCTTTTTAAGAATTGCCTAAAAGGGCTGCCGCCAAGATAGAGATAGAAGAAAGGGACACACATCTCATGGCTTCAGGTGGATTACAGCTAATGCGTCATAGCCGCTATACAAGTGTAGAATGTGGATGGGAGGCAGCCGCAAAAGTGACCTCAGATTATAGTGTCCTAGAGAGAGAAACATAATACCATGCTTCACAGAAAATAAGACACGGTCTTCCATTATTTTTTGTTTCGAAAAATGCTCTAGGATTATTTTCAGGTAATCACAATTTTAATGATAAACTTACCTGGAGCAGCCAGTGCCAGGCAGCAGCTGCCAAGGCAAACAGGATCATGGGGTGCATTAAAAGAGGTCTGGATACACATGATGAGAGCATTATACTGCCTCTGTACAAATCCCTAGTTAGACCGCACATGGAGTACTGTGTCCAGTTTTGGGCACCGGTGCTCAGGAAGGATATAATGGAACTAGAGAGAGTACAAAGGAGGGCAACAAAATTAATAAAGGGGATGGGAGAACTACAATACCCAGATAGATTAGCGAAATTAGGATTATTTAGTCTAGAAAAAAGACGACTGAGGGGCGATCTAATAACCATGTATAAGTATATAAGGGGACAATACAAATATCTCGCTGAGGATCTGTTTATACCAAGGAAGGTGACGGGCACAAGGGGGCATTCTTTGCGTCTGGAGGAGAGAAGGTTTTTCCACCAACATAGAAGAGGATTCTTTACTGTTAGGGCAGTGAGAATCTGGAATTGCTTGCCTGAGGAGGTGGTGATGGCGAACTCAGTCGAGGGGTTCAAGAGAGGCCTGGATGTCTTCCTGGAGCAGAACAATATTGTATCATACAATTAGGTTCTGTAGAAGGACGTAGATCTGGGGATTTATTATGATGGAATATAGGCTGAACTGGATGGACAAATGTCTTTTTTCGGCCTTACTAACTATATAACTATATTACTATTACTAATTTTCGGAGTAACACGCTAGGTTGCTGAACAAAGAGTTCCAGAAAGTGACTAAAATTACAATGCTTTATTAATAACTAAAAAAACAAAATACACGTTTAAAACAATGTGGTAAAGTACAAGAGCGCCCTAACTAGGGGGGACACTCTGCAGCAGCAGCCTCTCTCTCGGCCTGATGCTCTGCAGCAGCAGCCTCTGTCCGCCTGACGCTATGCAGCAACAGCCTCTCTCTGCCTGACGTTCTGCAGCAGCAGCCTCTCTTGGCCTGATGCTCTGCAGCAGCAGCCTCTGTCCGCCTGACGCTATGCAGCAGCCTCTCTCTGCCTGACGTTCTGCAGCAGCAGCCTCTCTCTCTCTGCCTGACGTTCTGAAGCAGCAGCCTCTCTCTCTGCCTGACACTCTGCAGCAGCAGCCTCTCTCTCTGCCTGACACTCTGCTGCAGCCTCTCTCTGCCTGACGTTCTGCAGCAGCAGCCTCTCTGCCTGACGTTCTGAAGCAGCAGCCTCTCTCTCTGCCTGACGTTCTGAAGCAGCATCCTCTCTCTGCCTGACGTACTGAAGCAGCAGCCTCTCTCTGCCTGACGTTCTGAAGCAGCAGCCTCTCTCTCTGCCTGACACTCTGCAGCAGCAGCCTCTCTCTCTGCCTGACACTCTGCAGCAGCCCCTCTCTGCCTGACGTTCTGCAGCAGCAGCCTCTCTGCCTGACGTTCTGAAGCAGCAGCCTCTCTCTCTGCCTGACGTTCTGAAGCAGCAGCCTTTCTGCCTGACGTTCTGAAGCAGCAGCATCTCTCTCTGCCTGACACTCTGCAGCAGAAGCCTCTCTCTCTGCCTGACGTTCTGCAGCAGCATCCTCTCTCTGCCTGACGTACTGAAGCAGCAGCCTCTCTCTGCCTGATGTTCTGAAGCAGCAGCCTTTCTGCCTGACGTTCTGAAGCAGCAGCCTCTCTCTCTGCCTGATACTCTGCAGCAGCAGCCTCTCTCTCTGCCTGATACTCTGCAGCAGCAGCCTCTCTCTCTGCCTGACACTCTGCAGCAGCATCCTCTCTCTGCCTAACGTACTGAAGCAGCAGCCTCTCTCTCTGCCTGATGTTCTGAAGCAGCAGCCTCTCTCTCTGCCTGACACTCTGCAGCAGCAGCCTCTCTTTCTGCCTGACACTCTGCAGCAGCAGCCTCTCTCTCTGCCTGACAAACTGCAGCAGCAGCCTCTCTCTCTGCCTGACACTCTGCAGCAGCAGCCTCTCTCTCTGCCTGACACTCTACAGCAGCAGCCTCTCTCTCTGCCTGACACTCTGCAGCAGCAGCCTCTCTGCCTGACGTTCTGCATCAGCAGCCTCGCTCTGCCTAAAGTCCTGAAGCAGCAGCCTCTCTGCCTGACGCTCTGCAGAAACAGCATCTGTCCGCCTGATGCTCTGCAGCAGCAGCCTCTCTCTCTGCCTGACGTACTGAAGCAGCAGCCTCTCTCTCTGCCTGACGTTCTGCAGCAGCATCCTCTCTCGGCCTGACGCTCTGCAGCAGCCTCTCCGCCTGATGCTCTGCAGCAGCTGCCTCTCTCCGCCTGATGCTCTGCAGCAGCTGCCTCTCTCTCCGCCTGATGCTCTGCAGCAGCTGCCTCTCTCTCCGCCTGATGCTCTGCAGAAGCCTCTCTGCCTGATGCTCTGCAGCAGCAGCCTCTCTCTCTGCCTGATGCTCTGCAGCAGCCTCTCTCCGCCTGATGGTACGGTAGAATTACCTGCAGGCGCACACTGACATCATATTCTCCCAGCTGTTGTGAGGCCTTTTGCTCAAAACAGTCCCTACTCACCCCCAGAACTCGCATTGTTAGCGCCCCCAGAAGTTGTTTCTGCGACAAGGTCCATTGTTGGTTCTTCCGAGTTGAGCTTTCTCTTTGTTCAGGGGCCATGGTGCTCTGCTCCGAGTCCTGCTCCATCAAGGCCCCAATCAGCAGATCCTTGGCTTTGTCTGCTGTTTCTAGTCCTCTCTCTCACAGAGGTTAATCAGAGACTCCGGTCTCTGCTTCTTTTATACGGCTGCCATATCGGTAATCAGCCTTTCCCCAAATAAAGGGGAGAAGGACTTGGGGATCCTAGTTAATGATAAACTTACCTGGAGCAGCCAGTGCCAGGCAGCAGCTGCCAAGGCAAACAGGATCATGGGGTGCATTAAAAGAGGTCTGGATACACATGATGAGAGCATTATACTGCCTCTGTACAAATCCCTAGTTAGACCGCACATGGAGTACTGTGTCCAGTTTTGGGCACCGGTGCTCAGGAAGGATATAATGGAACTAGAGAGAGTACAAAGGAGGGCAACAAAATTAATAAAGGGGATGGGAGAACTACAATACTCAGATAGATTAGCGAAATTAGGATTATTTAGTCTAGAAAAAAGACGACTGAGGGGCGATCTAATAACCATGTATAAGTATATAAGGGGACAATACAAATATCTCGCTGAGGATCTGTTTATACCAAGGAAGGTGACGGGCACAAGGGGGCATTCTTTGCGTCTGGAGGAGAGAAGGTTTTTCCACCAACATAGAAGAGGATTCTTTACTGTTAGGGCGGTGAGAATCTGGAATTGCTTGCCTGAGGAGGTGGTGATGACGAACTCAGTTGAGGGGTTCAAGAGAGGCCTGGATGTCTTCCTGGAGCAGAACAATATTGTATCATACAATTATTAGGTTCTGTAGAAGGACGTAGATCTGGGGATTTATTATGATGGAATATAGGCTGAACTGGATGGACAAATGTCTTTTTTCGGCCTTACTATGTTACTATGTAAAAGAAAAACGGGAAGGAGAAACTGCAGATACGTCTGTGTAAGCACGGAGATGGACCATGTAGAACCGATGCACTCCTCACAGGATACCAGCTCGTTAGTACAGGGAATAATTGCTTAAACCAAGTACTAATGATCTAATAGAAGTAAAAAAAATCTCTCTCCCACCACTGCCACCAAGTTGTCACGTACACACTTCTCAGCACCTGACGTGGAGTGCGCCTGCAAGGGTTAATTTATCTCCTCTCCCTCAATCCAGCTCGCAACCTCTGTTTTAGGCTATAAAGTGACCATAAATCACACCCCGATACAGTCTGCGCACCCCGATTACTTAACATGCTGCCACCACTCACCAACACACGGGGTGATGAGTCCTCAAAATATGTTACTGCCAGATAAAAAGGTCACACACTCTCTGAAAGTCTGTTGGATTCTTTTAGAGCATACAAAGTCAAACTTATTAAAGATTTAAAGCATTTATATAAAAATATAGAGTTCTACAATATAGAAAAAGGTAAACATAAAACACAAAAATATGTAAATCAGTTATAAAGTAAAAAGGTAGAAATAACAAATATCTAAACGTTTCCATGTGTAGTTCTGGTCTCTTTCCTTGAAGGAAGGAGTAGTGGGATTTTGAGCACATCAGCATATGCAGTCCTCACACGTGAGCACCTCTCTCTGTGTCACTCAGCGTTTTATAGTCCTGACCATAGATTCATATTTCCAGGATGACCCGGGTTAAAGATGCTGTTTGTGAGTGGATGACGGGCTAAGCGGTGGCATTTCAAATATCCTGTTCCTCCCCACACAGACAACAGGAAATATTATTTCCTATCTGCAAACCATTTGCTAATCCCCTTGAAGCTCAGGATCCAGTACCTAAGGTGCCATGATTGACACCTGCAGCAAAAGCCCCTTTGTGCTTACAATACTGGTATATCCAGTTTCACCATTTTGTTAACTAAATGTAACTCTACTGCGGTCATGCTTTCTCTTAATGATTATATATTTCCTTCACACTAGACAATTCACTATATACACAATGGTTATACATATACATGTCCTTATTTGTGACAGAAAAGCAGTTTTTTTCCAATGAAGCTAACATTAAATGATTCAGAAATACACTCTATACATTGTTAATGTGGTAAATGACTATTCTAGCTGTCGACGTCTGGTTTGTAATGCAATATCTTCATAGGTGTATAGAGGCCCATTTCCAACAACCATCACTCCAGTGTTCTTATGGTACTTGGTGTTTGCTAACTGTGTAAGAAGGCTAATGGATGGTTAGAATACCCTTGAAAACCCTTGTGCAAGTATGTTAGAACAACTGAAAACAGTTTGGCTGATTAGAGAACCTATAAACCTGATCTTCCTTTGAGCTAGTTGAGAATCTGGAGCATTACATTTGTTGGTTCCATTAAACTCTCAAAATGGCCAGAAAAAAAGAACTTTCATGTGAAACGCAACAATCTATTCTTGTTCTTAGAAATGAAGGCTATTCCATGCGAGAATTTCCCAAGAAACAGAAGATTTCCTACAACGGTGTGTACTACTCCCTTCAGAGGAGAGCACAAACAGGCTCTAACCAGAGTAGAAAGACAAGTGGGAGGCTCCGCTGCACAACTGAGCAACACAAGTACATTAGAGTCTGTAGTGAGAAATCGACGCCTCACAGGTCCTCAACTGGCAGCTTCATTAAATAGTACACGCAAAACATCAGTGTCAACATCTACAGTGAAGAAGCGACTCCGGGATGCCGGCCTTTAGGGCAGAGTGGCAAAGAAAAAACCATATCTGAGACTGGCTAATAAAAGGAAAAGATTAATATGGGCAAAAGAACACAGACATTGGACAGAGGAAGATTGGAAAAAAAAGTGTTATGGACAGAAAAATCCAAGTTTGAGGTGTTTGGATCACACAGAAGAACATTTGTGAGACGCAGAACAACTGAAAAGATGCTGGAAGAGTGTGACGCAATCTGTCAAGCATGGTGGAGGTAATGTGATGGTCTGGGGTTGCTTTGGTGCTGGTAAAGTGGGAGATTTGTACAAGGTAAAAGGGATTTTAAATAAGGAAGGCTATCACTCCATTTTGTAACGCCATGCCATACCCTGTGGACAGCGCTTGATTGGAGCCAATTTCATCCTACAACAGGACAATGACCCAAAGCCACCTCCAAATTATGCAAGAACTATTTAGGGAAGAAGCCGGCAGCTGGTATTCTATCTGTAATGGAGCGGCCAGCGCAGTCACCGGATCTCAGCACCATTGAACTGTTGTGGGAGCAGCGTATGGTGCAGAAAGTGTCCATCAACCAAACCAACTTGTGGAGGGGCTTCTGGAAGCACGGGGGGAAATTTCTCCAGATTACCTCAGCAAATTAACTGCTAGAATGCCAAAGGTCTGCAATGCTGGAATTGCTGCAAAGGAGCATTATGTGACGAAAGCAAAGTTTGAAGGAGAAAATTATTATTTCAAAAATCTTTTTTTTGAACCTTGTCAATGTCTCGACTACATTTTGAATTCATTTGGCAACTCATTTGATTAATAAAAGTATGACATTTCATGGAAAACACAAAAGTGTCTGGGTGACCCTAAACTTTGGAACTGTAGTGTACAATGGTAAGATAGGCAAATACATGTGAAGTACAAAAGATATAAGATGTATCCTGTCAATTACTAGATCACAACTTCCCAAAGGAAGGTCATAGGGTCGCGTTATGGCACCATCGGATCCAGCCAGGCCTCAGTTTCTCTTGGTGACAAAACACAGAAGGGGTTGGACCCGATCCAGAGATCTCGAAAATGTATTTATTTATTTTACTCATTTATATAGCGCCATTAATTCCACAGTGCTTTACAGACATTATTGGCACTGCCCCCGATGGGGCTCACAATTTAAATTCCCTACATCGAAATTCATTATGTCTTTGGAATGCGGGAGGAAACCGGAGTGCCAGAAGGAAACCCACGTAAACACATGGAGAACATATAAACTCCTTGGAGATGTTGTCCTTGGTGGGATTTGAACCTAATACCCCAGCACTGCAAGGCTGCTGTGCTAACCACTGAGCCACCATGTTGGTGTGTAGCTAAGGACCCCTTTCCACTTGCGAGGAAAACGGACGAGTGCAAACCGGTAAAAAATCGGATTGCACTCGGACCAATGTTAATCAATAGGTGACACTCCATTTGCGATTTTTTTCTCAGCCGAAATCGGACTGAGAAAAATCTGTGTCGGCTGAGAAAAAAATCGCAGCATGCTGCGTATTGCTGCGATTCTCGGACGAGACTCGCCAATGCAAGTCAATGGGTGCGAGAAAAAAAACGCACAGCACTCGCACCATGCGAGTGCTGTCCGATTTTTACGTACCCGTGTCCTTAGAAAAGCCGGCAATTCAGCGTAGAGTACAGTAAAATCACACTGACAGGTTAGATTAGAGTAGATATATACACATAGAATAGGTATATATACATATATATATGTCAGGGAGACACCTATATATATATATTTAATGCAGCGTGAGATAGCTTTAAAGCTGGTAATTCAATTACCGGCTTTTGCTTTCTCCTTCACAAACCCGACATGATATGAGACCTGGTTACATACAGTAAACCATCTCATATCACCATTTTTTTTTGCATATTCCACACTACTACTATTCTGGCACTTGGCCACTCTCTTCCCATTCCCGTGTAGCGGTGGGATATGGGGTAATGAAGGGTTAAGGTCACCTTGCTATTGTAAGGTGACATTAAGCCAAATTAATAATGGAGAGGCGTCAATTATGACACCTATCCATTATTAATCCAATACTAGTAAAGGGTTAAAAAAAAAAAAAAACACACACATTATTAAAAATTAATTTATTGAAAAAATCACAAAGGCTGTTGTATTACTTTATTCTACTCTCAATCCACTCACTGAAGACCCTCGATCTGTAAATTAAAAAAAAATAATAAACCAACAATATACATACCTTCCGAGGATCTGGCACGTCCAACGATGTAGATCCATCTGAAGGGGTTAAAATATTTTGCAGACACGAGCTCCGCTAATGCAGGCTGCTCATTTCTGCAAAACCCCGGCGAATGAAGCTAAATATAGGTCAATGACCTATATTTAGCTTCATTTGCGGTGAGGCGCCCTCTGCTGGCTGTTCCTAGATCGTGGGAACTTTCCTAGAAAGCTCCCAGGCTCGAGTTCATAAGAGGGCACCCTCTGCTGGTTGTCCTCATATGAACTCGAGCCAGGGAGCTTTCTAGGACAGTTCCCACGATCTAGGAACAGCCAGCAGAGGGTGCCTCACCGCAAATGAAGCTAAATATAGGTCATTGACCTACTTTACCTTCATTCTCCGGGGTTTTGCAGACATGAGCATCCTGCATTAGCGGAGCTCGTGTCTGCAAAATATTTTAACCCCTTCAGATGGATTTACATCGTTGGACGTGCCAGATCCTCGGAAGGTATGGATATTGTTGGTTTATTATTTTTTTTTTGTTACAGATCGAGGGACTTCAGTGAGTGGATTGAGAGTAGAATAAAGTAATACAACAGCCTTTGTGATTTTTTCAATAAATTAATTTTTAATAATGTGTGTGGTTTTTTTTTTAACCCTTTACTAGTATTGGATTAATAATGGATAGGTGTCATAATTGACTTCTCTCCATTATTAATTTGGCTTAATGTGACCTTACAATAGCAAGGCGACATTAACCCTTCATTACCCCATATCCCACCACTACACGGGAATGGGAAGAGAGTGGCCAAGTGCCAGAATAGGCGCATCTTCCAGATGTGCCTGTTCTGGGGTGGCTGGGGGCAGATGTTTTTAGCCAGGGGGGGCCAATAACCATGGACCCTCTCCAGGCTATTAATATCTGCCCCCAGTCACTGGTTTTACTACTCTGGCGGAGAAAATTGTGCGGGAGCCCACGCCAATTCTTTCCGTCATTTAACCCCTTATTTTACTAGCTAGAATGGCTAAATTTTGCATATATACACTACTAACATTAGTACTGTGGAATATGCAAAAAAATGGGGATATGAGATGGTTTACTGTATGTAAACCAGGTCTCATATCATGTCGGGTTTGTGAAGGAGATAGGAAAAGCCGGTAATTGAATTACCAGCTTTAAAGCTATCTCGCGCTGAAAGAAATATTAATATATATATATATATATATATATATATATATAAGTGTCTCCCTGACATATATATATGTATATATACCTATTCTATGTGTATATATCTACTCTAATCTAACCTGTCAGTGTGATTTTACTGTACTCTGCGCTGAATTGCCAGCTTTTCTAAGGAGACCCGTGTGTAAAAATCGGACAGCAATACGGATGTCATACGGATGTTGCGATAAAAAAAAATCGTATCACACTCGCATGGCACTCGCAGACGTTACATCAGTTTTTTCGGTCCGTAAATCGGACCGTTTTTTTCTCACACAAGTGGAAAGGGGCCCTTAGATGTACTATGACTCCATATTCTCCTTATGAAATTCCCCTATGACTGGACAAAGCAGTTACACAGCGTGGGCGCCACAGTAGGTCATCTTGTATGAGCTTGGATAATAGCTGGTGTGGCTGGGCCACCGGCTGTGCCATGTGTTCTGTTACAGCTACACATACTGAAGGAGGATTGTAAGCAGCCATTAAATTCTGCCATGTTCTTCACAGCTCTGGTAACTGACGTGATAGTGATGACTATGTGAGGGTATCTTGGGTACGGGGATATTTTTCGGATCATAAGGCATTATTCTAGGAAGCTAGCAACCCTCAGACTTTTCACAGAATTTTACACTTCCGTGGTGTAAACAAAAAAAAAAAAACAAAACATTTTCTCAAGAACACACAGTTTCAGCTGAAAATGTTTGATTTTGAAAAGGCAAACAGAATAAAAATCCCACAAACCTTTTACAGTTATAATCTGCTGCTTGGATATATGGCCGAAATGACTTTAAATGTATTATTACATACCTGTGGTCTCATCTCCTGGACTCTCCTCCTTCACGTCACTCATAAACGGCTGATCGTCCATCATCTCCATTTCTTCATCCTCCACTTTAATGATGGTCAGATCTCCGCCCTGATGTCACATATATAACAGCTCAGTACAATACAGCAGACACATCACCAGAAGACCCCAAATCTCTGAGTGCGGCCCCATATAGATGTGGTGGAGGCCGAGCTTCATCTACCTGGTGAATCTCCGGACAGTCCTGGGAATACGGAGGAGACGGACATCTCTCCGGGGGATTTCTTACACTGAGAACATCTGTAGAAAGCAGACAAAAGATTGTAACATGGGATGATGGGAGAAGTATCTAGGTGACCCTATAACAGAAATGAACGTCCCCCTCCTTACACTGCTGCTCGGCCATGAAATCCGTCTCCTCTTCTTCATCTATAACCTCAACCTTAATATTAATCAGATCTTCACCCTAAAATAAAATGTGAAATGAGCCACGAATCAGTGATTGTTGTATGTGATGTAAGAGAAAGGATCAAATTTGAGTGTGTGGTATTCAGCTTGTGGTGTAACCAGAGTCATAGTGATCAAGTAACGCGAACGGGCATGGAACCTTCAAATTTCACATTTCTATTCACGCCACGAAAGTTCCTATTGGCTCATCGTTCAGAGGGAACTTTTCCATCGTTGGTGACACTAGACGAGAAGTCCTGGGTACACCATACAAGGCTGAGCTGTAGTGATTTTCTGAACACTCATAAAACATATTTATGTGGAGTCGAAAGGCAGAGAAGAAAGTGCATTTCACCCACAGGGAGGGAGACAATAGCATAACCTACCTGATGATTCTCTGGGACATTGTCCTCCGGGCTGTCCTGGGTATACAGAGGAGCCGCACATCTCTCCGGGTGAATTCTCCGCCTGTATCCATCTGTGGGAGACACACAGTGACTGAATACAGGACCCCTGTATGTCTACACACCAGACACAGTGGTTACATGGCCCCCGTACATCTATATACCAGATGTGCCCGAGTACATGACGACCTTCACATATCCATCCCCATAGGTGTCCGGTTGTTAGTCACGGCCACCCTGTTCTTGTGTATTTTGTATCACTGTCATGTTGTAGAAGTGATGGCGGCATCTTCTCTCATTGTAGAGCAGAACGTGTTTATGCGACGTGTGGCAATGCATCGCTAATACAAGCCTATGGAGAAAAAACGCATCCTGCAGACAACTTTGCAGGATGCGTTTTTTCTGCAAAACGATGCATTGCGACGTGCGTCGTACGACGCTAGTGTGAAAGTAGCCTTAGTCGAAAGTCATTTGCAGAGCGCAGCGGTCGGCTAGGCCGATAGACAGAAATGAGGGAGGAGATGTAAGGGGGTCCCGCACTGTGGAGAGCTTTGTGGGGGAGAACAAGTACATTGAATTGTATCCTGTAATGAATGTGCAGCCAGTGTAACGACTGGTGAAGAGCTGAACGCGTCCGAGTAACGATTAGCCAGATGGACGACCCTGGCTGCTGCATTAAGGATAGACTGGAAAGGGGAAAGTCGAGTGAGGGGGAGGCCAATTAATAGAGCGTTGCAGTAGTCCAGGTGGGAGTGGATCAGGGCGACAGTGAGACTGTTAGCTGCTTTTTTCTTGCCATAATACAAATTCTAACAGTCTATTCAGTAGGACTATCAGCTGTGTATCCACCAGACTTCTGCACAACACAACTGATGGTCCCAACCCCATTTATAAGGCAACAAATCCCACTTATTAAACCTGACAGGGCACACCTGTGAAGTGAAAACCATTCCCGGTGACTACCTCTTGAAGCTCATCAAGAGAATGCCAAGAGTGTGTAAAGCAGTCATCAAAGCAAAAGGTGGCTACTTTGAAGAACATAGAATATAAGACATATTTTCAGTTGTTTCGTTTCACACTTTTTTGTTAAGTATATAATTCCACATGTGTTAATTCATAGTTTTGATGCCTTCAGTGTGAATGTACAATTTTCATAGTCCTGAAAATACAGAAAAATCTTTAAATGAGAAGGTGTGTCCAAACTTTTGGCCAACACGGAGGCTTCCTTGAGAATAGAATCAACCTCAGCTATAATTCCACAAGTGGAATGTCCACTCACTCACACACATTACGCTGTCTGGTAGCCCCTCCGATACGTATATCTGCTCATCACCACGGCTGCTTCTTCCTTATCTGCCTTCCTCAATTATAGCATGTGTCCTCTGAAACGAGACACCACTTAACCGTCTTCCTTGGACATATTCACACCTACCTTCTTCTTACACACGTCCCATTTTTAAGAGACCTCCTTCAACACTTGCTGTTTAATTCGAATAATGTGCTATCAATATCCACATCAAATTGACTTTACTGGAATCTCACCAAAGTCTCCTCATATCGTCCTACTTACATAATAAAAAATCTACTCACACACGGAAATCTTGACAAAACTTCCGAGAGTCCAAGACAAAATTAAATTTGTTATCCCTACTAGTTGGGACAAACGTATCTATCACATGTTGCTGACATATTGATAAGGTTTTGGAGGAAGCATTAGAGGAGCTCTCCTAGTTTGTCGTCTTTATTTCTTTCTTGTCACGATGAGCCGGGACCCTCGGTTGTGGGGTCAGTTCCCTCCTGAGGGCTTATTTCTCCTAAGACGGATCTTGATTTTTCATGTGCACTTTTACACGAACATTATCTGATTCCGCCTTCGTCCACTCATCTGTATACACAGAGCTTCATTCAGTCTCTCAGCTTCCAATTCCTCCTAATTCTCCACCTCTCCTCAAACCAAGCACGTACACAACGTCGGTGATCACATATACCTAAAGTGCATTCGATTTCGCCTGAAGTAGCAATGAACATAGTTTTCCAATGTTAGACTTTATCTCGTACTTTGCTTGATTTTACTTCTCTTTAATCAGCGTTGTCTTACAGTCACAATCCACTTTTTCAATATCTTCTTCAGTATTACAAATCGAAAATTGCGATCCAACATATGTGGCCATTGGTGACCCAACTCCCACCTAGTCTCGTTGCTTGTGGAGTGATTGCTGCCGTACCACTTAATGATGGCATATGCTCAGATTTACTGAAAGATCACCAGCAGCCATTATTTCTCGCAGAAAGGGGAGAATGTCGGTCATCAGTGAAGACACATGGAGCAGCAATTATGGACCGGGATGGTACAGGTCATTTAAGACTCACTAAGTCAATGTTTGGAGCAGCAGTGATGAACTAACGAAATCAGGACAAGTTGTGATGCCTCCATAGTTGGCATTAGGTCGGCGCCAACACCAGGCAATGCTTAAACACTTCCTACTACCTCTTCTTCACACTCCCATCCCCAAGAGCTGACCAGGGCAGAAGATGGCATCCACTCCAGGCAATCATACTTCTAATTCTTGTAAGCTCGAACACTCACAGGATACCTTACAGCCTTTGGGTGACAAGATCCATACAGTGAAGATGTGCTCCTCTGGGAAAAGGATGGTCTTCCCCTCAACCCCACATGGGCATTGTAGAAAGTGAGAATTGTCCAAACATGTAACACAGGATCCCTGCATGGTGCACATCCTACACATGACCATATGACTAATCTATTGAGCACCATTGCTTCTTCACGGGCCATACTGTCTACGTGCAATGGGAAATATATTTTAAAATTTTTCCAACAAAAATGTTATTGGTGCCAAAAAAAATCTTCAACTTTGCGATCATGGCTGAAGTAAGCCAAGGCTTCTCCACTCATCTCACCCACCAAAACCGAACCTCAGGTTTCCTTTCCTTATCTCTAGTAAACCTTACTGAGGCTAAAAAAATACAAAGTTGTCAGGAGCCAGCCAGAATAAAATATGATGCTTCTGATTTGTGGTCCTCACCCCCTCCAAATACTTCAAGCTTTTTACTGAGCAGCTCTCCATGAAATCTTTTATGCTGTCGTCCGAGACCGATAATGAGCCATTGTTTCATCATTTGTCTCATCAGTTTTGATGTTTGGCAAGAAAAAAAAAATAAAGTTCTTCCTCCCACCCAACAGAGATATATATTTTGGTGAAAGGCAATGGCTAAAATACTTCTAAGCCGCTGCTTTTGTATGGGCCAGCTTCATCACTATATAAACAAAGGTCAAACCACTGACCGCTCCTCAAAAAGAACATTTCTGGACCTTTCTCAAATAAAAAAAGCTTAAAAAGAACAAATAAGCGTTTACCATTCTTCTATATGTTATTTCACGGCAAACAGCTCGCTGGAGGTCGGTGCCCTCAACCCACAAAAATGACCAAAAGTGTGAAGCTCAGGAGAGACGTGACCTTCAACTCCGACAACAGACGGAAGGACGACGGCAAGAAAACAACGAGGGCTTAACACAGTCACCAAAACAACCGAAGTCCTGACACAAATCATTATAACCAGCGCCTCCTCTTACCTGATGATAAAGGAGACCGGTGCTCCGCCATCATTACCTCCTGGTGCCGATCCCTGCGTCCTCCCAAAGACTCCGACACCTGCAGGAAGAAACAAATAGTGACATCCGCCACCTGACAACCAATGATAGCGCCACCACCCACAATCCTCCGGTGTATACTGTATAATCTCCCAGCAGTCTCCTCTCATCACCCAGAATCCTCCAGTGTATACTGTATAATCTCCCAGCAGTCTCCTCTCATCACCCAGAATCCTCCAGTGTATACTGTATAATCTCCCAGCAGTCTCCTCTCATCACGCAGAATGCTCCAGTGTATACTGTATAATCTCCCAGCAGTCTCCTCCCATCACCCAGAATCCTCCAGTGTATACTGTATAATCTCCCAGCAGTCTCCTCCCATCACCCAGAATCCTCCAGTGTACTGTATAATCTCCCAGCAGTCTCCTCCCATCACCCAGAATCCTCCAGTGTATACTGTATAATCTCCCAGCAGTCTCCTCCCATCACCCAGAATCCTCCAGTGTATACTGTATAATGTCCCAGCAGTCTCCTCTCATCACCCAGAATCCTCCAGTGTATACTGTATAATCTCCCAGCAGTCTCATCACCCAGAATCCTCCAGTGTACACTGTATAATCTCCCAGCAGTCTCCTCTCATCACCCACAATCCTCCAGTGTATACTGTATAATCTCCCAGCAGTCTCCTCCCATCACCCAGAATCCTCCAGTGTACACTGTATAATCTCCAAGCAGTCTCCTCTCATCACCCAGAATCCTCCACTGTATACTTTATAATCTCCCAGCAGTCTCATCACCCAGAATCCTCCAGTGTACACTGTATAATCTCCCAGCAGCCTCCTCACATCACCCAGAATCCTCCAGTGTATACTGTATAATCTCCCAGCAGTTTCCTCTCATCACCAAGAATCCTCCAGTGTATACTGTATAATCTCCCAGCTGTCTCCTCCCATCACCCAGAATCCTCCAGTGTACACTGTATAATCTCCCAGCAGTCTCCTCTCATCACCGAGAATCCTCCAGTGTTTACTGTATAATCTCCCAGCAGTCTCCTCTCATCACCCAGAATCCTCCAGTGTTTACTGTATAATCTCCCAGCAGTCTCCTCTCATCACCCAGAATCCTCCAGTGTATACTGTATAATCTCCCAGCTGTCTCCTCCCATCACCCAGAATCCTCCAGTGTACACTGTATAATCTCCCAGCAGTCTCCTCTCATCACCGAGAATCCTCCAGTGTTTACTGTATAATCTCCCAGCAGTCTCCTCTCATCACCCAGAATCCTCCAGTGTTTACTGTATAATCTCCCAGCAGTCTCCTCTCATCACCCAGAATCCTCCAGTGTATACTGTATAATCTCCCAGCAGTCTCCTCACATCACCCAGAGTCCTCCAGTGTATACTGTATAATCTCCCAGCAGTCTCCTCCCATCACCCAGAATCCTCCAGTGTATACTGTATAATCTCCCAGCAGTCGTCTCCTCCCATCACCCAGAATCCTCCAGTGTACACTGTATAATCTCCCAGCAGTCTCCTCTCATCACCCACAATCCTCCAGTGTATACTGTATAATCTCCCAGCAGTCTCCTCTCATCACCCAGAATCCTACAGTGTACACTGTATAATCTCCCAGCAGTCTCCTCCCATCACCCAGAATCCTCCAGTGTATACTGTATAATCTCCCAGCAGTCTCCTCCCATCACCCAGAATCCTCCAGTGTACATAGTAACATAGTAACATAGTAACATAGTTAGTAAGGCCGAAAAAAGACATTTGTCCATCCAGTTCAGCCTATATTCCATCATAATAAATACCCAGATCTACGTCCTTCTACAGAACCTAATAATTGTATGATACAATATTGTTCTGCTCCAGGAAGACATCCAGGCCTCTCTTGAACCCCTCGACTGAGTTCGCCATCACCACCTCCTCAGGCAAGCAATTCCAGATTCTCACTGCCCTAACAGTAAAGAATCCTCTTCTATGTTGGTGGAAAAACCTTCTCTCCTCCAGACGCAAAGAATGCCCCCTTGTGCCCGTCACCTTCCTTGGTATAAACAGATCCTCAGCGAGATATTTGTATTGTCCCCTTATATACTTATACATGGTTATTAGATCGCCCCTCAGTCGTCTTTTTTCTAGACTAAATAATCCTAATTTCGCTAATCTATCTGGGTATTGTAGTTCTCCCATCCCCTTTATTAATTTTGTTGCCCTCCTTTGTACTCTCTCTAGTTCCATTATATCCTTCCTGAGCACCGGTGCCCAAAACTGGACACAGTACTCCATGTGCGGTCTAACTAGGGATTTGTACAGAGGCAGTATAATGCTCTCATCATGTGTATCCAGACCTCTTTTAATGCACCCCATGATCCTGTTTGCCTTGGCAGCTGCTGCCTGGCACTGGCTGCCCCAGGTAAGTTTATCATTAACTAGGATCCCCAAGTCCTTCTCCCTGTCAGATTTACCCAGTGGTTTCCCGTTCAGTGTGTAATGGTGATATTGATTCCCTCTTCCCATGTGTATAACCTTACATTTATCATTGTTAAACCTCATCTGCCACCTTTCAGCCCAAGTTTCCAACTTATCCAGATCCATCTGTAGCAGAATACTATCTTCTCTTGTATTAACTGCTTTACATAGTTTTGTATCATCTGCAAATATCGATATTTTACTGTGTAAACCTTCTACCAGATCATTAATGAATATGTTGAAGAGAACAGGTCCCAATACTGACCCCTGCGGTACCCCACTGGTCACAGCGACCCAGTTAGAGACTATACCATTTATAACCACCCTCTGCTTTCTATCACTAAGCCAGTTACTAACCCATTTACACACATTTTCCCCCAGACCAAGCATTCTCATTTTGTGTACCAACCTCTTGTGCGGCACGGTATCAAACGCTTTGGAAAAATCGAGATATACCACGTCCAATGACTCACCGTGGTCCAGTCTATAGCTTACCTCTTCATAAAAACTGATTAGATTGGTTTGACAGGAGCGATTTCTCATAAACCCATGCTGATATGGAGTTAAACAGTTATTCTCATTGAGATAATCCAGAATAACATCCCTCAGAAACCCTTCAAATATTTTACCAACAATAGAGGTTAGACTTACTGGCCTATAATTTCCAGGTTCACTTTTAGAGCCCTTTTTGAATATTGGCACCACATTTGCTATGCGCCAGTCCTGCGGAACAGACCCTGTCGCTATAGAGTCCCTAAAAATAAGAAATAATGGTTTATCTATTACATTACTTAGTTCTCTTAGTACTCGTGGGTGTATGCCATCCGGACCCGGAGATTTATCTATTTTAATCTTATTTAGCCGGTTTCGCACCTCTTCTTGGGTTAGATTGGTGACCCTTAATATAGGGTTTTCATTGTTTCTTGGGATTTCACCTAGCATTTCATTTTCCACCGTGAATACCGTGGAGAAGAAGGTGTTTAATATGTTAGCTTTTTCCTCGTCATCTACAACCATTCTTTCCTCACGATTTTTTAAGGAGCCTACATTTTCAGTTTTTATTCTTTTACTATTGATATAGTTGAAGAACAGTTTGGGATTAGTTTTACTCTCCTTAGCAATGTGCTTCTCTGTTTCCTTTTTGGCAGCTTTAATTAGTTTTTTAGATAAAGTATTTTTCTCCCTATAGTTTTTTAGACTATATTAGTACACTGTATAATCTCCCAGCAGTCTCCTCCCATCACCCAGAATCCTCCAGTGTATACTGTATAATCTCCCAGCAGTCTCCTCCCATCACCCAGAATCCTCCAGTGTATACTGTATAATCTCCCAGCAGTCTCCTCCCATCACCCAGAATCCTCCAGTGTATACTGTATAATCTCCCAGCAGTCTCCTCTCATTACCCAGAATCCTCCAGTGTATACTGTATAATCTCCCAGCAGTCTCCTCCCATCACCCAGAATCCTCCAGTGTATACTGTATAATCTCCCAGCAGTCTCCTCTCATTACCCAGAATCCTCCAGTGTATACTGTATAATCTCCCAGCAGTCTCCTTATCACTCAGAATCCTCCAGTGTATACTGTATAATCTCCCAGCAGTCTCCTCTCATTACCCAGAATCCTCCAATGTATACTGTATAATCTCCCAGCAGTCTCCTCATCACCCAGAATCCTCCAGTGTATACTGTATAATATCCCAGCAGTCTCCTCCCATCACCCAGAATCCTCCAGTGTATACTGTATAATCTCCCAGCAGTCTCCTCTCATCACCTAGAATCCTCCAGTGTACACTGTATAATCTCCCAGCAGTCTCCTCTCATCACCCAGAATCCTCCAGTGTATACTGTATAATCTCCCAGCAGTCTCCTCTCATCACCCAGAATCCTCCAGTGTACACTGTATAATCTCCCAGCAGTCTCCTCTCATCACCCAGAATCCTCCAGTGTACACTGTATAATCTCCCAGCAGTCTCCTCTCATCACCCAGAATCCTCCAGTGTACACTGTATAATCTCCCAGCAGTCTCCTCTCATCACCCAGAGTCCTCCAGTGTATACTGTATAATCTCCCAGCAGTCTCCTCTCATCACCCAGAATCCTCCAGTGTATACTGTATAATCTCCCCGCAGTCTCCTCTCATCACCCAGAATCCTCCAGTGTATACTGTATAATCTCCCAGCAGTCTCCTCTCATCACCCAGAATCCTCCAGTGTACACTGTATAATCTTCCAGCAGTCTCCTCTCATCACCCAGAGTCCTCCAGTGTATACTGTATAATCTCCCAGCAGTCTCCTCTCATCACCCAGAATCAACCAGTGTATACTGCATAATCTCCCCGCAGTCTCCTCTCATCACCCAGAATCCTCCAGTATATACAGTACAATCTCCCAGCAGTCTCCTCCCATCACCCAGAATCCTCCAGTGTATACTGTATAATCTCCCAGCAGTCTCCTCTCATCACCCAGAATCAACCAGTGTATACTGTATAATCTCCCAGCAGTCTCCTCTCATCAACCAGAATCCTCCAGTGTATACTGTATAATCTCCCAGCAGTCTCCTCTCATCACCCAGAATCCTCCAGTGTATACTGTATAATCTCCCAGCAGTCTCCTCTCATCACCCAGAATCCTCCAGTGTATACTGTATAATCTCCCAGCAGTCTCCTCTCATCAACCAGAATCCTCCAGTGTATACTGTATAATCTCCCAGCAGTCTCCTCTCATCACCCAGAATCCTTCAGTGTATACTGTATAATCTCCCAGCAGTCTCCTCTCGTCACCCAGAATCCTCCACTATATACTGTATAATCTCCCAGCAGTCTCCTCTCATCACCCAGAATCCTTCAGTGTATACTGTATAATCTCCCAGCAGTCTCCTCCCATCACCCAGAAACCTCCAGTGTATACTGTATAATCTCCCAGCAGTCTCCTCACATCACCCAGAATCCTTCAGTGTACACTGTATAATCTCCCAGCAGTCTCCTCTCATCACCCAGAATCCTCCAGTGTACACTGTATAATCTCCCAGCAGTCTCCTCCCATCACTCAGAATCCTCCAGTGTATACTGTATAATCTCCCAGCAGTCTCCTCTCATCACCCAGAATCCTCCAGTGTACACTGTATAATCTCCCAGCAGTCTCCTCCCATCACCCAGAATCCTCCAGTGTACACTGTATAATCTCCCAGCAGTCTCCTCCCATCACCCAGAATCCTCCAGTGTACACTGTATAATCTCCCAGCAGTCTCCTCCCATCACCCAGAAACCTCCAGTGTATACTGTATAATCTCCCAGCAGTCTCCTCACATCACCCAGAATCCTTCAGTGTACACTGTATAATCTCCCAGCAGTCTCCCCATCACCCAGAATCCTCCAGTGTACACTGTATAATCTCCCAGCAGTCTCCTCCCATCACCCAGAAACCTCCAGTGTATACTGTATAATCTCCCAGCAGTCTCCTCACATCACCCAGAATCCTTCAGTGTACACTGTATAATCTCCCAGCAGTCTCCTCATCACCCAGAATCCTCCACTATATACTGTATAATCTCCCAGCAGTCTCCTCTCATCAACCAGAATCCTCCAGTGTATACTGTATAATCTCCCAGCAGTCTCCTCTCATCACCCAGAATCCTTCAGTGTACACTGTATAATCTCCCAGCAGTCTCCTCTCATCACCCAGAATCCTCCAGTGTATACTGTATAATCTCCCAGCAGTCTCCTCTCATCACCCAGAATCCTCCAGTGTATACTGTATAATCTCCCCGCAGTCTCCTCTCATCACCCAGAATCCTCCAGTGTATACTGTATAATCTCCCAGCAGTCTCCTCTCATCACCCAGAATCCTCCAGTGTACACTGTATAATCTTCCAGCAGTCTCCTCTCATCACCCAGAGTCCTCCAGTGTATACTGTATAATCTCCCAGCAGTCTCCTCTCATCACCCAGAATCAACCAGTGTATACTGCATAATCTCCCCGCAGTCTCCTCTCATCACCCAGAATCCTCCAGTATATACAGTACAATCTCCCAGCAGTCTCCTCCCATCACCCAGAATCCTCCAGTGTATACTGTATAATCTCCCAGCAGTCTCCTCTCATCACCCAGAATCAACCAGTGTATACTGTATAATCTCCCAGCAGTCTCCTCTCATCAACCAGAATCCTCCAGTGTATACTGTATAATCTCCCAGCAGTCTCCTCTCATCACCCAGAATCCTCCAGTGTATACTGTATAATCTCCCAGCAGTCTCCTCTCATCACCCAGAATCCTCCAGTGTATACTGTATAATCTCCCAGCAGTCTCCTCTCATCAACCAGAATCCTCCAGTGTATACTGTATAATCTCCCAGCAGTCTCCTCTCATCACCCAGAATCCTTCAGTGTATACTGTATAATCTCCCAGCAGTCTCCTCTCGTCACCCAGAATCCTCCACTATATACTGTATAATCTCCCAGCAGTCTCCTCTCATCACCCAGAATCCTCCAGTGTACACTGTACAATCTCCCAGCAGTCTCCTCTCATCACCCAGAATCCTCCAGTGTATACTGTATAATCTCCCAGCAGTCTCCTCTCATCACCCAGAATCCTCCAGTGTATACTGTATAATCTCCCAGCAGTCTCCTCTCATCACCCAGAATCCTCCAGTGTATACTGTATAATCTCCCAGCAGTCTCCTCTCATCACCCAGAATCCTCCAGTGTATACTGTATAATCTCCCAGCAGTCTCCTCTCATCACCCAGAATCCTCCAGTGTACACTGTATAATCTCCCAGCAGTCTCCTCCCATCACCCAGAATCCTCCAGTGTATACTGTATAATCTCCCAGCAGTCTCCTCTCATCACCCAGAATCCTCCAGTGTACACTGTATAATCTCCCAGCAGTCTCCTCCCATCACCCAGAATCCTCCAGTGTACACTGTATAATCTCCCAGCAGTCTCCTCCCATCACCCAGAAACCTCCAGTGTATACTGTATAATCTCCCAGCAGTCTCCTCACATCACCCAGAATCCTTCAGTGTACACTGTATAATCTCCCAGCAGTCTCCTCTCATCACCCAGAATCCTCCAGTGTACACTGTATAATCTCCCAGCAGTCTCCTCCCATCACTCAGAATCCTCCAGTGTATACTGTATAATCTCCCAGCAGTCTCCTCTCATCACCCAGAATCCTCCAGTGTACACTGTATAATCTCCCAGCAGTCTCCTCCCATCACCCAGAATCCTCCAGTGTACACTGTATAATCTCCCAGCAGTCTCCTCCCATCACCCAGAATCCTCCAGTGTACACTGTATAATCTCCCAGCAGTCTCCTCCCATCACCCAGAAACCTCCAGTGTATACTGTATAATCTCCCAGCAGTCTCCTCACATCACCCAGAATCCTTCAGTGTACACTGTATAATCTCCCAGCAGTCTCCCCATCACCCAGAATCCTCCAGTGTACACTGTATAATCTCCCAGCAGTCTCCTCCCATCACCCAGAAACCTCCAGTGTATACTGTATAATCTCCCAGCAGTCTCCTCACATCACCCAGAATCCTTCAGTGTACACTGTATAATCTCCCAGCAGTCTCCTCATCACCCAGAATCCTCCACTATATACTGTATAATCTCCCAGCAGTCTCCTCTCATCAACCAGAATCCTCCAGTGTATACTGTATAATCTCCCAGCAGTCTCCTCTCATCACCCAGAATCCTTCAGTGTACACTGTATAATCTCCCAGCAGTCTCCTCCCATCACCCAGAATCCTCCAGTGTATACTGTATAATCTCCCAGCAGTCTCCTCTCCTCACCCAGAATCCTCCAGTGTATACTGTATAATCTCCCAGCAGTCTCCTCTCCTCACCCAGAATCCTTCAGTGTACACTGTATAATCTCCCAGCAGTCTCCTCTCATCACCCAGAATCCTCCAGTGTATACTGTATAATCTCCCAGCAGTCTCCTCTCATCACCCAGACTCCTCCAGTGTATACTGTATAATCTCCCAGCAGTCTCCTCCCATCACCCAGAATCCTCCAGTGTATACTGTATAATCTCCCAGCAGTCTCCTCTCATCAACCAGAATCCTCCAGTGTATACTGTATAATCTCCCAGCAGTCTCCTCCCATCACCCAGAATCCTCCAGTGTACACTGTATAATCTCCCAGCAGTCTCCTCTCATCACCCAGAATCCTCCAGTGTATACTGTATAATCTCCTAGCAGTCTCCTCTCATCACCCAGAATCCTCCAGTGTATACTGTATAATCTCCCAGCAGTCTCCTCTCATCACCCAGAATCCTCCAGTGTATACTGTATAATCTCCCAGCAGTCTCCTCTCATCACCCAGAATCCTCCAGTGTATACTGTATAATCTCCCAGCAGTCTCCTCATCACCCAGAATCCTCCAGTGTACACTGTATAATCTCCCACCAGTCTCCTCTCATCACCCAGAATCCTCCAGTGTATACTGTATAATCTCCCAGCAGTCTCCTCTCATCACCCAGAATCCTCCAGTGTATACTGTATAATCTCCCAGCAGTCTCCTCTCATCACCCAGAATCCTCCAGTGTATACTGTATAATCTCCCAGCAGTCTCCTCTCATCACCCAGAATCCTCCAGTGTATACTGTATAATCTCCCAGCAGTCTTCTCTCATCACCCAGAATCCTACAGTGTATACTGTATAATCTCCCAGCAGTCTCCTCATCACCCACAATCCTCCAGTGTACACTGTATATTCTCCCAGCAGTCTCCTCTCATCACCCAGAATCCTCCAGTGTATACTGTATAATCTCCCAGCAGTCTCCTCTCATCACCCAGAATCCTCCAGTGTATACTGTATAATCTCCCAGCAGTCTTCTCTCATCACCCAGAATCCTCCAGTGTATACTGTATAATCTCCCAGCAGTCTCCTCATCACCCACAATCCTCCAGTGTATACTGTATAATCTCCCAGCAGTCTCCTCTCCTCACATCACCCAGAATCCTCCAGTGTATACTGTATAATCTCCCAGCAGTCTCATCACCCAGAATCCTCCAGTGTATACTGTATACTCTCCCAGCAGTCTCCTCATCACCCAGAATCCTCCAGTGTACACTGTATAATCCCCCAGCAGTCTCCTCTCATCACCCAGAATCCTCCAGTGTATACTGTATAATCTCCCAGCAGTCTCCTCTCCTCACATCACCCAGAATCCTCCAGTGTATACTGTATAATCTCCCAGCAGTCTCATCACCCAGAATCCTCCAGTGTATACTGTATAATCTCCCAGCAGTCTCCTCATCACCCAGAATCCTCCAGTGTACACTGTATAATCCCCCAGCAGTCTCCTCTCATCACCCAGAATCCTCCAGTGTATACTGTATAATCCCCCAGCAGTCTCCTCTCATCACCCAGAATCCTCCAGTGTATACTGTATAATCTCCCAGCAGTTTCCTCTCATCACCCAGAATCCTCCAGTGTATACTGTATAATCTCCCAGCAGTCTCCTCTCATCACCCAGAATCCTCCAGTGTATACTGTATAATCTCCCAGCAGTCTCATCACCCAGAATCCTCCAGTGTACACTGTATAATCTCCCAGCAGTCTCCTCTCATCACCCAGAATCCTCCAGTGTAAACTGTATAATCTCCCAGCAGTCACCTCTCCTCTCATCACCCAGAATCCTCCAGTGTATACTATATAATCTCCCAGCAGTCTCCTCTCATCACCCAGAATCCTCCAGTGTAATCTCCCAGCAGTCTCCTGCCATCACCCAGAATCCTCCAGTGTAATCTCCCAGCAGTCTCCTCTCATCACCCAGAATCCTCCAGTGTACACTGTATAATCTCCCAGCAGTCTCCGCTCATCACCCAGAATCCTCCAGTGTACACTGTATAATCTCCCAGCAGTCTCCACTCATCACCCAGAATCCTCCAGTGTATACTGTATAATCTCCCAGCAGTCTCCTCTCATCACCCAGAATCCTCCAGTGTACACTGTATAATCTCCCAGCAGTCTCCTCTCATCACCCAGAATCCTCCAGTGTACACTGTATAATCTCCCAGCAGTCTCCTCTCATCACCCAGAATCCTCCAGTGTAATCTCCCAGCAGTCTCCTCCCATCACCCAGAATCCTCCAGTGTATACTGTATAATCTCCCAGCAGTCTCCTCTCATCACCCAGAATCCTCCAGTGTATACTGTATAATCTCCCAATAGTCTCCTCTCATCACCCAGAATCCTCCAGTGTACACTGTATAATCTCCCAGCAGTCTCATCACCCAGAATCCTCCAGTGTATACTGTATAATCTCCCAGCAGTCTCCTCTCATCACCCAGAATCCTCCAGTGTACACTGTATAATCTCCCAGCAGTCTCCTCTCATCACCCAGAATCCTCCAGTGTACACTGTATAATCTCCCAGCAGTCACCTCTCATCACCCAGAATCCTCCAGTGTATACTGTATAATCTCCCAGCAGTCTCCTCTCCTCATCACCCAGAATCCTCCAGTGTACACTGTATAATCTCCCAGCAGTCTCCTCATCACCCAGAATCCTCCAGTGTATACTGTATAATCTCCCAGCAGTCACCTCTCATCACCCAGAATCCTCCAGTGTAATCTCCCAGCAGTCTCCTCTCATCACCCAGAATCCTCCAGTGTACACTGTATAATCTCCCAGCAGTCTCCTCATCACCCAGAATCCTCCAGTGTATACTGTATAATCTCCCAGCAGTCTCCTCATCACCCAGAATCCTCCAGTGTACACTGTATAATCTCCCACCAGTCTCCTCTCATCACCCAGAATCCTCCAGTGTATACTGTATAATCTCCCAGCAGTCTCCTCTCATCACCCAGAATCCTCCAGTGTATACTGTATAATCTCCCAGCAGTCTCCTCTCATCACCCAGAATCCTCCAGTGTATACTGTATAATCTCCCAGCAGTCTCCTCTCATCACCCAGAATCCTCCAGTGTATACTGTATAATCTCCCAGCAGTCTTCTCTCATCACCCAGAATCCTCCAGTGTATACTGTATAATCTCCCAGCAGTCTCCTCATCACCCACAATCCTCCAGTGTACACTGTATATTCTCCCAGCAGTCTCCTCTCATCACCCAGAATCCTCCAGTGTATACTGTATAATCTCCCAGCAGTCTCCTCTCATCACCCAGAATCCTCCAGTGTATACTGTATAATCTCCCAGCAGTCTCCTCACATCACCCAGAATCCTCCAGTGTATACTGTATACTCTCCCAGCAGTCTCCTCATCACCCAGAATCCTCCAGTGTACACTGTATAATCCCCCAGCAGTCTCCTCTCATCACCCAGAATCCTCCAGTGTACACTGTATAATCTCCCAGCAGTCTCCTCTCATCACCCAGAATCCTCCAGTGTATACTGTATAATCTCCCAGCAGTCTCCTCTCCTCACATCACCCAGAATCCTCCAGTGTATACTGTATAATCTCCCAGCAGTCTCATCACCCAGAATCCTCCAGTGTATACTGTATAATCTCCCAGCAGTCTCCTCATCACCCAGAATCCTCCAGTGTACACTGTATAATCCCCCAGCAGTCTCCTCTCATCACCCAGAATCCTCCAGTGTATACTGTATAATCCCCCAGCAGTCTCCTCTCATCACCCAGAATCCTCCAGTGTATACTGTATAATCTCCCAGCAGTCTCCTCCCATCACCCAGAATCCTCCAGTGTATACTGTATAATCTCCCAGCAGTCTCCTCATCACACAGAATCCTCCAGTGTACACTGTATAATCCCCCAGCAGTCTCCTCTCATCACCCAGAATCCTCCAGTGTATACTGTATAATCTCCCAGCAGTTTCCTCTCATCACCCAGAATCCTCCAGTGTATACTGTATAATCTCCCAGCAGTCTCCTCTCATCACCCAGAATCCTCCAGTGTATACTGTATAATCTCCCAGCAGTCTCATCACCCAGAATCCTCCAGTGTACACTGTATAATCTCCCAGCAGTCTCCTCTCATCACCCAGAATCCTCCAGTGTAAACTGTATAATCTCCCAGCAGTCACCTCTCCTCTCATCACCCAGAATCCTCCAGTGTATACTATATAATCTCCCAGCAGTCTCCTCTCATCACCCAGAATCCTCCAGTGTAATCTCCCAGCAGTCTCCTCCCATCACCCAGAATCCTCCAGTGTAATCTCCCAGCAGTCTCCTCTCATCACCCAGAATCCTCCAGTGTACACTGTATAATCTCCCAGCAGTCTCCTCCCATCACCCAGAATCCTCCAGTGTAATCTCCCAGCAGTCTCCTCTCATCACCCAGAATCCTCCAGTGTACACTGTATAATCTCCCAGCAGTCTCCACTCATCACCCAGAATCCTCCAGTGTATACTATATAATCTCCCAGCAGTCTCCTCTCATCACCCAGAATCCTCCAGTGTATACTGTATAATCTCCCAGCAGTCTCCTCTCATCACCCAGAATCCTCCAGTGTACACTGTATAATCTCCCAGCAGTCTCCTCTCATCACCCAGAATCCTCCAGTGTAATCTCCCAGCAGTCTCCTCCCATCACCCAGAATCCTCCAGTGTATACTGTATAATCTCCCAGCAGTCTCCTCTCATCACCCAGAATCCTCCAGTGTATACTGTATAATCTCCCAACAGTCTCCTCTCATCACCCAGAATCCTCCAGTGTACACTGTATAATCTCCCAGCAGTCTCATCACCCAGAATCCTCCAGTGTATACTGTATAATCTCCCAGCAGTCTCCTCTCATCACCCAGAATCCTCCAGTGTACACTGTATAATCTCCCAGCAGTCTCCTCTCATCACCCAGAATCCTCCAGTGTACACTGTATAATCTCCCAGCAGTCACCTCTCATCACCCAGAATCCTCCAGTGTATACTGTATAATCTCCCAGCAGTCTCCTCTCATCACCCAGAATCCTCCAGTGTATACTGTATAATCTCCCAGCAGTCACCTCTCATCACCCAGAATCCTCCAGTGTAATCTCCCAGCAGTCACCTCTCATCACCCAGAATCCTCCAGTGTACACTGTATAATCTCCCAGCAGTCACCTCTCATCACCCAGAATCCTCCAGTGTATACTGTATAATCTCCCAGCAGTCACCTCTCATCACCCAGAATCCTCCAGTGTAATCTCCCAGCAGTCTCCTCTCATCACCCAGAATCCTCCAGTGTACACTGTATAATCTCCCAGCAGTCTCCTCATCACCCAGAATCCTCCAGTGTATACTGTATAATCTCCCAGCAGTCTCATCACCCAGAATCCTCCAGTGTATACTGTATAATCTCCCAGCAGTCTCCTCTCATCACCCAGAATCCTCCAGTGTATACTGTATAATCTCCCAGCAGTCTCCTCTCATCACCCAGAATCCTCCAGTGTATACTGTATAATCTCCCAGCAGTCTCCTCTCCTCATCACCCAGAATCCTCCAGTGTACACTGTATAATCTCCCAGCAGTCTCCTCTCCTCATCCCCCAGAATCCTCCAGTGTACACTGTATAATCTCCCAGCAGTCACCTCTCCGGTCAGCAGATCAGTGATCTTGGTGGTCAGCTCCAGGATCTTCTGCTTCCTGTGAGGTATCTGTGAGATTGGGGGCGGTTTGGTGTCGGGGCTCGGACCCCCCGCCGTCTTCCTCACCACTGTGTATTCCTGTGTGGGGAGACGCTGATTATTTTACTCGAGTTTTGCACACTATGACTTTATTTTTCGGGAGATCTCATCTCACATTTTATCTTCCTTCCATTTTTCTGCATTGATAAGACGTATAAATATGTCAGTAAGGGATTCCCAGCTGCCATCACATCACAGTCTACGGCCGCCCTTCATCTTTCACCTCATTATTAGTGAGGAGCGAGTGTTCTCGTTGCTAGGGTGACCTCCGAGTATTTGGTGACTGCTCGGAGATTTAGTTTTCATCACCTCAGCTGAATGATTTACAGCTACTAGCCAGCTTGATTGCATGTGGGGATTCCCTAGCAACCAGACAACCCCCACATGTACTCAGCCTGGCTAGCAGCTGTAAATCATTCAGCACAGAACAATCTCCGAGCAGTCAAATACTGGGAGGACACCCGAGCAACGAGTACACTCGCTCATCACTACTCATCATGACTAGGCCAACTCTGGCTTTTTGGACTGCAGGATTTTTTGAGAGTTGTAACCTTTTTTTTCTGGAAAGAAGAAATAGAAGTGGTGTTTGTAGTGAAAATGGCTTTATAATGGTTCCAGGATGAGCCAGTCGCCCCTAACCTCAGCCGGTGCAGAGCCTCCTTACATCTCTTCTTGCCTAACATGAAGATCTCTCTGGTTACTGAACTTTGTAAAGACATTTACTTCACTTGCATTTGGCATTGGCCCGACTTCTATGCTTGACGTTTCCTTTTTGTCTGTAGCTACCCCCAGAACAAACAGGCGAAACGTGCGTCGGGGCAGAGAGATGCTATCCCCCTGATTTCTTTCATAGCGGCTCACAGTGTCAGGTAAATGCCTTTCTCATCAGAGCCAATCAGTGATAGGATCAGTAGTCACCGGACGAGAGCCCTGCGAACCACGACTGACTCATCTCTACGCCTACAGATCTCCTCAGAGGACACTGATGGGGTGTGAGAATCTCCGATTCCAGCCCCTGCTGGAGAAATCCTTACATCCAAACCCTCTACTTGTGTCTAATGTCCTGCAATGCTGATCCTAAGGAAAGCAAAAAAAAAGTGCAAATCTTAGGCTATGTTCACGTTTGCACTTTTGTATGCCAAATTTAAGCTGCTTACAAAAAGCAGGTTTTGCTTCATTTTTGCTTTGTATTTTGCTTAGGTTTTGCTGTGTTTTTTTGTACTGTGGTTTTGTCAGGGTTCATTTGTCTCTTGTGCATGCTAATAAAGTTTACTGCATAAAAAAAAAATCTGATTCAACTTCAGGTTTTGGCACTAAAAACACAGGTAAAGTTGATACCTGCATTTTTTGATTCGTTTTTGGACTACCGATTGCTTTCAATGGGTGAAAAACGCTGAAAAAAACACTGAAACAAGGGACATGCTGCATCTTGTAAGAACCAAGCTCTTAGAACAAAACGGTCAGGAAAAAAAACCAAGGTGTGTGAACGAGAATTCTGAAGTCTCATTGACTTTCCTGGTACTGTGAAACGCAGCTGAAAATTTGAGTAAAAAAAGTTGAAAAAAAATTAAACGTGCATGACGATTGTAGATACACAAGTAAAGTCCTTCTTACAGTTCCCTCTGTGCCTTATTTCATCTCCTTCTGCCCTTTGGTGCATCTAGCTTCACAGAGCTGAATGGGAGGTCCAATTCTTACCGGATAACACCCCGCTTCTCCTCAGTGCTGCAGGCCTCTCCTTCTGCTCTCCTGCCCACTTCCTGATAGAGGTGGATAAATCTCAACATAGACCATTTTTATTTTCGTTAACCCCTTTCTGCCAGCTGACGGTATAGTACATCAGCTGGCAGTATCTCCCGCTTTGAGGTGGGTGAGCCCACCTCAAAGCTGCGACAAGTCAGCTGACATGTGCCCGCAATAGAACATGATACGAGGAACCTGATTATGTTTGTTTTGTTTTTTTTTGAATGGGCCACACAGGGATCGTTAGGTTAATGTGTTGAGGCGGTAGGCCAATCTGAACAAATGAGTTTTTAGGGCACGCTTAAAACTGTGGGGATTGGGGATTAATCGTATTAATCTAGGTAGTGCATTCCAAAGAATCGGCGCAGCACGTGTAAAGTCTTGGAGACGGGAGTGGGAGGTTCTGATTATTGACGATGCTAACCTGAGGTCATTAGCGGAGCGGAGGGCACGGGTAGGGTGGTAGACTGAGACCAGAGAGGAGATGTAGGGTGGTGCTGAGCCATGGAGTGCTTTGTGGATGAGGGTAGTAGTTTTGTACTGGATTCTGGAGTGGATGTGTAGCCAGTGTAATGACTGGCACAAGGTAGAGGCATCGGTGTAACGGTTGGTGAGGAATAAGATCCTGGCTGCAGCATTCAGGACAGATTGGAGCGGGGAGAGTTTGGTAAGAGGGAGGCCGATTAGTAGAGAGTTACAATAGTCCAGACGAGAATGAATAAGTGAAACAGTAAGAGGTTCTGCAGAGTCGAAAGTAAGAAAAGGGCGAATTCTAGAAATGTTTTTGAGGTGCAGATAAGAAGAGCGAGCCAGTGATCGGATGTGGGGGGTGAATGAAAGGTCAGAATCAAGGATGACCCCAAGGCAGCGGGCATGTTGCTTTGGAGTAATGGTGGAACCGCACACGGAGATGGCAATGTCAGGCAAAGGTAGGTTAGTAGAGGGAGAGAACACGAGGAGTTCAGTTTTTGACAGGTTTAGTTTCAGATAGAGGGAGGACATGATGTTAGAGCAGCGGTAAGACAATCACTGGTGTTTTCTAAAAAGGTCGGTGTGATATCGGGAGCAGAAGTGTATAATTAGGTGTCGTCAGCATAGAGATGGTACTGGAAACCAAATCTACTGATTGTTTGTCCAATAGGGGCAGTATACAAAGAGAAGAGGAGGGGGCCTAGGACTGATCCTTGAGGAACCCCAACAGTAAGGGGAAGGTGAGAGGAGGAGGAACCAGCAAAAGATACAGTGAAGGACCGGTCAGAGAGATAGGAGGAGAACCAGTAGAGAACGGTGTCCTTGAGGCCGATGGAGCGTAGCATAGTGAGGAGGAGCTGATGATCCACAGTGTCGAATGCTGCGGAGAGTGTTGGGAATTCTGTTGTCGGGCTCCCTCCTGTGGTCATGAATGGTACTTCGGCTGGTTCTGTCCATGGACTTCCTCTGGTGGCTGTGGGTGTTTCTGAGTTTCCTTCCACAGGTGACGAGGCTAAGTCGTTAGTGGGCTGCTCTATTTAACTCCACTTGGATCTTTGCCCCATGCCAGCTGTCAATGTTGTACTATTGGTCTAGTTCGCTCCTGGATCATTCTGGTTACCTGTTATTTCCAGCAGAAGCTAAGTTCCTCTTTGCTATTTTCTTGTTTGCTATTTTTTCTGTCCAGCTTGCTATTGTGAATATTGCCTTGCTTGCTGGAAGCTCTGGGACGCAGAGGGGCGCCTCCGCACCGTGAGTCGGTGCGGAAGGTTTTTTTTTCCCTGCACTCTCTGCGTGGCTTTTTGTAGGTTTTTGTGCTGACCGCAAAGTTGCCTTTCCTATCCTCTGTCTGTTCAGTAAGTCGAGCCTCACTTTGCTATATCTATTTCATCTCTGTGTTTGTGATTTCATCTTACTCACAGTCAATATATGTGGGGGCTGCCTTTTCCTTTGGGGAATTTCTCTGAGGCAAGGTAGGCTTTATTTTCCTATCTTTAGGGCTAGCTAGTTTCTTAGGCTGTGTCGAGTTGCATAGGGAGCGTTAGGAGCAATCCACGGCTATTTCTAGTGTGTGTGATAGGATTAGGGATTGCGGTCAGCAGAGTTTCCACTTCCCAGAGCTTGTCCTGTATTTTTGTAGCTATCAGGTCTTTCCGGGTGCTCTTGACCATCAGGTCCATTCTTGTCCTAACCATCAGGTCATAACAGTACAGCTGGCCAAAAGTATTAATGCATCTCAATAGAGGGATAAGAGAAGTTGTGAGACCTTTTTTTTTTTCTTTGCAGTGTTTTTTGTCTCTCTTTTCCCCTTTACCTCTGGGTGGTTCAGGACACAGGTGTAAACATGGACATTCAAGGTCTGTCCTCTTTGATGGATAATCTCACTATAAGTGTACAAAACATTCAAGATTTTGTGGGTCAGAATCCGATATTAGAGCCTAGGATTCCAATTCCTGATTTGTTTTTTGGTGATAGATCTAAGTTCTTGAATTTCAAAAATAATTGTAAATTGTTTCTTGCCTTGAAACCTCGCTCCTCAGGTGACCCTGTTCAACAAGTAAAGATCATTATTTCTTTGTTGCGTGGTGACCCTCAAGACTGGGCATTTTCCCTTGCGCCAGGAGATCCGGCATTGCGTGATGTTGATGCGTTTTTGGATTGCTTTATGACGAACCTAATTCAGTGGATCAGGCAGAGAAAATCTTGCTGGCTCTGTGTCAGGGTCAGGATGAAGCCGAGATATATTGTCAGAAGTTTAGAAAGTGGTCTGTGCTCACTCAGTGGAATGAATGTGCCCTGGCAGCAATCTTCAGAAAGGGTCTCTCTGAAGCCCTTAAGGATGTCATGGTGGGATTTCCCATGCCTGCTGGTCTGAATGAGTCTATGTCTTTGGCCATTCAGATCGATCGACGCTTGCGTGAGCGTAAAGCTGTGCACCATTTGGCGGTACTATCTGAGCATGGGCCAGGGCCTATGCAATGTGATAGGACTTTGACCAGAGCTGAACGGCAAGAACACAGACGTCGGAATGGGCTATGTTTTTACTGTGGTGATTCCACTCATGCTATCTCCGATTGTCCTAAGCGCACTAAGCGGTTCGCTAGGTCTGCCACCATTGGTACGGTACAGTCTAAATTTCTATTGTCCGTTACTCTGATTTGCTCTTTGTCATCCTATTCTGTTATGGCATTTGTGGATTCAGGCGCTGCCCTGAATTTGATGGACTTGGAGTATGCTAGGCGCTGTGGTTTTTTTCTTGGAGCCCTTGCAGTATCCTATTCCATTGAGAGGAATTGATGCTACGCCTTTGGCCAAGAATAAGCCTCAGTACTGGACCCAATTGACCATGTGCATGGCTCCTGCACATCAGGAGGATATCCGCTTTTTGGTGTTGCATAATCTGCATGATGTGGTCGTTTTGGGGTTGCCATGGCTACAGGTTCATAATCCAGTATTGGACTGGAAATCTATGTCGTGTCCAGCTGGGGTTGCCAGGGGGTACATGGTGATGTTCCATTTTTGTCAATTTCGTCTTCCACTCCTTCTGAAGTTCCAGAGTTTTTGTCGGATTATCGGGATGTATTTGATGAGCCCAAAGCCAGTGCCCTACCTCCTCATAGGGACTGCGATTGTGCAATTAATTTGATTCCTGGTAGTAAGTTTCCTAAGGGCCGATTGTTCAATTTATCTGTGCCAGAACACGCCGCTATGCGGAGTTATATAAAGGAATCCTTGGAGAAAGGCCATATTCACCCGTCGTCATCACCGTTAGGAGCAGGGTTCTTTTTTGTGGCCAAGAAGGATGGTTCTTTGAGACCTTGCATTGATTACCGCCTTCTTAATAAAATTACAGTCAAATTTCAGTATCCTTTGCCGTTGCTGTCTGATTTGTTTGCTCGTATTAAAGGGGCTAGTTGGTTCACCAAGATAGATCTTCGAGGGGCGTATAATCTTGTGCGTATTAAACAGGGCGATGAATGGAAAACAGCATTTATTACGCCCGAGGGCCATTTTGAGTACCTGGTTATGCCATTCGGGCTTTCCAATGCTCCATCAGTATTTCAGTCCTTTATGCATGACATCTTCCGAGAGTACCTGGATAAATTCCTGATTGTGTATTTGGATGATATTTTGGTCTTTTCGGATGATTGGGAGTCTCATGTGAAGCAGGTCAGAATGGTGTTCCAGGTCCTTCGTGCGAATTCCTTGTTTGTGAAGGGGTCAAAGTGTCTCTTTGGAGTTCAGAAGGTTTCATTTTTGGGGTTCATTTTTTCCCCTTCTACTATCGAGATGGACCATGTTAAAGTCCAGGCCATTTACGATTGGATTCAGCCGACATCTGTGAAGAGCCTGCAAAAGTTCCTGGGCTTTGCTAATTTCTATCGGCGCTTCATCGCTAATTTTTCTAGTGTTGCTAAACCGTTGACTGATTTGACCAAGAAGGGTGCTGATGTGGTCAATTGGTCTTCTGCAGCTGTAGAGGCTTTTCAGGAGTTGAAGCGTCGTTTTTCTTCTGCCCCTGTGTTGTGCCAGCCAGATGTTTCGCTCCCGTTTCAGGTTGAGGTTGATGCTTCTGAGATTGGAGCAGGGGCTGTTTTGTCGCAAAGAAGTTCTGATGGCTCGGTGATGAAGCCATGAGCTTTCTTTTCTAGAAAGTTTTCGCCTGCTGAGCGCAATTATGATGTTGGTAATCGAGAGTTGTTGGCCATGAAGTGGGCATTCGAGGAGTGGCGTCATTGGCTTGAAGGAGCCAAGCATCGCGTGGTGGTCTTGACGGATCACAAGAATTTGACTTATCTTGAGTCTGCCAAACGGTTGAATCCGAGACAGGCTCGATGGTCGTTGTTTTTCTCCAGTTTTGATTTTGTGGTTTCGTACCTTCCGGGCTCTAAGAATGTGAAGGCTGATGCCCTGTCAAGGAGTTTTGTGCCTGACTCTCCGGGTGTTCCTGAGCCGGCGGGTATTCTTAAAGAGGGGGTAATTTTGTCTGCCATCTCCCCTGATTTGCGGCGGGTGCTGCAAAAATTTCAGGCTGATAGACCTGACCGTTGCCCAGCGGAGAAACTGTTTGTCCCTGATAGATGGACTAGTAGGGTTATCTCTGAGATTCATTGTTCAGTGTTGGCTGGGCATCCTGGAATCTTTGGTACCAGAGATTTGGTGGCTAGATCCTTTTGGTGGCCGTCTTTGTCACGGGATGTGCGTTCTTTTGTGCAGTCCTGTGGGACTTGTGCTCGGGCTAAGCCCTGCTGTTCTCGTGCCAGTGGGTTGCTTTTGCCCTTGCCGGTCCCGAAGAGGCCCTGGACGCATATTTCTATGGATTTTATTTCGCATCTCCCCGTCTCTCAAAAGATGTCGGTCATTTGGGTGGTTTGTGATCGCTTTTCTAAGATGGTCCATTTGGTACCCTTGTCTAAATTGCCTTCCTCCTCTGATTTGGTGCCGTTATTTTTCCAGCATGTGGTTCGTTTACATGGTATTCCGGAGAACATCGTTTCGGACAGAGGTTCCCAGTTTGTTTCGAGGTTTTGGCGATCCTTTTGTGTTAGGATGGGCATTGATTTGTCTTTTTCCTAACTAATCAGACTTTGGAAACATATCTGAGATGCTTTGTTTCTGCTGATCAGGATGCCCAAAAGAAGCAAGAAGACCATGGAGAAATCACCAACCACACAACTGAAGAACCGATATCAAATCTTTGTAGAGGATGAAGATGGCACACCTAAGAATGAAGCAATACCAGCAAGCAAAAAAAGAAAAGGGCACACAGCAACAAGTGACAGCAAAAAGTACAGCCAAGAAGCAACGAAGAGTGGTGGTGGTGGGAGACTCACTACTGAGAGGCACCGAAGCAGCCATCTGCAGACCGGACATAACTGCAAGAGAAGTATGCTGCCTTCCAGGTGCGATGATCAAGGATGTGACCGATAGGATACCAAAGCTCTTCAGCTCCAAGGACGTCCACCCATTTCTTCTGATACATGTTGGCACCAATGACACGGCAAGGAAGGACCTACCGGGGGGGCGTGGCCTGAACGTCCATGTGAGCGGACGTGTGACAGAGCGCTCCCGCTGCTAACGCTCAATTTATCCTTATAAGCCGCAGCTGAGCGGCGATTCAAGGCGCTTACCGGCTGCAGGAAAGTCCCGGGAGTGCGGCGGTGAATAGAGGCGGCCTCGAGGTCAACAAATATGACCAGGAGGAGGCAAAGAGATGCAGGAGCCGGCGAGGCTGGGATCAGCCAAGATGGCGCCGACGCCAGAGAGAAGGCGGAGAAGGACAACGCGGCATGCCAGAAGAGAATGGCGGCGGCGGCAAAGCTCCAGCAGTTTGCTAGAGTGGAGGCCGCAGGGAACACAGGAAAAGCAGAGGAGGATGCCGGAGCAGACACAGACACAGAAGGAGAGGAGGAAAGCCCAGCAGAGGAGCAGGAGGTACAACAGGGGAGCAGGGATGGTGACATGGCAGTGGTAGTAGGGGGATCTGAAGATAAGGAGTCAGGAGCAGAGCCCACTCTTAGAGATGTTTTTGCACTGGTATCAGCATGCAAACAATCCCTCACCCAGCAGCTACAGGAGGTCAAGGGGGATACAGCCCAGATAAATGCAGCCCTGCAGAAGATTGACAAACGTGTGGGGGCTGTGGAGGAAAGAGTGAGCACGGCAGAAGACCATATAGTGCAGCTGCAGAAAGCGGAGAGGAAGTTTACTCAGGCAATATCGGAGCTGGCTGCAAAAAATGAGGATCTGGAGAACAGGTCCAGAAGAAATAACATTCGTATAGTGGGTGTCCCTGAAAAAATTGAGGGGAGGAATCCCACGGAGTATATTGAAAGCTGGCTCCTTGAGACTTTTGGTGATGCAGCACTGACAAAAGTATTTGCGGTAGAAAGAGCCCACAGGGTCCCACCGAAACCACCTGTCCCTGGAGCAAATCCCCGTACCATGCTTGCCAAAATCCTAAACTACAGAGACAGAGACATTATCCTGAGGAAAGCTAGAGACATGACGGATCTGACAATTGGAGGTCAAAGAGTTGCTATTTACCCTGACTATTCCGCCCTGGTACAGAAACAACGGATGATGTTCACGGGTATCAAGAGACGGCTGAGAGAACTGGGAGTGCAATACTCCATGATGTTTCCGGCACGACTGAGAGTGGTAGCGTTGGATAAGATTCATTTTTTCCAGACGCCGGAGGACGCTACCCAGTGGATAGATCTTAACGCTAAAAAACTTAAAGAGAAAGGAGATTGAAAATGTGGGGTGGGTTAGTCGGGAGGTATTTTAATTCTTTCAAACAGGGGAAAAAGAGATGGACTGACAGTACATTGGTAATTGAAATGTGAAGGTTGGAGGGTGGAGCTGGGTATTATTCAGGGAATGTACTGGGTGTGCTGATGCGGCGGAGAAGTACGAGGGAGGAAGGGTGTGCAGCGTACTAAAAGTTTATTTAGTTTCTTGCAGTTGTAATTTAATACAGGTTGAATTATATTGTTCTTCTAAGAATTGCGCCGAATTCTGTTATAAACGGTAGCGGGAGGCGGAAGGAGAAGGTTACGTTAACAAGAGTGTTCGCAATGGGTGATGGTGCCCCACTCTTGATAAGAGGCAGAATGTATAGTATTGGGGGGTGTGGGGGAGGGGGGGTAGGGGTAAGGGTGGGGAGGGAAGTTAGACAGCTCAGAACGGGGAGTATTGACATAACTAAGGATGATGAGTCACATAATAGGGGACCGCTTTAAGATTTTGAGTTGGAATGTGAGAGGTCTGGCGGATAAATCTAGGAGAGCTGCGAGCTTGCAGTATGCGAAGGATCAGCGGGCTTCTATGATATGCTTGCTAGAGACGCACTTGATACAGGAGAAAGTGGACGTACTGAATAGACGTTGGATACAGAAGGGGTATCATTCTACCTTTTCGACGTACTCAAGAGGTGTGTCAGTGTTGGTGCCGGTGGGAGTGCAGTATGAAGAGGTGAAAGTATGCGTGGATGCTGAGGGTCAGTATGTGGTGATACAATGTATATTGTATGGAGTGAGATTGTGTGTTGCGGCAATGTATATTCCACCTCCATATTCAAGTAAGAAGATCAGGGAGGTATTGGAGAGGGTGGGACGATGGGAACCACTGCCAATCTTAATTATTGGGGATTTGAACAA
This sequence comes from Ranitomeya imitator, assembly GCF_032444005.1. Lineage (NCBI taxonomy): Eukaryota > Metazoa > Chordata > Amphibia > Anura > Dendrobatidae > Ranitomeya > Ranitomeya imitator. Next base: position 713,491,550 of record NC_091286.1, on the reverse strand, counting down.
TATCTGTGATGACTTTTGGGATAAAAATAAGAACACCCAGAACAGGTCGGAGGGGCACACTACAACATTTGGTACCTATGTGCGTGAAATAGGCATGATTGATCTATGGAGAGTTAGACATGTTGGGGAGAGAGGGTACTCGTGCTACTCGCCGGCTCGTGCTACGCTATCCAGAATTGATATGGCGTTGGGTAACCGCCTGTTGGACACAATGGTGGGAGAGGTGCGTTATCTGCCGAGGGCCCTTTCGGATCACAGTCCAATTGAGGTGGAGGTTAGGTTGTTGGGGACACGGACCGCAAGTGGGAGAGAATGGAAGATCCATCCTAACTGGTTACAGAGTATTGATTTGGACGGTATAGGGAAGGAGGTGACGGAATTCTTTGCGTTAAATGATGGGAGTACAGATGCTCTAACTGTTTGGGATGCAATGAAAGCGTACCTGAGAGGGTTACTATTTAGAGACATTAGTAGGTGTAAGAGGAGGACAAGGGAAGCGGAGAGAGTGGCATTGGAAGAGTTGAAAGCCGCGGAGGACGAGATGGTAGTGCTGGGGACTTCTGAGGCAGAGAAAAGGTTGAGAACAGCGCAAAATTGTATGGAAAAGATTCTGCTGGGAAAAGCTGAAAGGAAGCGGGAGTTTCAGAGGGTGGCTTATTTTCAGGAGGGAGAAACAGTGGGACACATGCTATCGGTGCTAGCCGCGGCTCAGCGTGGTACCTCGTATGTACATTCGTTGGTTTCAGATGGGGGGAGCAGGGTATCTGAAACACCTGAAATTATAAAGGTCTTTGCGGACTTTTACGCGGACTTATATTCCTCCAGGGTCAATGAGTCAGCCGGAGATACGGAGACTTTCCTTGAGAGTCTGGGTCTTCCGAAATTGAGTGAGGAGGATAGGGTGAGCCTCGATGCCCCTATCACCGAGGAGGAACTGAGTCGGGCGCTGAAGTCTATGGCTAATGGGAAGGCACCTGGGGTTGATGGGTTACCAGCCGAAATCTATAAAAGTTTGGAGGAAGTGCTGATTCCCAGATTAAAGTTAGTACTGGAGGAGGCTGGATGCCAAGGGTATCTCCCAGCATCTATGAGGGAGGCTATTATAGTGGTTATTCCGAAGGAGGATAAGGATCTGGGGAAGCCTGAGTCATATCGACCAATCTCTCTGTTAACCATCGATGTCAAACTCTTGGCCAAGGTGTTAGCTACCCGTTTGTCCAGCGTCATTGCTAGCCTTGTACATCCGGATCAGTCTGGTTTTATGCCTGACAGGTCTACAGCGGTTAATCTGCGGAGGCTGCATATGAACCTACAGCTGAAGTCTGACAACTGTGGCCGAAGGGTTATTGCATCCTTGGATGCCCATAAGGCGTTTGACAGTGTGGAGTGGGGATATCTCTGGCGGGTGTTGAAGTGTATGGGTATTGGTCCGCAATTTGTGGCATGGACTCAACTGTTATATTCACTACCAACAGCTAGAATTAGAGTGAATGGGGAACTTTCTCAGCCTATAAAGTTGGCCAGAGGTACGAGGCAGGGTTGCCCACTGTCGCCCCTTCTGTTTGCCTTAGCTGTGGAGCCACTGGCCGCTAAGATCCGACAATCGGATGAGGTTCCTGGGTTCAGATATGGGGGTGTTGAGGAGAAGATTGCGTTATATGCAGATGACATCTTACTGTTCCTGGCGGACCCGGATGAAGCCTTGAATGGGGCTATCGAGATCATTGGGAAATTTGGAGCCTTGTCGGGATTGAGGATAAATTGGGATAAATCGGTCCTCTTCGAGGTGGATGGGGTGGAGGAGAGCAGAAGTGAGCCATTGGGAGAGGGGCGGCTTAAGGTGGCATCCCTTTTCAAATACCTGGGAATATGGATCTCGATGCCAGTTACAGAGTTTTTGTATAGGAATTTGACTCCTCTCATGGGCGCCCTTAAAGCAAAAGTGGATGCGTGGAATAAATTACACCTATCGGTGGTGGGTAGGGTTAATCTCATTAAAATGGTTCTGATGCCCAAATTACTTTACGTCCTACATAATGCGCCAGTTTGGATTCCACGTGGGAAATTCCGGCAGATTAATGCTCTTTTTAGAAGCCTGATATGGGGGAGGCGGTACCCACGTATTCGCCTGGAGACGCTTCAGCGACCCAAGGAAGATGGAGGATTGGCTTTACCCAATCCTGAGTTATATTTTCTTGCAGCCCAGAGCCAGCATTTGAAGGGCTGGGCGCGGGGAGCGTCTACCAGTGCGGTACAACACTTGATGGAGAGGGTGACAAACCGAAGACCGGTGGCGCAGTGTCTGGAGGATGGCTCCTTGGGAGTATTGGGGAAATTATACCCAACTATGTTTTTGATACATAAATTATGGACCAGACTGCGACATATTCGGGGGGTTACGGGGCTGACTAAATTTACACCGATATGGCTTAATAATAATTTGGTTGAGTTTGCGGCTCTTGGAGTGCTGGCGGAGTGGCAGGCCAAAGGAATCCACTTGGTGGCTCAGATAATTCAACAACAAGGATTAAAGTCCTTTTCGCAGCTGCAGGGGGAGTTTGGATTGAGACCGACTGGGGAGTATCAATATGCTCAGATGAAACATGCTTTTAAAGCTCAAAACAAGGGCAGTGGTATTGAGATCCAGGAGGACATAGTTCTGGAATACGTATGTGGGGAAGGGTCCACAAGGGGAGTCATTACCACCCTTTATAAGGACCTTCTACATGCATATTTACTAGACTTCCCTCTAAAAGCGAGAGCGAAATGGGAAAGAGATTTAGGCCCAATGGAGGATGAAACCTGGGAGTCGGTGTTGGAGTGGGTTCCACGAGTGTCACTGAGCGAGCCGTATAGACTATCGCAGCTGTACATCTTGCACAGAGTCTATAAATCACCAGAAGTGTTGCACAGAGCGGGGTTGCGTGCGGACTCTGAATGCCCAAGATGTAAGACTGAGAATGCAGGAATATACCACATGATGTGGATATGTCCAAGACTGGTTGCTTTCTGGTTGGTGGTAATGAGCCGTGTGGAAGGGGCGTATAAATGCAGAGTGCCGAGAGATCTGATAGTGTGTATACTGGGACATGTAGAGGAAATTAGAGTGGATAACACCTGGAAGATAGCAATAGCTAGGCTATTATATATGGCAAGGAAGGTAATAGCAAGGAACTGGATCAAGGATGAGCCGCCTACAAGGGGTGAATTCCTGAAATATGTTAAACATGGTCTCAATTTGGAAAAGGGGGTATACAAAAGACGTGGGAAAATAGAAACGTTTGATAAAATGTGGTCTCCGTGGCTCGAGCTGGGATAGTAGGTATGGGAAATGGGAGGATGAGGGCCTCTGAAAGGAAGAGAGTGCTAAAGAACAAGCGGACATAAGTGATTCAAATGGCTCAAAGAGCCATCAATACTGGTAACAAAGTATAACTGGGTATGAGCTGTCAGGGGAGGGGGAGGTTTGGGTTTTGTTGGGATTGTTGGGGGTTTGGAAAATGTAAAATTTTGTAATATACTGGAAAATGCATAAATTGTATTGTTCATATTCGCTTTCAATAAAAATCTATTTAAAAAAAAAAAAAAAAAAAAGGAAGGACCTACCGACAATCTGCAAGGACTTTGAAGAGTTGGGGAAGAAAGTAAAGGAACTGGATGCACAGGTAGTTTTTTCTTCTATCCTTCCAGTAGATGGGCATGGCACCAGGAGATGGAACAGGATCCTTGATGCAAACAACTGGCTAAGACGATGGTGCAGACAACAAGGATTTGGATTCCTGGACCACGGTGTGAATTACTGGTATGATGGACTCCTCGCCAGAGACGGACTACACCTCAACAAACCTGGGAAACACACATTCGCCAGAAGACTCGCTACACTCATCAGGAGGGCGTTAAACTAGAAGAAGAGGGGACGGGAAGAAAAACATTAGACTCGAACAAAGACGACCCAGGAAAACATACTCAGAAGGGAGGTAAGAACATTTCTAAAACAATCCACAGTGAGGAGATTGGAACAAAACAAAATCCTCTAAACTGCATGCTCGCAAACGCCAGAAGCCTGACAAACAAGATGGAAGAACTAGAAGCAGAAATATCTACAGGTAACTTTGACATAGTGGGAATAACCGAGACATGGTTAGATGAAAGCTATGACTGGGCAGTTAACTTACAGGGTTACAGTCTGTTTAGAAAGGATCGTAAAAATCGGAGAGGAGGAGGGGTTTGTCTCTATGTAAAGTCTTGTCTAAAGTCCACTTTAAGGGAGGATATTAGCGAAGGGAATGAGGATGTCGAGTCCATATGGGTTGAAATTCATGGAGGGAAAAATGGTAACAAAATTCTCATTGGGGTCTGTTACAAACCCCCAAATATAACAGAAACCATGGAAAGTCTACTTCTAAAGCAGATAGATGAAGCTGCAACCCATAATGAGGTCCTGGTTATGGGGGACTTTAACTACCCGGATATTAACTGGGAAACAGAAACCTGTGAAACGCATAAAGGCAACAGGTTTCTGCTAATAACCAAGAAAAATTATCTTTCACAATTGGTGCAGAATCCAACCAGAGGAGCAGCACTTTTAGACCTAATACTATCTAATAGACCTGACAGAATAACAAATCTGCAGGTGGTTGGGCATTTAGGAAATAGCGACCACAATATTGTGCAGTTTCACCTGTCTTTCACTAGGGGGACTTGTCAGGGAGTCACAAAAACATTGAACTTTAGGAAGGCAAAGTTTGAACAGCTTAGAGATGCCCTTAATCTGGTAGACTGGGACAATATCCTCAGAAATGAGAATACAGATAATAAATGGGAAATGTTTAAGAACATCCTAAATAGGCAGTGTAAGCGGTTTATACCTTGTGGGAATAAAAGGACTAGAAATAGGAAAAACCCAATGTGGCTAAACAAAGAAGTAAGACAGGCAATTAACAGTAAAAAGAAAGCATTTGCACTACTAAAGCAGGATGGCACCATTGAAGCTCTAAAAAACTACAGGGAGAAAAATACTTTATCTAAAAAACTAATTAAAGCTGCCAAAAAGGAAACAGAGAAGCACATTGCTAAGGAGAGTAAAACTAATCCCAAACTGTTCTTCAACTATATCAATAGTAAAAGAATAAAAACTGAAAATGTAGGCCCCTTAAAAAATAGTGAGGAAAGAATGGTTGTAGATGACGAGGAAAAAGCTAACATATTAAACACCTTCTTCTCCACGGTATTCACGGTGGAAAATGAAATGCTAGGTGAAATCCCAAGAAACAATGAAAACCCTATATTAAGGGTCACCAATCTAACCCAAGAAGAGGTGCGAAACCGGCTAAATAAGATTAAAATAGATAAATCTCCGGGTCCGGATGGCATACACCCACGAGTACTAAGAGAACTAAGTAATGTAATAGATAAACCATTATTTCTTATTTTTAGGGACTCTATAGCGACAGGGTCTGTTCCGCAGGATTGGCGCATAGCAAATGTGGTGCCAATATTCAAAAAGGGCTCTAAAAGTGAACCTGGAAATTATAGGCCAGTAAGTCTAACCTCTATTGTTGGTAAAATATTTGAAGGGTTTCTGAGGGATGTTATTCTGGATTATCTCAATGAGAATAACTGTTTAACTCCATATCAGCATGGGTTTATGAGAAATCGCTCCTGTCAAACCAATCTAATCAGTTTTTATGAAGAGGTAAGCTATAGGCTGGACCACGGTGAGTCATTGGACGTGGTATATCTCGATTTTTCCAAAGCGTTTGATACCGTGCCGCACAAGAGGTTGGTACACAAAATGAGAATGCTTGGTCTGGGGGAAAATGTGTGTAAATGGGTTAGTAACTGGCTTAGTGATAGAAAGCAGAGGGTGGTTATAAATGGTATAGTCTCTAACTGGGTCGCTGTGGCCAGTGGGGTACCGCAGGGGTCGGTATTGGGACCTGTTCTCTTCAACATATTCATTAATGATCTGGTAGAAGGTTTACACAGTAAAATATCGATATTTGCAGATGATACAAAACTATGTAAAGCAGTTAATACAAGAGAAGATAGTATTCTGCTACAGATGGATCTGGATAAGTTGGAAACTTGGGCTGAAAGGTGGCAGATGAGGTTTAACAATGATAAATGTAAGGTTATACACATGGGAAGAGGGAATCAATGTCACCATTACACACTGAACGGGAAACCACTGGGTAAATCTGACAGGGAGAAGGACTTGGGGATCCTAGTTAATGATAAACTTACCTGGAGCAGCCAGTGCCAGGCAGCAGCTGCCAAGGCAAACAGGATCATGGGGTGCATTAAAAGAGGTCTGGATACACATGATGAGAGCATTATACTGCCTCTGTACAAATCCCTAGTTAGACCGCACATGGAGTACTGTGTCCAGTTTTGGGCACCGGTGCTCAGGAAGGATATAATGGAACTAGAGAGAGTACAAAGGAGGGCAACAAAATTAATAAAGGGGATGGGAGAACTACAATACCCAGATAGATTAGCGAAATTAGGATTATTTAGTCTAGAAAAAAGACGACTGAGGGGCGATCTAATAACCATGTATAAGTATATAAGGGGACAATACAAATATCTCGCTGAGGATCTGTTTATACCAAGGAAGGTGACGGGCACAAGGGGGCATTCTTTGCGTCTGGAGGAGAGAAGGTTTTTCCACCAACATAGAAGAGGATTCTTTACTGTTAGGGCAGTGAGAATCTGGAATTGCTTGCCTGAGGAGGTGGTGATGGCGAACTCAGTCGAGGGGTTCAAGAGAGGCCTGGATGTCTTCCTGGAGCAGAACAATATTGTATCATACAATTATTAGGTTCTGTAGAAGGACGTAGATCTGGGTATTTATTATGATGGAATATAGGCTGAACTGGATGGACAAATGTCTTTTTTCGGCCTTACTAACTATGTTACTATGTTACTATGTTACTATGATTGGGTGTCCTTTTTGCCATTGGCTGAGTTCGCCCTTAATAATCGGGCCAGCTCGGCTACTTTGGTTTCGCCGTTTTTCTGCAATTCTGGGTTCCATCCTCGTTTCTCTTCAGGGCAGGTTGAGTCTTCGGACTGTCCTGGTGTAGATACTGTGGTGAATAGGTTGCAGCAGATTTGGACTCAGGTAGTGGACAATTTGACATTGTCCCAGGAGAAGGCTCAACGTTTCGCTAACCGCCGGCGCTGTGTGGGTCCCCGACTTCGTGTTGGGGATTTGGTTTGGTTGTCGTCTCGTTATGTTCCTATGAAGGTTTCCTCTCCTAAGTTTAAGCCTCGTTTCATTGGTCCGTATAAGATTTCTGAGGTTATCAATCCTGTGTCATTTAGTTTGGCCCTTCCAGATTCTTTTGCCCTCCATAATGTGTTCCATAGGTCGTTATTGCGGAGATACGTGGCGCCTGTGGTTCCATCCGTTGATCCTCCTGCCCCGGTGTTGGTTGAGGGGGAGTTGGAGTATGTGGTGGAGAAGATTTTGGATTCTCGACGGAAACTCCAGTACCTGGTCAAGTGGAAGGGTTATGGTCAGGAAGATAATTCCTGGGTTTTTGCCTCTGATGTTCATGCTGCCGATCTTGTTCGTGCCTTTCATTTGGCTCATCCTGGTCGGCCTGGGGGCTCTGGTGAGGGTTCGGTGACCCCTCCTCAAGGGGGGGGTACTGTTGTGAATTCTGTTGTCGGGCTCCCTCCTGTGGTCATGAATGGTACTTCGGCTGGTTCTGTCCATGGACTTCCTCTGGTGGCTGTGGGTGTTTCTGAGTTTCCTTCCACAGGTGACGAGGCTAAGTCGTTAGTGGGCTGCTCTATTTAACTCCACTTGGATCTTTGCCCCATGCCAGCTGTCAATGTTGTACTATTGGTCGAGTTCGCTCCTGGATCGTTCTGGTTACCTGTTATTTCCAGCAGAAGCTAAGATCCTCTTTGCTATTTTCTTGTTTGCTATTTTTTCTGTCCAGCTTGCTATTGTGAATATTGCCTTGCTTGCTGGAAGCTCTGGGACGCAGAGGGGCGCCTCCGCACCGTGAGTTTTTTTTTTCACTGCACTCTGTGTGGCTTTTTGTAGGTTTTTGTGCTGACCGCAAAGTTGCCTTTCCTATCCTCTGTCTGTTCAGTAAGTCGGGCCTCACTTTGCTATATCTATTTCATCTCTGTGTTTGTGATTTCATCTTACTCATAGTCAATATATGTGGGGGCTGCCTTTTCCTTTGGGGAATTTCTCTGAGGCAAGGTAGGCTTCATTTTTCTATCTTTAGGGCTAGCTAGTTTCTTAGGCTGTGCCGAGTTGCATAGGGAGCGTTAGGAGCAATCCACGGCTATTTCTAGTGTGTGTGATAGGATTAGGGATTGCGGTCAGCAGAGTTTCCACTTCCCAGAGCTTGTCCTGTATTTTTGTAGCTATCAGGTCTTTCTGGGTGCTCTTGACCACCAGGTCATAACAGGAGAGATCCAAGAGAATTAGCATGGAGTAGTGACCATTAGATTTAGCTGTTAGTAGTTTATTGGAGACTTTAGTGAGGGCAGTTTCAGTAGAGTGTAAAGAGCGGAAACCAGATTGTCGAGAAGAGAGTTATCTGAGACATAGCGGGTAAGACGGGAGTGGACCAGGTGCTCGAGGAGTTTAGAGATGAAGGGAAGATTAGAGACAGGTCTGTAGTTGGAGCACAGTTTTGGTCGAGGGATGTAAGTAATGGATGTATGATGGCATGCTTAAATGAGGAGGGAATGATCACGGAAGAGAGAGAAAGGTTGAATATTTTTGTTAGGTGAGAGGTGACAGCCGGGGAAAGGGACTGGAGGAGATGTGACGGAATGGGGTCACTGGTGCAAGTGGTCGGGCGAGAATATGCAAGAAGCCCGATTACTTCTTCTTCTGTAACTGGTTCAAAGTCAGAGAGTGAGCTAGATGCAGTGGAGGAGGGAGGACAGTGCATGCTATGAAGAGATTGGGAAATGATTTCCTGTCGAATGTGGTCAATTTTTTCTTTGAAGTAATCTGAGCATTGCTTCTATGTAGCAGAGCCGATCAGGCTAAAGGTACCTTCACACTGAGCGACTTTGTAACAATATCGCTAGCGATCCGTGACGTTGCAGCGTCCTGGATAGCGATATCGTTGTGTTTGACACGCAGCAGCGATCTGGATCCTGCTGTGACATCGCTGGTCGGAGCAGAAAGTCCAGAACTTTATTTCGTCGCTGGATCACCCACTGACATCGCTGAATCGGCATGTGTGACGCCGATCCAGCGATGTCTTCACTGGTAACCAGGGTAAACATCGGGTTACTAAGCGCAGGGCCGCGCTTAGTAACCCGATATTTACCCTGGTTACCATTGTAAATGTAAAAAAAAAAAAAACTACATACTTACATTCCGGTGTCTGTCGCGACCCCCGGCGTCAGCTTCCCTGCACTGTGTCAGCGCCGGCCGGCTGTAAAGCAGAGCACAGCAGTGACGTCACCGCTCTGCTTTACGGCCGGTGCTTACACAGTGCAGGGAAGCTGACGCCTGGGGACAGACACAGGAATGTAAGTATGTAGTGTTTTTTTTTTACATTTACAATGGTAACCAAGGTAAACATCGGGTTACTAAGTGCGGCCCTGCGCTTAGTAACCTGATGTTTACCCTGGTTACCCGGGGACTTCGGCAACGTTGGTCGCTGGAGAGCTGTCTGTGTGACAGCTCTCCAGCGACCACACAACGACTAAACAGCGACGCTGCAGCAATCGGCATCTTTGTCTATATCGCTGCAGTGTCGCTTAATGTGACGGTACCTCAAGCCAGCGCCTAGTCTCCCATGGAGGTTATTGAAGCATGGCAAAAGTAAAAAAAAATGTTTAAAATAAAAAACATTAAAGTTCAAATCACCCCCCTTTCGCCCCAATCAAAATAAAACAAAAAAAAACTACACATTTGTTATTGCCACATTCAGAATCGATCTATCAATAAAAAAAGGATTAACGTGATCGCTAAACGGCGTAGTGAGAAAAAAAATCAAAAAGCCAGAATTACATTTTTTTGTTTGACAGGACATTGCATTAAAATGCAATAACGGGCGATCAAAAGAACGTATCTGTACCACCATTGTACTAAAATTGTCAGCTCGGCACGCAAAAAATAAGCCCTCACCCGACCCGAGATCACGAAAAATGGAGACGCTACGGGTATCGGAAAACTGCCCAATTATTTTGGGTTTTTTTTTAGCAAAGTTTGAAATTTTGTTTCACCACTTAGATAAAAAATAACCAAGACGTGTTAGGTGTCTATGAACTCGTAATGACCTGGAGAATCAGAGTCGCTGCTTAGTGTTATCATTTAGTGACCCTAGAAAACAAAAAACAAGTGTGGGATTGTTTTGCACTTGGAATATTTTTCCTGTTTTCGAGTACACGACCAATGGTGTTTTTCAAAAGTAAAACTCGTCCCGCAAATAATAAGCCCTCACATGACCATATTGACGGAAAAATAAAAAAGTTATGGCTCTGGGAAGAAGGAAAGCAAAAAAGGATTAACCTGATCACGAAACGGAGTAGCGAGAAGAAAAAAAAGCTCCGGGGGTTCAGGGGTTAAAAAGCCTATGAGTTAGCCTATGACTAAGGTGTGTAGAATCCATGTTATCCCTGGGCGGTTGTGCCAGAGTCTTTCCCCATTTTTCGTCTCTATCTTCCTGTGATCACCGGTGGAGGCGGCCCCTCAGGAGGAGCTCCGGGCCAAAGTTCTCAGCGTGGTAATGTCCTTCGCCCCTCTCCCTGCATCTCACTATTTTTATTTTCATGGATGCGATGACAGTTGATAGTTCTGAATATATCAGAGCTGCATATGCCCTGAGGGGAGACGCGCAGACACGCTCATCACTGGCGGCGGTATCACTCAGGGCGCTGCAGGGGCTAGCTTCACAGGAGGCTCTGCGTGGGCGGTCTGAGCCGGACTCTCTGGCACGCCCCGGAGACGGACTGCTCCCCTTTCACTCTCTATTGAGGGGGATGGGCTGTCACACACAGGGCAGAGGTTACTCCTCCTGCAGCTGCGGACCGGTCATGTAAGGGTGGGTCTGCCCGAAGCCAAGCACAGCCGGTGCTGCTCTATGGGCTCTGGGTCTCATCATGCAGGTTACATGACACTGGGGCCCCTGTGTGCAGCCCTCAAGGGCGGCGCCATCTCACAGATGGTCTGCAGGAAATGTGGAGGGAGCGGGACTGTAACAGCACCTGGGTGAGCTGCAGTCTGCTGTTCTCCTTCACATACTGTGTATATGTATGTATACTATGTAGTCACAGAACAGTCAGCAGCTTCTCCGTGCTTAACATAACTCCTTTCCCTCTCAGTGCAGCTCAGTGAAACTCCTGACTGAATTTAATTACATTAACCCTTTCCACATCTCTCCTAAATTGAGCTTATCCCTTCCCCCTATATTTTCCACAAGTATTTAGCTACTTGTCCTGACCCCCCACCTTTCTTGCCCAAGAATAACTTTCAAAACCAACCGCCGTCTCCTGACCAGGACTCGTGTGGACCGGGATGTCCAGACCGACCGCCCACTCCTTACCAGGATGTCCAGACCAACCGCCGTCTCCTGACCAGAACTCCTGTGGACCAGGATGTCCAGACCGACCGCCCACTCCTGACCAGGATGTCCAGACCAACCGCCGTCTCCTGACCAGAACTCCTGTGGACCAGGATGTCCAGACCAACCGCCGTCTCCTGACCAGAACTCCTGTGGACCAGGATGTCCAGACCGACCGCCCACTCCTGACCAGGATGTCCAGACCGACCGCCCACTCCTGACCAGGATGTCCAGACCGACCGCCCACTCCTGACCAGGATGTCCAGACCGACCGCCCACTCCTGACCAGGATGTCCAGACCGACCGCCCACTCCTGACCAGGATGTCCAGACCGACCGCCCACTCCTGACCAGGATGTCCAGACCGACCGCCCACTCCTGACCAGGATGTCCAGACCGACCGCCCACTCCTGACCAGGATGTCCAGACCGACCGCCCACTCCTGACCAGGATGTCCAGACCGACCGCCCACTCCTGACCAGGATGTCCAGACCGACCGCCCACTCCTGACCAGGATGTCCAGACCGACCGCCCACTCCTGACCAGGATGTCCAGACCGACCGCCCACTCCTGACCAGGATGTCCAGACCGACCGCCCACTCCTGACCAGGATGTCCAGACCGACCGCCCACTCCTGACCAGGATGTCCAGACCGACCGCCCACTCCTGACCAGGATGTCCAGACCGACCGCCCACTCCTGACCAGGATGTCCAGACCGACCGCCCACTCCTGACCAGGATGTCCAGACCGACCGCCCACTCCTGACCAGGATGTCCAGACCGACCGCCCACTCCTGACCAGGATGTCCAGACCGACCGCCCACTCCTGACCAGGACTCGTGTGGACCAGGATGTCCAGACCAACCACCCACTCCTTACCAGGATGTCCAGACCGACCGCCCACTCCTGACCAGGACTCGTGTGGACTGGGATGTCCAGACTGACCGCCATATCCAGACCAGGACTCATGTGGACTGGGATTGTCCACACTGACTGCCGTCTCCTGACCAGGACTCATGTGGACTGGGATTGTCCAGACCGACCGCCGTCTCCTGACCAGGATGTCCAGACCGACCGCCCACTCCTGACCAGGATGTCCAGACCGACCGCCCACTCCTGACCAGGACTCATGTGGACTGGGATTGTCCACACTGACTGCCGTCTCCTGACCAGGACTCGTGTGGACCGGGATGTCCACACCGACCGCCGTCTCCTGACCAGGACTCATGTGGACTGGGATTGTCCAGACCGACCGCCGTCTCCTGACCAGGACTCATGTGGACTGGGATTGTCCAGACCGACCGCCGTCTCCTGACCAGGATGTCCAGACTGACCGCCCACTCCTGACCAGGATGTCCAGACCGACCGCCCACTCCTGACCAGGACTCGTGTGGACCAGGATGTCCAGACCAACCACCCACTCCTTACCAGGATGTCCAGACCGACCGCCCACTCCTGACCAGGACTCGTGTGGACTGGGATGTCCAGACTGACCATCATCTCCAGACCAGGACTCATGTGGACTGGGATTGTCCACACTGACTGCCGTCTCCTGACCAGGACTCGTGTGGACCGGGATGTCCACACCGACCGCCGTCTCCTGACCAGGACTCGTGTGGACCGGGATGTCCACACCGACCGCCGTCTCCTGACCAGGACTCGTGTGGACTGGGATGTACAGTCCGACCGCCATCACTTGATCAGGACTGGGGTGGACAATGATGTCCAGACTGACCGCCACCTCCTGACCAAGACTCAGGTGGACTGGGATGACGCAGCAGTTTAATTCAATATGAACTGTAAATGGCTGCCACAAACATAACAGCTGCGTGCCCTGGCTAAACTGTGAGGCCATTAACAATAGACATGCTATATACAATTGAAGGGCTTGTCACTTTAAAATAATTTTGTTCCAATGCTTAGGGAGACAAAAACAGTCTTTACTCACCCTCCTGGGGTCCAGTGCTTAGTTTTAACAGCTTTGGTCTTTATGGATTGGCTGCAGGGCAGATGTGACGGACAGTGCTGTAGTTTACCACTGAGCTCAGTTTCTTACCCTGAAAACACAAAAGCGCACAAAGAGGTCAAAAAATACTCTGTTGTAAAAAAGTCACAGTAAATAAGCAAGTGCTAGTCAAAAAATGAAAAAAAACAGGGCATTTAGTTAATACGTTTTTTTGCAAAAAACGTATGTTAAGCTGCTCCACCAATCGCCAAGGTATACCCGTAATAGAGCAGCAGTCCTATCTAATGTATATAATCCCTATCTGATGTATTTAAAAACCTGATCATCTGTATAGTACCTGTGTGAACAGGGCTCAGAGAGAAAATATCCACGTTGAACATGCGAGATGGAACAGCTACAATGCAAATGACCCACAGAGGAGTGGTGGACTCCCCAGTCTTGTAGAAACAAGAGAACAATTATAAAACCAAAAACACATGGGCCACCTGCATAGCGAACAAGTCTGTAGAAACCTGTTCACACCACCAAAGAACTTGAAAACACAAAAACGCACAAGGAGGTCAAAAAATACTCTGTTGTAAAAAAGTCACAGTAAATAAGCAAGTGCTAGTCAAAAAATGAAAAAATACAGGGTATTTAGTTAATACGTTTTTTTGCAAAAAAAAGTAACATAGTAACATAGTTAGTAAGGCCGAAAAAAGACATTTGTCCATCCAGTTCAGCCTATATTCCATCATAATAAATCACCAGATCTACGTCCTTCTACAGAACCTAATAATTGTATGAAACAATATTGTTCTGCTCCAGGAAGACATCCAGGCCTCTCTTGAACCCCTCGACTGAGTTCGCCATCACCACCTCCTCAGGCAAGCAATTCCAGATTCTCACTGCCCTAACAGTAAAGAATCCTCTTCTATGTTGGTGGAAAAACCTTCTCTCCTCCAGACGCAAAGAATGCCCCCTTGTGCCCGTCACCTTCCTTGGTATAAACAGATCCTCAGCGAGATATTTGTATTGTCCCCTTATATACTTATACATGGTTATTAGATCGCCCCTCAGTCGTCTTTTTTCTAGACTAAATAATCCTAATTTCGCTAATCTATCTGGGTATTGTAGTTCTCCCATCCCCTTTATTAATTTTGTTGCCCTCCTTTGTACTCTCTCTAGTTCCATTATATCCTTCCTGAGCACCGGTGCCCAAAACTGGACACAGTACTCCATGTGCGGTCTAACTAGGGATTTGTACAGAGGCAGTATAATGCTCTCATCATGTGTATCCAGACCTCTTTTAATGCACCCCATGATCCTGTTTGCCTTGGCAGCTGCTGCCTGGCACTGGCTGCTCCAGGTAAGTTTATCATTAACTAGGATCCCCAAGTCCTTCTCCCTGTCAGATTTACCCAGTGGTTTCCCATTCAGTGTGTAATGGTGACATTGATTCCTTCTTCCCATGTGTATAACCTTACATTTATCATTGTTAAACCTCATCTGCCACCTTTCAGCCCAAGTTTCCAACTTATCCAGATCCATCTGTAACAGAATACTATCTTCTCTTGTATTAACTGCTTTACATAGTTTTGTATCATCTGCAAATATCGATATTTTACTGTGTAAACCTTCTACCAGATCATTAATGAATATGTTGAAGAGAACAGGTCCCAATACTGACCCCTGCGGTCCCCACTGGTCATAGCGACCCAGTTAGAGACTATACCATTTATAACCACCCTCTGCTTTCTATCACTAAGCCAGTTACTAACCCATTTACACACATTTTCCCCCACACCAAGCATTCTCATTTTGTGTACCAACCTCTTGTGCGGCACGGTATCAAACGCTTTGGAAAAATCGAGATATACCACGTCCAATGACTCACCGTGGTCCAGTCTATAGCTTACCTCTTCATAAAAACTGATTAGATTGGTTTGACAGGAGCGATTTCTCATAAACCCATGCTGATATGGAGTTACACAGTTATTCTCATTGAGATAATCCAGAATAACATCCCTCAGAAACCCTTCAAATATTTTACCAACAATAGAGGTTAGACTTACTGGCCTATAATTTCCAGGTTCACTTTTAGAGCCCTTTTTGAATATTGGCACCACATTTGCTATGCGCCAGTCCTGCGGAACAGACCCTGTCGCTATAGAGTCACTAAAAATAAGAAATAATGGTTTATCTATTACATTACTTAGTTCTCTTAGTACTCGTGGGTGTATGCCATCCGGACCCGGAGATTTATCTATTTTAATCTTATTTAGCCGGTTTCGCACCTCTTCTTGGGTTAGATTGGTGACCCTTAATATAGGGTTTTCATTGTTTCTTGGGATTTCACCTAGCATTTCATTTTCCACCGTGAATACCGTGGAGAAGAAGGTGTTTAATATGTTAGCTTTTTCCTCGTCATCTACAACCATTCTTTCCTCACTATTTTTTAAGGGGCCTACATTTTCAGTTTTTATTCTTTTACTATTGATATAGTTGAAGAACAGTTTGGGATTAGTTTTACTCTCCTTAGCAATGTGCTTCTCTGTTTCCTTTTTGGCAGCTTTAATTAGTTTTTTAGATAAAGTATTTTTCTCCCTATAGTTTTTTAGAGCTTCAATGGTGCCATCCTGCTTTAGTAGTGCAAATGCTTTCTTTTTACTGTTAATTGCCTGTCTTACTTCTTTGTTTAGCCACATTGGGTTTTTCCTATTTCTAGTCCTTTTATTCCCACAAGGTATAAACCGCTTACACTGCCTATTTAGGATGTTCTTAAACATTTCCCATTTATTATCTGTATTCTTATTTCTGAGGATATTGTCCCAGTCTACCAGATTAAGGGCATCTCTAAGCTGGTCAAACTTTGCCTTCCTAAAGTTCAATGTTTTTGTGACTCCCTGACAAGTCCCCCTAGTGAAAGACAGGTGAAACTGCACAATATTGTGGTCGCTATTTCCTAAATGCCCAACCACCTGCAGATTTGTTATTCTGTCAGGTCTATTAGATAGTATTAGGTCTAAAAGTGCTGCTCCTCTGGTTGGATTCTGCACCAATTGTGAAAGATAATTTTTCTTGGTTATTAGTAGAAACCTGTTGCCTTTATGGGTTTCACAGGTTTCTGTTTCCCAGTTAATATCCGGGTAGTTAAAGTCCCCCATAACCAGGACCTCATTATGGGTTGCAGCTTCATCTATCTGCTTTAGAAGTAGACTTTCCATGCTTTCTGTTATATTTGGGGGTTTGTAACAGACCCCAATGAGAATTTTGTTACCATTTTTCCCTCCATGAATTTCAACCCATATGGACTCGACATCCTCATTCCCTTCGCTAATATCCTCCCTTAAAGTGGACTTTAGACAAGACTTTACATAGAGACAAACCCCTCCTCCTCTCCGATTTTTACGATCCTTTCTAAACAGACTGTAACCCTGTAAGTTAACTGCCCAGTCATAGCTTTCATCTAACCATGTCTCGGTTATTCCCACTATGTCAAAGTTACCTGTAGATATTTCTGCTTCTAGTTCTTCCATCTTGTTTGTCAGGCTTCTGGCGTTTGCGAGCATGCAGTTTAGAGGATTTTGTTTTGTTCCAATCTCCTCACTGTGGATTGTTTTAGAAATGTTCTTACCTCCCTTCTGAGTATGTTTTCCTGGGTCGTCTTTGTTCGAGTCTAATGTTTTTCTTCCCGTCCCCTCTTCTTCTAGTTTAACGCCCTCCTGATGAGTGTAGCGAGTCTTCTGGCGAATGTGTGTTTCCCAGGTTTGTTGAGGTGTAGTCCGTCTCTGGCGAGGAGTCCATCATACCAGTAATTCACACCATGGTCCAGGAATCCAAATCCTTGTTGTCTGCACCATCATCTTAGCCAGTTGTTCGCATCAAGGATCCTGTTCCATCTCCTGGTGCCATGCCCGTCTACTGGAAGGATAGAAGAAAAAACTACCTGTGCATCCAGTTCCTTTACTTTCTTCCCCAACTCTTCAAAGTCCTTGCAGATTGTCGGTAGGTCCTTCCTTGCCGTGTCATTGGTGCCAACATGTATCAGAAGAAATGGGTGGACGTCCTTGGAGCTGAAGAGCTTTGGTATCCTATCGGTCACATCCTTGATCATCGCACCTGGAAGGCAGCATACTTCTCTTGCAGTTATGTCCGGTCTGCAGATGGCTGCTTCGGTGCCTCTCAGTAGTGAGTCTCCCACCACCACCACTCTTCGTTGCTTCTTGGCTGTACTTTTTGCTGTCACTTGTTGCTGTGTGCCCTTTTCTTTTTTGCTTGCTGGTATTGCTTCATTCTTAGGTGTGCCATCTTCATCCTCTACAAAGATTTGATATCGGTTCTTCAGTTGTGTGGTTGGTGATTTCTCCATGGTCTTCTTGCTTCTTTTGGTCACATGCTTCCACTCATCTGCTTTTGGAGGTTCTCTGACACTTTTTGCACCTTCTGTGACCAGTAGAGATGCTTCTGTTCTGTCTAGAAAGTCTTCATTCTCTTTGATGAGTTTCAAAGTTGCTATTCTTTCTTCCAGACCCCGCAACTTTTCTTCTAAAAGGGCCACTAGTCTACACTTCTGACAGGTGAAATTGGATTCTTCTTCTGGTCGATCTGTGAACATGTAGCACATGCTGCAGCTCACCATGTAGGTTGTCACATCTGCCATGTTGCTCCTAGATCCTGCTGACTTGCTGTGTGTTTTCCTTCTTGTGTAATCTACTCAGCCAAGCTCTCTTGCAATAATGTCCTACAGGCAAAAATTCGCGCGCCGTAAGGCGCGCGGTATGGTGATGCTTTCGAAGCAGCTGGTCCCGGCTGTACCCAACGATCTTCTAGCTTAGGGAGACTTCGCTTCTCCCAGAAGGCACCTGGAATATGCAAATTAGCCTCCTGAAGCTTGAATCCCTGGTTTGGTGATGCTTTCGAAGCAGCTGGTCCCGGCTGTACCCAACGATCTTCTAGCTTAGGGAGACTTCGCTTCTCCCAGAAGGCACCTGGAATATGCAAATTAGCCTCCTGAAGCTTGAATCCCTGGTTTGGTGATGCTTTCGAAGCAGCTGGTCCCGGCTGTACCCAACGATCTTCTAGCTTAGGGAGACTTCGCTTCTCCCAGAAGGCACCTGGAATATGCAAATTAGCCTCCTGAAGCTTGAATCCCTGGTTTGGTGATGCTTTCGAAGCAGCTGGTCCCGGCTGTACCCAACGATCTTCTAGCTTAGGGAGACTTCGCTTCTCCCAGAAGGCACCTGGAATATGCAAATTAGCCTCCTGAAGCTTGAATCCCTGGTTTGGTGATGCTTTCGAAGCAGCTGGTCCCGGCTGTACCCAACGATCTTCTAGCTTAGGGAGACTTCGCTTCTCCCAGAAGGCACCTGGAATATGCAAATTAGCCTCCTGAAGCTTGAATCCCTGGTTTGGTGATGCTTTCGAAGCAGCTGGTCCCGGCTGTACCCAACGATCTTCTAGCTTAGGGAGACTTCGCTTCTCCCAGAAGGCACCTGGAATATGCAAATTAGCCTCCTGAAGCTTGAATCCCTGGTTTGGTGATGCTTTCGAAGCAGCTGGTCCCGGCTGTACCCAACGATCTTCTAGCTTAGGGAGACTTCGCTTCTCCCAGAAGGCACCTGGAATATGCAAATTAGCCTCCTGAAGCTTGAATCCCTGGTTTGGTGATGCTTTCGAAGCAGCTGGTCCCGGCTGTACCCAACGATCTTCTAGCTTAGGGAGACTTCGCTTCTCCCAGAAGGCACCTGGAATATGCAAATTAGCCTCCTGAAGCTTGAATCCCTGGTTTGGTGATGCTTTCGAAGCAGCTGGTCCCGGCTGTACCCAACGATCTTCTAGCTTAGGGAGACTTCGCTTCTCCCAGAAGGCACCTGGAATATGCAAATTAGCCTCCTGAAGCTTGAATCCCTGGTTTGGTGATGCTTTCGAAGCAGCTGGTCCCGGCTGTACCCAACGATCTTCTAGCTTAGGGAGACTTCGCTTCTCCCAGAAGGCACCTGGAATATGCAAATTAGCCTCCTGAAGCTTGAATCCCTGGTTTGGTGATGCTTTCGAAGCAGCTGGTCCCGGCTGTACCCAACGATCTTCTAGCTTAGGGAGACTTCGCTTCTCCCAGAAGGCACCTGGAATATGCAAATTAGCCTCCTGAAGCTTGAATCCCTGGTTTGGTGATGCTTTCGAAGCAGCTGGTCCCGGCTGTACCCAACGATCTTCTAGCTTAGGGAGACTTCGCTTCTCCCAGAAGGCACCTGGAATATGCAAATTAGCCTCCTGAAGCTTGAATCCCTGGTTTGGTGATGCTTTCGAAGCAGCTGGTCCCGGCTGTACCCAACGATCTTCTAGCTTAGGGAGACTTCGCTTCTCCCAGAAGGCACCTGGAATATGCAAATTAGCCTCCTGAAGCTTGAATCCCTGGTTTGGTGATGCTTTCGAAGCAGCTGGTCCCGGCTGTACCCAACGATCTTCTAGCTTAGGGAGACTTCGCTTCTCCCAGAAGGCACCTGGAATATGCAAATTAGCCTCCTGAAGCTTGAATCCCTGGTTTGGTGATGCTTTCGAAGTATGTTAAGCTGCTCCACCAATCGCCAAGGTATACCCAATGTCTCCAATGCTTAGGGAGACAAAAACAGTCTTTACTCACCCTCCTGGGGTCCAGTGCTTAGTTTTAACAGCTTTGGTCTTTTTGGATTGGCTGCAGGGCAGATGTGATGGACAGTGCTGAGCTCAGTTTCTTATCCTGTCTACATTAGCACTGTAATGCTTATTGCCGCCCCCTTCCATCCCCCCTGCATGGATCCGCTCATCCCTCCACACGTCTAGTGTGCCGGTGCACTCCCTTGCTCATATATTGGCAGCATGCGCACCTGAAAATATGCCCCAGTCAATAGGTGAAAGGCATCTTGTTTAAAAAGCACTCTCCCCAATAGGGAGGTGCCTGAGCAACCACTATAGTTACTTAGTAGTAGTTTGTCTGCAACTGTATGTTAACAGGAACACATGGGCTACTTAAACAGTGAACAAGTCTGTAAGAACATGTTCACACACCACCAAGAAACCTGAAGACACAAAAGAGAATGGTAAAACCAAAAACACTCAGTTTGAAAAAATGTTTGCAGTAATCCGCAAGTGCTAGTAAAAGATGTAAATAACAGGGTATTTGGTTGATACGTTTTTTGCAAAAAATGTATACTAAGCTGCTCTACCAATCTTCACGGTATACCCTTATCAGAGCAGTCCTAACTAATGTATGCAATCCCTATCTGATGTATTTAAAAACCTGATCATCTGTAGATTACCTGTGTGAACAGGGTTCAGAGAGGAAAAATCCATGTGTGCATACAGGGCAGAACAGCTTTTGTGCAGCTAGCCCAAGAGGAGTGGTGGAACTCCCCAGTCTTGTAGACACAAGAGAACAATCATGGAAACAGGAACACATGGGCTACTTGCACAGTGAACAAGTCTGTATGATCATGTTCACACACCACCAAGAAACCTGAAGACACAAAAGAGAATGGTAAAACCAAAAACACTCAGTTTGAAAAAATGTTTGCAGTAATCCGCAAGTGCTAGTAAAAGATGTAAATAACAGGGTATTTGGTTGATACGTTTTTTGCAAAAAATGTATACTAAGCTGCTCTACCAATCTTCACGGTATGCCCTTATCAGAGCAGTCCTAACTAATGTATGCAATCCCTATCTGATGTATTTAAAAACCTGATCATCTGTATATTACCTGTGTGAACAGGGTTCAGAGAGGAAAAATCCATGTGTGCATACAGGGCAGAACAGCTTTTGTGCAGCTAGCCCAAGAGGAGTGGTGGAACTCCCCAGTCTTGTAGACACAAGAGAACAATCATGGAAACAGGAATACATGGGCTACTTGCACAGTGAACAAGTCTGTATGATCATGTTCACACACCACCAAGAAACCTGAAGACACAAAAGAGAATGGTAAAACCAAAAACACTCAGTTTGAAAAAATGTTTGCAGTAATCCGCAAGTGATAGTAAAAGATGTAAATAACAGGGTATTTGGTTGATACGTTTTTTGCAAAAAATGTATACTAAGCTGCTCTACCAATCTTCACGGTATACCCATATCAGAGCAGTCCTAACTGATGTATGCAATCCCTATTAACAAATACCCTGTTATTTACATCTTTTACTAGCACTTGCGGATTACTGCAAACATTTTTTCAAACTGAGTGTTTTTGGTTTTACCATTCTCTTTTGTGTCTTCAGGTTTCTTGGTGGTGTGTGAACATGTTCTTACAGACTTGTTCACTGTGCAAGTAGCCCATGTGTTCCTGTTTCCATGATTGTTCTCTTGTGTCTACAAGACTGGGGAGTACCACCACTCCTCTTGGGCTAGCTGCACAAAAGCTGTTCTGCCCTGTATGCACACATGGATTTTTCCTCTCTGAACCCTGTTCACACAGGTAATATACAGATGATCAGGTTTTTAAATACATCAGATAGGGATTGCATACATTAGTTAGGACTGCTCTGATAAGGGTATACCGTGAAGATTGGTAGAGCAGCTTAGTATACATTTTTTGCAAAAAACGTATCAACCAAATACCCTGTTATTTACATCTTTTACTAGCACTTGCGGATTACTGCAAACATTTTTTCAAACTGAGTGTTTTTGGTTTTACCATTCTCTTTTGTGTCTGCAACTGTATGTTGCCAGGTCCCCCATCCTTAGTCTATTATTCACGGTTTTCCCTTTAGTTTTTTGAAGTATGTACGTGATTCTGAAGCCGCGTCGTAGCCATCTGGACCCGGGAGCCACGTTGGCGGTCTATGAACCATTTCCCAATTCCTGTGTGTCTGAAAGAGAACCAATCTCCAAAGTCCACGTAGTCCAGACTGTCAGTCTCCGACTCCTGCCCTTCAGTGACTCCGATCATCTGTCCCTGTGCAGCAAACTCAACCCTTGGGTTCGGAAACTCCAGTACAGGGGACTGCCTAGGAGTGTAACTTGCAGATATCTGCAGCTGACGCCCGACTCCACCTTCAGGAGCGTCAGAGGACACTAGGTATCCGCCTACCTAGGCCCTTCCTAGGCACATAATCATCAACATTAACAGAAATAACCACGTGAAATAGATCACTCTGTTTGTAATGACTATATAATGAGTTTCACTATTTGTATTGAAGAACTGAAATAAATTAACTTTTTGATGATATTCAAATATCGTAAGAAACACCTGTATTTATTCACCTCTTGCTATGAAGCTCCTAAAAATTTCTGGTGCAAGTAATTCCATTCATAAGTCCCATGCTTAGTGACAGAACGTCTCAAGGCCCCTTCACATTTAGCGACGCTGCAGCGATACCGACAACGATCCGGATCGCTGCAGCGTCGCTGTTTGGTCGCTGGAGAGCTGTCACACAGACAGCTCTCCAGCGACCAACGATGCCGGTAACCAGGGTAAACATCGGGTAACTAAGCGCAGGGCCGCGCTTAGTAACCCGATGTTTACCCTGGTTACCATGCTAAAAGTAAAAAAAAACAAACAGTACATACTTACCTACAGCCGTCTGTCCTCCAGCGCTGCGCTCTGCTTCTCTGCTCTCCTCCTGTACTGTCTGTGAGCCGGAAAGCAGAGCGGTGACGTCACCGCTCTGCTTTCCGGCTCACAGACAGTACAGGAGGAGTGCAGAGCACAGCGCTGGAGGACAGACAGCGGTAGGTAAGTATGTACTGTTTTTTTTTTTTTACTTTTAGCATGGTAACCAGGGTAAACATCGGGTTACTAAGCGCGGCCCTGCGCTTAGTTACCCGATGTTTACCCTGGTTACCAGTGAAGACATCGCTGAATCGGTGTCACACACGCCGATCCAGCGATGTCTCCAGGGAGTCCAGCGACGAAATAAAGTTCTGGACTTTATTCAGTGACCAACGATCTCCCAGCAGGGGCCTGATCGTTGGTCGCTGTCACACATAACGATTTCATTAACGATATCGTTGCTACGTCACAAATAGCAACGATATCGTTAACAATATCGTTATGTGTGAAGGTACCTTCAGTGTACAATCTAAGTGTGATATCTGTCAGTATAAACACGTTACCTTCTCTGAAAGGCCACAGAGGCTGCAACACCATTAACAAGAGACACCACTAAACAAACACCAGGAAGACCAAGGGGATCTCCAAACAACACCATGAAGACCAAGGGGATCTCCAAACAACACCATGAGGACCAAGGGGATCTCCAAACAACACCATGAAGACCAAGGGGATCTCCAAACAACACCATGAAGACCAAGGAGATCTCCAAACAACACCATGAAGACCAAGGAGATCTCCAAACAACACCATGAAGACCAAGGGGATCTCCAAACAACACCATGAAGACCAAGGAGATCTCCAAACAACACCATGAAGACCATGGGGATCTACAAACAACACCATGAAGACCAAGGGGATCTCCAAACAACACCATAAAGACCAAGGGGATCTCCAAACAACACCACGAAGACCAAGGGGATCTCCAAACAACACCACGAAGACCAAGGGGATCTCCAAACAACACCATGAAGACCAAGGGGATCTCCAAACAACACCATGAAGACCAAGGGGATCTCCAAACAACACCATGAAGACCAAGGAGATCTCCAAACAACACCATGAAGACCAAGGAGATCTCTAAACAACACCATGAAGACCAAGGGGATCTCCAAACAACACCATGAGGACCATGGGGATCTCCAAACAACACCATGAAGACCAAGGAGATCTCCAAACAACACCATGAAGACCAAGGAGATCTCCAAACAACACCATGAAGACCAAGGGGATCTCCAAACAACACCATGAAGACCATGGGGATCTACAAACAACACCATAAAGACCAAGGGGATCTCCAAACAACACCACGAAGACCAAGGGGATCTCCAAACAACACCATGAAGACCAAAAAGATCTCCAAACAACACCATGAAGACCAAGGAGATCTCTAAACAACACCATGAAGACCAAGGGGATCTCCAAACAACACCACGAAGACCAAGGGGATCTCCAAACAACACCATGAAGACCAAGGGGATCTCCAAACAACACCATGAAGACCAAGGAGATCTCCAAACAACACCATGAAGACCAAGGAGATCTCCAAACAACATAATGAAGACCGAGGAGATCTCCAAACAACATAATGAAGACCGAGGAGCTCTCCAAACAAGTCAGAGACAAAGTTGTTGAGAAGTACAAGTCAGTGTTGGGTTATAAAAAAAAAAAATATCCCAATCTCTGATGCTCCCCCAGAGTGTTAAAGATATGTATTTGATATATATTCGATTATGATAGATATACAAAAAAGACTCTTGCAGACAAAATGGACGCTTTGCTGAATATGTATAAGAACCACAGATACTATTTAAAATGTGTACGTGCTCTTAGTCATTCCTGTCAACAGGTTATACAACGCTCAAGTGGACTCGGATATGCTGGTGTGACCCACTGAGCTAATCAAGAATGAATAATACTGAACGTTAACATGACCTAATATGCCGTAACACGCTGTACCACTTGGTTCATGGTGATCAAGGATCAATAAGCTACGCGCAAGACAAGATGTCAGCTTGACCCTAACCATTGGAGTAATATGGAAAATGACGTGAGCGACAGACATCAGCAATGACTAGCAATAATGAGATAAGGCAATGAGGTAATGTGTGGTAAAGCCCCTTATTTTCCCTATAAATTAATGTACATTTCAACCAATAAACCAGAATTCATTTGAGACACGACTCATTATCCCTGTTCTGCGATTTCTCCGTCCATAAACCTCCGATGTACAATTTGGCAGCAGACAACCAAGATGAGAACATACGCATCTCGTGTGCCCTAACAAGAGCACTGTCAAATCCATTATCGAAAATATGGTACCACAACAACCTGCCAAGAGAGGGCGCCCACCAAAACTCTCAGCCCGGGCATAAATGGCATTAAT
The DNA here is from genome assembly GCF_032444005.1 of Ranitomeya imitator. NCBI lineage: Eukaryota > Metazoa > Chordata > Amphibia > Anura > Dendrobatidae > Ranitomeya > Ranitomeya imitator. The sequence continues at coordinate 713,466,085 of NC_091286.1, read as the reverse complement.
CAGAGAGTCGGCACAAAGTTCAAAGGTAACCCTGAAGGAGCTGCAGAGTTTCCAAGCAGAGACTGAAGTATCTGTCCATACGACCACAATAAGCTGTACTCTCCATAGAGGTGGCCTTTATGGGAGAATGGGAAGAAAAAAGCCTTTACTTACACACAAAATTGTAAGGCTCATTTTAAGTTTTTAAGACATGTGGGAGACTCCACAAACGTATGGCACAAAGTGCTGTCAACATCGATGAGATCAAAATTGAACTTTTTGTCCATCATGGTAGACAATATGTCTGGCAACAAACCAACACAGCTCATCACCCCAAGAACACCATCCCCACAGTGAAACATGGTGGTGCCAGAATCATGCTGAGGGGATGTTTTTCAGCAGCCGGGACAGGGAAAATTGTTTGAGTTGAGGGGAAGATGGATGTTGTGAAATCGTTCAAATGTTCTGGATTGGCCTAGTCAAAGCCCAGAGCTTAATCCAATGGAGAATCTGGTCAGACTTGAAGACTGCTGTTCATCAGAGGAAACCATCTAACTTGAAGGAGCTGGAGCAGTTTTGCCTTGAGGAATGTGCAAAAATCCTAGTGGCAAACAGAAACTTATCCAAAGCAACTTGCAGCTGTAACTGTAGCAAAAGGAGGCTCTCCAAAGTACTGATAGTACAAAGTACTATTTGTTGTTTACTTCACAATAAAAAGAAAACTAAATTTTCAGTCGCAAGCTGCTGTATTCCGACATGGCCTGAGTCTCTGTCAGGGATAGGTATGGCGCCAACATATTCCGCAGCGCTTTACAGTTTAACAGTTTCAAACACAACAGTCATAAGTAACAACGTTAACAATACAATAAAGCACAATAATCCGCCCCTGCTCGTGAGAGCTTACAATCTACAATGAGGTGGGGGAGATACAAAGTACAGGTGTGTATTTACAATGATGTATTTACAATGATGGTCCGGCCATCTTCAGGGGGTGGGGGATAGATGGGGATAGTGAATTGGGTACATACGCACCCTTACACATAAAATGACTTATTAGGGAACGTGATCGGTCACTCTGAACAAATGTGTTTTGAGCGAGCGCCTAAAACTATGCCAATTGTGGATGGTCCTAATATCTTGGGGTAGAGCATTCCAGAGGATTGGTGCAGCTCGGGAGAAGTCTTGGAGTAGGGAGTGGGAGGTACGGATTAGTGCAGAGGTTAGTTGAAAGTCATTTGCAGAGCGCAGTGGTCTGTTAGGCCGATAGACAGAAATGAGGGAGATGTATGGGGGTGCCGCACTGTGGAGAGCTTTGTGGGTGAGAACAAGTACTATGAATTGTATCCTGTAATGAATGGGCAGCCAGTGTAACGACTGGTGAAGAGCGGACACGTCCGAGTAACGATTAGCCAGATGGACGACCCTGGCTGCTGCATTAAGGATGGACTGGAGAGGGGAAAGTCGAGTGAGGGGGAGGCCAATTAATAGAGCGTTACAGTAGTCCAGGCGGGAGTGGATCAGGGCGACAGTGAGGGTTTTTGTTGTCTCCATGGTGAGAAAAGGGCGGATTCTAGAGATGTTCTTTAGGTGTAAGCGGCACGAGCGGGCAAGAGATTGTATGTGGGAGGTGAAGGAGAGATCGGAGTCAATCATAACACCCAGACAGCGCGCCTGCTGCCAGGGTGTTATTATGGTGCCACCCACGGATAGGGAAATGTCAGATTTAGGGAGGTTAGTAGATAGCGGGAGCAGAAGAAGTTCAGTTTTGGAGAGGTTGAGTTTCATATAGAGAGTGGACATGATGTTGGAGACTGCAGACCGACAGTCAGTGGCGTTCTGTAGTACAGCAGGGGGTAAGGTCAGGGGATGACGTGTATAGTTGTGTGTCATCAGCATAAAGATGGTACTGAAAGCCAAATCTGCTGATGGTCTGTCCAATTGGGGCCGTGTAGAGGGATAAGAGAAGGAGGCCAAGGACTGAGCCCTGAGGTATCCCGACAGTGAGAGGAAGAGGAGATGAAGTGGAGCCAGCGAACAGAACACTGAAGGAGCGGTCAGAAAGATAGGAGGAGAACCAGGAGAGAGCAGTGTCCTTAATACCAAGTGACTGGAGCCTAGAGAGTAGGAGAGGTGTTATGATCTGGTGGTTTAGGAGCAACATGGGACGAGTTCTGAAGGAAGTGGTACCTGCACTGACCGCAGTCCCTAAGCTCAACACAACACTAGAAGTAGCCGTGGAATGCTCCTAACTCTCCCTAGGCATCTCGTCACAGCCTGAGAACTAACTACCCCTAAAGATAGAAACAGGAAAACTATCTTGCCTCAGAGAAAATCCCCAAAAGGATAGATAGCCCCCCACAAGTAATGACTGTGAGTGGAGAGGGAAAAGACATACACAGAATGAAACCAGGATGAGCACAGGAGGCCAGTCTAGCTAGATAGATAGGACAGGATGGAATACTGTGCGGTCAGTATAAAACACTACAAAAAATCCACACAGAGTTTACAAAAATCTCCACACCTGACTAAAGGTGTGGAGGGTAAATCTGCTTCCCAGAGCTTCCAGCTACACAGAATTAATTCATACTGACAAGCTGGACAAACATAAAAAGCACAGAACGGATAAGTACACAACCTGTGGACAGAAAAGAGCAAGCAAGGACTTAGCTTTGCAGAACTGGTCAGGATAACAGGGAAATCCAAAGAGATGTGAATCCAACCAGGAACCATTGACAAGTGGCACTGGCTGAAGAGAGAGCCAGGCATAAATAGCCGAGCAGAAAGACAATCAGTGGAAGCAGCTGCAGACTGCTAAATCCAAGGAGCAGCCATACCACTTAAAACCACCGGAGGGAGCCCAAGAGCAGAACTCACAAAAGTGCCACTTACAACCACCGGAGGGAGCCCAAGAGCGGAATTCACAACAGCCCTCTTGATGAGTGTAGCGAGTCTTCTGGCGAATGTGTGTTTCCCAGGTTTGTTGAGGTGTAGTCCGTCTCTGGCGAGGAGTCCATCGTACCAGTAATTCACACCGTGGTCCAGGAATCCAAATCCTTGTTGTCTGCACCATCGTCTTAGCCAGTTGTTCGCATCAAGGATCCTGTTCCATCTCCTGGTGCCATGCCCGTCTACTGGAAGGATAGAAGAAAAAACTACCTGTGCATCCAATTCCTTTACTTTCTTCCCCAACTCTTCAAAGTCCTTGCAGATTGTCGGTAGGTCCTTCCTTGCCGTGTCATTGGTGCCAATATGTATCAGAAGAAATGGGTGGACGTCCTTGGAGCTGAAGAGCTTTGGCATCCTATCGGTCACATCCTTGATCATCGCACCTGGAAGGCAGCATACTTCTCTTGCGGTTATGTCCGCTCTGCAGATGGCTGCTTCTGTGCCTCTCAGTAGTGAGTCTCCCACCACCACCACTCTTCGTTGCTTCTTGGCTGTACTTTTTGCTGTCACTTGTTGCTGTGTGCCCTTTTCTTTTTTGCTTGCTGGTATTGCTTCATCCTTAGGTGTGCCATCTTCATCCTCTACAAAGATTTGATATCGGTTCTTCAGTTGTGTGGTTGGTGATTTGTCCATGGTCTTCTTGCTTCTTTTGGTCACATGCTTCCACTCATCTGCTTTTGGAGGTTCTCTGACACGTTTTTCACCTTCTGTGACCAGTAGAGATGCTTCTGTTCTGTCTAGGAAGTCTTCATTCTCTTTGATGAGTTTCAAAGTTGCTATTCTTTCTTCCAGACCCCGCACCTTTTCTTCTAAAAGGGCCACTAGTCTACACTTCTGACATGATGTCCCAGATGAATCGGATTCAGGTCTGGGGAACGGGCGGGCCAGTCCACAGCTTTAATGCCTTCATCTTGCAGGAACTGCTGACACACTCCAGCCCATGAGGTCTGGTATTGTCCTGCATTAGGAGGAACCCAGGGCCAACCGCACCAGCATATGGTCTCACAAGGGGTCGGAGGATCTCATCTCAGTACCTAATGGCAGTCAGGCTACCTCTGGCGAGCACATGGAGGGCTGTGCAGACCTCCAAAAAAATGCCACCCCACACCATTACTGACCCACTGCCAAACCGGTCATGCTGAAGGATGTTGCAGGCAGCAGATCGCTCTCCACGGCGTCTCCAGACTCTGTCACATGTGCTCAGTGTGAATCTGCTTTCATCTGTGAAGAACACAGGGCGCCAGTGGCGAATTTGCCAATCCTGGTGTTCTGTGGCAAATGCCAATCGTCCTGCAAAGATGTTGAGCTGTGAGCACAACCCCCATCTGTGGACGTCGGGCACTCAGACCATCCTCATGGAGTCGGTTTCTAACCGTTTGTGCAGACACATGCACATTTGTGGCCTGCTGGAGGTCATTTTGCAGGGCTCTGGCAGTGCTTCTCCTGTTCCTCCTTGCACAAAGGCTGAGGTAGCGGTCCTGCTGCTGGGTTGTTGCCCTCCTACGGCCTCCTCCATATCTCCTGGTGTACTGGTCAGGCTCCTGGTAGCGCCACGAGCCTCTGGACACTACGCTGACAGACACAGCAAACCTTATTGCCACAGCTCGCATTGATGTGCCATCCTGGATGGGCTGCACTACCTGAGCCACTTGTGTGGGTTGTAGAGTCTGTCTCATGCTACCACGAGTGTGAAAGCACAATTAACATTCAAAAGTGACCAAAACATCAGCCAGAAAGCATTGGTTGTTGTGAATTCTGTGGCTGAATTCACTCCTGTGGTCACAAGTGGTACTGCAGCTTCTGAGCTTCCTCCCTCAGGTGTTCTGGTGAGCTCGTTAACTGCTTCATTACTTAACTCCGCCTGATGCTGCTATCCTTGCTCCTTGTCAATGTTTCAGTGTTGGATCTGAGCTTCTCCTGATTGTTCCTGTGACCTGCTGCTCTGTATAGCTAAGTGCTTTATGCTTTTTTGTTGCTTTTTTTCTGTCCAGCTTGTCTTTTGTTTTGCTGGAAGCTCTGAGACGCAAAGGGTGTACCGCCGTGCCGTTAGTTCGGCACGGTGGGTTTTTTTTTGCCCCCTTTGCGTGGTTTTGCTTTAGGGTTTTTTGTAGACTGCAAAGTTCGCTTTACTGTCCTCGCTCTGTCCTAGAATATCGGGCCCCACTTTGCTGAATCTATTTCATCCCTACGTTTTGTCTTTTCATCTTACTCACAGTCATTATATGTGGGGGGCTGCCTTTTCCTTTGGGGAATTTCTCTGGGGCAAGTCAGGCCTATTTTTCTATCTTCAGGCTAGCTAGTTTCTTAGGCTGTGCCGAGTTGCCTAGGTAGTTGTTAGGCGCAATCCACAGCCGCTTTTAGTTGTGTTTAGGATAGGATCAGGTGTGCAGTCTACAGAATTTCCACGTCTCAGAGCTTGTTCTTGTATTTTTGGGTATTTGTCAGATCACTGTGTGCGCTCTGATTGCTAAGCACACTGTGTTTCTGGATTGCCTTCATAACACCTGTCATTAGCAAACATAACAGTACAAGGAGCCTAACTAATGATTCTCAATAGAGGGAAAGAAAAAGTTCTGACATCATTTTTTTTTTTTTACTGCTCTGTGTTCACTTTTTTTTTTCCCCTAGACATTTGGGTGATTCTGGACACAGGTGTGGACATGGATATTCAGGGTCTGTGCTCTTCAATGGATAATCTCGTTATAAATGTACAAAAAATTCAAGATACTATTGATCAGAAATCTATGTTAGAACCAAGAATTCCTATTCCTGATTTGTTTTTTGGAGATAGAACTAAGTTTCTAAGTTTCAAAAATAATTGTAAGCTATTTCTGGCCTTGAAACCTCATTCTTCTGGTAATCCTATTCAACAGGTTTTGATTATTATTTCTTTTTTGCGCGGCGACCCTCAAGACTGGGCATTTTCTCTTGCGCCAGGAGACCCTGCATTGAGTAGTGTCGATGCGTTTTTCCTGGCGCTCGGATTGCTGTACGATGAGCCTAATTCAGTGGATCAGGCTGAGAAAAATTTGCTGGCTTTGTGCCAGGGTCAGGATGATATAGAAGTATATTGTCAGAAATTTAGGAAATGGTCAGTACTCACTCAGTGGAATGAATCTGCGCTGGCAGCTTTGTTCAGAAAGGTTCTCTCTGAGGCTCTTAAGGATGTCATGGTGGGATTTCCTATGCCTGCTGGTTTGAATGAGTCTTTGTCTTTGGCCATTCAGATCGGTCGACGCTTGCGCGAGCGTAAATCTGTGCACCATTTGCCGGTACTGCCTGAGGTTAAACCTGAGCCTATGCAGTGCGATAGGACTATGACTAGAGTTGAACGGCAGGAATACAGACGTCTGAATGGTCTGTGTTTCTACTGTGGTGATTCCACTCATGCTATTTCTGATTGTCCTAAGCGCACTAAGCGGTCCGCTAGGTCTGCCGTCATTGGTACGGTACAGTCAAAATTCCTTCTGTCCATTACCTTGATATGCTCTTTGTCGTCGTTTTCTGTCATGGCGTTTGTGGATTCGGGCGCTGCCCTGAATCTGATGGATTTGGATTATGCTAAACGTTGTGGGTTTTTCTTGGAGCCTTTGCGGTGTCCTATTCCATTGAGAGGAATTGATGCTACACCTTTGGCCAAGAATAAACCTCAATACTGGGCCCAGCTGACCATGTGCATGGCTCCTGCACATCAGGAAGTTATTCGCTTTCTGGTGTTGCATAATCTGCATGATGTGGTCGTGTTGGGGTTGCCATGGCTACAAACCCATAATCCAGTATTGGATTGGAATTCCATGTCGGTATCCAGCTGGGGTTGTCAGGGGGTACATGGTGATGTTCCATTTTTGTCGATTTCGTCATCCACCCCTTCTGAGGTCCCAGAGTTCTTGTCTGATTATCAGGATGTATTTGAAGAGCCCAAGTCCGATGCTCTACCTCCGCATAGGGATTGTGATTGTGCTATCAATTTGATTCCTGGTAGTAAATTCCCTAAAGGTCGATTATTTAATTTATCCGTGCCCGAACACGCCGCTATGCGCAGTTATGTGAAGGAATCCCTGGAGAAGGGACATATTCGCCCATCGTCATCACCACTGGGAGCAGGGTTCTTCTTTGTAGCCAAGAAGGATGGTTCGCTGAGACCGTGTATTGATTACCGCCTTCTTAATAAGATCACTGTTAAATTTCAGTATCCCTTGCCATTGTTATCTGACTTGTTTGCTCGGATTAAGGGGGCTAGTTGGTTCACTAAGATAGATCTTCGTGGTGCGTATAATCTGGTGAGAATCAGGCAAGGAGATGAATGGAAAACTGCATTCAATACGCCCGAGGGTCATTTTGAGTATCTAGTGATGCCGTTCGGACTTGCCAATGCTCCATCTGTGTTTCAGTCTTTTATGCATGACATCTTCCGTGAGTATCTGGATAAATTCCTGATTGTTTACTTGGATGACATTTTGATCTTCTCAGATGATTGGGAGTCTCATGTGAAGCAGGTCAGAATGGTTTTTCAGGTCCTGCTTGCTAACTCTTTGTTTGTGAAGGGATCAAAGTGTCTCTTCGGTGTGCAGAAAGTTTCATTTTTGGGGTTCATCTTTACCCCTTCTACTATCGAGATGGATCCAGTTAAGGTCCAAGCCATCCAGGATTGGATTCAGCCGACATCTCTGAAAAGTCTTCAAAAGTTCCTGGGCTTTGCTAATTTTTATCGTCGCTTCATCTGTAATTTTTCTAGCATTGCCAAACCATTGACCGATTTGACCAAGAAGGGTGCAGATTTGGTTAATTGGTCTTCTGCTGCTGTGGAAGCTTTTCAGGAGTTGAAGCGTCGTTTTTGTTCTGCCCCTGTGTTGTGTCAGCCAGATGTTTCTCTTCCGTTCCAGGTCGAGGTTGATGCTTCTGAGATTGGAGCAGGGGCGGTTTTGTCACAGAGAGGTTCTGATTGCTCAGTGATGAAACCATGTGCTTTCTTTTCCAGGAAGTTTTCGACCGCTGAGCGTAATTATGATGTGGGCAATCGAGAGTTGCTGGCCATGAAGTGGGCATTCGAGGAGTGGCGTCATTGGCTTGAAGGAGCTAAGCATCGCGTGGTGGTATTGACTGATCATAAGAACTTGACTTATCTCGAGTCTGCCAAGCGCTTGAATCCTAGACAGGCCCGTTGGTCGTTATTTTTTGCCCGCTTCGACTTTGTGATTTCGTACCTTCCGGGCTCTAAAAATGTGAAGGCGGATGCTCTGTCTAGGAGTTTTGTGCCCGACTCTCCGGGTTTATCTGAGCCAGCGGGTATCCTCAAGGAAGGAGTCATTGTGTCTGCCATCTCCCCTGATTTGCGGCGGGTGCTGCAAAAATTTCAGGCGCATAAACCTGATCGTTGTCCAGCAGAGAAACTGTTCGTCCCTGATAGGTGGACTAATAAACTTATCTCTGAACTTCATTGTTCGGTGTTGGCTGGTCATCCTGGAATCTTTGGTACCAGAGAGTTAGTGGCTAGATCCTTCTGGTGGCCATCTCTGTCACGGGATGTACGTACTTTTGTGCAGTCCTGTGGGATTTGTGCTAGGGCTAAGCCCTGCTGTTCTCGTGCCAGTGGGTTGCTTTTGCCCTTGCCGGTCCCAAAGAGGCCTTGGACACATATTTCGATGGATTTCATTTCTGACCTTCCCGTTTCTCAAAAGATGTCAGTCATTTGGGTGGTCTGTGATCGCTTTTCTAAAATGGTCCATCTGGTGCCCTTGGCTAAATTGCCTTCCTCCTCTGATTTGGTACCTTTGTTCTTTCAGCATGTGGTTCGGTTGCATGGCATTCCTGAGAATATTGTTTCTGACAGAGGTTCCCAGTTTGTTTCAAGGTTTTGGCGAGCCTTTTGTGGTAGGATGGGCATTGACCTATCCTTTTCCTCGGCTTTCCATCCTCAGACTAATGGCCAGACTGAACAAACCAATCAGACCTTGGAAACATATCTGAGATGTTTTGTTTCTGCAGACCAGGATGATTGGGTGTCCTTTTTGCCGTTGGCTGAGTTCGCCCTTAATAATCGGGCCAGCTCGGCTACCTTGGTTTCTCCATTTTTTTGCAATTCTGGGTTCCATCCTCGTTTCTCTTCAGGACAGGTTGAGTCTTCGGACTGTCCTGGTGTGGATTCTGTGGTGGATAGGTTGCAGCAGATCTGGACTCAGGTAGTGGACAATTTGATCTTGTCCCAGGAGAAAGCTCAACTTTTCGCTAATCGCAGACGCCGTGTGGGTCCCCGACTTCGTGTTGGGGATCTGGTTTGGTTATCTTCTCGTCATATTCCTATGAAGGTTTCCTCTCCTAAATTTAAACCTCGTTTTATTGGTCCGTATAGGATTTCTGAGGTTCTCAATCCTGTGTCTTTTCGTTTGACCCTCCCAGACTCCTTTTCCATACATAATGTATTCCATAGGTCGTTGTTGCGGAGATACGTGGCACCTATGGTTCCATCTGTTGAGCCTCCTGCCCCGGTTTTGGTGGAGGGGGAATTGGAGTATATTGTGGAGAAGATTTTGGATTCTCGTGTTTCTAGACGGAAACTCCAGTATCTGGTTAAATGGAAGGGTTATGCTCAGGAAGATAATTCCTGGGTTTTTGCCTCTGATGTTCATGCTTCCAATCTTGTTCGTGCCTTTCATGCGGCTCATCCTGGTCGGCCTGGGGGCTCTGGTGAGGGTTCGGTGACCCCTCCTCAAGGGGGGGGTACTGTTGTGAATTCTGTGGCTGAATTCACTCCTGTGGTCACAAGTGGTACTGCAGCTTCTGAGCTTCCTCCCTCAGGTGTTCTGGTGAGCTCGTTAACTGCTTCATTACTTAACTCCGCCTGATGCTGCTATCCTTGCTCCTTGTCAATGTTTCAGTGTTGGATCTGAGCTTCTCCTGATTGTTCCTGTGACCTGCTGCTCTGTATAGCTAAGTGCTTTTTGCTTTTTTGTTGCTTTTTTTCTGTCCAGCTTGTCTTTTGTTTTGCTGGAAGCTCTGAGACGCAAAGGGTGTACCGCCGTGCCGTTAGTTCGGCACGGTGGGTTTTTTTTTGCCCCCTTTGCGTGGTTTTGCTTTAGGGTTTTTTGTAGACTGCAAAGTTCGCTTTACTGTCCTCGCTCTGTCCTAGAATATCGGGCCCCACTTTGCTGAATCTATTTCATCCCTACGTTTTGTCTTTTCATCTTACTCACAGTCATTATATGTGGGGGGCTGCCTTTTCCTTTGGGGAATTTCTCTGGGGCAAGTCAGGCCTATTTTTCTATCTTCAGGCTAGCTAGTTTCTTAGGCTGTGCCGAGTTGCCTAGGTAGTTGTTAGGCGCAATCCACAGCCGCTTTTAGTTGTGTTTAGGATAGGATCAGGTGTGCAGTCTACAGAGTTTCCACGTCTCAGAGCTCGTTCTTGTATTTTTGGGTATTTGTCAGATCACTGTGTGCGCTCTGATCGCTAAGCACACTGTGTCTCTGGATTGCCTTCATAACACCTGTCATTAGCAAACATAACAATTGGTACTGAGATGTGGTCTGTGGTCCCCACCTGCAGAACCACTCCGTTATTGAGGGTGTCTTGAGAATTGCCAATAATTTCCATCTGTTGTCTATTCCATTTGCACAACAGCATGTGAAATTGATTGTCAATCAGTGTTGTTCCAAAGTGAACAGTTTGATTTCACAGAAGACTGATTTACTTGGAGTTAGATTCTGTTTAAGTGTTCCCTTTATTTTTTTGAGCAGTGTACATTTCTTTTTTCATTTTTAACAAGTGATTATGTTCTGTGTTAATCCATCCTGGTCTCTTCCAATTCTTCCTTCTTTTCGGGATTGTTACTGTTTGTGCAGTGAGAATTTCATTAAGCAAAATCTCCCATCCTTTAGAATATCTGGTCATTGGACATTTATTACCTTCTTTCTGAGTCAATTAAAATCTGACTTTCTGAAGTCCAACCATATAGTCTGAGTCCTGGCCATACTTCCTCCTTAGGATAGCATGACCGCTGCCTCCTACATTCCCATCCACCGTTACTTCCTCAACCATGAAGGGTCGAGTTGCCGGATATATCACCTGCTACCAGGTGATAGACCGGGTAAGCAGATCTCTGCAGGACAGGATACAATTACAGCAGAGTTCGGCTGCTTCTCCCTATGGCTCGAAACCAGACGAACTGCAAGAGAAGCATATCGCAGCTCAGAACAATGGAAAAGTACTGGATGGAGCAGAGCGAAACACGAGTGTGAAGACAATGGGGGATCAGCAGGTGCTCTAGTCCGATAGCTGAAACCGAAAGGACCAGGGATCATCCACCGAACTCCCAACTCTCTCCTTTTACCATGGGTGAAATACTACTCAGACAACACAGGGTGTTCTGTCCTCACTAGCTGAGGCAGGCTCATACGTAGCTATACAGTCAGCTAAACCGCTATACCGGGGTCCAATAAGGAGACTGTGGTTGAGTCTGTGCTTTATTAAACGTAGTGGTATATTGATGCGGTGAAACTGTGAACAATGATATACATAGAATCAGTGCATGGTATAGAACAGATACATAATACACATGATATACATTATGCATAACATTTAGAAAGCTAGTGACTAAACTGGGAGTACAACTGGCTAGGCTAGGCTAATATGGAGCAGAAATATCTACGGAAAGCATAAAGACATACCGGCAATGCAATCGCAAGGGGGATGAAGTGAAGCGTCTTTCCTTGAAGGCAAACTGAAGAAAGTGAAAGGAAAAATGGAGGGAAATGGAGGCTGAGCTACCATAATGCATTGCAAAGGAGGAGGAGAATCAAACATGGAAAATACCAGAAACAGAAAATAGGACTGCGAACATAACTCTGACCGCTAGAGGGAGCCAAAGCATCACAGATAAATAAAGATATGAACAAATTGTATGACGGAGACAGAACACAGGGCGAGGGTAAAACAGCATGGCAACACTTTATTGAACAATAAAACAGGCAAATAAATAGAACAGTCCCAGTAAAATACCCAAGATTGTACTTTGCACTAAGTCTCATTCTTCCGCTGACACTGGGATTAGAGCCACTTCCAGTGCCGACAACTTCTACCTGTGGCACGCACAAAAAGGCAGTATCGACAAGTTTAGGAATCAGACAGTCCATTGAGGTACAAGGCCAGGTGACCGGAAGGTCACAACCTGGCTTCTCTGAACATCTCCATGGGGCTCAGTGACTGGTGATTCAAATACGGACCACCCAAAAAATATCCATGGGTTAAGTGATGGTCAATGGAGTAGATATGTTTTCTTTCAGCCGGGACCATGGTTCCCTAAGATGGCATCCCGTAAAATGTCAAATCTGTGTCCTTCGTGATGGAACCTGGTTGTGGTTTTGTCAAGAGTCTCTAGTTCTTTGGATTTCTGGCTCTCTTGGCTGACTGGATGTCTTGGAAATTTGGAAGAATATTGTTAGAGGTATATCCCATTTATACAGCTCACAACTGTTGTCCTTCATGCCAGCATCCAGTGGTCAAGATGAAGATGTGTTGGGGTTAACTTGCATTCTTTGACTAGTTTTTATTCTTCTAATTTGCAAGTCAAAAGTTAGCAGATCTGGAGAATGTGTAATCAACATATCAGCAAATATTATTGTTCAATTATCCTGCTTCTCTATCATCAAGGATAACAGCACAATATGTTACAATAGTCCACTTAAAAGTCAATATTACAGGCTTATACAAACAAAAGTATGTGTTTTCTTGACCAACCAAAGAAAAAACAAATTCAAAAATCAACATAAACATAACAGTCTATTCCTCTTGCATTACTGAATACAGATGTCTGGATAATTAAAATAAAATGCGGTGTCATCACAACGCAGTGAGTGGGGCAGCACGTAGAAGGCATGTGGTGGCTGGCATAGCAAGAAACATAGAAGCTTCTAATTGTCCCCTCAGCAGATAATGATATAAATATAGAAGAGTTTACCTCTCCGCTCAGCAGGGAGATGATCTCCAAAGTCTACGATTCTTCTGGTGATCTCGTTGTGGTCTTTGTTCATTCTTGGGGGGTCATTCAGGAGAGGGGGTGCTTTGGATGATGTGGCAGGATGTGGTCCTGCAGGCGTCTTTATGATGGTGGGAGAAGCTGGAAATCACAGCGAGGACATCATTAGTAATAGACAGACACAGGTCGCCGGAGCCTTCACCCACTTATCTCTACAAATGTGGTGGAAATGTTCATTCCTAAAAAGCATTAAGCTACTTACTGGTAGCAGCATTTTTCGGAGGCCCATGACAGCACTACGAGAGAGGGGATCCGCCCTTCAGGAACAGGAAACCTACAGATACAAAAGGGCGGCACCTCTCCCCATGCATCAGTTGTATATTAGAGCCTGAGAGGACTACCGCGGTTAGTAGCACACAAACATTTATATACAGTTTATGTACAAAAATAATCCATCATATTGAACTATATACCACACGTGAGATCTATCTATCTTATTATATATACTATAGGAAGTGCAACCCCCACGTGAATAGGGAGGGAACTAAGGGTGCTGTCATGGGCCTCCGAAAAATGCTGCTACCAGTAAGTAGCTTAATGCTTTATTCGGACTCCCATGACAGCACTACGAGAGAATTACAGAGATGTAAACTACCTTAGGGAGGGACTATAGCCTGTAGCACCCTTAACCCGAAGGTGAGATCAGAAGAGAACCCCAAGTCCAACCTATAGTGCTTGAAAAAGGTGGAAGGGGATGACCACGTAGCCGCCTTACATATCTGGTCGATGGAAACTCCAGATCTTTCAGCCCAGGATGTAGCCATGGCCCGGGTGGAATGTGCCCTCAGATTCTGCGGAACAGGACTTCCACCTGCAGTATAAGCCAGAGAGATAGCCTCCCTAATCCACTTCGCTAACGTGCACTTTGACACTCTAAGACCTTTCCTGGGACCTTGGAAGGATAGAAACAAAGCCTCCTCTCTCTTCCAAGCATCAGTGACTGAAATATATTCTAAGAGACATCTCCTAACATCTAACGTATGGAGTAACTCTTCTTTGGAATTAGAAGGATTAGGGAGAAATGATGGTAGAACTATCTCCTGAGATCTATGAAAATCTGAGGCCACTTTCGGTAAATAAGCTGGATCTGGTCTGAGGACTACTCTGTCCTGTAGAAACTCTGTATAGGGGGACAGCCTAGAAAGAGCCTGTATGTCTCCTACCCTACGAGCAGATGTAATTGCCACCAAAAACGCTGTTTTGAGGGATAGTAATTTAAGTGAGGCTGAATGTAAAGGCTCAAACGGTTCTTTAGTCAAAGCAGAGAGGACTAGATTGAGATCCCAAGGCATTGACCTATTCCTGTGTATAGGTCTGGACCTACTAGCTGCTTTGATGAACCTTGATACCCAATAATTACCAGCAATGTTACAAGAAAATAGGGCCCCTAGGGCTGAGACTTGTACTTTTAGCGTACTCGTGGATAGATTTAGCTCTAGCCCTCTCTGCAGGAATTCTAGAATCTGGTTAATTGGTAAACCCTCTTCGATATTAAAATTTGAAGAGGCCAGAAACTTCCTCCAAGTTCTAGAGTAGATCTTAGTTGTTATGAGTTTTCTACTCTTCATAAGGGTATCAATGAGATTTGGAGAAAATCCTCTGTTTTTTAACAGTGACCTCTCAAAGACCATGCCGTCAAATGGAGACCCTTCACTTGTGGATGGTTGATCGGACCTTGATGAAGTAGGTCCGGGATGTCCGGCAGTACCCAGGGGTCTTCCACCGACATGGTCCTGAGCCAGGAGAACCAAACCCTCTTCGGGGCCAGAACGGAGCGATCAGTATGATTCTCGCTTGATCCTCCCTTATCTTTCTGACCACCAGAGGCAACAGGTTTAGCGGGGGGAACGCATATGCCAATCGGAAATCCCATCTGATCAGGAAGGCATCCACTGCCAGCGGATATTCCCTGGGATTCAAGGAACAGAATATTTTCGTTTTTCTGTTGTCCTTGCTGGCAAATAAGTCCACCTCTGGATGACCCCACCTGCGGACAATTTGGTTGAAGATTTTTGAGTTCAGAGACCATTCTCCTTGTCTTAAGGTGTTTCGACTTAGAAAGTCCGCCCTTATATTTTCCTTCCCTTTTATATGCACTGCTGTTAAAGATAGAAAATGGTTTTCCGCTATCCGGAGCAGGCGGTCCGCTATTTCCATCAGGAACTCGGAGCGTGTTCCACCTTGGTGATTCACGTAGGCCACTGCCACCTGGTTGTCGGAGAGGATTTTGACATGGTGACCCTGTAGATACACGAGGAGTTCCTTAATTGAGAATTCAATTGCCATCAACTCCTTCTGATTGGAAGAGGCTGATGTTTGGGGGTCCCATAGACCCTGGACTACCACGTCACCCATGTGAGCCCCCCACCCCGTGGGGCTGGCGTCTGTTGTGATTACCCGAGTCACCTGAGTCACCCAGGGAACTCCTGCTGACAGATTGTCTTCCTCTAGCCACCATCTAAGAGATGTAAGAACCCCTGGACTCAATGTCATCTGACCCTGCAAGGAACCCTGTAAGACCCTATCATAATGTGGTACGTCAAACTGTAAAGGCCTGGAGTGGAACTGGGCCCAACGGACGGCGGGGATACAGGAAGTTAGGGAACCTAACAAAGACATAGCCTGTCTAAGGGTCATGGATGGTTTATTAATTGCTTTTAACACCTGTTGTTGGATATGAAGCAATTTATCAGGCGGAAGACAGCATTGTTGGGACTCGGAATTTAACAGCAGCCCTAGGAACCTCTGGGTCTTTAGGGGTCGCAATCGGGATTTATCATAATTTATGATCCAGCCCAGATTTTCCAGTTTAAATATAGCTGTTTTAACCTGAGCCAGGCAATGGTCTACTGAGTTCCCCACTATTAGGAAATCATCCAGATAAGGAACAATGAGAATATCGGATTCACGTAAGTGCGCCATAACCTCCGCAACTACTTTAGTAAATACCCGGGGAGACGTTGAGAGGCCGAAGGGAAGGGCTCTAAATTGAAAATGGCGAACAATACCTCCCATAGACACCGCCACACGTAGAAACTTCTGGAAGTTTTCGTGGATAGGAACATGATAGTATGCATCCTTTAAGTCCACAACTACCATGAAGCAGTGTTTAAACAACATCTTTATTGCAGAACTGATTGACTCCATTTTAAACGTGTTATTAACCAGGTATTCATTAAGGGATTTAAGATTGATAATAGTCCTGAACGACTTGTCTGGTTTTTGAATCAAAAAAAGAGGAGAGTAGAATCCTCTTCCTCTCTCTGACTCCGGAACCTCAATCAGTACATTTTTACGGCATAAAGTCATGACCTCTGACTCTAAGGCTGTCTGCTCAATAGTGGAGGAACGCAAGGGGGTTAACATAAACTTATCACGAGGCCAATGAACAAATTCCAATTTTAGGCCTTCCGATACAATACCTCGGACCCAGACACTATTCGTGATGTTAGTCCAAGCGGAAGAGAAGGTTGACAATCTCCCTCCCACAGGGATTGCTAGTCATTGGTCTGGTTTCTTACGTTCTTTTGAGGAACGGCGAAACATGTAACCCGTACCTCTCCTGCGTCTATCCTCTCATCTAAAATTTTCTCTAGAGGGTGAGGATGCGCGCTTCCTTCCACGACCAAATCTCCTTCTGTTAAATGGACGCCGGTAAGAAGCTGATGACAAATTAGGAAATTTCTTCTTATCATCTCCAGCCTTTTCGAGCAGCTCATCCAAGGTTGGCCCAAAGAGATATTCCCCTTTACATGGGATAGCGCATAATTTGGATCTTGACTGGATATCCCCCGACCAACACTTCAACCATAAGGCTCTACGAGCCGCGTTGGAGAGTCCTGCTGCTCTGGCCGCCATTCTGACCGAGTCCACCGACGCGTCCGACAAGAAAGCCGCAGCATCCTGAATCACTGGAAGCGCACCTAGAATAGAATTCCTGGAGGCGCCTTCTTTAAGCTGGGATTCCAACTGTTCCAACCAGACCATTAGGGATCTGGCTGTACAAGTCGCAGCCACTGCTGGCCTCAAGGATCCGGCTGCCATCTCCCACGTACCCTTAAGGAAGATCTCCGCCTTCCTGTCAAGAGGGTCTTTAAGGGACCCCATGTCCTCGAAAGGTAAAGCTGCTTTCTTAGATGCCTTCGCCACCGCCGCATCTAATTTAGGGGCCTTGTCCCAGGTATCCACATCCGTATCTTCAAAGGGATACCTGCGCTTTAAAGCCGGTGGCAAAGAACCTTTCTTCTCCGGTTTTTTCCATTCCCGGAGAATCAGGTCTTGAATCTTATCAATCACCGGGAAGGATCTGCGTTTCTTGTGTTCCAAGCCGCTGAACATTAGCTCCTGACGGGAAAGCTGAGTCTTAGGCTCTTCTAGGCCCATCGTACCTCTGACCGACTTGACTAACTTATCCACCCGGTCCAGAGGCAGACAGAATCGGCCAGATTCCTCTTCTGATGACGAGGAAGAGAGATTTGAGCGATAAGAACCTTCCTCTTTATCTTCCTCTGACGAATCAGAGATCACCGAGGCTCTCTGTTTTGAACTTCCCGCCTGGGACATAGACCGCAGGGATTCCCTTACTTCTGTACGGATCATCTCACGTAGATTAGCCGTAGAAGCAGATTCTTCCGCTACCTAGGGGAGGACAATAAGGGAGATACCATCTATCTAGCCTGATGTCACTCAACCCTTCCACTCCTGTAAACCTCACCGTCTGTTGTATACAGGAGGCACACAATTTTTTAGGGTAGGAATCTGGTAAGGGAACTTCACATAGGGCACACTCCTTATGTTTCGACTTTGCACTTCTCTTCCCCTAGAATGACAAGGTATAAGGGGCCCGCGTCACTGAGTGAACATTCACGTAGATCACTTACCAGTGTACGTCAAAGAGAAAGGTACCGGAACACGAGGGGGCTCCTTGCCAGTCGAAGCTCTAGATCCTTGCCTGGACGAGCTTTTACGGCTGGACTGGTCACTTCTGATATGCTCCTTTCCCACGGCTTCCTGCCGTACTTTATCCAGAAGTTGAGGCTGCTGCTCACCATCATCTGCCATGATGAAGCTGTGGCCAAAAGCAGGGTTCTATCGCCAACACCTGCTTATATCCCCCTGTATTCCGGTCAGCAGGCCATCTGGCGTGTCCCCATTGGTTCCTGATGATCAGGCTGCAGCTGGGAGGTTAGCGGTGGTAGTACAGAAGAACCGGCGACCGGACCATGGGTGCCGCCATTTTGGAAAGACCGCGCATGCGCAGTCAACCCGCAAACCGGAAGCGCCTGCCGGCTCCACCCCCGGCGCCCCAGCGTTCCGGAAACGCTCAGTGAGCGATGCAGGACGCCGGGAATGCCCAGCAGTGCTCCGGACGGCGCTCCACTTCCGACGCCGCAACCACACTACCGCACCTCACTGCCGCCGTCTGCTCAGGGGGGGGAAATGAAACTTACCAACGCCGGCTTTCGGAGACAAGGAATCCTCCGGACCCTGCTCCCTGCTGCCAACGCCACTGACGTGCAGTCCAGCCTGGACCACCGTGGCGTCTCCAGGACTTTCCGCACCGGTCGAGGTAGGAGACCCCCCCGCTACCAGATTCGACCGGCCGGCCTGGGCTCCTTACGAGATGAAATCTGTAGGATCCTGTCCCTCCAGGAACAGGAAACCAACTGATGCATGGGGAGAGGTGCCGCCCTTTTGTATCTGTAGGTTTCCTGTTCCTGAAGGGCGGATCCCCTCTCTCGTAGTGCTGTCATGGGAGTCCGAATAAATCACAATTTCCACCTTAGAAGAGTGAAGTGAAGACATTTCCCCAGTGCCCCCATGTGATGTAAATACAGTGGCCCCATGTGATGTATATACAGCGGTCCCAGTGCCCCCATGTGATGTATATACAGTGGTCCCAGTGTCCCCATGTGATGTATATACAGTGGTCCCATGTCCCCATGTGATGTATATACAGTGGTCCCAGTGCCCCCATGTGATGTAAATACAGTGGCCCCATGTGATGTATATACAGCGGTCCCAGTGGCCCCATGTGATGTATATACAGTGGTCCCAGTGCCCCCATGTGATGTATATACAGTGGTCCCAGTGTCCCCATGTGATGTATATACAGTGGTCCCAGTGCCCCATGTGATGTATGTACAGTGGTCCCAGTGCCCCCATGTGATGTATATACAGTGGTCCCAGTGCCCCCATGTGATGTATATACAGTGGTCCCAGTGTCCCCATGTGATGTATATACAGTGGTCCCATGTCCCCATGTGATGTATATACAGTGGTCCCAGTGCCCCATATGATGTATATACAGTGGTCCCAGTGCCCCCATGTGATGTAAATACAGTGGCCCCATGTGATGTATATACAGCGGTCCCAGTGGCCCCATGTGATGTATATACAGTGGTCCCAGTGCCCCATGTGATGTATATACAGTGGTCCCAGTGCCCCCATGTGATGTATATACAGTGGTCCCAGTGTCCCCATGTGATGTATATACAGTGGTCCCATGTCCCCATGTGATGTATATACAGTGGTCCCAGTGCCCGCATGTGATGTAAATACAGTGGCCCCATGTGATGTATATACAGCGGTCCCAGTGGCCCCATGTGATGTATATACAGTGGTCCCAGTGCCCCATGTGATGTATATACAGTGGTCCCAGTGCCCCCATGTGATGTATATACAGTGGTCCCAGTGTCCCCATGTGATGTATATACAGTGGTCCCATGTCCCCATGTGATGTATATACAGTGGTCCCATGTCCCCATGTGATGTATATACAGTGGTCCCAGTGCTCGCATGTGATGTAAATACAGTGGCCCCATGTGATGTATATACAGCGGTCCCAGTTGCCCCATGTGATGTATATACAGTGGTCCCAGTGCCCCCATGTGATGTATATACAGTGGTCCCAGTGCCCCCATGTGATGTATATACAGTGGTCCCAGTGTCCCCATGTGATGTATATACAGTGGTCCCATGTCCCCATGTGATGTATATACAGTGGTCCCAGTGCCCCATGTGATGTATGTACAGTGGTCCCAGTGCCCCCATGTGATGTATATACAGTGGTCCCAGTGCCCCCATGTGATGTATATACAGTGGTCCCAGTGTCCCCATGTGATGTATATACAGTGGTCCCAGTGCCCCCATGTGATGTATATACAGTGGTCCCCATGTGATGTATATACAGTGGTCCCAGTGCCACCATGTGATGTATATACAGCGGTCCCCATGTGATGTATATACAGCGGTCTCCATGTGTTGTATATACAGCGGTCCCAGTGGCCCCATGTGATGTATATACAGTGGTCCCAGTGCCCCATGTGATGTATATACAGTGGTCCCAGTGCCCCCATGTGATGTATATACAGTGGTCCCAGTGTCCCCATGTGATGTATATACAGCGGTCCCCATGTGATGTATATACAGCGGTCCCCATGTGATGTATATACAGCGGCCCCATGTGATGTATATACAGCGGTCCCCATGTGATGTATATACAGCGGTCCCCATGTGATGTATATACAGCGGTCCCCATGCGATGTATATACAGCGGTCCCCATGTGATGTATATACAGTGGTCCCCATGTCCCCATGTGATGTATATACAGTGGCCCCATGTGATGTATATACAGCGGTCCCCATGTGATGTATATACAGCGGTCCCCATGTGATGTATATACAGTGGCCCCATGTGATGTATATACAGCGGTCCCCATGTGATGTATATACAGCGGTCCCCATGTGATGTATATACAGCGGTCCCCATGTGATGTATATACAGCGGTCCCCATGTGATGTATATACAGCGGTCCCCATGTGATGTATATACAGCGGTCCCCATGTGATGTATATACAGCGGTCCCCATGTGATGTATATACAGCGGTCCCCATGTGATGTATATACAGCGGTCCCCATGTGATGTATATACAGTGGCCCCATGTGATGTATATACAGCGTTCCCATGTGATGTATATACAGCGGTCCCCATGTGATGTATATACAGCGGTCCCCATGTGCAGGGCCGCCATCAGGGCATGACGGCCGTGACTGGCGTATGGGGCCCGGTGGGCAGAGGGGGCCCGCATCGGGCCCCGTCTCATCTGCTCACCGGGCCCCTACCGGCAGCCGCAGGCTAACCGGGCCCTTAGCGCCGACGCTGCAGCTGTTTAAAGCTATTGACGTGCGGGCGTGGGCCCGCACGTCAATAGTTAACAGCCGCCAGCCAATCTGAGGCTGGCAGCTGACGTCAGCCGCAGCGTGCGTGCATGTCGCCGGCGTCTGACATCATTGTCAGTCGCCGGCGAGTGCACACTGCAGCTGCGTGGAGACTTCGCCCGCCGCAGGAGCACGGCCAGGTAAGAAGAACTTTTTTTTTTTTTTTTTTCTTGAGAGCGGCAATCCGGGGGCCCAGGGAAGAACGCTGAACACAGGGGCAAAATGCTGGACAGGGATGGGGCAGAGTGCTGGACAGGGATGGGGCAGAGTGCTGGACAGGGATGGGGCAGAGTGCTGGACAGGGATGGGGCAGAGTGCTGGACAGGGATGGGGACACAGATGGGGCAGAGTGCTGGACACAGATGGGGACACAGATGGGGCAGAGTGCTGGACACAGATGGGGACACAGATGGGGCAGAGTGCTGGACACAGATGGGGACACAGATGGGGCAGAGTGCTGGACACAGATGGGGACACAGATGGGGCATAGTGCTGGACACAGATGGGGACACAGATGGGGACACAGATGGGGCAGAGTGCGGGACACAGATGGGGACACAGATGGGGACACAGATGGGGACACAGATGGGGACACAGATGGGGACACAGATGGGGACACAGATGGGGCAGAGTGCTGGACACAGATGGGGCCACAGATGGGGCCACAGATGGGGACACAGATGGGGCCACAGATGGGGACACAGATGGGGACACAGATGGGGCCACAGATGGGGACACAGATGGGGACACAGATGGGGACACAGATGGGGACACAGATGGGGACACAGATGGGGACACAGATGGGGACACAGATGGGGACACAGATGGGGACACAGATGGGGACACAGATGGGGACACAGATGGGGACACAGATGGGGACACAGATGGGGACACAGATGGGGCAGAGTGCTGGACACAGATGGGGCAGAGTGCTGGACACAGATGGGGCAGAGTGATGGACACAGATGGGGCAGAGTGCTGGACACAGATGGGGCAGAGTGCTGGACACAGATGGGGCAGAGTGCTGGACACAGATGGGGCAGAGTGCTGGACACAGATGGGGCAGAGTGCTGGACACAGATGGGGCAGAGTGCTGGACACAGATGGGGCAGAGTGCTGGACACAGATGGGGCAGAGTGCTGGACACAGATGGGGCAGAGTGCTGGACACAGATGGGGCAGAGTGCTGGACACAGATGGGGCAGAGTGCTGGACACAGATGGGGCAGAGTGCTGGACACAGATGGGGCAGAGTGCTGGACACAGATGGGGCAGAGTGCTGGACACAGATGGGGCAGAGTGCTGGACACAGATGGGGCAGAGTGCTGGACACAGATGGGGCAGAGTGCTGGACACAGATGGGGCAGAGTGCTGGACACAGATGGGGCAGAGTGCTGGACACAGATGGGGCAGAGTGCTGGACACAGATGGGGCAGAGTGCTGGACACAGATGGGGCAGAGTGCTGGACACAGATGGGGCAGAGTGCTGGACACAGATGGGGCAGAGTGCTGGACACAGATGGGGCAGAGTGCTGGACACAGATGGGGCAGAGTGCTGGACACAGATGGGGCAGAGTGCTGGACACAGATGGGGCAGAGTGCTGGACACAGATGGGGCAGAGTGCTGGACACAGATGGGGCAGAGTGCTGGACACAGATGGGGCAGAGTGCTGGACACAGATGGGGCAGAGTGCTGGACACAGATGGGGCAGAGTGCTGGACACAGATGGGGCAGAGTGCTGGACACAGATGGGGCAGAGTGCTGGACACAGATGGGGCAGAGTGCTGGACACAGATGGGGCAGAGTGCTGGACACAGATGGGGCAGAGTGCTGGACACAGATGGGGCAGAGTGCTGGACACAGATGGGGCAGAGTGCTGGACACAGATGGGGCAGAGTGCTGGACACAGATGGGGCAGAGTGCTGGACACAGATGGGGCAGAGTGCTGGACACAGATGGGGCAGAGTGCTGGACACAGATGGGGCAGAGTGCTGGACACAGATGGGGCAGAGTGCTGGACACAGATGGGGCAGAGTGCTGGACACAGATGGGGCAGAGTGCTGGACACAGATGGGGCAGAGTGCTGGACACAGATGGGGCAGAGTGCTGGACACAGATGGGGCAGAGTGCTGGACACAGATGGGGCAGAGTGCTGGACACAGATGGGGCAGAGTGCTGGACACAGATGGGGCAGAGTGCTGGACACAGATGGGGCAGAGTGCTGGACACAGATGGGGCAGAGTGCTGGACACAGATGGGGCAGAGTGCTGGACACAGATGGGGCAGAGTGCTGGACACAGATGGGGCAGAGTGCTGGACACAGATGGGGCAGAGTGCTGGACACAGATGGGGCAGAGTGCTGGACACAGATGGGGCAGAGTGCTGGACACAGATGGGGCAGAGTGCTGGACACAGATGGGGCAGAGTGCTGGACACAGATGGGGCAGAGTGCTGGACACAGATGGGGCAGGATGGATACGATGGAGACAGATGGGGCAGGATGGGGAGATCATATGGGGCAGAATGGATACTCATGAGAGCAGGATGGGAGAACATATGGCTGGAGCCTGCAATGAGACACACGGGGGCTAGGATGGCGAATATTACCATAGGGGCTAATTAAGGGATATTATTATTGCAGTGATGTATTTATTTTATTTTTTGAGTATACTGTTTTAAATGGGGGGGCGGTCCTGTTACTGTGTAGAGTGATACTATGTCGCCTACTTCATGTGGTGTAATGTAGAGGCTGGGAAAATTAAGTAATGTGTTCTACAAGCGGAACTCGAGATAACTGTTATTTCCTGCAGAGACGAGTCCTGGCTGGAAGAAGTGATGGCGGTCTGTGCTGGATGAAAGATGAAGGACTTCACCTAGAGACTTCACTGGTGAGTCAGTGTTACCTATACACTGACACTATACACTGTATACTATATACAGCGGTCCTGTGTACAATGTCACCAGTGATCACTGTATTACCTATACATTATATACAGAGCTCCTGTGTATAATGTCACCGGTGATCACTGTATTATCTGTACACAGACTCTGCTTACTAATTACAGATCTCCTGTGTATAATGGCACTGATGGTGATAGTATTGTGGTTTTTTTTTTATTACTGATCAGTATTGTAGTATTCAGTCACTATGTGGTGGTAATATGTGGTCTGGTCATGGTGTTGTGGTATTTGTTCCTTGTATTTTATATTATTCGATCACTGTGGTGGTAATAGGTCATCTGGTCATAGTGCTGTGGTATTTGTTCCTTGCATGTAGTATTATAGGTCATTTTAAAAATTGAAAAATAAATAAAAATATACCTAAATTGTATTGCATATTTTAACAAATATTTAGTAGGTTACAGCAGTGTAAGGCCCGGCCAAAAGTGTCTAACGTGTTATGGTGGCGGCTTAAAAAATCTTTTGGCCAAAACAAAAGCTGCCGGCTATATGTGTGATCTGGTGATGGGAACTGTCAATGTGTGATAGGTGAGAAGTGGAGATTTTCCAAGAGAGAGCGGTGGGACTGTGGACAGTTCGAGGGGTGGAGCCTGGAGGCGGGGCTGGGGTGGAGCCTGGGCGGAGTCTCAAGGGGGCCCCGAAAATATTGCCAGTATGGGGCCCCGAAATTTCTAGTGGCAGCCCTGCCCATGTGATGTATATACAGTGGCCCCATGTGATGTATATACAGCGGTCCCCATGTGATGTATATACAGCGGTCCCCATGTGATGTATATACAGCGGTCCCCATGTGATGTATATACAGCGGTCTCCATGTGATGTATATACAGCGGTCCCCATGTGATGTATATACAGCGGTCCCCATGTGATGTATATACAGCGGTCCCCATGTGATGTATATACAGCGGTCCCCATGTGATGTACAGGTCCTTCTCAAAAAATTAGCATATAGTGTTAAATTTCATTATTTACCATAATGTAATGATTACAATTAAACTTTCATATATTATAGATTCATTATCCACCAACTGAAATTTGTCAGGTCTTTTATTGTTTTAATACTGATGATTTTGGCATACAACTCCTGATAACCCAAAAAACCTGTCTCAATAAATTAGCATATCAAGAAAAGGTTCTCTAAACGACCTATTACCCTAATCTTCTGAATCAACTAATTAACTCTAAACACAAGCAAAAGATACCTGAGGCTTTTATAAACTCCCTGCCTGGTTCATTACTCAAAACCCCCATCATGGGTAAGACTAGCGACCTGACAGATGTCAAGAAGGCCATCATTGACACCCCAAGCAAGAGGGTAAGACCCAGAAAGAAATTTCTCAACAAATAGGCTGTTCCCAGAGTGCTGTATCAAGGCACCTCAATGGTAAGTCTGTTGGAAGGAAACAATGTGGCAGAAAACGCTGTACAACGAGAAGAGGAGACCGGACCCTGAGGAAGATTGTGGAGAAGTGGAAACATCCAGAGCCACCGTGCACAGGCGTGTGCAGGAAATGGGCTACAGGTGCCGCATTCCCCAGGTAAAGCCACTTTTGAACCATAAACAGCGGCAGAGGCGCCTGACCTGGGCTACAGAGAAGCAGCACTGGACTGTTGCTAAGTGGTCCCAAGTACTTTTTTCTGATGAAAGCAAATTTTGCATGTCATTCGGAAATCAAGGTGCCAGAGTCTGGAGGAAGACTGGGGAGAAGGAAATGCCAAAATGCCTGAAGTCCAGTGTCAAGTACCCACAGTCAGTGATGGTGTGGGGTGCCATGTCAGCTGCTGGTGTTGGTCCACTGTGTTTCATCAAGGGCAGGGTCAATGCAGCTAGCTATCAGGAGATTTTGGAGCACTTCATGCTTCCATCGGCTGAAATGCTTTATGGAGATGAAGATTTCATTTTTCAGCACGACCTGGCACCTGCTCACAGTGCCAAAACCACTGGTAAATGGTTTACTGACCATGGTATTACTGTGCTCAATTGGCCTGCCAACTCTCCTGACCTGAACCCCATAGAGAATCTGTGGGATATTGTGAAGAGAAAGTTGAGAGACGCAAGACCCAACACTCTGGATGAGCTTAAGGCCGCTATTGAAGCATCCTGGGCCTCCATAACATCTCAGCAGTGTCACAGGCTGATTGCCTCCATGCCACGCCGCATTGAAGCAGTCATTTCTGCCAAAGGATTCCCGACCAAGTATTGAGTGCATAACTGAACATTATTATTTGATGGTTTTTTTGTTTGTTATTAAAAAACACTTTTATTTGATTGGATGGGTGAAATATGCTAATTTATTGAGACAGGTTTTTTGGGTTATCAGGAGTTGTATGCCAAAATCATCAGTATTAAAACAATAAAAGACCTGACAAATTTCAGTTGGTGGATAATGAATCTATAATATATGAAAGTTTAATTGTAATCATTACATTATGGTAAATAATGAAATTTAACACTATATGCTAATTTTTTGAGAAGGACCTGTATATACAGCGGCCCCATGTGATGTATATACAGCGGTCCCATGTGATGTATATACAGCGGTCCCCATGTGATGTATATACAGTGGCCCCATGTGATGTATATACAGCGGTCCCCATGTGATGTATATACAGCGGTCCCCATGTGATGTATATACAGCGGTCCCCATGTGATGTATATACAGTGGCCCCATGTGATGTATATACAGCGGTCCCCATGTGATGTATTTACAGCGGTCCCCATGTGATGTATATACAGTGGCCCCATGTGATGTATATACAGTGGCCCCATGTGATGTATATACAGCGGTCCCCATGTGATGTATATACAGCGGTCCCCATGTGATGTATATACAGCGGTCCCCATGTGATGTATATACAGCGGTCCCCATGTGATGTATATACAGCGATCTCCATGTGATGTATATACAGTGGCCCCATGTGATGTATATACAGCGGTCCCCATGTGATGTATATACAGCGGTCTCCATGTGATGTATATACAGTGGCCCCATGTGATGTATATACAGCGGTCCCCATGTGATGTACATACAGCGGTCCCCATGTGATGTATATACAGCGGTCCCAGTGCCCCATGTGATGTATATACAGCGGTCCCAGTGCCCCCATGTGATGTATATACAGCGGTCCCCATGTGATGTATATACAGCGGTCTCCATGTGATGTATATACAGCGGTCCCCATGTGATGTATATACAGTGGCCCCATGTGATGTATATACAGTGGTCCCATGTGATGTATATACAGCGGTCCCCATGTGATGTATATACAGCGGTCTCCATGTGATGTATATACAGCGGTCCCAGTGCCCCATATGATGTATATACAGTGGTCCCATGTGATGTATATACAGCGGTCCCCATGTGATGTATATACAGCGGTCTCCATGTGATGTATATACAGCGGTCCCAGTGCCCCATGTGATGTATATACAGCGGTCCCCATGTGATGTATATACAGTGGTCCCATGTGATGTATATACAGCGGTCTCCATGTGATGTATATACAGCGGTCCCAGTGCCCCATGTGATGTATATACAGCGGTCCCAGTGCCCCATGTGATGTATATACAGCGGTCTCCATGTGATTTATATACAGCGGTCCCAGTGCCCCATGTGATGTATATACAGCGGTCTCCATGTGATTTATATACAGCGGTCCCAGTGCCACATGTGATGTATATACAGCGGTCCCCATGTGATGTATATACAGTGGTCCCATGTGATGTATATACAGCGGTCTCCATGTGATGTATATACAGCGGTCCCAGTGCCCCCATGTGATGTATATACAGCGGTCTCCATGTGATGTATATACAGCGGTCCCAGTGCCCCATGTGATGTATATACAGCAGTCCCAGTGCCCCCATGTGATATATATACAGCGGTCCCCATGTGATGTATATACAGCGGTCTCCATGTGAGTATATACAGTGGCCCCATGTGATGTATATACAGCGGTCCCCATGTGATGTATATACAGCGGTCCCAGTGCCCCATGTGATGTATATACAGCGGTCCCCGTGCCCCCATGTGATGTATATACAGCGGTCCCCGTGCCCCCATGTGATGTATATACAGCGGTCCCCATGTGATGTATATACAGCGGTCCCCATGTGATGTATATACAGCGGTCCCCATGTGATGTATATACAGTGGCCCCATGTGATGTATATACAGTGGTACCATGTGATGTATATACAGCAGTCCCCATGTGATGCATATACAGCGGTCTCCATGTGATGTATATACAGCGGTCCCAGTGCCCCATGTGATGTATATACAGTGGTCCCATGTGATGTATATACAGCGGTCCCCATGTGATGTATATACAGCGGTCTCCATGTGATGTATATACAGCGGTCCCAGTGCCCCATGTGATGTATATACAGCGGTCCCAGTGCCCCATGTGATGTATATACAGCGGTCTCCATGTGATGTATATACAGCGGTCCCAGTGCCCCATGTGATGTATATACAGCGGTCCCAGTGCCCCCATGTGATGTATATACAGCGGTCCCCATGTGATGTATATACAGCGGTCCCCATGTGATGTATATACAGCGGTCCCCATGTGATGTATATACAGTGGTCCCAGTGCCCCATGTGATGTACATACAGCGGTCCCAGTGCCCCCATGTGATGTATATACAGCGGTCCCCATGTGATGTATATACAGCGGTCTCCATGTGATGTATATACAGCGGTCCCCATGTGATGTATATACAGTGGCCCCATGTGATGTATATACAGCGGTCCCCATGTGATGTATATACAGCGGTCTCCATGTGATGTATATACAGCGGTCCCAGTGCCCCATGTGATGTATATACAGTGGTCCCATGTGATGTATATACAGCGGTCCCCATGTGATGTATATACAGCGGTCTCCATGTGATGTATATACAGCGGTCCCAGTGCCCCATGTGATGTATATACAGCGGTCCCCATGTGATGTATATACAGTGGTCCCATGTGATGTATATACAGCGGTCTCCATGTGATGTATATACAGCGGTCCCAGTGCCCCATGTGATGTATATACAGCGGTCCCAGTGCCCCCATGTGATGTATATACAGCGGTCCCCATGTGATGTATATACAGCGGTCTCCATGTGATGTATATACAGCGGTCCCCATGTGATGTATATACAGTGGCCCCATGTGATGTATATACAGTGGTCCCATGTGATGTATATACAGCGGTCCCCATGTGATGTATATACAGCGGTCTCCATGTGATGTATATACAGCGGTCCCAGTGCCCCAAGTGATGGATATACAGTGGTCCCATGTGATGTATATACAGCGGTCCCCATGTGATTTATATACAGCGGTCCCAGTGCCCCATGTGATGTATATACAGCGGTCCCCATGTGATTTATATACAGCGGTCCCAGTGCCCCAAGTGATGGATATACAGCGGTCCCCATGTGATGTATATACAGCGGTCTCCATGTGATTTATATACAGCGGTCCCAGTGCCCCATGTGATGTATATACAGCGGTCCCCATGTGATGTATATACAGTGGTCCCATGTGATGTATATACAGCGGTCTCCATGTGATGTATATACAGCGGTCCCAGTGCCCCATGTGATGTATATACAGCGGTCCCAGTGCCCCCATGTGATGTATATACAGCGGTCTCCATGTGATGTATATACAGCGGTCCCAGTGCCCCATGTGATGTATATACAGCGGTCCCAGTGCCCCCATGTGATATATATACAGCGGTCCCCATGTGATGTATATACAGCGGTCTCCATGTGAGTATATACAGTGGCCCCATGTGATGTATATACAGCGGTCCCCATGTGATGTATATACAGCGGTCCCAGTGCCCCATGTGATGTATATACAGCGGTCCCCGTGCCCCCATGTGATGTATATACAGCGGTCCCCATGTGATGTATATACAGCGGTCCCCATGTGATGTATATACAGTGGCCCCATGTGATGTATATACAGTGGCCCCATGTGATGTATATACAGTGGTACCATGTGATGTATATACAGCGGTCCCCATGTGATGCATATACAGCGGTCTCCATGTGATGTATATACAGCGGTCCCAGTGCCCCATGTGATGTATATACAGTGGTCCCATGTGATGTATATACAGCGGTCCCCATGTGATGTATATACAGCGGTCCCAGTGCCCCATGTGATGTATATACAGCGGTCCCCATGTGATGTATATACAGTGGTCCCATGTGATGTATATACAGCTGTCTCCATGTGATGTATATACAGCGGTCCCAGTGCCCCATGTGATGTATATACAGCGGTCCCAGTGCCCCCATGTGATGTATATACAGCGGTCCCCATGTGATGTATATACAGCGGTCTCCATGTGATGTATATACAGCAGTCCCCATGTGATGTATATACAGTGGCCCCATGTGATGTATATACAGTGGTCCCATGTGATGTATATACAGCGGTCTCCATGTGATGTATATACAGCGGTCCCAGTGCCCCATGTGATGTATATACAGCAGTCCCCATGTGATGTATATACAGCGGTCCCCATGTGATGTATATACAGTGGCCCCATGTGATGTATATACAGTGGCCCCATGTGATGTATATACAGTGGCCCCATGTGATGTATATACAGCGGTCTACATGTGATGTATATACAGCGGTCCCAGTGCCCCATGTGATGTATATACAGTGGTCCCATGTGATGTATATACAGAGGTCCCCATGTGATGTATATACAGCGGTCTCCATGTGATGTATATACAGCGGTCCCATGTGATGTATATACAGCGGTCCCCATGTGATGTATATACAGCGGTCCCATGTGATGTATATACAGCGGTCCCCATGTGATGTATATACAGCGGTCTCCATGTGATGTATATACAGCGGTCTCCATGTGATGTATATACAGCGGTCTCCATGTGATGTATATACAGCGGTCTCCATGTGATGTATATACAGTGGTCCCATGTGATGTATATACAGCGGTCTCCATGTGATGTATATACAGCGGTCCCAGTGCCCCATGTGATGTATATACAGCGGTCCCAGTGCCCCCATGTGATGTATATACAGCGGTCCCCATGTGATGTATATACAGCGGTCTCCATGTGATGTATATACAGTGGCCCCATGTGATGTATATACAGCGGTCTCCATGTGATGTATATTCAGCGGTCCCCATGTGATGTATATACAGCGGTCCCCATGTGATGTATATACAGCGGTCCCCATGTGATGTATATACAGCGGTCCCCATGTGATGTATATACAGCGGTCCCAGTGCCCCATGTGATGTATATACAGCGGTCCCCATGTGATGTATATACAGCGGTCCCCATGTGATGTATATACAGTGGCCCCATGTGATGTATATACAGTGGCCCCATGTGATGTATAGACAGCGGTCTCCATGTGATGTATATACAGCGGTCCCAGTGCCCCATGTGATGTATATACAGTGGTCCCATGTGATGTATATACAGCGGTCCCCATGTGATGTATATACAGCGGTCTCCATGTGATATATATATACAGCGGTCCCCATGTGATGTATATACAGCGGTCTCCATGTGATGTATATACAGCGGTCTCCATGTGATGTATATACAGCGGTCTCCATGTGATGTATATACAGCGGTCTCCATGTGATGTATATACAGCGGTCCCAGTGCCCCATGTGATGTATATACAGCGGTCTCCATGTGATGTATATACAGCGGTCCCAGTGCCCCATGTGATGTATATACAGCGGTCCCCATGTGATGTATATACAGTGCCCCCATGTGATGTATATACAGCGGTCTCGATGTGATGTATATACAGCGGTCCCAGTGCCCCATGTGATGTATATACAGCGGTCCCAGTGCCCCCATGTGATGTATATACAGCGGTCCCCATGTGATGTATATACAGAGGTCTCCATGTGATGTATATACAGCGGTCCCCATGTGATGTATATACAGCGGTCCCCATGTGATGTATATTCAGCGGTCCCCATGTGATGTATATACAGCGGTCCCCATGTGATGTATATACAGCGGTCCCCATGTGATGTATATACAGCGGTCCCAGTGCCCCATGTGATGTATATACAGCGGTCCCAGTGCCCCCATGTGATGTATATACAGCGGTCCCCATGTGATGTATATACAGCGGTCTCCATGTGATGTATATACAGCGGTCCCCATGTGATTTATATACAGTGGCCCCATGTGATGTATATACAGTGGTCCCATGTGATGTATATACAGCGGTCCCCATGTGATGTATATACAGCGGTCTCCATGTGATGTATATACAGCGGTCCCAGTGCCCCATGTGATGTATATACAGTGGTCCCATGTGATGTATATACAGCGGTCCCCATGTGATGTATATACAGCGGTCTCCATGTGATGTATATATAGCGGTCCCAGTGCCCCATGTGATGTATATACAGCGGTACCAGTGCCCCCATGTGATGTATATACAGCGGTCCCTATGTGATGTATATACAGCGGTCTCCATGTGATGTATATACAGCGGTCCCCATGTGATGTATATACAGTGGCCCCATGTGATGTATATACAGCGGTCTCCATGTGATGTATATACAGCGGTCCCAGTGCCCCATGTGATGTATATACAGTGGTCCCATGTGATGTATATACAGCGGTCCCCATGTGATGTATATACAGCGGTCTCCATGTGATGTATATACAGCGGTCTCCATGTGATGTATATACAGCGGTCTCCATGTGATGTATATACAGCGGTCCCAGTGCCCCATGTGATGTATATACAGTGGTCCCATGTGATGTATATACAGCGGTCCCTGTGTGATGTATATACAGCGGTCTCCATGTGATGTATATACAGCGGTCCCAGTGCCCCATGTGATGTATATACAGCGGTCCCCATGTGATGTATATACAGCGGTCCCCATGTGATGTATATACAGCGGTCCCCATGTGATGTATATACAGTGGCCCCATGTGAAGTATATACAGCGGTCCCCATGTGATGAATATACAGCGGTCTCCATGTGATGTATATACAGCGGTCCCAGTGCCCCATGTGATGTACATACAGCGATCTCCATGTGATGTATATACAGCGGTCCCAGTGCCCCATGTGATGTATATACAGCGGTCCTCATGTGATGTATATACAGTGGCCCCATGTGATGTATATACAGCGGTCTCCATGTGATGTATATACAGCGGTCCCAGTGCCCCATGTGATGTATATACAGCGGTCCCCATGTGATGTATATACAGCGGTCTCCATGTGATGTATATACAGCGGTCCCCATGTGATGTATATACAGTGGCCCCATGTGATGTATATACAGTGGCCCCATGTGATGTATATACAGCGGTCTCCATGTGATGTATATACAGCGGTCCCAGTGCCCCATGTGATGTATAAACAGTGGTCCCATGTGATGTATATACAGCGGTCCCCATGTGATGTATATACAGCGGTCTCCATGTGATATATATACAGCGGTCCCATGTGATGTATATACAGCGGTCCCCATGTGATGTATATACAGCGGTCCCAGTGCCCCATGTGATGTATATACAGCGGTCCCCATGTGATGTATATACAGCGGTCCCCGTGCCCCATGTGATGTATATACAGCGGTCCCCATGTGATGTATATACAGTGGTCCCATGTGATGTATATACAGTGGTCCCCATGTGATGTATATACAGCGGTCTCCATGTGATGTATATACAGCAGTCTCCATGTGATGTATATACAGCGGTCCCAGTGCCCCATGTGATGTATATACAGCGGTCC
Organism: Ranitomeya imitator; assembly: GCF_032444005.1. Classification (NCBI taxonomy): domain Eukaryota; kingdom Metazoa; phylum Chordata; class Amphibia; order Anura; family Dendrobatidae; genus Ranitomeya; species Ranitomeya imitator. The sequence goes on along the minus strand of NC_091286.1, from coordinate 713,432,172 downwards.
CCATGTGATGTATATACAGTGGTCCCATGTGATGTATATACAGCGGTCCCCATGTGATGTATATACAGCGGTCCCAGTGCCCCATGTGATGTATATACAGCGGTCCCAGTGCCCCCATGTGATGTATATACAGCGGTCTCCATGTGATGTATATACAGCGGTCCCAGTGCCCCCATGTGATGTATATACAGCGGTCTCCATGTGATGTATATACAGCGGTCCCCATGTGATGTATATACAGCGGTCTCCATGTGATGTATATACAGTGGCCCCATGTGATGTATATACAGCGGTCCCCATGTGATGTATATACAGAGGTCCCCATGTGATGTATATACAGCGGTCCCCATGTGATGTATATACAGCGGTCCCCATGTGATGTATATACAGCGGTCCCAGTGCCCCATGTGATGTATATACAGCGGTCCCAGTGCCCCCATGTGATGTATATACAGCGGTCCCCATGTGATGTATATACAGCGGTCTCCATGTGATGTATATACAGCGGTCCCCATGTGATGTATATACAGTGGCCCCATGTGATGTATAAACAGTGGTCCCATGTGATGTATATACAGTGGTCCCATGTGATGTATATACAGCGGTCCCCATGTGATGTATATACAGCGGTCTCCATGTGATGTATATACAGTGGTCCCAGTGCCCCATGTGATGTATATACAGCGGTCCCATGTGATGTATATACAGCGGTCCCCATGTGATGTATATACAGCGGTCTCCATGTGATGTATATACAGCGGTCCCAGTGCCCCATGTGATGTATATACAGCGGTCCCCATGTGATGTATATACAGTGGTCCCATGTGATGTATATACAGCGGTCTCCATGTGATGTATATACAGCGGTCCCAGTGCCCCATGTGATGTATATACAGCGGTCCCAGTGCCCCCATGTGATGTATATACAGCGGTCCCCATGTGATGTATATACAGCGGTCTCCATGTGATGTATATACAGCGGTCCCCATGTGATGTATATACAGTGGCCCCATGTGATGTATATACAGTGGTCCCATGTGATGTATATACAGCGGTCTCCATGTGATGTATATACAGCGGTCTCCATGTGATGTATATACAGCGGTCCCAGTGCCCCATGTGATGTATATACAGTGGTCCCATGTGATGTATATACAGCGGTCCCCATGTGATGTATATACAGCGGTCTCCATGTGATGTATATACAGCGGTCCCAGTGCCCCATGTGATGTATATACAGCGGTCCCCATGTGATGTATATACAGTGGTCCCATGTGATGTATATACAGCGGTCTCCATGTGATGTATATACAGCGGTCTCCATGTGATGTATATACAGCGGTCCCAGTGCCCCATGTGATGTATATACAGCGGTCCCAGTGCCCCCATGTGATGTATATACAGCGGTCTCCATGTGATGTATATACAGCGGTCCCAGTGCCCCATGTGATGTATATACTGCGGTCCCAGTGCCCCCATGTGATGTATATACAGTGGTCCCCATGTGATGTATATACAGCGGTCTCCATGTGATGTATATACAGTGGCCCCATGTGATGTATATACAGCGGTCCCAGTGCCCCCATGTGATGTATATACAGCGGTCCCCATGTGATGTATATACAGCGGTCTCCATGTGATGTATATACAGCGGTCCCCATGTGATGTATATACAGTGGCCCCATGTGATGTATATACAGTGGTCCCATGTGATGTATATACAGCGGTCCCCATGTGATGTATATACAGCGGTCTCCATGTGATGTATATACAGCGGTCCCAGTGCCCCATGTGATGTATATACAGTGGTCCCATGTGATGTATATACAGCGGTCCCCATGTGATGTATATACAGCGGTCTCCATGTGATGTATATACAGCGGTCTCCATGTGATGTATATACAGCGGTCCCAGTGCCCCATGTGATGTATATACAGCGGTCCCCATGTGATGTATATACAGTGGTCCCATGTGATGTATATACAGCGGTCTCCATGTGATGTATATACAGCGGTCCCAGTGCCCCATGTGATGTATATACAGCGGTCCCAGTGCCTCCATGTGATGTATATACAGCGGTCCCCATGTGATGTATATACAGCGGTCTCCATGTGATGTATAAACAGTGGCCCCATGTGATGTATATACAGTGGTCCCATGTGATGTATATACAGCGGTCTCCATGTGATGTATATACAGCGGTCCCAGTGCCCCATGTGCTGTATATACAGCGGTCCCCATGTGATGTATATACAGCGGTCTCCATGTGATGTATATACAGCGGTCCCCATGTGATGTATATACAGTGGTCCCATGTGATGTATATACAGCGGTCTCCATGTGATGTATATACAGCGGTCCCAGTGCCCCATGTGATGTATATACAGCGGTCTCCATGTGATGTATATACAGCGGTCCCCATGTGATGTATATACAGTGGCCCCATGTGATGTATATACAGTGGCCCCATGTGATGTATATACAGCGGTCTCCATGTGATGTATATACAGCGGTCCCAGTGCCCCATGTGATGTATATGCAGTGGTCCCATGTGATGTATATACAGCGGTCCCCATGTGATGTATATACAGCGGTCTCCATGTGATGTATATACAGCGGTCCCCATGTGATGTATATACAGCGGTCCCAGTGCCCCATGTGATGTATATATAGCGGTCCCCATGTGATGTATATACAGTGGTCCCCTGTGATGTATATACAGCGGTCTCCATGTGATGTATATACAGCGGTCCCAGTGCCCCCATGTGATGTATATAAAGCGGTCCCAGTGCCCCCATGTGATGTATATACAGCGGTCCCAGTGCCCCCATGTGATGTATATACAGCGGTCCCAGTGCCCCCATGTGATGTATATACAGCGGTCCCAGTGCCCCCATGTGATGTATATACAGCGGTCCCAGTGCCCCCATGTGATGTATATACAGCGGTCCCAGTGCCCCCATGTGATGTATATACAGAGGTCCCAGTGCCCCCATGTGATGTATATACAGCGGTCCCCATGTGATGTATATACAGCGGTCTCCATGTGATGTATATACAGCGGTCCCCATGTGATGTATATACAGTGGTCCCATGTGATGTATATACAGCGGTCTCCATGTGATGTATATACAGCGGTCCCAGTGCCCCATGTGATGTATATACAGCGGTCTCCATGTGATGTATATACAGCGGTCCCCATGTGATGTATATACAGCGGTCTCCATGTGATGTATATACAGCGGTCCCAGTGCCCCATGTGATGTATATACAGCGGTCCCAGTGCCCCCATGTGATGTATATACAGCGGTCTCCATGTGATGTATATACAGCGGTCCCAGTGCCCCATGTGATGTATATACAGCGGTCCCAGTGCCCCCATGTGATGTATATACAGCGGTCCCCATTTGATGTATATACAGCGGTCTCCATGTGATGTATATACAGTGGCCCCATGTGATGTATATACAGCGGTCCCCATGTGATGTATATACAGCGGTCCCCATGTGATGTATATACAGCGGTCCCAGTGCCCCATGTTATGTATATACAGCGGTCCCAGTGCCCCCATGTTATGTATATACAGCGGTCCCCATGTGATGTATATACAGTGGTCCCATGTGATGTATATACAGCGGTCCCCATGTGATGTATATACAGCGGTCTCCATGTGATGTATATACAGCGGTCCCAGTGCCCCATGTGATGTATATACAGTGGTCCCATGTGATGTATATAGAGTGGTCCCATGTGATGTATATACAGCGGTCTCCATGTGATGTATATACAGCGGTCCCAGTGCCCCATGTGATGTATATACAGCGGTCCCCATGTGATGTATATACAGTTGTCCCATGTGATGTATATACAGCGGTCTCCATGTGATGTATATACAGCGGTCCCAGTGCCCCCATGTGATGTATATACAGCGGTCCCCATGTGATGTATATACAGCGGTCTCCATGTGATGTATATACAGCGGTCCCCATGTGATGTATATACAGTGGCCCCATGTGATGTATAAACAGTGGTCCCATGTGATGTATATACAGCGGTCTCCATGTGATGTATATACAGCGGTCCCAGTGCCCCATGTGATGTATATACAGCGGTCCCCATGTGATGTATATACAGCGGTCTCCATGTGATGTATATACAGCGGTCCCCATGTGATGTATATACAGTGGCCCCATGTGATGTATATACAGTGGCCCCATGTGATGTATATACAGCGGTCTCCATGTGATGTATATACAGCGGTCCCAGTGCCCCATGTGATGTATATGCAGTGGTCCCATGTGATGTATATACAGCGGTCCCCATGTGATGTATATACAGCGGTCTCCATGTGATGTATATACAGCGGTCCCCATGTGATGTATATACAGCGGTCCCAGTGCCCCATGTGATGTATATACAGCGGTCCCCATGTGATGTATATACAGTGGTCCCATGTGATGTATATACAGCGGTCTCCATGTGATGTATATACAGCGGTCCCAGTGCCCCCATGTGATGTATATACAGCGGTCCCAGTGCCCCCATGTGATGTATACACAGCGGTCCCAGTGCCCCCATGTGATGTATATACAGCGGTCCCAGTGCCCCCATGTGATGTATATACAGCGGTCCCAGTGCCCCTATATGATGTATATACAGCGGTCCCCATGTGATGTACATACTGCGGTCTCCATGTGATGTATATACAGCGGTCCCCATGTGATGTATATACAGTGGTCCCATGTGATGTATATACAGCGGTCTCCATGTGATGCATATACAGCGGTCCCAGTGCCCCATGTGATGTATATACAGCGGTCCCCATGTGATGTATATACAGCGGTCTCCATGTGATGTATATACAGCGGTCCCCATGTGATGTATATACAGTGGCCCCATGTGATGTATATACAGTGGCCCCATGTGATGTATATACAGTGGTCTCCATGTGATGTATATACAGCGGTCCCAGTGCCCCATGTGATGTATATGCAGTGGTCCCATGTGATGTATATACAGCGGTCCCCATGTGATGTATATACAGTGGCCCCATGTGATGTATATACAGCGGCCCCATGTGATGTATATACAGCGGTCTCCATGTGATGTATGTACAGCGGTCCCAGTGCCCCATGTGATGTATATACAGCGGTCCCCATGTGATGTATATACAGCGGTCTCAATGTGATGTATATACAGCGGTCCCCATGTGATGTATATACAGTGGCCCCATGTGATGTATATACAGTGGCACCATGTGATGTATATACAGTGGCACCATGTGATGTATATACAGCGGTCTCCATGTGATGTATATACAGCGGTCCCAGTGCCCCATGTGATGTATATGCAGTGGTCCCATGTGATGTATATACAGCGGTCCCCATGTGATGTATATACAGTGGCTCCATGTGATGTATATACAGTGGTCCCATGTGATGTATATACAGCGGTCTCCATGTGATGTGTATACAGCGGTCCCAGTGCCCCATGTGATGTATATACAGCGGTCTCCATGTGATGTATATACAGCGGTCTCCATGTGATGTATATACAGCGGTCTCCATGTGATGTATATATAGCGGTCTCCATGTGATGTATATACAGCGGTCTCCATGTGATGTATATACAGCGGTCTCCATGTGATGTATATACAGCGGTCTCCATGTGATGTATATACAGCGGTCTCCATGTGATGTATATACAGCGGTCCCCATGTGATGTATATACAGCGGTCCCCATGTGATGTATATACAGCGGTCTCCATGTGATGTATATACAGCGGTCTCCATGTGATGTATATACAGCGGTCCCCATGTGATGTATATACAGTGGCCCCATGTGATGTATATACAGTGGTCCCATGTGATGTATATACAGCGGTCTCCATGTGATGTATATACAGCGGTCCCAGTGCCCCATGTGATGTATATACAGCGGTCCCCATGTGATGTATATACAGCAGTCTCCATGTGATGCATATACAGCGGTCCCCATGTGATGTATATACAGTGGCCCCATGTGATGTATATACAGCGGTCCCAGTGCCCCATGTGATGTATATGCAGTGGTCCCATGTGATGTATATACAGCGGTCCCCATGTGATGTATATACAGCGGTCTCCATGTGATGTATATACAGCGGTCCCCATGTGATGTATATACAGCGGTCCCAGTGCACCATGTGATGTATATACAGCGGTCCCCATGTAATGCATATACAGTGGTCCCATGTGATGTATATACAGCGGTCTCCATGTGATGTATATACAGCGGTCCCAGTGCCCCCATGTGATGTATATACAGCGGTCCCAGTGCCCCCATGTGATGTATACACAGCGGTCCCAGTGCCCCCATGTGATGTATATACAGCGGTCCCAGTGCCCCCATGTGATGTATATACAGCGGTCCCAGTGCCCCCATATGATGTATATACAGCGGTCCCCATGTGATGTATATACAGCGGTCTCCATGTGATGTATATACAGCGGTCCCCATGTGACGTATATACAGTGGTCCCATGTGATGTATATACAGCGGTCTCCATGTGATGTATATACAGCGGTCCCAGTGCCCCATGTGATGTATATACAGCGGTCCCCATGTGATGTATATACAGCGGTCTCCATGTGATGTATATACAGCGGTCCCCATGTGATGTATATACAGTGGCCCCATGTGATGTATATACAGTGGTCTCCATGTGATGTATATACAGCGGTCCCAGTGCCCCATGTGATGTATATGCAGTGGTCCCATGTGATGTATATACAGCGGTCCCCATGTGATGTATATACAGTGGCCCCATGTGATGTATATACAGTGGTCCCATGTGATGTATATACAGTGGTCCCATGTGATGTATATACAGCGGTCCCAGTGCCCCATGTGATGTATATACAGCGGTCCCCATGTGATGTATATACAGCGGTCTCAATGTGATGTATATACAGCGGTCCTCATGTGATGTATATACAGCGGTCCCCATGTGATGTATATACAGCGGTCCCCATGTGATGTATATACAGTGGCCCCATGTGATGTATATACAGTGGCCCCATGTGATGTATATACAGTGGCCCCATGTGATGTATATACAGTGGCCCCATGTGATGTATATACAGCGGTCTCCATGTGATGTATATACAGCGGTCCCAGTGCCCCATGTGATGTATATGCAGTGGTCCCATGTGATGTATATACAGCAGTCCCCATGTGATGTATATACAGTGGCTCCATGTGATGTATATACAGTGGTCCCATGTGATGTATATACAGCGGTCTCCATGTGATGTGTATACAGCGGTCCCAGTGCCCCATGTGATGTATAAACAGCGGTCTCCATGTGATGTATATACAGCGGTCTCCATGTGATGTATATACAGCGGTCTCCATGTGATGTATATACAGCGGTCTCCATGTGATGTATATACAGCGGTCTCCATGTGATGTATAGACAGCGGTCCCAGTGCCCCCATGTGACGTATATACAGCGGTCCCAGTGCCCCCATGTGATGTATATACAGCGGTCCCAGTGCCCCCATGTGATGTATATACAGTGGCCCCATGTGATGTATATACAGCGGTCCCCATGTGATGTATATACAGTGGTCCCCATGTGATGTATATACAGCGGTCCCCATGTGATGTATATACAGTGGCCCCATGTGATGTATATACAGCGGTCCCAGTGCCCCATGTGATGTATATACAGTGGTCCCCATGTGATGTATATACAGTGGCCCCATGTGATGTATATACAGCGGTCTCCATGTGATGTATATACAGTGGCCCCATGTGATGTATATACAGCGGTCCCAGTGCCCCATGTGATGTATATACAGTGGTCCCCATGTGATGTATATACAGTGGCCCCATGTGATGTATATACAGCGGTCTCCATGTGATGTATATACAGTGGCCCCATGTGATGTATATACAGTGGCCCCATGTGATGTATATACAGCGGTCCCCATGTGATGTATATACAGCGGCCCCATGTGATGTATATACAGTGGTCCCCATGTGATGTATATACAGTGGTCCCCATGTGATGTATATACAGTGGTCCCCATGTGATGTATATACAGTGGTCCCCATGTGATGTATATACAGTGGCCCCCATGTGATGTATATACAGTGGTCCCCATGTGATGTATATACAGCGGCCCCATGTGATGTATATACAGTGGTCCCCATGTGATGTATATACAGTGGTCCCCATGTGATGTATATACAGTGGTCCCCATGTCCTCCGGCTACTTCACCCTCTGATGTATATACAGTGGTCCCCATGTGATGTATATACAGTGGTCCCCATGTGATGTATATACAGCGGCCCCATGTGATGTATATACAGTGGTCCCCATGTGATGTATATACAGTGGTCCCCATGTGATGTATATACGGTGGCCCCCATGTGATGTATATACAGTGGTCCCCATGTCCTCCGGCTACTTCACCCTCTGATGTATATACAGTGGTCCCCATGTGATGTATATACAGTGGTCCCCATGTGATGTATATACAGCGGCCCCATGTGATGTATATACAGTGGTCCCCATGTGATGTATATACAGTGGTCCCCATGTGATGTATATACAGTGGTCCCCATGTGATGTATATACAGTGGCCCCCATGTGATGTATATACAGTGGTCCCCATGTGATGTACATACAGTGGTCCCCATGTGATGTATATACAGTGGTCCCCATGTCCTCCGGCTACTTCACCCTCTGATGTATATACAGCGGCCCCATGTGATGTATATACAGTGGTCCCCATGTGATGTATATACAGCGGTCCCCATGTGATGTATATACAGTGGCCCCCATGTGATGTATATACAGTGGCCCCCATGTGATGTATATACAGTGGTCCCCATGTGATGTATATACAGCGGTCCCCATGTGATGTATATACAGTGGCCCCCATGTGATGTATATACAGCGGCCCCCATGTGATGTATATACAGCGGTCCCCATGTGATGTATATACAGCGGTCCCCATGTGATGTATATACAGTGGCCCCCATGTGATGTATATACAGTGGCCCCCATGTGATGTATATACAGCGGTCCCCATGTGATGTATATACAGTGGTCCCCATGTGATGTATATACAGTGGTCCCCATGTGATGTATATACAGTGGTCCCCATGTGATGTATATACAGCGGTCCCCATGTGATGTATATACAGTGGCCCCCATGTGATGTATATACAGCGGCCCCCATGTGATGTATATACAGCGGTCCCCGTGCCCCCATGTGATGTATATACAGTGGTCCCCATGTGATGTATATACAGTGGCCCCCATGTGATGTATATACAGTGGCCCCCATGTGATGTATATACAGTGGTCCCCATGTGATGAATATACAGTGGCCCCATGTGATGTATATACAGTGGTCCCCATGTGATGTATATACAGCGGTCCCATGTGATGTATATACAGCGGTCCCATGTGATGTATATACAGTGGTCCCCATGTGATGTATATACAGTGGCCCCATGTGATGTATATACAGTGGTCCCCATGTGATGTATATACAGTGGTCCCCATGTGATGTATATACAGCGGTCCCCATGTGATGCATATACAGCGGTCCCCATGTGATGTATATACAGTGGTCCCCATGTGATGTATATACAGTGGTCCCCATGTGATGTATATACAGCGGTCCCCATGTGATGTATATACAGCGGTCCCCATGTGATGTATATACAGCGGTCCCCATGTGATGTATATACAGTGGTCCCCATGTGATGTATATACAGCGGTCCCCATGTGATGTATATACAGTGGTCCCCATGTGATGTATATACAGCGGTCCCCATGTGATGTATATACAGTGGTCCCCATGTGATGTATATACAGTGGTCCCCATGTGATGTATATACAGTGGTCCCCATGTGATGTATATACAGTGGTCCCCATGTGATGTATATACAGTGGTCCCCATGTGATGTATATACAGCGGTCCCCATGTGATGTATATACAGTGGCCCCATGTGATGTATATACAGTGGTCCCCATGTGATGTATATACAGCGGTCCCCATGTGATGTATATACAGTGGTCCCCATGTGATGTATATACAGTGGTCCCCATGTGATGTATATACAGTGGTCCCCATGTGATGTATATACAGCGGTCCCCATGTGATGTATATACAGTGGTCCCCATGTGATGTATATACAGTGGTCCCCATGTGATGTATATACAGTGGTCCCCATGTGATGTATATACAGCGGTCCCCATGTGATGTATATACAGTGGTCCCCATGTGATGTATATACAGTGGTCCCCATGTGATGTATATACAGTGGTCCCCATGTGATGTATATACAGTGGTCCCCATGTGATGTATATACAGTGGCCCCATGTGATGTATATACAGTGGTCCCCATGACCTCCGGCTACTTCACCCTCTATGGAGCACAAGGGCGACACAGACCCCGACTGCCCCCCCCCCCCAGCGCCTCTGTGACGGCACGTGACCACAGCTGCAGGATCACACGGATGAGGGCGCAGATCGGGGCAGCGGTCACCATCGGGCGATCCTGCACAACTCTCATCCGATGTCACCAGTGAGGAAACAACCAGAAGATCCCCGTCTGCTGCTCCCACCACAACCGCCAGCGTGCGCCGCCCTCACCTCATCGCGGAGCCGCCACAGAACACCGGAGCCTCCGACACCGCGACCACCGGAGACCACCGACAACGGAGACCGCGACCCGCTCCTACTGCGCTGCCACAGCGGGCGGAAGACTAGTGACGTCAGCAGCATGTGACCAGAAGGGGCGGAGCTGAGCGGGGAAACGGGGAAAAGTGGCGAACAAGGACCTGTATGACGTCAGAGCCATGTGACCGGGCAAAGGGGCGGGGCTTCTCCGTGACCCGAGGGAGGAGACTAGAGTGTAGATAATAGGAGGAGCCTACGCCCTTCCTATTCCTAACTGCTCCTATGTCACACTCCTCCCTCTCCCCCCCTCCCCCCCTCCTCTTCTCCCCACCTCTCCCCCTCTGCTTCCCATTCCCCTCTATCCCTATTTCCCTCTCAACCTCATTACCTGCTCCTCTCCTTTCCCCCTCCTCCTATTCCACAGAACCCTCTCCCTCCACTCCTCCTCCCCTCTGCCTCGCTCTCCTCTTCTTCCACCCTCCTCTCGTGTTCACCTCGGCCTCTCGCTCGCTCCGCTCACACTATATGCTCCCTGTCAGCCTCTCGCTCGCTCCGCTCACACTATATGCTCCCTGTCAGCCTCTCGCTCGCTGCGCTCACACTATATGCTCCCTGTCAGCCTCTCACTCCGCTCACACTATATGCTCCCTGTCAGCCTCTCACTCCGCTCACACTATATGCTCCCTGTCAGCCTCTCGCTCGCTCCGCTCACACTATATGCTCCCTGTCAGCCTCTCGCTCGCTTCGCTCACACTATATGCTCCCTGTCAGCCTCTCGCTCGCTTCGCTCACACTATATGCTCCCTGTCAGCCTCTCGCTCGCTGCGCTCACACTATATGCTCCCTGTCAGCCTCTCACTCCGCTCACACTATATGCTCCCTGTCAGCCTCTCACTCCGCTCACACTATATGCTCCCTGTCAGCCTCTCACTCCGCTCACACTATATGCTCCCTGTCAGCCTCTCGCTCGCTTCGCTCACACTATATGCTCCCTGTCAGCCTCTCGCTCGCTTCGCTCACACTATATGCTCCCTGTCAGCCGCTCGCTCCGCTCACACTATATGCTCCCTGTCAGCCTCTCGCTCGCTCCGCTCACACTATATGCTCCCTGTCAGCCTCTCGCTCGCTGCGCTCACACTATATGCTCCCTGTCAGCCTCTCACTCGCTCCGCTCACACTATATGCTCCCTGTCAGCCTCTCGCTCGCTGCGCTCACACTATATGCTCCCTGTCAGCCTCTCACTCCGCTCACACTATATGCTCCCTGTCAGCCTCTCACTCCGCTCACACTATATGCTCCCTGTCAGCCTCTCGCTCGCTTCGCTCACACTATATGCTCCCTGTCAGCCGCTCGCTCCGCTCACACTATATGCTCCCTGTCAGCCTCTCGCTCGCTCCGCTCACACTATATGCTCCCTGTCAGCCTCTCGCTCGCTGCGCTCACACTATATGCTCCCTGTCAGCCTCTCACTCCGCTCAACCTATATGCTCCCTGTCAGCCTCTCACTCCGCTCAAACTATATGCTCCCTGTCAGCCTCTCGCTCGCTCCGCTCACACTATATGCTCCCTGTCAGCCTCTCGCTCGCTGCGCTCACACTATATGCTCCCTGTCAGCCTCTCGCTCGCTGCGCTCACACTATATGCTCCCTGTCAGCCTCTCACTCCGCTCACACTATATGCTCCCTGTCAGCCTCTCACTCCGCTCACACTATATGCTCCCTGTCAGCCTCTCGCTCGCTTCGCTCACACTATATGCTCCCTGTCAGCCGCTCGCTCCGCTCACACTATATGCTCCCTGTCAGCCTCTCGCTCGCTCCGCTCACACTATATGCTCCCTGTCAGCCTCTCGCTCGCTGCGCTCACACTATATGCTCCCTGTCAGCCTCTCACTCCGCTCACACTATATGCTCCCTGTCAGCCTCTCACTCCGCTCACACTATATGCTCCCTGTCAGCCTCTCGCTCGCTCCGCTCACACTATATGCTCCCTGTCAGCCTCTCACTCCGCTCACACTATATGCTCCCTGTCAGCCTCTCACTCCGCTCACACTATATGCTCCCTGTCAGCCTCTCGCTCGCTCCGCTCACACTATATGCTCCCTGTCAGCCTCTCGCTCACTTCGCTCACACTATATGCTCCCTGTCAGCCTCTCGCTCGCTCCGCTCACACTATATGCTCCCTGTTGGCCTCTCGCTCGCTCCGCTCACACTATATGCTCCCTGTCAGCCGCTCGCTCGCTCCGCTCACACTATATGCTCCCTGTCAGCCTCTCGCTCGCTCCGCTCACACTATATGCTCCCTGTCGGCCTCTTGCTCGCTCCGCTCACACTATATGCTCCCTGTCAGCCTCTCGCTCACTCCGCTCACACTATATGCTCCCTGTCAGCCTCTCACTCCGCTCACACTATATGCTCCCTGTCAGCCTCTCGCTCGCTGCGCTCACACTATATGCTCCCTGTCAGCCTCTCACTCCGCTCACACTATATGCTCCCTGTCAGCCTCTCGCTCGCTCCGCTCACACTATATGCTCCCTGTCGGCCTCTCGCTCGCTCCGCTCACACTATATGCTCCCTGTCAGCCTCTCGCTCGCTCCGCTCACACTATATGCTCCCTGTCAGCCTCTCGCTCGCTCCGCTCACACTATATGCTCCCTGTCAGCCTCTCGCTCACTCCGCTCACACTATATGCTCCCTGTCAGCCTCTCACTCCGCTCACACTATATGCTCCCTGTCAGCCTCTCGCTCGCTGCGCTCACACTATATGCTCCCTGTCAGCCTCTCACTCCGCTCACACTATATGCTCCCTGTCAGCCTCTCGCTCGCTTCGCTCACACTATATGCTCCCTGTCAGCCGCTCGCTCCGCTCACACTATATGCTCCCTGTCAGCCTCTCGCTCGCTCCGCTCACACTATATGCTCCCTGTCAGCCTCTCGCTCGCTGCGCTCACACTATATGCTCCCTGTCAGCCTCTCACTCCGCTCACACTATATGCTCCCTGTCAGCCTCTCACTCCGCTCAAACTATATGCTCCCTGTCAGCCTCTCGCTCGCTTCGCTCACACTATATGCTCCCTGTCAGCCTCTCGCTCGCTGCGCTCACTCTATATGCTCCCTGTCAGCCTCTCACACTATATGCTCCCTGTCAGCCTCTCACTCCGCTCACACTATATGCTCCTTGTCAGCCTCTCGCTCGCTTCGCTCACACTATATGCTCCCTGTCAGCCGCTCGCTCCGCTCACACTATATGCTCCCTGTCAGCCTCTCGCTCGCTCCGCTCACACTATATGCTCCCTGTCAGCCTCTCGCTCGCTCCGCTCACACTATATGCTCCCTGTCAGCCTCTCACTCCGCTCACACTATATGCTCCCTGTCAGCCTCTCACTCCGCTCACACTATATGCTCCCTGTCAGCCTCTCGCTCGCTTCGCTCACACTATATGCTCCCTGTCAGCCGCTCGCTCCGCTCACACTATATGCTCCGTCAGCCGCTCGCTCCGCTCACACTATATGCTCCCTGTCAGCCTCTCGCTCGCTCCGCTCACACTATATGCTCCCTGTCAGCCTCTCACTCCGCTCACACTATATGCTCCCTGTCAGCCTCTCGCTCGCTCCGCTCACACTATATGCTCCCTGTCAGCCGCTCGCTCCGCTCACACTATATGCTCCCTGTCAGCCTCTCGCTCGCTCCGCTCACACTATATGCTCCCTGTCAGCCTCTCACTCCGCTCACACTATATGCTCCCTGTCAGCCTCTCACTCCGCTCACACTATATGCTCCCTGTCAGCCTCTCGCTCGCTTCGCTCACACTATATGCTCCCTGTCAGCCGCTCGCTCCGCTCACACTATATGCTCCGTCAGCCGCTCGCTCCGCTCACACTATATGCTCCCTGTCAGCCTCTCGCTCGCTCCGCTCACACTATATGCTCCCTGTCAGCCTCTCACTCCGCTCACACTATATGCTCCCTGTCAGCCTCTCACTCCGCTCACACTATATGCTCCCTGTCAGCCTCTCGCTCGCTTCGCTCACACTATATGCTCCCTGTCAGCCTCTCGCTCGCTCCGATCACACTATATGCTCCGTGTCAGTCGCTCGCTTCGCTCACACTATATGCTCCCTGTCAGCCTCTCGCTCGCTCCGCTCACACTATATGCTCCCTGTCAGCCTCTCGCTCGCTCTGCTCACACTATATGCTCCCTGTCAGCCTCTCACTCCGCTCACACTATATGCTCCCTGTCAGCCGCTCGCTCCGCTCACACTATATGCTCCCTGTCTGCCTCTCGCTCGCTCCGCTCACACTATATGCTCCCTGTCAGCCTCTCGCTCGCTCCGCTCACACTATATGCTCCCTGTCAGCCTCTCACTCCGCTCACACTATATGCTCCCTGTCAGCCTCTCACTCCGCTCACACTATATGCTCCCTGTCAGCCTCTCGCTCGCTCCGCTCACACTATATGCTCCCTGTCAGCCGCTCGCTCCGCTCACACTATATGCTCCCTGTCAGCCTCTCACTCCGCTCACACTATATGCTCCCTGTCAGCCTCTCACTCCGCTCACACTATATGCTCCCTGTCAGCCTCTCACTCCGCTCACACTATATGCTCCCTGTCAGCCTCTCACTCCGCTCACACTATATGCTCCCTGTCAGCCTCTCACTCCGCTCACACTATATGCTCCCTGTCAGCCTCTCACTCCGCTCACACTATATGCTCCCTGTCAGCCTCTCACTCCGCTCACACTATATGCTCCCTGTCAGCCTCTCACTCCGCTCACACTATATGCTCCCTGTCGGCCTCTCGCTCGCTCCGCTCACACTATATGCTCCCTGTCAGCCTCTCACTCCGCTCACACTATATGCTCCCTGTCAGCCTCTCACTCCGCTCACACTATATGCTCCCTGTCAGCCTCTCGCTCGCTCCGCTCACACTATATGCTCCCTGTCAGCCTCTCGCTTGCTCCGCTCACACTATATGCTCCCTGTCAGCCTCTCGCTCTCTCCGCTCACACTATATGCTCCCTGTCAGCCTCTCGCTCTCTCCGCTCACACTATATGCTCCCTGTCGGCCTCTCGCTCGCTTCACTCACACTATATGCTCCCTGTCAGCCTCTCGCTCGCTCCGCTCACACTATATGCTCCCTGTCAGCCTCTCGCTCGCTCCGCTCACACTATATGCTCCCTGTCAGCCTCTCGCTCGCTCCGCTCACACTATATGCTCCCTGTCAGCCTCTCGCTCGCTCCGCTCACACTATATGTTCCCTGTCAGCCTCTCACTCCGCTCACACTATATGCTCCCTGTCAGCCGCTCGCTCCGCTCACACTATATGCTCCCTGTCAGCCTCTCACTCCGCTCACACTATATGCTCCCTGTCAGCCTCTCACTCCGCTCACACTATATGCTCCCTGTCAGCCTCTCACTCCGCTCACACTATATGCTCCCTGTCAGCCTCTCACTCCGCTCACACTATATGCTCCCTGTCAGCCTCTCACTCCGCTCACACTATATGCTCCCTGTCAGCCTCTCACTCCGCTCACACTATATGCTCCCTGTCAGCCTCTCACTCCGCTCACACTATATGCTCCCTGTCAGCCTCTCACTCCGCTCACACTATATGCTCCCTGTCAGCCTCTCACTCCGCTCACACTATATGCTCCCTGTCAGCCTCTCACTCCGCTCACACTATATGCTCCCTGTCAGCCTCTCACTCCGCTCACACTATATGCTCCCTGTCAGCCTCTCACTCCGCTCACACTATATGCTCCCTGTCAGCCTCTCACTCCGCTCACACTATATGCTCCCTGTCAGCCTCTCACTCCGCTCACACTATATGCTCCCTGTCAGCCTCTCACTCCGCTCACACTATATGCTCCCTGTCAGCCTCTCACTCCGCTCACACTATATGCTCCCTGTCAGCCTCTCGCTCGCTCCGCTCACACTATATGCTCCCTGTCAGCCTCTCGCTCGCTCCGCTCACACTATATGCTCCCTGTCAGCCTCTCGCTCTCTCCGCTCACACTATATGCTCCCTGTCAGCCTCTCGCTCTCTCCGCTCACACTATATGCTCCCTGTCGGCCTCTCGCTCTCTCCGCTCACACTATATGCTCCCTGTCAGCCTCTCACTCCGCTCACACTATATGCTCCCTGTCAGCCTCTCACTCCGCTCACACTATATGCTCCCTGTCAGCCTCTCGCTCGCTCCGCTCACACTATATGCTCCCTGTCGGCCTCTCGCTTGCTCCGCTCACTCATTTCATGCTCCCTGTCAGCCTCTCGCTCGCTTCGCTCACACTATATGCTCCCTGTCGGCCTCTCGCTTGCTCCGCTCACTCATTTCATGCTCCCTGTCAGCCTCTCGCTCGCTCCGCTCACACTATATGCTCCCTGTCGGCCTCTCACTCGCTTCGCTCACACTATATGCTCCCTGTCAGCCTCCCGCTCGCTTCGCTCACACTATATGCTCCCTGTCAGCCTCTCGCTCGCTTCGCTCACACTATATGCTCCCTGTCAGCCTCTCGCTCGCTCCGCTCACACTATATGCTCCCTGTCGGCCTCTTGCTCGCTCCGCTCACACTATATGCTCCATGTCAGCCGCTCGCTCTCTCACACACTATGCTCCCTTTAGGCCTCTCGCTCGCTCCGCTCACACTATATGCTCCCTGTCGGCCTCTTGCTCGCTCCGCTCACACTATATGCTCCCTGTCAGCCTCTCGCTCGCTCCACTCACACACTATGCTCCCTGTCGGCCTCTCGCTCGCTCCACTCATACTATATGCTCCCTGTCGGACTCTCGCTCGCTCCACTCACACTATATGCCCCCTGTCGGCCTCTCGCTCGCTCCACTCATACTATATGCTCCCTGTCGGCCTCTCGCTCGCTCCACTCACACTATATGCTCCCTGTCGGCCTCTCGCTCGCTCCACTCTTACTATATGCTTCCTGTTGGCCTCTCGCTCGCTCCACTCATACTATATGCTCCCTGTCGGCCTCTTGCTCTCTCCGCTCACACTATATGCTCCCTGTCGGCCTCTCGCTCGCTCCACTCATACTATATGCTCCCTTTCGGCCTCTCACTCGCTTCAATCACACTATATGCTCCCTGTCGGCCTCTCGCTCGCTCACACACTATGCTCCTGATGCTGTTGGCCTCTCGCTAGCTCCGCTCACAGTATATGCTCCCTGTCGGCCTCTTGCTCACTCCGCTCACACTATATGCTCCCTGTCGGCCTCTCGCTCGCTCCACTCATACTATATGCTCCCTGTCGGCCTCTCGCTCGCTCCACTCACACTATATGCTCCCTGTCGGCCTCTTGCTCGCTCCGCTCACACTATATGCTCCCTGTCGGCCTCTCGCTCGCTCCACTCATACTATATGCTCCCTGTCGGCCTCTCGCTCGCTCCACTCACACTATATGCTCCCTGTCGGCCTCTTCCTCGCTCCGCTCACACTATATGCTCCCTGTCGGCCTCTCGCTCCCTCCACTCATACTATATGCTCTGTTGTGAATTCTGTGGCCAAGCTCCCTCCTGTGGTCGAGAGTGGTACTTCGGCTGGTTCTGTCTATGAGCTTCCTTTGGTGGATGAGAGTGGTACTGCGGCTTCTGAGTTTCCTTCCTCAGGTGATGAGGTTAAGTCGTTAGGTGCTGCTCTATTTAACTCCACCTGGTGCTTTGATCCTGGCCTCCAGTCAATGTTCTAGTATTGGTCTTGCTTCCTCCTGGATCGTTCCTGTGGCCTGTCTATCCTGCATAAGCTAAGTTTTGCTTGTGTTATTTTTGCTTGCTATTTTTTCTGTCCAGCTTGCGTTATTGGTTTTTCTTGCTTGCTGGAAGCTCTGAGACGCAGAGGGAGCACCTCCGTACCGTTAGTCGGTGCGGAGGGTCTTTTTGCCCCTCTGCGTGGTTGTTTGTAGGTTTTTGTGTTGACCGCAAAGCTATCTTTCCTATCCTCGGTCTATTCAGTAAGTCGGGCCTCACTTTGCTAAATCTATTTCATCTCTGTGTTTGTATTTTCATCTTACTCACAGTCATTATATGTGGGGGGCTGCCTTTTCCTTTGGGGAATTTCTCTGAGGCAAGGTAGGCTTATTTTTCTATCTTCAGGGCTAGTTAGTTTCTCAGGCTGTGCCGAGTTGCATAGGGAGCGTTAGGCGCAATCCACGGCTACCTCTAGTGTGGTGTGATAGGATTAGGGATTGCGGTCAGCAGAGTTCCCACGTCTCAGAGCTCGTCCTATGTTTTTGGTAATTGTCAGGTCACTTTGTGTGCTCTGAACTTCAAGGTCCATTGTGGTTCTGAATTACCTGTTCATAACAGTACTGGAGGCCTAAAGTACTAATGCTTCTCAATAGAGGGAAAAGAGAAGTTCTGAGACCATTTTTTTTTTTCTTTGCACTGTGTTCTGTCTTTCTTTTCCCCTTTACATCAGGGTGATTCAGAACACAGGTGTGGACATGGACATTCAAGGTCTGTTCTCTTTTATGGATAATCTCGCTATAAATGTACAGAATATTCAAGATTTAGTGGTTCAGAATCCTATGTTAAAACCTAAGATTCCTATTCCTGAGTTATTTTCTGGAGATAGAGCAAAGTTTTTGAATTTTAAAAATAATTGTAAACTATTTCTAGCTTTGAAACCCCGCTACTCTGGTGATCCAGTACAACAAGTTAAGATCATTATTTCTTTATTACGTGGCGACCCTCAAGACTGGGCATTTTCCCTTGCGCCAGGAGATCCTGCATTATGTAATATTGATGCGTTTTTTCTGGCGCTCGGATTGCTGTACGACGAACCTAATTCAGTGGATCAGGCAGAGAAAAATTTGCTGGCTCTGTGTCAGGGTCAGGATGAGATAGAGATTTATTGTCAGAAGTTTAGAAAGTGGTCCGTGCTCACTCAATTGAATGAAGGTGCGCTGGCAGCAATTTTCAGAAAGGGTCTCTCTGAAGCCCTTAAGGATGTCATGGTGGGATTTCCTATGCCTGCTGGTCTGAATGAGTCTATGTCTTTGGCCATTCAGATCGGTCGACTCTTGCGCGAGCGTAAATCTGTGCACCATTTGGCGGTATTATCTGAGCATGAACCTGAGCCTATGCAGTACAATAGGACTTTGACCAGAGCTGAAAGGCAAAAACACAGACGTCAGAATGGGCTGTGTTTCTACTGTGGTGATTCCACTCATGCTATCTCCGATTGTCCTAAGCGCACTAAGCGGTTCGCTAGGTCTGCCACCATTGGTACGGTACAGTCGAAATTTCTTTTGTCCGTTACTTTGATCTGCTCTTTGTCTTCCTATTCTGTCATGGCATTTGTGGATTCAGGCGCTGCCCTGAATTTGATGGACTTGGAGTTTGCTAGGCGCTGTGGGTTTGTCTTGGAGCCCTTGCAGTGTCCTATTCCATTGAGAGGAATTGGTGCTACGCCTTTGGCCAAGAATAAGTCTCAGTACTGGACCCAGCTGACCATGTGCATGGCTCCTGCGCACCAGGAAGATATTCGCTTTCTGGTGTTGCATAATCTGCATGATGTGGTCGTGTTGGGGTTGCCATGGCTACAAGTCCATAACCCAGTATTAGATTGGAATTCCATGTCGGTGTCCAGCTGGGGTTGTCAGGGGGTACATGGTGATGTTCCATCTCTGTCTATCTCATCATCCACCCCTTCTGAGGTCCCAGCGTTCTTGTCTGATTACCGGGATGTATTCGATGAGCCCAAGTCCAATGCCCTACCTCCGCATAGGAATTGTGATTGTGCTATCGATTTGATTCCTGGTAGTAAGTTTCCTAAAGGTCGACTGTTTAATTTATCTGTACCTGAGCACGCCGCTATGCGGAGTTACGTGAAGGAGTCTTTGGAGAAGGGTCATATTCGCCCGTCATCGTCGCCATTGGGAGCAGGGTTCTTTTTTGTGGCCAAGAAGGATGGTTCGCTGAGACCTTGTATTGATTACCGCCTTCTAAATAAAATTACGGTCAAATTTCAGTACCCCTTGCTGCTGCTGTCTGATTTGTTTGCTCGGATTAAGGGGGCTAGTTGGTTCACCAAGATAGATCTTCGTGGTGCGTATAATCTTGTGCGTATTAAACGGGGCGATGAATGGAAAACAGCATTTAATACGCCCGAAGGCCATTTTGAGTACCTGGTTATGCCATTCGGACTTTCTAATGCTCCATCAGTATTTCAGTCCTTTATGCATGACATCTTCCGAGAGTACCTGGATAAATTCCTGATTGTATACTTGGATGATATTTTGGTCTTCTCGGATGATTGGGAGTCTCATGTGAAGCAGGTCAGAATGGTATTCCAGGTCCTGCGTGCTAATTCTTTGTTTGTGAAGGTTTCAAAGTGTCTCTTTGGTGTTCAGAAGGTTTCATTTTTGGGTTTCATTTTTTCTCCTTCTACTATCGAGATGGACCCTGTTAAAGTTCAGGCCATTTATGATTGGACTCAGCCAACATCTCTGAAGAGTCTGCAGAAGTTCCTGGGCTTTGCTAATTTTTATCGTCGCTTCGTCGCTAATTTTTCTAGCATTGCTAAACCGTTGACTGATTTAACCAAGAAGGGTGCTGATGTGGTCAATTGGTCTTCTGCTGCTGTGGAAGCTTTTCAGGAGTTGAAGCGTCGTTTTTCTTCTGCCCCTGTGTTGTGCCAACCAGATGTTTCGCTTCCGTTCCAGGTCGAGGTTGATGCTTCCGAAATTGGAGCAGGGGCTGTTTTGTCGCAGAGTAGTTCTGATTTCTCGGTGATTAAACCATGCGCCTTCTTTTCCAGGAAATTTTCGCCTGCTGAGCGAAATTATGATGTTGGCAATCGAGAGTTGTTGGCCATGAAGTGGGCATTCGAGGAGTGGCGCCATTGGCTTGAAGGAGCTAAGCATCGCGTGGTGGTCTTGACTGATCACAAAAACTTGACTTATCTCGAGTCTGCCAAACGGTTGAATCCTAGACGGGCTCGTTGGTCGCTGTTTTTCTCCCGTTTTGACTTTGTTGTTTCTTACCTTCCGGGCTCTAAAAATGTGAAGGCGGATGCCCTATCTAGGAGTTTTGTGCCCGATTCTCCGGGTTTGTCTGAGCCGGCGGGTATTCTCAAAGAGGGGGTCATTTTGTCTGCCATCTCCCCTGATTTGCGGTGGGTGCTGCAAAAATTTCAGGCTAATAGACCTGACCGTTGCCCAGCGGAGAAACTGTTTGTCCCTGATAGGTGGACGAATAAAGTTATCTCTGAGGTTCATTGTTCGGTGTTGGCTGGTCATCCTGGAATCTTTAGTACTAGAGATTTGGTGGCTAGATCCTTTTGGTGGCCGTCTCTGTCGCGGGATGTGCGTTCTTTTGTGCAGTCCTGTGGGATTTGTGCTCGGGCTAAGCCCTGCTGTTCTCGTGCCAGTGGGTTGCTTTTGCCCTTGCCGGTCCCGAAGAGGCCTTGGACACATATCTCTATGGATTTTATTTCGGATCTCCCCGTCTCTCAAAGAATGTCGGTCATTTGGGTGGTTTGTGATCGCTTCTCTAAGATGGTCCATTTGGTGCCCTTGTCTAAATTGCCTTCCTCCTCTGATTTGGTGCCATTGTTTTTTCAGCATGTGGTTCGTTTACATGGCATTCCAGAGAACATCGTTTCTGACAGAGGTTCCCAGTTTGTTTCGAGGTTTTGGCGAGCCTTTTGTGCTAAGATGGGCATTGATTTGTCTTTTTCCTCGGCTTTCCATCCTCAGACAAATGGCCAGACTGAACAAACCAGTCAGACCTTGGAAACATATCTGAGATGTTTTGTTTCTGCTGATCAGGATGATTGGGTGTCCTTTTTGCCTTTGGCTGAGTTCGCCCTTAATAATCGGGCCAGCTCGGCTACTTTGGGTTCGCCGTTTTTCTGCAATTCTGGGTTCCACCCTCGTTTCTCTTCAGGGCAGGTTGAGTCTTCGGACTGTCCTGGTGTGGATACTGTGGTGGATAGGTTGCAGCAGATTTGGACTCATGTAGTGGACAATCTGACTTTGTCCCAGGAGAAGGCTCAACGTTTCGCTAACCGCAGGCGCTGTGTGGGTCCCCGACTTCGTGTTGGGGATTTGGTTTGGTTGTCATCTCGTTATATTCCTATGAAGGTTTCCTCTCCTAAATTTAAGCCTCGTTTCATTGGTCCATATAGGATTTCTGAGGTCCTTAATCCTGTGTCTTTTCGTTTGACTCTTCCAGCTTCTTTTTCCATCCATAACGTGTTCCATAGGTCATTGTTGCGGAGATACGTGGCACCTGTGGTTCCATCTATTGATCCTCCTGCTCCGGTTTTGGTTGAAGGGGAATTGGAGTATATAGTGGAGAAGATTTTGGATTCTCGTGTTTCGAGACGGAAACTCCAGTATCTGGTTAAGTGGAAAGGTCATGGTCAGGAAGATAATTCCTGGGTCTTTGCCTCTGATGTCCATGCTGCCGATCTGGTTCGTGCCTTTCATGTGGCTCATCCTGGTCGGCCTGGGGGCTCTGGTGAGGGTTCGGTGACCCCTCCTCAAGGGGGGGTACTGTTGTGAATTCTGTGGCCAAGCTCCCTCCTGTGGTCGAGAGTGGTACTTCGGCTGGTTCTGTCTATGAGCTTCCTTTGGTGGATGAGAGTGGTACTGCGGCTTCTGAGTTTCCTTCCTCAGGTGATGAGTTTAAGTCGTTAGGTGCTGCTCTATTTAACTCCACCTGGTGCTTTGATCCTGGCCTCCAGTCAATGTTCTAGTATTGGTCTTGCTTCCTCCTGGATCGTTCCTGTCGCCTGTCTATCCTGCATAAGCTAAGTTTTGCTTGTGTTATTTTTGCTTGCTATTTTTTCTGTCCAGCTTGCTTTATTGGTTTTTCTTGCTTGCTGGAAGCTCTGAGACGCAGAGGGAGCACCTCCGTACCGTTAGTCTGCGTGGTTGTTTGTAGGTTTTTGTGTTGACCGCAAAGCTATCTTTCCTATCCTCGGTCTATTCAGTAAGTCGGGCCTCACTTTGCTAAATCTATTTCATCTCTGTGTTTGTATTTTCGTCTTACTCACAGTCATTATATGTGGGGGGCTGCCTTTTCCTTTGGGGAATTTCTCTGAGGCAAGGTAGGCTTATTTTTCTATCTTCAGGGCTAGTTAGTTTCTCAGGCTGTGCCGAGTTGCATAGGGAGCGTTAGGCGCAATCTACGGCTACCTCTAGTGTGGTGTGTTAGGATTAGGGATTGCGGTCAGCAGAGTTTCCACGTCTCAGAGCTCGTCCTTTGTTTTTGGTAATTGTCAGGTCACTTTGTGTGCTCTGAACTTCAATGTCCATTGTGGTTCTGAATTACCTGTTCATAACAATGCTCCCTTTCGGCCTCTCACTCGCTTCGCTCACACTTTATGCTCCCTGTCGGCCTCTCGCTCGCTCACACACTATGCTCCTGATGCTGTTGGCCTCTCGCTCGCTCCGCTCACACTATATGCTCCCTGTCGGCCTCTTGCTCGCTCCGCTCACACTATATGCTCCATGTCGGCCTCTCGCTCGCTCCACTCATACTATATGCTCCCTTTCGGCCTCTCACTCGCTTCGCTCACACTATATGCTCCCTGTCGGCCTCTCGCTCGCTCACACACTATGCTCCTGATGCTGTTGGCCTCTCGCTCGCTCCGCTCACACTATATGCTCCCTGTCGGCCTCTCGCTCGCTTCGCTCACACTATATGCTCCCTGTCGGCCTCTCGCTCTCTCCGCTCACACTATATAATCCCTTTCGGCCTCTCGCTCGCTCACACACTGTGCTCCTGATACTGTTGGCCTCTCGCTTGCTCCGCTCACACTATATGCTCCCTGTCAGCCTCTCGCTCGCTCTGCTCACACTATATGCTCCCTGTCTGCCTCTCGCTCGCTTCGCTCACACTATATGCTCCCTGTCGGCCTCTCGCTCGCTCTGCTCACACTATATGCTCCCTGTCGGCCTCTCGCTCGCTCCACTCATACTATATGCTCCCTGTCGGCCTCTCGCTCGCTCCGCTCATACTATATGCTCCCTGTCGGCCTCTCGCTCGCTTCGCTCATACTATATGCTCCCTGTCGGCATCTCGCTCGCTCCGCTCACACTACATGCTCCCTGTCGGCCTCTCGCTCACTCACACACTATATGCTCCCTGTCGGCCTCTCGCTCGCTTCGCTCATACTATATGCTCCCTGTCGGCCTCTCGCCCGCTCCACTCATACTATATGCTCCCTGTCGGCCTCTCGCTCGCTCCGCTCATACTATATTCTCCCTGTCGGCCTCTCGCTCGCTTCGCTCATACTATATGCTCCCTGTCGGCATCTCGCTCACTCACACACTATATGCTCCCTGTCAGCCTCTCGCTCGTTGACACACTATGCTCCTGATGCTGTTGGCCTCTCGCTTGCTCCGCTCACACTATATGCTCCCTGTCGGCCTCTCGCTCGCTCCGCTCATACTATATGCTCCCTGTCGGCCTCTCGCTCGCTTCGCTCGTACTATAAGCTCCCTGTCGGCCTCTCGCTCGCTCTGCTCACACTATATGCTCCTTGTCGGCCTCTCGCTCGCTCCACTCATACTATATGCTCCCTGTCGGCCTCTCGCTCGCTTCGCTCATACTATAAGCTCCCTGTCGGCATCTTGCTCGCTCCGCTCACACTACATGCTCCCTGTCGGCCTCTTGCTCACTCACACACTATGCTCCTGATGCTGTTGGCCTCTCGCTCGCTCCGCTCACACTATATGCTCCCTGTCAGCCTCTCGCTCGCTCCGCTCAGACTATATGCTCCCTGTCAGCCTTTCGCTTGCTCACTCATTTCATGCTCAGTTGGCTGCTTGTGTCTTTGTCTCTGAATCTTATTGCTTCCTTCTGTTGTCAATCATTTGATTAACCCCTTCATAACTATGCAATTTTCTGTATTTTTGCTCCCTTTCTTCCCAGAGCCATAACATTTTTATTTTTCCGTCAGTATTGCCGCATGAGGGGTTATATTTTGCAGGATGAGTTACACTTTTGATTGACACCATTAATTTTACCACATAGTGTACTGGAAAACGATGAAGAAAATGTGGTGAAATTGCAAAAAAAGTTAAATTTCACATTTGTTTTTGATTTTCTATGTTCCATGATCCATGACCGGCTATTCTGACTCTCCAGGTCATTACGAGTTCGCAGACACCAAACATCTGTAGGTTCTATTATATTTAGGTGGCTTTTGCCTATGTCGCCATTTTCCGAGACCTGTAGCGTCTCCATTTTTCGGGATCTCAGGTTGGGTGAGGGCTTATTTTTTGCGCACCGAGCTGACATTTTCACTGATACCATTTTGGAGTAGATACAATGGTTTGATTGTCTCTCAGTGCATTTTATTGCAATGTTGCGGTGCCCAAAAGAACATAATTCTGGCAAAATGATTTTTTTTCTCGCTATGCCATTTAGCAGTCGGATTAATTTTTATATTTTGATTGCACATTTCTGAATGTGGCGATACCAAATATGTGTATTTTTAATAGTTTTATTGTCAATGGCGCAAGAAGGTGGGGATTTTAACATTTTTTTATGTATTTTTTTAAATTTTTACTGTCCTCAATAGTCCCCATAGGAGACTTTGAGCTGCGATCGTCCGATCTCCGGTGCTGTATACAGCAGGGCTTCAGCGCAGCTATGTATAGCAAAAATCCAGATCTATGAATGCCACAAGCCGACATTCACAGGAGATTCAAAGTGATGGGCATGGGAGTCTTCTGTAGACCCCACTGTCATGACAACTCATCGTCATCACGTGATGGGCGCTGATGGGCAGCATCTGTGACACGCTGTCGGCCGGTGCATGTTAAATCCCGCTTTCAGTGATTGACTACTCTCAAGATCACATCTCACCACCTGTGCACTTGACCCGATCCCATCCCACTTCATCCCAAACCTCACCACAGTCTTCATCCCAACCCTAACCCATCTCTTCAACCTATCACTAACAAATGGTGTTTTCCCCTCAAGCTTTAAACATGCCTCCATCACACCTATCCTCAAAAAGCCCTCTCTTGACCCATCCTCTGTATCTAGCTATCGCCCTATATCACTTCTTCCCTATGGCTCCAAGCTACTGGAACAACAAGTCCATCTTGAACTGTCCTCCCATCTCTCCTCCTGCTCCCTTTTCGACCACTTACAATCAGGCTTCCGGTCACACCACTCTACTGAAACTGCCCTAACTAAGGTCACCAATGACCACTTAACCGCCAAGAGCAAGCGACACTACTCTGTCCTCCTCCTCCTGGACCTGTCCTCTGCCTTTGACACAGTGGACCATTCCCTATTACTACAGACCCTCTCATCCATTGGCATCACAGACGTGGCCCTATCCTGGATCTCATCATACCTAACAGACCGGACATTCAGCGTCTCCCACTCACACACCACCTCCTCACCTCGCCCCCTATCTGTCGGAGTCCCGCAAGGTTCAGTCCTAGGGCCCCTGCTCTTCTCCATTTACACCTTCGGCCTGGGACAGCTCATAGAATCTCATGGCTTTCAGTATCACCTCTATGCTGACGACACACAGATATACATCTCTGGACCAGATATCACCACCCTACTAACCAGAATCCCTCAATGTCTGTCCACTATTTCATCCTTCTTCTCCGCTAGATTTCTGAAACTTAACATGGACAAAACAGAATTCATCATCTTTCCCCCATCTCACGCGACCCCCTGATGGGCCTATCCATTACAGTAAATGGCTGCCCACTCTCCCCAGTCACACAAGCTCGCTGCCTCGGGGTTAATAATTGACGCTGATCTCTCCTTTAAATCACATATCCAAACCCTTTCCACTTTCTGCCGACTTCAACTCAAAAATATTTCACGAATCCGTTCATTCCTCAACCAAGAATCTGCAAAAACCCTAGTCCACGCCCTCATCATCTCTCGCCTTGACTACTGCAACCTCCTGCTCTGTGGCCTCCCCTCTAACACTCTCGCACCCCTCCAATCTATTCTAAACTCTGCTGCCCGACTAATCCACCTGTCCCCCCGCTATTCCCCGGCCTCTCCCCTCTGTCAATCCCTTCACTGGCTCCCCATTGCCCAGAGACTCCAGTACAAAAGCCTAACCATGATGTACAAAGCCATCCACAACCTGTCTCCTCCATACATCTGTGACCTCGTCTCCCGGTACTTACCTACACGCAACCTCCGATCCTCACAAGATCTCCTACTCTACTCCCCTCTTATCTTCTCTTCCCACAATCGTATACAAGATTTCTCTCGTGCATCCCCCCTACTCTGGAACTCTCTACCACAACATATCAGACCCTCACCTACCAACGAAACCTTCAAAAAGGACCTGAAGACCCACCAAACCGCTGCATGACCAGCTCTATCCTCACCTACTGTATCCTCACCCATCCCTTGTAGATTGTGAGCCCTCGCGGGCAGGGTCCTCTCTCCTCCTGTATTCTCACCCATCCCTTGTAGATTGTGAGCCCTCGCGGGCAGGGTCCTCTCTCCTCCTGTATCCTCACCCATCCCTTGTAGATTGTGAGCCCTCGCGGGCAGGGTCCTCTCTCCTCCTGTATCCTCACCCATCCCTTGTAGATTGTGAGCCCTCGCGGGCAGGGTCCTCTCTTCTCCTGTACCAGTTATGACTTGTCTTGTTCAAGATTATTGTACCTGTTTTTATTATGTATACCCATCCTCATATGTAAAGCGCCATGGAATAAATGGTACTATAATAATAAATAATAATAATAATTGACAGAAGGATTTAACTGGTTAACAGCTGTGGGCCGAGCACCTTTCCACCCGCAGCTGTTAAAGGCACTTGCTGGCTGTTTACATCACCCATCAAGTGTGGGGAGCCCGCATTAATGGCAGGGACACAACCTTTGACATAAATATACGTCAAAAGGAGGTAATTGCTAACAATTGTACAATTAGACCTAGATCTAAGCAGAAAGCTTCCTCTGTATTTAGACCGAGCCTAGGGTAAGGCACTCATGCAGATTTTATCAAACTGCCAGGGCAGGTACACACAGCAGGAGACAGGCAAGAAATTCACACAATCTTGTTCCCAGTTCATCGTTGCTGTAAAATGTATTCACCCTATCTGTTTGGGTAGATCCATGTAGAAGACAACACTGGTGCTCCAAAAAACGTGACATTTATTGTTCACATTAAAAACATGAGCTGCGTGGCCTGGATTCCTGGCATGTAGGACGCAGGATTCCTGAGAGGACACCAGAGTAAGCAACCTATAACTCAACAAAAAGAAGCTGGTCTCATGTGGACCCTGTTTGAGTGGATTCAGAACTGCCTGCGGAGCAATCCAAGACCACCGGAGACCCTCTACGTGCTGGCACAGCTGAGATATTGGCTTTGAAACCCAGCAGGACCGGACACTGCAGGTTGGAGAGTGAAGATCTCTGCGCCTCATTAAAATAGCTCCTTGTCCCCAGCTCCTAGCACAACCATCAGCTGATAGCGATGACGAAGATATCACCCACTCACTTCTGAACACTAGTCGGACTGTCACGAGCTCACTCACACCCTTCCTGAAGGTGGCACACCAGAGCAGAATGTGGGACTGTCACCAGCTCACTCACCCTTCCTGAAGGTGGCACACCAGAGCAGAATGTGGGACTGTCACCAGCTCACTCTCACCCTTCCTGAAGGTGGCACACCAGAGCAGAATGTTGGACTGTTACCAGCTCACTCACCCTCCCTGAAGGTGGCACACCAGAGCAGAATGTGGGACTGTCACCAGCTCACTCTCACCCTTCCTGAAGGTGGCACACCAGAGCAGAATGTGGGACTGTCACCAGCTCACTCTCACCCTTCCTGAAGGTGGCACACCAGAGCAGAATGTTGGACTGTTACCAGCTCACTCACCCTCCCTGAAGGTGGCACACCAGAGCAGAATGTGGGACTGTCACCAGCTCACTCTCACCCTTCCTGAAGGTGGCACACCAGAGCAGAATGTGGGACTGTCACCAGCTCACTCTCACCCTTCCTGAAGGTGGCACATCAGAGCAGAATGTGGGACTGTCACCAGCTCACTCTCACCCTTCCTGAAGGTGGCACACCAGAGCAGAATCTGTTCCTACGATCTTGGCAGAAGGTCTAGTTTGTACCAGAGATTCATCTAAGGGCCCTCTTTTTTTGCCCATATACCTTCGATATCCACAAAGTGGGTACAGCCCCTGGGTTGGCATTTGTCCTGCCTCATTACTGCCCCTGCTGCCATGTAAAGTTTTCTTCATCTCTCTGAGGCTCCATAAGACCTTGAGCCAACATCACACACGGCTTCTGAGCCTGCTACTGATGGGAACTATCTGTTATATCCGGAGGTCAACGCTATTCAGTGAATACTGCTTTTTTTTAATGGCGCCTACCTACACGTACTTGGATAAATAACAGATAAAGCCCCTCCCATTGGGGCTCGCCTTCCTTATTGCGATTGACCCCGGCCCTACCAGGGATGTATCTGTGCCTGTTTGGGCCCTAATGTATTGTTCATATTTACTAAACAATTTGGATCTAATGCTACCTGGCTTTCTCTGCTGTGTAAACCTATTATATAGACTATGTAAGCTGCTTCAGCTGAATCTCGGCTGTAGTATCCCCCCTCTCTTATTACATGAATACCTTGTGACTACATACTCCTCTCCATCTCCTATGGATAAATTTGTGAACCCTGGTAGCGCTAAATCTGTTAAAACCAGAGCTCAGTTTGCTAAATCTTCTAAATCACCGGACTCTATTACCGCCATGTCTGAGGAATCTCTGCAAGCCATCGCCGCTTCTATTATGATGAAACTCATTGTCACGATATGGTATGAAATATCATATAAGTAGTTTCTCTTGCAGCAGGCTGTGGGCTAAAAAGCCCCCCCCCCCCTTCCCTTTCACTCAGCCAAGAGCTGCTTTGCCAATGTAGATGGGGGAAGAAGAGTTTATTACCTCTAGCTCGGAGAGCAGAAGTATTTACGACCGGCATTCTTGCAGTGGAAAGTGACAGGCTAGAACTGGATTCTAACTTTCCAGAAATGCATGGAAGTTCTTTGGTTTGTTTTTGTAAGATATTATGCAAACCGTTTACGTTACGAACACGAAAATATATATTCTTAATCTCACTCGGTGGACCTACCCATCCCTCGAAACACGGGCTTCTAACTCCATCTGGTAAAGAAGTAGGGATTTCTCTGTAAATATGTATCCCAGATGGGACATATTTGATCTCATTAGAATGCTCATGTTAATCCGAGATGAATGCTGGGTTTGTTATGACTATGACATGTTTTGTAGCGAAGTTATAGAAAGTAGATAAATCTAAGGTTGCAGTACTCAGAATGTAGAGAGAGGAGGGTCTGGATAAGCCAGCCTTTCTGTGAGGTCACAGGCTGCAGGTTTTTTAAATCTCTGCCAGATCCCCAGCTCGTCCTTGCTTGCTTGCTTCTTCTTCTGGAAAACCCTGCGTACGTCCAATGAGCTGGGACGTATGGTTGCCTGCCATGCAATGAACTGAGAACATGTGAGTGTTACCTTTTCTCATTTAATCCCTGTTTATTTTATAATTACCCTTGTACATATTTGCAATTGTCTCATTTGTAACATCTTTATAAAATATTTTTGATAAAGCACTGCCTGATTTTTATGGGATATAATATTTAATATTAGTTCATTCTCCATGCTCTAAACGTACCCTGTCTCCCGAGGGATTACGCTACTGCGTTGGGTTAGCTTCGGACCCGTTTAATCGAAGCTGGTGGCAGTGATACCGTGTGCAGACTTTTGGGTTATGTTGTAGCGACTGCGGCGTTGATAATTATTGTTCCTGCCTGAGTGGGAGTAGTTTATCGCGTCGCTGCAGCGTGCCCAATAGCCAGTACATAGCAGGCAGCCTGTCTGGCGACTAATTACCCAGGGTGCAGTACTTAATCTGACCTGAGAGTAAGGGGGGCGCCAGAGAGCTGCAAGTGTTAAGTGGAACTGTAAGCGGGATATACATAAATCCCTGTAGTTCGTGGTATATTGAAAAGCAGTGGGATACCTAAAATAAGCCCCTGCTGTAAACTAAGAGGTCAATAGCCTTGTGTGTGTTGTTTCCTCACATTGTGGAGTGGAGGAATAACTAAGATAAGCCCCCCTGCACATGTGATAGCCATCTGTTGGCCTAAAGTCACCCCGACCCGTGACGTAGGGGTGATGGTCACGGTGTGAATCGTGACAAATTGGTGGCAGCGGTCAGGGGAATCCTGACACTCATGCCGGCGATTGACGCCAGATTTCAGTCTTTCCAATCCTCGCTGGGAACAATCACATCCCAGTTCACTGAACACACCAGCAAAATTTCAGCATCAGAGCAGCGGATTTCCGATTTGGAGGATACTATACAATCCTACGTTGCACAAGTAAAGGACAGAGACTGTTGTGAATTCCGCTCTTGGGCTCCCTCCGGTGGTTGTAAGTGGCACTTTTGTGAGTTCTGCTCTTGGGCTCCCTCTTGTGGTTTCAAGTGGTATTGCTGCTCCTTGGAGTTAGCTGTCATCAGCTGCCTCCACTTATCGTCTCTTCTGCTCGGCTATTTAGGCCTGGCTGTTCCTTCAGCCAGTGCCACTTGTAAATGGTTCCTGTTTGGATTCACATCTCTTTGGATTTCCCTGTTATCCTGACCAGTTCAGCAAAGCTAAGTTTTTGCTTGCGCTTTTCTGTTCACAGATTGTGGACTTATCCGTTCAGTGCTTTCTATGTTTGTCCAGCGTTATCAGTATGAATTAATTCTGTCTTGCTGGAAGCTCTGGGAAGCAGATTTACCCTCCACACCTTTAGTCAGGTGTGGAGATTTTTTTTGTAAACTCTGCGTGGATTTTTGTAGTGTTTTATACTGACCGCAGAGTATTCCATCCTGTCCTATCTATCAAGCTAGACTGGCCTCCTGTGCTTATCCTGGTTTCATTCTGTGTATGTCTTTTCCCTCTCCACTCACAGTCATTATTTGTGGGGGGCTAAGCTATCCTTTGGGGATTTTCTCTGAGGCAAGATAGTTTTCCTGCTTCTGTCTTTAGGGGTAGTTAGCTCTTAGGCTGTAACGAGATGCCTAGGGAGAGTTAGGAGCATTCCACGGCTACTTCTAGTGTTGTGTTGAGCTTAGGGACTGCGGTCAGTACAGTTACCACTTCCTTAAGAGCTCGTTCCATGTTGCTCCTAGACCACCGCATCATAACAGTACAAGTGGCCAAAAATGAATTAAATGCATCTCAAAAGAAGGAACAGAAAGTTCTGAACCATTTTTTTTTGTGTGCTCTGGTTTGTCTTTTTTTTTCCTCTTGATATCTGGGTGGTTCAGGATATATGCTTTGGCATGGATGTTCAGGGTTTGTTTTCTCGTGTGGATCAACTTGCTACAAGAGTACAGAGTATCCAGGACTATGTTGTCCAGACTCCGGCTTTAGAGCCTAGAATTCCTACTCCTGATTTGTTTTTTTGGGGACAGATCCAAGTTTTTGAACTTTAAAAATAACTGCAGATTGTTTTTTTGCTTTGAAACCCCGTTCTTCTGGTGATCCCATTCAGCAAGTAAAAATCATTATATCCTTGCTGCGTGGTGACCCTCAAGACTGGGCTTTTTCTCTTGAAACAGGGGATCCGGCATTATTGAATGTTGATGCATTTTTTCAAGCGCTCGGATTATTGTATGACGAACCTAATTCTGTGGATCATGCAGAAAAAACCGTGTTGGCCTTGTGTCAAGGTCAGGAAGCGGCAGAGTTATACTGCCAGAAATTTAGAAAATGGTCTGTGCTCACTAAATGGAATGAAGAGGCTCTGGCTGCTATTTTCAGAAAAGGTCTTTCTGAAGCCCTTAAAGATGTTATGGTGGGCTTTCCTACGCCTGCCGGTTTGAGTGAATCTATGTCTCTAGCCATTCAGATCGATCGGCGTCTGCGCGAGCGCAAAGCTGTGCACCATATGGCAGTATCCTCTGAGCAGAGTCCAGAACCTATGCAATGTGATAGGATTTTGACTAGAACAGAACGGCAGGAATTCAGACTTCAGAATAGGCTGTTTTTACTGTGGTGATTCTGCTCATGTTATCTCTGATTGCCCTAAGCGTACTAAGAGAGTCGCTAGGTCTGTTACCATTAGTACTATACAGCCTAAATTTCTCTTATCTGTGACCCTGATTTGCTCATTGTCGTCCTTTTCTGTCATGGCATTTGTGGATTCAGGCGCTGCCCTGAACTTAATGGACTTAGAATTCGCCAGGCGCTGTGGTTTTTCCTTGCAGCCTTTGCAGAGCCCTATTCCTTTGAGGGGTATTGATGCTACACCCTTGGCCAAGGATAAACTGGGTTTTCCATGGTTACAGGAACATAATCCGGTGCTGGATTGGAAAACTATGTCGGTGACTAGTTGGGGTTGTCAAGGGGTACATAGTGACGTTCCTTTGATGTCAATTTCCTCTTCCCCCTCTTCTGAGGTCCCTGAGTTTTTGAGTTTTTGTCGGATTTACAGGATGTATTTGATGAGCCCAAGTCCAGTTC
Organism: Ranitomeya imitator; assembly: GCF_032444005.1. NCBI lineage: Eukaryota > Metazoa > Chordata > Amphibia > Anura > Dendrobatidae > Ranitomeya > Ranitomeya imitator. The sequence goes on along the minus strand of NC_091286.1, from coordinate 713,397,990 downwards.
CCTTCCTCCACACAGGGACTGTGATTGTGCTATTAACTTGATTCCTGGTTGCAAGTTCCCTAAGGGCCGACTTTTCAATCTGTCTGTGCCAGAGCATGCCGCCATGCGGAGTGTTATGGACCTGGTGGTTAGGAGCACCCGGAACGACCTGATGGTTAAACTCACACAGGACAAGCTCTGGGAAGTGGGAGCTCTGCAGACCGCAACCCCTAATCCTATCACACAACTAGAAATAGCCGTGGAGCGTACCTAACACTGCCTAGACGCCTCTTCACAGCCTAAGAGCTAACTAGCCCTAGAGATAGAAAATAAAGCCTACCTTGCCTCAGAGAAATTCCCCAAAGGAAAAGGCAGCCCCCCACATATATTGACTGTGAGTTAAGATGAAAGTCATAAACACAGAAATGAAACAGGTTTCAGCAAAGGGAGGCCAGACTTACTAAACAGACTAAGGATAGGAAAGGTATCTTGGCCGTCAGCACAAAAAACTACAAAAAGACCACGCAGAGTGTGCAAAAAGACCTCCGCACCGACTCACGGTGCGGAGGTGCCACTCTGCATCCCAGAGCTTCCAGCTAGCAAGGCAAAATCATGATAGCAAGCTGGACAAGGAAACAATGAACAAATAATTAACTAGCAGGGACTTAGCTTCTGCTGGAGTAGACAGGTCACCAGAAAGATCCAAGAGCGAACTGAACCAGTACAAGAACATTGACAGCTGGCATGGAGAAATGATCTGAGTGGAGTTAAATAGAGCAGCCAGCCAAAGAATAAACTACCCTGTTTGGGAGAGAAGAACAGACAAATCGCGGCGCCCTAAGTGCGTAAACACAATATTATAGTCTTTAAAGGGTGCACAATTTTATGCACTCACCTGATAAAAGACTAAAATGGCTTTAGATCGTGTATCCTCCAAATTCCCTCTGAGATACTTTTCAATATACAGGGCTTGCAGCTTGCCTCGGGTGGATCCAAGTGAGAGAGCCAGAGTAAGGCTCACACAGGATGAGTAGTTAAAGAAAAAGCACATCCAGCCCATGAATGGCAGAGCTTCCCAGGACTCACATTCAAAGATGATATTTCATATATTTTTTTATTTCATAACTTAAAATAGAAGAGATACAACGCGTTTCGGATACAGTATATATCCTTCTTCAGGTATCATAAAAACACAGTACAAATCCTACTAGTATAAAATTCAATTACACTTATATATAGTATCGCACCTTTTATCCCAGTCTCAGAAACTTGATTTGGGGTGTGGACCAAGTTCAGGAAAACACCCACTGATTGATACAGCCTTGTTAACATTGATGCAAGAAAGAGAGAAAATAAATAAATAAATAAAAAATATATCAAAGGAAAAAAAAAAAAAAAAACACAAGAAGAAGAAAAAAAATAAAAAAAACTTAAAAAAAAAATCCTTTAAACTCTCTCTATGATATCATTCAATCCATTTGGAAATAATGTTCCCAAACGATATATCCAAAACGTTTCTTTCCTGTTTAAAAGAGCATTCCTGTTTGCAACTCCAGAGGGTATCTGCTCCACTGGAGTTACTTTTATGTTAAAAATTTTATTATGTTTAAGTAGTAGATGCCTTGAGAGACTATGTTTTAAAAAGCCATTTTTTGCTCTATTTCTGTGGCCATTAATGCGGGACCGCAGTGTCTGTACAGTGCGTCCCACATACTGCAAGCCACAACTGCATGTGATGACATATACAACATGATCACTACTACAGGTGAGTCTTTGTGAGATTTCAAAGACATCACCAGTATTATTGCATTTAATAGTTTTAGCCCCATGATCTAGGATCCCACAGGTGCAACATTTTTTGGAGTTACATTTAAAAACTCCGGTGCCTTGAAGAACTCCACATAAAGTTTGATCCTTATTTTTATAAATGTTTTTTCTTTTTGGATCCAACTGTTTTTTTTTAATTTACTGGGGGCCACCAAATTTTTCAAAGTTTTCCCCCTTCTATATGTAATCCCTGGTTTATCAGGGAGATGTTTTCCCAAGACAGGGTCACGCTTCAAGATGTACCAATATTTAGAAAGCACAGTTCTTATGATTTTATTGCCCCTATTGAATGTTGTCACAAAATTCAATTTCCAGCGATCATCACTTTTTTCCTTACCAGTAGTCAAAGTGTCCCCCTTCCTGGTTTTTCCTTTTAAACATTCCTCCTGTGTTTTTATTTTGTTGTCCCTATATGCACCATTTATCAAATTTTTCGGGTATCTTTTTTCCTTGAATTTTCTTTTTAAAATTTTAGACTGAGCTACATAATCAGATTCTCTTGTACAATTCTTTCTGATGCGATAAAATTGGCTGTGGGGTATATTAACCTTCCACTTCTTGTAATGTGCACTATTGAAATCTAAAAAGCCATTTGAATCCACTTTTTTGAAGTGGGATTTCGTGATGATTTTTTTACCACTATGGCTGATCTCTAAATCAAGAAATACCATTTTTTCTTTATTAATTTGTGATGTAAAGGTAATCCCCCCGGTGTTATTATTGAGCTCCTTTATGAATTGTGCCGCTTCCTCCTCTGTCCCCTTCCATATGATAATCAGATCATCTATGAAGCGCTTATAAAGCCTTATTTTGTCATAGAAAACAGGCTTAGAAAGTGACGACGAGGACTCGAATCGCCCCATGAATAAGTTTGCGAAACTTGGCGCGACCCGAGTCCCCATCGCGGTGCCGAGCAACTGTAAGTACAGTACGCCTTCAAAAATGAACACATTGTGTTCAAGAATGAATTTCAGACCCTTTCACAGAAAATCTCTTTGTTCGGGGAGCATCTCTGTCTCTGCTAAACAAAAACCCACTGCATTTACCCCCATTTCGTGATCTATGTTGGAATATAATGAATTAACATCCAATGATATAAAGGAATAGTTATCTTCCCATTCAATATCCCTCAGCTCCTCGATTAATTGTGTGGAATCTCTCAAATATGAAGGAAGAGACTTTACTAGATCTTGTAGAAACAGGTCAATATAATGAGAAAGATGACAAGTTAAAGACCCTATTCCTGATATAATTGGTCTACCAGGTGGTTTTTCACAGTTCTTATGCACTTTTGGTAGATGATAAAATAACGCCATGGTTGGCGCAGGATTTGATAAAAACCTTTTTTCTGTTTTATTGAGAATGTTCCTCTCGTAGGCTTCCTTAATCATATGGTGATAGTCCTGAACAAAGGATTGTGTAGGATCTTCTTTCAGAATTTTGTAATATCTCATATCAGACAATATGTTCAAAGCTTCCTCAATATAGTCAGATCTGTTTTGCACAACTACTGCCCCTCCTTTATCAGCTTGCCTTATTACTAGATCTGTATTTTGTCTCAAATCCTCCAATGCCATTTTCTCTCTTTTAGAGATATTGTTCTCCTTTTTTATCTTGTTTTTTCCAGTTCCATACTTTTGGATTTTATGTTTATTATTATTATTTTCCCATTTCCTAAATTCTTCAGATACTAATGAAAAAAAAGGTATCTATATTTGGTCCTCGGTGTTGATGAGGATTAAATAGAGATTTTGGGTGTACCTCCTTGTGGATATATTCCCTTTCTTTGTTTGTCTCTATTGGGATCAGTATTTTTGGGGGATCCCCAATGTCCCCATTTTTTTCGTTCAACAAGAAATGCCTTTTAAGAGTGAGTTTGCGAGTGTACGCATTTAAATCGAGAAAAAGATCGAATGCATTCATATCTTGAGCAGGGCAGAAATTTAGTCCCCTGCTTAAAATTTCCATTTCTGAGGAGGATAAAATATGGGACGATAAATTAAATATTTTAACCAGAGGCGGATTTAGTTGTTTATAAGTTTCAGGGTTCCTTGTTTTTTTACATATTCTCAGATTTCTATTAGATCCCTTTCCTCTTTTTCCTCTTGCTCTACTTTTCTTTTTTTGGATCTTGATATTACAGTTGGTGCGAAGTAATTTGTAATATGATTCTTTTGTATTGGACTGAAAATTTGAGCTGTTTGTGAAGAACTGATTAGTGGTGGTAAAATTATTTCTGAAACACTTGGACGTGTGGGACCTATCTCTAAAAAAGAGATGTTGGATACTACTGAAGATGGTGATGGAGTGGGCGCTTGTAATACTGTGGTGAATGTAGATGGGGATTCTGTATGATCATGGATAGTTAGTTCATTTATATCAAATTCAACATTGGAAATTTCCAACCTGTGGGAAGCAGTAGGAATTTCCAATGGGGAAGTCCAGGATTAGGGAGAGGTAATGTTGGAGCATTTTTCATTATAATGATCCTGGGCTCTAATCTGACTATATTGAGGAAGCTTTGAACATATTGTCTGATATGAGATATTACAAAATTCTAAAAGAAGATCCTACACAATCCTTTGTTCAGGACTATCACCATATGATTAAGGAAGCCTATGTGAGAAACATTCTCAATAAAACAGATAAAAGGTTTTTATCAAATCCTGCACCAACCATGGCGTTATTTTATCATCTACCAAAAGTGCATAAGAACAGTGTTGACTATGCGGGCAAAAAGGCATTGGCAGCGGGAAGGAGCGCTCATTTTCTTCTGCACTAGGCCCTTCGCTGATTGGTCTCGTCAGCAGCTGGCGATAACAATCAGCGAATGATTGAAGGACAGACAGATAGAGAGACAGAGGATTGCAATCTATTGTTGTGTAATGCAATGTTAACTTTATTCTATTACAGGAGTTGGCGTATGTGATGGTATTTTTTCCACACTAATGATTTCCTCTTCTTTTCACAGAACACATAGCAGCACCCTCGAACCTGATCGGCCCTCTGGAGCGGGCCTTCATGAATCGCCATCTGAGCAGTCACAGCCATCCCACAGCGAGAGCAGGCTTGCACCACTTTCTGGAGAACCGGCAGCCGGTCCATTCGGTGTTCCCCTGACCGAGGCCTCTGTCGCTCCTTCCTTTGGCTATTCACGCCAGCATCAGCAGGCCTCGGACAGGCCGCTAATGCCCGAGTATTTTCATTTGGGCACGGTTTTCCAGACTTGTTTCAAGGTTCTGGGAGATAGAATGGAGACTGGTCTGGCCACTATCGACCGGCGCCTTGATTCAATGGAATCCGAGCTCTCGAGGCCGGGAAAACATTTTTTTAGTGCCATTGCGAAGGGCATGGTGGAACACTTTACGCCGGAACTCCAGATTTCGGTGATGCAGGCCTGCAACAATGCCTACGTGAGTGCTCTGCAGCAGGCTCGGATCATGCAGTCAGCGACTGCACTGCCCATAGTGCCATCGCTGGCTACCATGACTCCGACTCCTGCTGCACAGCCACTCCACCGAGGTCCGCGTGCCGAGGGACGCCACCACAGACACTACCACAACGATCCGCCGAGTCCTGCTCCTGCTAGGCCCTCAACCTCCCGTACCCGTCCTGCTGGGGAAGCCGCCGCGGGAGAAGCGAGAAGGAGGAAGAAGAGAAGGAGAACAGCTTCTGCGGCTCTGGCTGCTCCAACACAGACACCTTCAACGTGGCAAGGGTCTAGCCGCAGCAGGAGCAGCCAGAGCCAGTCACGATCCAGCAGACTGGTTTTGCCTCCTCCCTCCCCTACAGTGGTTGCAGTATCTTCCCCGCAGTATGATGATGCCTTGGATTTGCCCTCAAGTCTACTGGACTATGGCTCCTCAATAGCCTCTGCTTCCTCCTCTCACAATTCCGAAGCAGGGAGTTACCAATCCCCATTAGTTGCAACAGTAGATAGCCCCTAGTTTTATTCCCCCCTTTTCTTTCTGTTTCCCCCAAATAAAATGGTTATTTTGTTATCAATTTTGGTTTTTATTGGTAACTATAGTATCGGCAACTCACACCGTGCGATGTCTACACACATTTTGTGTTTTATACACCTCATATATGCAATGTCAGACACTATTTTTTTCCTTTTTAAGTATAGTTTTTTGGGTGTCTCTCATTGTTCTATGAGGTGTTTACAAACACAAATATGACATAGATTGTCTACATACAAGAAAGGTAACTAAAACAACTTAACAACTATCAAGACCAGCGATACAACCTGGCCGTGATCGTTGGTAAGTCGTTGTGTGGTCGCTGGGGAGCTACACTGACAGCTCTCTCCAGCAAGCAACGATCAGGGTAATGACTTCGGCATTGTTACATAGTTACATACATAGTTATTAAGGTTGAAGGAAGACTATAAGTCCATCTAGTTCAACCCATAGCCTAACCTAACATGCCCTAACATGTTGATCCAGAGGAAGGCAAAAAAAAACCCATGTGGCAAAGAGTAAGCTCCACCTGGGGAAAAAATTCCTTCCCGACTCCACATACGGCAATCAGACTAGTTCCCTGGATCAACGCCCTATCAAGGAATCTAGTGTATATACCCTGTAACATTATACTTTTCCAGAAAGGTATCCAGTCCCCTCTTAAATTTAAGTAATGAATCACTCATTACAACATCATACGGCAGAGAGTTCCATAGTCTCACTGCTCTTACAGTAAAGAATCCGCGTCTGTTATTATGCTTAAACCTTTTTTCCTCCAGACGTAGAGGATGCCCCCTTGTCCCTGTCTCATGTCTATGATTAAAAGGATCATCAGAAAGATCTTTGTACTGTCCCCTCATATATATTTATACATTAAAATAAGATCACCCCTTAGTCTTCGCTTTTCCAAACTAAATAGCCCCAAGTGTAATAACCTATCTTGGTATTGCAGACCCCCCAGTCCTCTAATAACCTTGGTCGCTCTTCTTTGCACCCGCTCCAGTTCAGCTATGTCTTTCTTATACACCGGAGACCAGAACTGTGCACAGTATTCTAAGTGTGGTCGAACTAGTGACTTGTATAGAGGTAAAATTATATTCTCCTCATGAGCATCTATGCCTCTTTTATTGCATCCCATTATTTTATTTGCCTTTGTAGCAGCTGCCTGACACTGGCCACTGAATTTAAGTTTGTCATCCACCCATACACCCAGGTATTTTTCATTGACGGTTTTGCCCAGAGTTTTAGAATTAAGCACATAATTATACATCTTATTACTTCTACCCAAGTGCATGACCTTACATTTATCCCCATTAAAGCTCATTTGCCATTTATCAACCCAAGCGTCTAGTTTACATAAATCATTGAAACTGTCTTCAACGATGCCAAAATCCCCCTGCATCACCCGGGTAACCAGGGTAAATATCGGGTTTACTAGCGCGGCACTGCGCTTTGTAACCCGATCTTTACCCTGGTTACAAGCACATTGCTGAATCGGCGTCAAACACGCCGATCCAGCAATGACAGCAGGTTATCAGAGACCCACTTTTCAACTACTTGCATATGGACCCGGCTCCATGTGTGCGGTTGATCTGCTTTTTTCCGTCACCACTGCCGCATGTTTCAAGGATGTGTGACTTGCACAACACATGAACAACTGTAGCCGATTTGTTGGCCTCGCCATGCATGAGTAGTGCCTGTCACACTCCCGCCACACATGCTGCTGCGGTGGGTGAAAATTGTTGATCAGCCAGTGCGCTCAATGAAGCCATGTTCCCTAGGCAACTGGTCTGGAAGCTTGACAGTTTGCCAAGGATGGAGCCGATGAAGTTCGCTCAACTATCGAACACACAGCCATGTCAACAAAAGTACGGTGTTTTGGTTGAGTCAATATGGGAGATGGTGATCACCTCTGAACTTTTTCGGCGACAGCAGTTGGTAGGCAAATGGAGTTTTGTGAATTGTAAAAAAATTGTTTATTAAACACAACTTTTTTAAAAAAGGATAGCAAGTTTTAATAAGGGAACATTAAAGTAAGTTTAGTCAAAATGAAAAAATTATTAACATATAGGTAGCTGGCAAATTTAAAATAACATTACATTATTAGGCACCTTTACTGGTGACCTTTATTGGACATAATAGTGTATCAATCTTTAGCATTATACATATTAATTTTTGCACTATAAAGGTATTAATTTTACATTTAAAAGCTGAATAAAGTATGACAGTACAAAACATAAGCACTACACCATTGTATCTTGCCATGACACACGGCCAACATCAGATACAAAATAGGAAGCAAATCGATCCCTCATCTGCGCTATTTCCACAGTTGTCCTCAGAGGGTGATCTTGGTAATCGGGCAATGGGTTTGGTATGGGTTCATCGAGTTCCACGTTCAGTCTCTCTTTGGCCATAATATAATTGTGGAGAACCACACAAGCCTTCACCACCTCATCCACTGTCTCAATTTTCAGATTAATGGCGGATCCTAAAATACGCCATTTGGAGACCAGGATGCCAAAGGCGCACTCCACAGTTCTTCTGGCCCTGGACAGTCTGTAATTAAAAATACTTTTGGTGTGGTCCAAGCCCCGACTAGAGTACGGTTTCAATAGGTTGGCACACATTTGAAATGTCTCATCCCCAACCACAACAAATGGCATGGCCGGGCCTTCGGTGTTGGGAAGAGGTCGTGGCTGGGGGAAATTAAAATTGTTCCCATACAACCTTTGGCCCATATCAGAGTCCTTAAATGTCCGTGAGTCATTTGCACGGCCAAATGCTCCAATGTCCACAGCGAGAATCCGGCAGTCCGCATCTGCAATTGCCATGAGCACGGTGGAAAAGTATTTTTTGTAGTTGAAAAAAAGAGATCCACTTCTACCAGGCTTTATAATCCTAATGTGCTTCCCATCCACAGCTCCAATACAGTTAGGGAAAGAACACACTTGTTCAAATTTCTTGGCGTTGGCCTCCCATATTTCTGTAGTAGGGAGGGGTAAAAATTCATCCCGGAGGTTGTCCCACAAAGCGCGGCATGTGTCGGCAATAATTCCCGAAAGTGTGGAGACTCCAATCCTAAATTGGAAATGCAAGGATCTTAAGGTCTCTCCGGTTGCCAGGAAACTGCCAAGATGAAAAATAAAGAAATTAAATTAAAGTACATTGTATTAATAAAAAATACATTTGCCATACCCAACCAACCCCAAACTAAATTTTTACAGAAAAAAAAAGGGAAGAACATATCACAGTCGTTCAGAGCTACATACGTACCGTAGAGTCACCAACAGCCGTTCCTCAGCAGAAATGGATCTCCGGAGCTGTGTGTCCTGCCTGGTAATGGCTCCTTCCACCAGACGCAGCAGATAGCGGAAGCTGTCTTGAGACATCCTGGTATACTCAAAATATTTTTCCAGGTTGCCATTTAGCTCGCCAAACAAGCAATGGTAGGCTCCACGGGTCTCCCGCACTTCCATGATAGGGTGTAGCCAAAAGCGCCGATGACTCCTCCGTTTATCCCTTTTCCTTTGCTCGTAATAGGCAATAGCATAAGCATTAGCCAAGGCAAAATCCAACTTCATATTCATGTAGATACTCTCCATGGGACTCTCCATCATGATGCTGGAAACACAAGGAAAATCTGAGGAATTCATCTCTGCCAGTGTATATATACCCTACACCCACCCTCTTCTAGCCATTGGTGGTCTTTATCTAGTGTCTAGACAGTAATTCTGGCCTTTTTTTATTTGCAATTGCTAAACAATGACATCACTTTAGGAAAACGCATGCATCTGAAAACGCTGTGTTTTTAAACAAAACGCAAAGTTTTTTTAAAAAAAATGCTGCGTTTCACGACGCATGCGTTGAACGCTTGCGTCGCAAAAGTCTGCGTTTCCAATGCGTCTTTTGTGCGTCGTGCGTTGCGTCGACGACGCAGCGTTCAAAGACGCGAATGTGAGCCTTAGAGATGATGCCCTACCAGTTGGTTGAAAGCGAAGCTTTCAAAGCCCTGATGGCCTACGCAGTACCATGCTATGACCTACCCAGTCGACACTTCTTTGGAAGAAAAGCCATCCCAGCCCTCCACCAGCATGTCAAAGACCGCATTGTCCATGCACTGAGGCAATCAGTCAGTAGAAAGGTGCACCTGACAACAGATGCATGGACCAGTAGGCATGGCCAGGGACATTACGTGTCCATCACGGCGCACTGGGTTAATGTGGTGGATGCAGGGTCCACAGGGGACAGCCATAGTGGAACAGTTCTGCCTAGCCCACGGTCTAGGAAACAGTTGGCTGTAAGCTTTCGCCCCCCCTCCTCCTCCTTTAGAAGCGAGAGCTCGTCCACAGAGCGCAGTCGCACGACCACTCCATCCGCAGCTGCCACTGTTGCACACGAGGTGTCCCATTATTGAACAGCTAGTGGTAAGCGTCAGCAGGCTGTGTTAGAATTGAAGTGTTTGGGCGACAACAGACACACCGCGGAAGTACTGGCCGAGTACTTGCAGCAACAAACTCAGTCATGGCTGGGCAGTGTACATCTTGAGGCAGGCAAGGTAGTCAGTAATAACGGAAGGAATTTCATGGCTGCCATAGCCCTTTCACAACTGAAACACATACCTTGCCTGGCTCACACCTTGACCCTGGTGGTGCAGTGCTTCTTGAAAAATTATCTGGGGTTACCCGACCTGCTCCTGAAGGTGCGAAGACTTTGTTCGCACATCCGCCGTTCGCCCGTACACTCCAGCCGTATGCAGAACCATCAGCGATCGCTAAATCTTCCCCAGCACCGCCTAATAATCGACATTGCAACAAGGTGGAACTCCACACTGCACATGCTTCAGAGACTGTGCGAACAGAGGCGGGCTGTTATGTTTTTGTGGGAGGATACACATACATGGGCAGGCAGTTGGATGGCAGACATGGAGTTGTCAGGTGTGCAGTGGTCGAAGCTACAAGACCTGTGTCAAGTCCTTCAGTGTTTTGAGGAATGCACACGGCTGGTAAGTGCAGACAACGCCATAATAAGCATGAGCATCCCACTAATGCGTCTGCTGATGCAAAGTTTGACGCACATTAAGGAGCAGGCATCTGCAGCCGAGGAGGAGAGAAGCCTTGATGACAGTCAGCCATTGTCTGCTCAGGGAACTCTCCTGGACAAGGTGGCGGGCGAAGAGGAGGTGGAGGAGGAGGATGATGGGGATGAATATTTATGGGAGGAGGATGCTTCTCAGGGGGCAATAGAAACTGGTGGCGTTGCAAGGTCAGGTACAGGGTTTTTGCAGGACACAAGTGATGTTGATTTGCAAGAAAGTGCTCCTCAACCTAGCACAAGCAGTGAATTGACACCTGGAACATTGGCCCACATGGCTGATTATGCCTTGCGTATCCTAAAAAGGGACCCCCGCATTATCAAAATGATGACCGATGACGATTACTGGTTGGCCTGCCTCCTGGATCTACGATATAAAGGAAAATTACAAAATATCATGTCACATGAGAACCTCGAACAAATATTAGCAACCAAACAAGCAACTCTTGTAGACCGTTTGGTTCAGGCATTCCCAGCACACAGCGGCAGTGATGGTTCTCATACGAGCTGTAGGGGGCAACAGACCAGAGGTGTTAGAGGTGCACAAATCAGAAGTGGCGTTGGACAGAGGGGTTTTCTGACCAGGTTTTGGAGTGATTTCACAATGACCACAGACAGGACAGGTACTGCTGCATCGATTCAAAGTGACAGAAGACAGCATTTGTCCAGTATGGTTACTAACTATTTTTCAGCCATTAACGATCTTCTCCCTCACAGGTCATTCCCCTTTGATTACTGGGCATCTAAATTAGACACATGCCTGAATTGGCAGAATTTGCATTACAGGAGCTTGCTTGCCCTGCTTCTAGTGTGCTATCAGAAAGAGTCTTCAGTGCTGCTGGTTCAATACTGACCGAAAAAAGGACATGTCTGGCTCCCCGAAATGTTGATGATCTAACCTTCATTAAAATGAACCACAACTGGATTTCAAATTATTTTGCTCCACCTTCCCCTGCTGACACGTAGCTTGCCTGAAAAATGTCTTGCTTTTGGCCTCCTCTTACTGACTGCTCCAATTCCTCTATTTGCAGCTGCTGAAAGTCCACCATAGGCCATTTTTATACCTCCCTAAATGGGCTAACTCCCCCCACAGGGCCGTGGTCACCACCTGGCGCAAGCACCCGTGAGAGTGCCGTTTGCCTGGACAGGTGGGTGTGCCCACTCTTGGGCGACGGCACTGGCACAGGGTCCCTCATAGTACAATGAAGTGTCTCTGATGGTGGTGGTGCACAACCAACGTCAGACACACCGTCATAATATGAGGGGCCCTGTGCCAGTACCGCCACCCACGAGAGTGTTCCCCCAAAGCTCGAACAGTGCTCTACCACGTGCAATACTTACCTCTCCCTGCTCCACCACTGTGTAGTCTGTGCTGCTAAATCCTTCAGTGGCACTGCCAATACAAATTTGTTGAAATGATAGATGATAGTAAAAATATACAGGGGCCCTGGCCTCCATTTAGACCAGTTAATGCTTTGCGCCAACTACCATTGTCTGCTACTCAGCAGAGGAGCCCACCCCAGTACCAAGCTATGCCGCCTGTTTAGTCCTGTTACCAATTTTGAACTGCATTTAGCCTACTTTTGTATTTGGGCCTACTAACTGTGTCTGCCACTCATTACAGTTCTCCTCCACTGAACAAAGCTAGGCCGCCTGTTTATTTATGAACAATTTGTTTGGCAGACATTAAGCCCACTTTATTACTTGGGCCTACTAACTGTGTCTGCCACTCATTACAGTTGTCCTCCGCTGAACAAAGCAATGCCCCCTGGTTAGTCCTGTTACCAATTTTGAACTGCATTTAGCCCACTTTATTCTTTGGGCCTATATCTGTGTTTCCTCCTCATCCTGCCCATTGCCCAGCCACTGCTAGATGAGTCTGCTGGTACATTGACCCAGACCACTACATTCCCCGTGCACGCTACACAGCCAGAATCTGACCCTGCTGAAAGTCAGGTTCCCCTTCCCACATACCATACCTCCTTACACGGGGACAAAGAGGAAGGTGCAGATGAAAGTGCAGGTTCCTTCATCAGGTGGGGGGGGATACTCGTTGGCGACGTCACTAACTGGCACAGGACCCCTCATAGTACGCAAAAGTGTCTCTGGCAGTGGGAGGCGCCACCCGCCGTCAAACACACCGCCGTGCTATGAGGGGCCCTGTGCCAGTGCCAAGTGCCAACAAGTGGGCCCCCCCTGCTTGCTCAGGATCACAGCACTTGCAAAGTGGAAATACTTACCTCTCCCTGCTCCACCGACGTGACGTATTCCGCGTTTCCTGGGCCAACGAAAATCTTGAGCCAGCCCTACCCCCACAACTTTAGCCAAATGAGCCCCTGTTGTCAATGCCTAACTATTATTATAAAGTAAATTAAGATTGACAAGCTTAAGAAATAAGAATTGATGTTTTTGGCATTAAAATGGGCACTGTAGGTGTTTTCCTGTCCTCCACTCACTGCCGACTTTGATTCCCCATTGACTTGTATTGGGTTTCGTGTTTCGGTCGGCCCCAGCCTTTTCGCAATAATCGGCCGATTTCACCCGACCCGACTTTTGAGAAAGTCGGGTTTCGTGAAAGCGGACTTGATCCTAAAGAAGGAAAAGTCGCTCAACCTGAGTAATAAGTAGTAAATACCAAAATTGGGAAACTAAAATCAAAATCCAACATAAGGGGTTAACAAAAAATATTACATTTTATTAAACATAAATTAAAAATAATGACAAATAATAAGGTGAGGGATAAAGCAGCTGAAAGATGGATGTGAAAAAGATGGAACAGCGTTTATCACATTGGGGAGAAAACACTGGTGTCCCCCTGCAAAGGCCTGCACACAAACATGGGAGTGTTAGGCTAGTATGATAAGACGCCATGTGCAGCACTCCCACTGGAGACGGCATGTCAAATAGGTGCTATATCACAGTATGACTGCTGCAGGCTGAATATCTGAATCACAGCATAGGTGTCCCAGGGCCAAGGCTAGTATTAGATCGAAATTCAACAATGTGGGATAGTGTTACCTTCATTCTGTTAGTAGGGTGCAGGTGGGGCACGCTAGAGCCTCGACGCGCGTTTCACCACAATGTATTCATCTGGAGGCGTGGTTTGATAATAGGGCAGGGAATATTTATGTAACAACCCCGCCGGTATCACTGCATGGCCTCCCATCCCCCACCTGCCTGATACATCAACTCACTCACCCCGGGCCATGCTGTGAGTTCTGTCTGCTGCCAGCTCCATGCCGTGTGCCTCATGTCTGCCTGCTCTGTGCACGCTTCCTGGCTGTGTGCATAGGGGGACGGTGTTGGCAAATCCAGATTCTTATTGAGACTGCCTGCACCTCCCTATGTGAAGGCGAAATCAGGTACAAGCAATCATATAGATCTCACTTTAAGGGATCACCCTCACACCTAAGCCATACCTCCCAACTTTTTAAGATGGAAAAGAGGGACAAAGTTTGCGGCACGCGCCGCGGGAAATTTTAAGCCACACCTTTGACCACACCCATTTCACAATTAGTCACACCCATATCTACTCCCCATCCACACCCATTTAGCATTGCTGATCACACTGTGTCATAAACAATAAGTATAAACAAAAAAATACGGCCACATATGATGCTCCATACTGTATAATGGCCACACATGATGCTCCATACTGTATAATGACCACACATGATGCTCCATACTGTATAATGGCCACACATGATGCTCCATACTGTATAATGGCCTCACATGCTGCACAATACTGTATAATGGCCTCACAGTACACCTCGTACACACACGGCTCCGCTCCGTACACATCGTACACACACAGCTCCACTCCATACACCTCGTTCACACGCGGCTCCACTCCGTACACCTCATACACACACACGGCTCCGCTCCATACACCTCGTACACACACGGCTCCGCTCCGTACACCTCGTACACTTGCGGCTCCACTCCATACACCTCGAACACACGCGACTCCGCTCCGTACACCTCGTACACACACGACTCTGCTCCGTACACCTCGTACACACACGGCTCCACTCCATACACCTCGTACACACACGGCTCTGCTCCGTACACCTCGTACACTCGCGGCTCCACTCCATACACCTCGAACACATGCGACTCTGCTCCGTACACCTCGTACACACACGACTCCGCTCCGTACACCTCGTACACACACGGCTCCACTCCATACACCTCGTTCACACGCGGCTCCACTCCGTACACCTCATACACACACACGGCTCCGCTCCATACACCTCGTACACACACGGCTCCGCTCCGTACACCTCGTACACTTGCGGCTCCACTCCATACACCTCGAACACATGCGACTCTGCTCCGTACACCTCGTACACACACGACTCCGCTCCGTACACCTCGTTCACACGCGGCTCCACTCCGTACACCTCATACACACACACGGCTCCGCTCCATACACCTCGTACACACACGGCTCCGCTCCGTACACCTCGTACACTTGCGGCTCCACTCCATACACCTCGAACACACGCGACTCCGCTCCGTACACCTTGTACACACACGGCTCCACTCCATACACCTCGTACACACACGGCTTCGCTCCGTACACCTCGTACACTCGCGGCTCCGCTCCGTACACCTCGAACACATGCGACTCTGCTCTGTACACCTCGTACACACACGACTCCACTCCATACACCTCGTACACACACAGCTCGTCTCCGTATACCTCGTACACACGCAACTCCGCTCCGTACACATGCGACTCTGCTCCATACACTTCGTACACACACGGCTCTGCTCCATCCACACTGTAAACCCCTCCTGACCGCAAACATAAACTTCCCCTCAGCCAGCACCATGACAACCAGCAGAGTCCTGCATACACTGAGACCCCTGATCATGTGATCGCTGACTCCTCCCATCCTGTGACCTCATCACTGGTCCTGTTCGCACAGAGCAGCTAACTGGTGTGCTGCCCTGGAGGTGGCGGTATGTGGTGTTATGTGAAAAGTACGATCCTGCCCATGATAACGGGGCAGACTCTCAAAATCGGGACTGCCCCGCTGGATATGGGACGGTTGGGAGGTCTGCTAAGGTGTCCCTGGCCAATTGCCTAGAAGCCTGATACTTAAGGCATCCTCACCCATTGGCGGACACCTGAGCAAACTATTTCCCTCTGTTAGTATCTTGCTACTGAGCTGCCAGGTCCTGTCCTGTCTCTGGGGGCAGCAATACTCAGGCCTATATGCAAGTCCAGTTCTTGTGTCTATGTCTGTTCCTGTATGTACTCTGGCCAATGTCCATTCCCGTTGTTCCTTGCCTGTTAGTCTTTCCCAATCTGCTGTGTGTACCTTATTATTATTTATTTATAGAGCACCATTAATTCCATGGTCTGTACATGAGAAGGGGTTACATCAAAATACAAATATCACAGTAAACAAAGCTAACAATAAGACTGGTAGAGAGGGGCGAGGACCCTGCCCTTGTGGGCTTACATTCTACAGGATTATGGGGAAGGAGACAGGAGGTCGAGGGTTGCAGTAGCTCCGATGGTGTTGAGGTGGCCGTGTGGTCTTTACCGGCTGTAAGCTTTCTTGAAGAGGGGGGTTCAGGTTTCTTTTGAAGAATCCAAATGTGGTGGATAACTGGATGTATTGGGGCACTGAATTCCAGAGGATGGGTGATATTCGGGAGAAGTCTTGGAGGCGATTGGTTGAGGAGCAAATAAGCGTGGAGGAAAGGAGGAGGTCTTGGGAGGACCAGAGATTACGTGAGGGAAGATATTGAGAGACTAGTTCGGAAACATATGGAGGAGACAGGTTATGGATGGCTTTGTAGGACAGTGTTAGTAATTTAAACTGGATACGCTGGGACATTGGGAGCCAGTGAAGGGATTTGCAAAGAGGGGAAGCAGGAGTGTAGCGAGGGGAGAGAATAATTAGTTGGGCAGCAGAGTTAAGGATGGACTGGAGAGGTGCGAGAGTGTTAGAAGGTAGGCCACAGAGGAGGATGTTGCAGTAGTCCAGGCGGGAGATGATTAGGGCATGCATAAGCATTTTGGTAGAGTGTGGGTTGAGGAAAGGATGGATTCTGGAAATATTTTTGAGCTGGAGGCGACAGCAGGTGGCGAGAGCTTGGATGTGCGGTTTGAAGGACAGGGCAGAGTCCAGCGTTACTCCGAGGCAGCGGATTTTGGGGACAGGGGAAAGTGTGATTTAATTCATTTTGCTAGATAGATCAGGTAGGGAAGATATGCGGGATGGAGGAAAGATAATTAGTTCAGATTTGTCCACATTGAGCTTGAGGAAGTGAGAGGAGAAGGAGGATATGGCTGATAGACACTCCGGGATTCTGGACAGCAGAGAGGTAAAAGGGGAGAAGCCAGCGCTTCTTATGGTCAGAACGCAATACATAAAGTGCACGTGCACATATTAATTTCTAACTGTATATCAAAATGAGACATTTAGCAAACAATTGATCAATTCTTTGAGCCACCCCACCACGCCAAGGCATTCTCATTATGGGGCAGTCCTACTCTACTAATTTTATATTCGCTGTGCCATTACGGCCTCCTATATGTATTAAAAGCAAGACCACATTAAATGCAAGCTGTACCTGTAGCATTTCAGAATCACTCCCATGGTGCCAGAAAGGGCAAGCACAGATAAAGGCCGACCAGGTCTGGACATAGACATTTCAGGTCCAACCTCCACACTGCCTAACCAGCACCACAGATGAAGGGTGAGACAGGCTTAGACACAGGTGCACAAATCAAACAGAGCCTGGGGCAGGGCAGGGCTGCTGTGTGTGTGTACAGCAGCCTAGATCAGTCACAATGAAAACAGAAAGAATGGCATGCATAACATTTGGTGTGTTTTTTTCGTTATTTAGGGATTCAACACTCCTTTCTGAAATCTAACCTTGACGTCTGAGTCTTAACAGTTCTTCCTCCTCTAGTTATCCAAAATTCTTTAATAGCATGGTCGCTACCTCCTAGGCAGCCATTCTTACCTCCTCATCCATTTCCTCCCTGTTTATAAGGATTAGATCCAAGGTAGCAGATCCCCTTGTTTTCGCCCCTACCTTTTGGAAGATAAAGTTGTCAGCAAGAGAGGATAAGAATTTGTTTGACCTGTTAGTTTTGCCTGAGAGAGATTCCCAACAAATGTCTGGATAGTTGAAATCTCCCATGACCACTATATCATATTTTTTGGAGAACTTGGCCGCTTGATGCATAAAGAGTTCATCCATATCTTCAGCTTGCACAGGCGGCCTGTAGTAAATGCCTACAATGGTGTCCTTTCCGTTGTTCTCTCCTTGTATTCTTACCCAAACAGTTTCCACAGAACTCCCAGTCTCTGAAGCTTGGATCTCTGTGCAGATATATGCTTTTCTAACATAAAATGCAACACCTCCTCCTAGTTTATCAAGTCTGTATCTTGCAAATAAGTTGTCTCCTTCTAGCCTTGTATCCCAATCATGTGTATCATCCCACCAAGTTTCAGTGATTCCAATGACATCATATTTCTTCTCCTGTGTTAGTAGTTACAATTCTCCTTGTATGTTGCCCATGTTTTGTGCATTTGTATAGAAACATTTCAGTTTGTGATTGGCTTCTCTTTCTCCAATATTTTTATTAATTATATTTTTTTGTCTTTGCTATTAGAAGTGGAAAGGAAGAACAGAGTTCTCAATAGTATTTGTCAGGTGTAAGGCTTTTTCTATCCTTTTGCTTTCCTTCCCACATTGTTCTAGTTTAAAGCTCTCCTGATGAGTGTAGCAAGGATACTGAAGGTTGTGTACCAAAAGGATTACAAATTTCCCAAAAATCTACCTTCCCGCAGGATATTACATTCACTATACTATGGGATTCAATTTGTTCCAAACGCTCTGTAGACATGATGAACCTCCTCATCAGTAAGAGAAATTCCCTGGCTCAGGCTACTTTGACTGAACTAGCCACTCTCAGAAAGCAGCTTATACCCTATTCCTCGTCAGCAGACTTTAAACAATTTGATCTCAAACTTCGCACCAGACTTAATAAATTTGAGGATTTGGTTAAGAAAAAGGGTAATAAATTCAAACGTGATAGAATAGATAATAATGACACTAATGAACCCATGGGTACCACTCCACAACCATGTACACTAGGGTCCACACAAAGCTCTATTCTGCAAAGTAATGCAAAACCTTTGCTTGATAGACCCTGTTCATTCCTCTACCCATGTGATAAGTAAACAGCAAAGGATATATTATGAGCAGCACAAAAAAACTTTGAATAAACCTACTGCTAAGGTTATATCCAGCAAACTGACTGCACTAATGCCCTCCAACAGGACCATCCAACAGGACCATTAACCCCTTCCGACTTGTGACGTGGTGTATGCGTCATGAAAGTTGGTGCCAATAAGACCTGAACTGGATGGACAAATGTCTTTTTTCGGCCTTACTAACTATGTTACTATGTTACTATGTTACCTGTGATGCAGCGAATGTGTCATGGTGGGATCGTGTTCCTGGGGGTCGGGTGAACGGCTTAACTGAAATTTCACCTGACCTGCAGGAACAGGGGGACTTGTACTTGAGCCCAGGGGGGCTTTGTCACCACCCCCCCAGACCTGATTGAAGATAATCTCGCCAATTACATGTGGGGGCGGAGTGAAATATGGCTCCCCTCACTCTGCAGCCTGATCCTTTCCGCCAGAGCTGCAGAGTGATGACCCTTCTGCTGCTGGCGCTGCCACCTGCCATCCGGTACTCCTCTGCTGCCCTCCGCCATCCGATTCCTTCCCCTTCCGCTCCCTCCTTCCCCGGTGACCACCCCCTGCCCCCTAATCACCCCCTTGCTGCTGCTGGCTCCATCTCCAAGCTGCATCTCCTCAGCCCCCTCCTGCCTCCCACGTCTGAGAGCCCCCCTGGTCACCCCCCTGCCCTGCGGATCGCCCCCCTGATTTCCCCACTGCCCTGCTGCTCCTCCAGCCCGTTTTCCCATTAAGGTTAGGGTTGGGGCTAAAGTTAAGGTTGGGACTAAAGTTAGAGTTGGGGCTAAAGTTAGGGTTGGGATTAGGGGTGTGTTAGGTTTGTGGTTAGGGTTGGGATTAGGGGTGAGTTGGGGTTAGGGTTGGAGTTAGAAGTGGGGCTTCCACTGTTTAGGCACATACGATACGATACGATACACTTTATTGATCCCGTGGGAAATCATAGTATCAGGGGCTCTGCAAACGTAACATGACATCCGCAGACCACTCCTTCAAAGTCTGCATTTCAAAACATCACTACTCCCCTTCCGAGCACCGACGTGTGCCAAAACAGTGGTCTCCCCACAAAGTGGACAACTTTTGGGGTCAAATTTCTCCTGTTACCCTTATGAAAATAAAAAATTGCGGGCTAAAAAATCATCTTTGAGAAAAAAAAAGATTTTTTATTTTCATGGCTCTGCGTCAAACTTCTGTGAAGCACTTGGGGGTAAAAAGTGCTCACCACACATCTAGATTAGTTCCTTGGGAGGTCTAGTTTGCACAACGGGGTCACATGTGGGGGAGCTCCAATGTTTAGGCACACAGGGGCTCTCCAAACGCGACATGGTGTCCGCTAACTGTTGGAGCTAATTTTTCATTCAAAAGTCAAATAGCGCTCCTTCCCTTCCAAGCCCTGCCGTGTGCCCAAACAGTGGTTCCCCCCCACATATGAGGTATCAATGTACTCAGGACAAATTGTACAATAACTTTTGGGGTCCAACTTCTCCTTTTACCCTTGGGAAAATAAAAAATTGTTGCTAAAAGATAATTTTTCTCACTAAAAAGTTAAATGTTCATTTTTTCCTTCCATGTTGCTTCTGCTTCTGTGAAGCACCTGAAGGGTTAATAAACTTCTTGAATGCGGTTTTGAGCACCTTGAGGGGTGCAGTTTTTAGAATGGTGTCACTTTTTGGTATTTTCAGCCATGTAGACCCCTCAAACTGACTTCAAATGTGAGGTGGTCCCTAAAAAAATGGTTTTGTAAATTTTGTTGTAAAAATGAGAAATCGCTGGTCAAATTTTAACCCTTATAACTTCCTAACCAAAAAAACTTTTTGTTTCCAAATTTGTTCTGATGTAAAGTAGACATGTGGGAAATGTTATTTATTAACTATTTTGTGTCACACAGCTCTCTAGTTTAACAGAATAAAAATTCTAAATTTGAAAATTTCTAAATTTTTGAATTTTTCACAAATAAACGCAAAAAGTGACCTAAATTTACCACTATCATGAAGCCCAATATGTCAGGAAAAAACAGTCTCAGAATCACTAGGATCCGTTGAAGCGTTCCTGAGTTATAAAGGGACACTGGTCAGAATTGCAAAAAATGGTCAGATGATTAAGGTCAAAATAGGCTGGGTCATTGTCACGAATCAGTCCGTGCTGTCACCAATTTGTCATGTACCCACTCTCAGCACGCAACTTGGGGTTGCACCTGCAAGGGTTAATCTCTCAGTCCAGCATTCAACCTCTGTCCTATGCTGTAGTGGGAGCATAAATCATACACCGACCAAGGCCACACACCCGCTCGTACATGCTGCCACCACTCACCGAACACACGGTGGCTATGGATTCATTGGAACAGGCAAGGTTCAACTTATTAACGTTTTATGCTTTAATACAAAAGGTACAGTGCTTACAAATAAAAGAATATAAAAATATAGTAATAAAAATACATACAAATATGCAAAACAGTTATAAAAATAAACAGGAGAAAACTTACAGAAATCCTAACTTTGCAGTCTTCTGCTCCCTTAGGGGGGAGGCCGGGGGTTGAATATGGACTGGAACACATTAGCTTCGGCTGCCCCTCAATCTGTGAACACCCCCTTTGGGTGTAGGTCTAATTTATAGTCACCCTGTAGGTCAGATTTCTAGACCAGCCCCTCATGTTGATATTATAATTGCTTGTCTATGATTGGACCATGGCCACTCCACCAATGAATATATTATTTTCTTCTGGGATTCCCTGTGTAAAAGTTTCTCATGTATAGATAGTGTCAGGCTGTAATTGACATCTCTCTTCAAAAGAGCCGAAGGTGTGAAGCTCTTCTTCTAATTCCTGGTCCTTAGCTAGGCCCCCTGGCAAGATTGGAGACAGAAGGCTGCTTGCTCAGGATAATACATTAACATCTTGGTGAGACCTGCAGCCTTCAGGGCAGATGCTAAACCACTGCAAGGCACACAATCATACCTATACATATTTCACTACCGTCATGAAGGGGTTAATGTGCTAAATGTTGCTAACAAATGTGCATCTGTTCCTTCACAACTGTCAATGAAAACATCTTTTTCTGATCAATCTAATCGGGTTCCAATTGACCATCTTCAGTCTAATTTAGCATTTCCTCAAACAGGGAATTCATCATCAAATGATTCACCTTCTGTGACTTCTACACAAATTCATGATGAACCACGGATGTCTCCCAATTTACTATTCATAATGTTACTTCTTTTAGGCCGGCGTCACACACAGCGTATGAAAATACGGTCCGTATATTACGGCCGTAATACGCTGAAAAGTCCCGAAAATAGTGGTCCGTAGCTCCTCCGTAGGCAGGGTGTGTCAGCGTATTTTGCGCATGGCATCCTCCGTATGGCAGCCGTACTGCGTGTTTTTATCGCAGGCTTGCAAAACCGACATACGGCTAAACAAGGGATCCATGTGTTAAAAATAAAAAAAAACATATATACTGTCTCTCTCTCTCTCTCTCTATATGTCAGGGAGACACATATATATATATATATTATTACTTCATACAGCGCGAGGTAGCAGAAAGCCGGTAATTCAATTACCGGCTTTTGCTTTCTCCTTCCTAAACCAGACATGATATGAGACATGGTTAGTTACATACAGTAAACCATCTCATATCACCATTTTTTTTGCATATTCCACACTACTAATGTTAGTAGTGTGTATGTGCAAAATTTGGCCGTTCTAGCTAGTAAATTAAGGGGTTAAATGGCGGAAAAAATTGGCATGGGCTCCCGCGCAATTTTCTCCGCCAGAGTGGTAAAGCCAGTGACTGAGGGCAGATATTAATAGCCTGGAGAGGGTCCACGGTTATTGCCCCCCCCACCCCTGGCTAAAAACATCTGCCCCCAGCCACCCCAGAAAAGGCACATCTGGAAGATGAGCCTATTCTGGCACTTGGCCACTCTCTTCCCATTCCCGTGTAGCGGTGGGATATGGGGTAATGAAGGGTTAATGCCACCTTGCTATTGTAAGGTGACATTAAGCCAAATTAATAATGGTGAGGCGTCAATTATGACACCTATCCATTATTAATCCAATACTAGTAAAGGGTTAAAAAAAAACACACACACATTATTAAAAAATTATTTATTGAAAAAATCACAAACGTTGTTGTATTAATTTATTCTACTCTCAATCCACTCACTGAAGACCCTCGATCTGTAAATTAAAAAAAATAAATAAACCAAGAATATACATACCTTCCGAGGATCTGTAAGGTCCAACGATGTAGATCCATCTGAAGGGGTTAAAATATTTTGCAGACACGAGCTCCGCTAATGCAGGCTGCTCATGTCTGCAAAACCCGGCGAATGAAGGTAAAGTAGGTCAATGACCTATATTTAGCTTATTTGCGGTGAGGCGCCCTCTGCTGGCTGTTCCTAGATCGTGGGAACTTTCCTAGAAAGCTCCGTGGATCGAGTTCATATGAGGACAACCAGCAGAGGGCGCCTCTTATGATCTCGAGCCTGGGAGCTTTCTTGGAGTATTTCCATGGATTTCAATCATTCTTCTTCAAATAAATCGGGCATTTTTAATTTATCTTATACACTGACCCGCGACGAGATATCTTTACTCGAACATGGTCTTTCTTTTTGTCCAGATTCCCCATTGAATGTCTTCAATTTATACTTAGACTTTAATGAATTTATGCGGAAACTCACTGAACAGCGACATTTTTTACTAGAAGAAAGGAGTAAGGTCCCTTTCACCAAGTCAGCCTCTTTAGAGGATATCGAGGATCCTTTCTTACATGTTCATTTGAGAGCACCATCCAGTCAGTTTTACCCTCTTCACCACAAAGGCTCACACATTGAGACCTTTCAACACCTCATTCTTAACGACATCTGTTCTTTACCATTGATCAAAAAGAAAAGAGTTAATCTGAACCCCGGGCAAAGATCTGCTATTAATTCTCTCGGGGATAAAAGAGACATTATAAAATATGTGGACAAGGGGGGCAGGGTGGTCATCATGAATAAGAGCTGGTACTTAAATGAAGGGTTTAGGATCCAGAGTGATCAGGATTATTATGATTAGAGCTGGACCCTTCCATTCAATTTTTTTAAAGTATAATGAATTAATAAAGAAGGAACAATCTGTTGGGATTCTGAACAAAAAAACAAACATTTTTAAATATCCCTCGTTTTAAAGTTCCCTTTTTTATTTTCTCCCCAATTTATATAAGGATCCATTAAACCCTCCAGGGCGCCCCATAATTTCAGGCATTGGATCCATAACTTGTAATTTGTCTCACTACATTGATCTTTTCCTTCAAAAGTATGTTTTGAATCTGGATTCTTTTCTCAGAGAATCTTCTCAATTGATTGATCATCTTCAATCAATTTCTCTCTTACCTAATTGTGTCCTCTTGACCATGGATGTTAACGCATTGTACAGTAATATACAGTAATATACCTCATAATCTTGGTCTGGACGCGGTCAACTATTTTTTATCCTCGGATTATCAAATGCCACTTGCACAAAGGGATTTTTTTTTTAAATTCCATTAACTTCATTCATAATAAGAATTTTTTCTCATTTGAAAACTTCATGTATCGTCAGTTAAAGGGCTGCGTGATGGGGACTAGATTCGCCCCAAGTTATGTAAATCTCTTCATGGGGATATTTGCGTCAGTCTTCATTGCGCAGTCCCCCCTAACTCATGGGGAAATAGCTCTATATCGGTGCTTTATAGATGACTTAGTTTTCACTTGGACTGGGTCTCTTAGTGAGGCCTCTGAGTTCATTAAAGTACTCAATGAAAACTCCTGGGGTCTGACGTTCTCAGCTACAATGGCCATTCTGTTTCTAGACTTAATGGTTCACGTAGATGCAACAGGAAAATTTTCCATATCGACACATTTTAAACGTGTTGATGTGAACAGTTATCTTTGTTTTAACAGTGGCCATCTCCCAAAAATAGATGACCTTTTCTCACCTATGAAACTGCTAAGACTCTTACTGTCGCTCTCATTCATTCCCGTCTGGACTACTGCAACTCTCTTCTGATCGGTCTCCCTCTTTCCAAACTTTCTCCTCTCCAATCCATCTTAAATGCGGCAGTGAGGGTCATATTTCTGTCCAGCCGCTTCACTGATGCCTCCATCTTGTGCCAGTCATTCCCTACATGGTCCAGTATAAACTCATCTCTCTCCCCCACAAAGCTCTCCACAGTTCTGCACCGCCTTATATCTCCTCTCTCATCTCCGTCTATCGCCCTACACGTGCCCTCCGTTCTACAAATGACCTAAGACTAACATCCCCCGTAATCCGAACCTCGCACCTCCGTCTCCAAGACTTCTCTCGTGCTGCGCCAGCTCTCTGGAATGCTCTTCCCCAGACGATCAGACTGATACCTAGCCCCGACCTATTCAAGCGCGCTTTAAAAACCCATCTCTTCAAACAAGCCTACCACATCAACTACTCAGTAAACTAACTTTGTCCTGTTCCCTCCTTCCAAGTATTACTCTGAATCTGCACCCTACTATTCATCTGTCTCCACACCCTCCACCACATGATAACTGCACTTGATACTTGACTATTGCACTTAAACACACGGGCTGATGACCGGATCATGCAGCTTTGTATGAAAATTCCTATTTATTATAATTGCCAGACCTGAAAAACAAGCACTTTTCACCTATTGTGTCCCCCCATTTCCTTGTAGATTGTAAGCTTGCGAGCAGGGACCTCATCCCTAATGTCACTGTTTAAATTGTCTTAACTTATACTGAATTTATTGTCTGTACATGTCCCCGCTTATTGTAAAGTGCTGCAGAATATGTTACATTGTTACATAGTTACATAGTTATTAAGGTTGAAGGAAGACTATATGTCCATCTAGTTCAACCCATAGCCTAACCTAACATGTTGATCCAGAGGAAGGCAAAAAAAACCCATGTGCAAAGAGTAAGCTCCACATTGGGGAAAAAAATTCCTTCCCGACTCCACATACGGCAATCAGACTAGTTCCCTGGATCAACGCCCTATCAAGGAATCTAGTGTATATACCCTGTAACATTATGCTTTTCCAGAAATGTATCCAGTCCCCTCTTAAATTTAAGTAATGAATCACTCATTACAACATCATACGGCAGAGAGTTCCATAGTCTCACTGCTCTTACAGTAAAGAATCCGTGTCTGTTATTATGCTTAAACCTTTTTTCCTCCAACCGCAGAGGATGCCCCCTTGTCCCTGTCTCAGGTCTATCATTAAAAAGATCATCAGAAAGGTCTTTGTACTGTCCCCTCATATATTTATACATTAAAATAAGATCACCCCTTAGTCTTCGTTTTTCCAAACTAAATAGCCCCCAGTGTAATAACCTATCTTGGTATTGCAGACCCCCCAGTCCTCTAATAACCTTGGTCGCTCTTCTCTGCACCCGCTCCAGTTCAGCTATGTCTTTCTTATACACCGGAGACCAGAACTGTGCACAGTATTCTAAGTGTGGTCGAACTAGTGACTTGTATAGAGGTAAAATTATGTTCTCCTCATGAGCATCTATGCCTCTTTTAATGCATCCCATTATTTTATTTGCCTTTGAAGCAGCTACTTGACACTGGCCACTGAATATGAGTTTGTCATCCACCCATACACCCAGGTCTTTTTCATTGACGGTTTTGCCCAGAGATTTAGAATTAAGCACATAATTATACATCTTATTACTTCTACCCAAGTGCATGACCTTACATTTATCCCCATTAGAGCTCATCTGCCATTTATCAGCCCAAGCTTCTAGTTTACATAAATCATCCTGTAATATAAAATTGTCCTCCTCTGTATTGATTACCCTGCAGAGTTTAGTGTCATCTGCAAATATTGAAATTCTACTCTGAATGCCCCCTACAAGGTCATTAATAAATATGTTAAAAAGAAGAGGGCCCAATACTGACCCCTGTGGTACCCCACTGATAACCGCTACCCAGTCCGAGTGTGCTCCATTAATAACCACCCTTTGTTTCCTATCCCTGAGCCAGCTCTCAACCCACTTACACATATTTTCCCCTATCCCCATTATTCTCATTTTATGTATCAACCTTTTGTGTGGCACCGTATCAAAAGCTTTTGAAAAGTCCATATACACTACATCCACTGGGTTCCCTTGGTCCAGTCCGGAACTTACCTCTTCATAGCAGCTGATCAGATTAGTCTGACATGAACGGTCCCTAGTAAACCCGTGCTGATACTGGGTCATGAGGTTATTCCTCTTCAGATACTCCAGTATAGCGTCCCTTAGAATGCCCTCCAGGATTTTACCCACAGTAGAGGTGAAGCTTACTGGCCTATAATTTCCGAGTTCAGTTTTTGTCCCCTTTTTGAATATTGGCCCCACATTTGCTATACGCCAGTCCTGTGGTACAGACCCTGTTATTATGGAGTCTTTAAAGATTACAAATAATGGTCTATCAATGACTGTACTTAATTCCTGCAGTACTCGAGGGTGTATCCCATCCGGGCCCGGAGATTTGTCAATTTTAGTGATTTTTAGACGCCGCCGCACTTCCTGCTGGGTTAAGCAGGTGACATTTAATGGGAATTTTTATCACTAGACATTTTGTCGCCATAGGATTTTCTTGTGTAAATACTGATGAAAAAAGTCATTTAGCATATTGGCTTTTTCCTCATCCTCATCCACCATCTCACCCAGACTATTTTTAAGGGGCCAACACTATCATTTTTTAGTTTCTTACTATTTATGTTGGCGCTATATAAATAAAAATTATTATTATTATTATTGATCCCTCTTTTATAAATGTCATAATTCGCTCAGTTCTTATTTCACCTGATGAAGACGGCGGTTTGCCGTTGAAACGCGTTGTAGATAACTTCTATATTAACCCCTTACTGACATCGGACGGGATAGTACGTCCGAGGTCAGATCCCCTGCTTTGATGCAGGACTCCGCGGTGAGACCACATCAAAGCCGGGACATGTCAGCTGTTTTGAACAGCTGACATGTGCCCGTAATAGGCGCAGGCAGAATCGCGATCTGCCCGCACCTATTAACTAGTTAAATGCCGCTGTCAAACGCAGACAGCGGCATTTAACTAACGCATCCGGCCGGGCGGCCGGAAATGACGTCATCGCCGACCCCCCGTCACATGATCGGGGGTCGGCGATGCGTCAGGATGGTAACCATAGAGGTCCTTGAGACCTCTATGGTTACTGATCACCGGTGGCTGTGAGCGCCCCCCTGTGGTCGGCGCTCACAGCACACCTCCATTTCTGCTACATAGCAGCGATCAGCAGATCGCTGCTATGTAGCAGAGCCGATCGCGTTGTGCCTGCTTCTAGCCTCCCATGGAGGCTATTGAAGCATGGCAAAAATAAAAAAAAAAGTTTAAAAAAAATGTGAAAAAAACAAAAAAAATATAAAAATTTCAAACACCCCCATTTCGCCCCAATCAAAATAAATCAATAATAATAAAAAAAAAAAATCAAACCTACACATATTTGGTATCGCCGCGCTCAGAATCGCCCGATCTATCAATAAAAACAAGCATTAACCTGATCGCTAAACGACGTAGTGAGAAAAAAAATCATAACACCAGAATTACGTTTTTTTGGTCGCAACGACATTGCATTAAAATGCAATAACGGGCGATCAAAAGAACGTATCTGCACCGAAATGCTATCATTAAAAACATCAGATCAGCACGCAAAAAATAAGCCCTCAACCGACCCCAGATCATGAAAAATGGAGACGCTACGAGTATCGGAATATGGCGCAATCTTTTTTTTTTTTTTTTTTTTCTTAGCAAAGTTTGGAATTTTTTTTCACCCCTTAGATAAAAAATAACCTAGACATGTTAGGTGTCTATGAACTCGTACTGACTTGGAGAATCATAATGGCAGGTCAGTTTTAGCATTTAGTGAACCTAGCAAAAAAGCCAAACAAAAAACAAGTGTGGGATTGCACTTTTTTTGCAATTTCACCGCACTTGGAATTTTTGTCCCGTTTTCTAGCACCGAACATGGTAAAACCAATGATGTCGTTCGTTCAAAAGCACAACTCGTCCCGCAAAAAATAAGCCCTCACATGGCCATATTGACGGAAAAATAAAAAAGTTATGGCTCTGGGAAGGAGGGAAGTGAAAAACGAACATGGAAAAACGGAAAATGCCAAGGTCATGAAGGGGTTAAAGGTTTGCTTATTGTAGTCATACATGCCCTCTTCATCTCCACCCTATGCGCTCCATTAAGACCACGACTCCTTCTCTTTATTCATGAAGTACAATATGTCGCGAGAAAACAATCTCAGAATCACCGGGATCCGTTGAAGCATTCCAGAGTTATAACCTCATAAAGGGACAGTGGTCAGAATTGTAAAAATTGGCCCGGTCATTAAGGGGTTAAGGTTGAAGTAATGGAAAATATTTCCCTCTAGTGTCATCACAACATTGCAAACAAAAATAATAAGAGACTCAAGTTCCAAATAACAAACGTTATCTATTAGTTACACCTGATGTCATAATAAAGCGCTTATTAAACTCTAATTTATTACTTAACAATCGACAAACAGAAGAGCAGACACACATTAACCCTTTACCCCCAAGGGTGGTTTGCACGTTAATGTTGGGGCCAATTTTTACAATTCTGACCACTGTCCCTTTATGAGGTTATAACTCTGGAACGCTTCAACGGATCCTACTCAGGCTGCCATCACACTATGGCCGGCGTCACACTTGTGAGTTTTACGGACGTAAGAGCGCAGAAACTATGTCCATAAAACTCGCAAAACATACGGCACAATTATTCTCTATGCCCCAGCTCCTATCTGCCGTATTAAATTGATCAGTATTATACGGCTTTCTACGGCCGTAGAAAATCGCAGCATGCTGCGTTTGTCACCGTATTGCGCAAATAAAACGTCAATGAAACTCTATGGAAGCCCCCAAAAATACGGATTACACACGAACCAACAGTGTGACTTGCGAGGAATACGCAGCGGTGTTAGAGAGAAAGGCCGGCAATTCAGTGCGGTGTACAGAAATATCACTCTGACAGCTTACAATAGAATAGGTAGAATAAATGTGTACACATAGAATGGGTATATATATATATATATGTCAGTGAGACACATATATGTATATATATTAATATTTCTTCCAGCGCGATATAGCAGAATAGACGTTAATTCAATTGTCGGCTTTTCATTTCTCCTTCCTAAACCCGACATGATATGAGACATGTTACATACAGTAAACCATCTCATATCCCCATTTTTTTTGCATATTCCACACTACTAATGTTAGTAGTGTGTATGTGCAAAATTTGGCCGTTCTAGCTAGTAAATTAAGGGGTTAAATGGCGGCAAAAATTGGCGTGGGCTCCCGCGCAATTTTCTCCGCCAGAGTAGTAAAGCCAGTGACTGAGGGCAGATATTAATAGCCTGGAGAGGGTCCACGGTTATTGGCCCCCCCTGGCTAAAAACATCTGCCCCCAGCCACCCCAGAAAAGGCACATCTGGAAGATGCGCCTATCCCGGCACTTGGCCACTCTCTTCCCACTCCCGTGTAGCGGTGGGATATGGGGTAATGAAGGGTTAATGTCACCTTGCTATTGTAAGGTGACATTAAGCCAGATTAATAATGGAGAGGCGTCAATTATGACACCTATCCATTATTAATCCAATAGTAGTAAAGGGTTAAAAAAAAACACAAACACATTTTTCAAAATTATTTTAATGAAATAAAAACAAAGGTTGTTTTAATATTTTATTGAACGCCCAATCCAATGACTGAAGACCCTCGTTCTGTAACAAAAAAAACATAATAAACCAACAATATCCATACCTTCTGCAGATCTGTAAAGTCCAACAATGTAAATCCATCTGAAGGGGTTAAAATATTTTGCAGCCACGAGCTCCGCTAATGCAAGGTTGCTCATGTCTGCAAAACCCCGGAGAATGTAGGTAAAGTAGGTCATTGACCTATATTTACCTGCATTTGCGGTGAGGCGCCCTCTGCTGGTTGTCCTCTTATGAACTCGAGCCAGGTAGCTTTCTAGGAAAGTTCCCACGATCTAGGAAAAGCCAACAGAGGGCGCCTCACCGCAAATGCAGGTAAATATAGGTCATTGACCTACTTTACCTACATTCTCCGGGGTTTTGCAGACATGAGCAGCTGCATTAGCAAAGCTCGTGCCTGCAAAATATTTTAACCCCTTCAGATGGATTTACATCGTGGGACCTTACAGATCTTCGGAAGGTATGGATATTGTTGGTTTATTATGTTTTTTTTTTGTTACAGAACGAGGGTCTTCAGTGATTGGATTGGGCGTTAAATAAAATATTACAACAACCTTTGTTTTTATTTCATTAAAATAATTTTGAAAAATGTGTTTGTGTATTTTTTTAACCCTTTACTAGTATTGGATTAATAATGGATAGGTGTCATAATTGACGCCTCTCCATTATTAATCTGGCTTAATGTCACCTTACAATAGCAAGGTGACATTAACCCTTCATTACCCCATATCCCACCGCTACACGGGAATGGGAAGAGAGTGGCCAAGTGCCAGAATAGGCGCATCTTCCAGATGTGCCTTTTCTGGGGTGGCTGGGGGCAGATGTTTTTAGCCAGGGGGGGGGGGGCAATAACCGTGGACCCTCTCCAGGCTATTAATATCTGCCCTCAGTCACTGGCTTTACTACTCTGGCGGAGAAAATTGCGCGGGAGCCCACGCCAATTTTTTCCGCCATTTAACCCTTTAATTTACTAGCTAGAACGGCCAAATTTTGCATATACACACTACTAACATTAGTAGTGTGGAATATGCAAAAAAATGGTGATATGAGATGGTTTACTGTATGTAACATGTCTCATATCATGTCGGGTTTAGGAAGGAGATAGCAAAAACCGACAATTGAATTACCGGCTTTCTGCTATATCGCGCTGGATGAAATATTAATATATATACATATATGTGTCTACTGATTATATATATATAGACAGTATATATGTTTTTTTTTTTTTTTTACACATGGATCCCTTGTATAGCCGTATGTGGGTTTTGCAAGCCTGTGATAAAACCACGCAGTACGGATGCCATACGGATTACATACGGAGGATGCCATGCGCAAAATACGCTGACACACCCTGCCTACGGAGGAGCTATGGACCACTATTTTCGGGACTTTTCAGCGTATTACAGCCGTAATATACGGACCGTATTGTCTTACGCTGAGTGTGAAGCCGGCCTATCAGTATGTGGTCAGTATTTTACATCAGTATTTGTAGCCAAAACCAGGAGTGGAACAATTAGAAGAAAACTATAACAGAAACATCTGCACCACTTCTGTATTATCACCCACTCCTGGTTTTGGCTACAAATACTGAGGTAACATTTCTTTGATATTACCTGCGCTTATTTGTGAAAAAAATGGACATTTGGCAAAAATTTCACAATTTTCCAACTTTGAATTTTTAGGCCTTTAAATCACAGAGATATGTCACACAAAATACTTAATAAGTAACATTTCCCACATGTCTACTTTACATCAGCACAATTTTGGAACAAACATTTTTTTTTTGTAACAAGTTATAAGGGTTAAAAGTGACAAAATTTGCAAAACCATTTTTTAGGGACCACCTCACATTTAACCCCTTCATGACCTTGGGATTTTTCGTTTTTCCGTGTTCGTTTTTCACTCCCCTCCTTCCCAGAGCCATAACTTTTTTATTTTTCCGTCAATTTGGCCAAGTGAGGGCTTACTTTTTGCGGGACGAGTTGTACTTTTGAACAACATCATTGGTTTTAGCATGTCGTGTACTAGAAAACAGGAAAAAAATTCCAAGTGCGGAGAAATGGCAAACAAAGTGCAATCCAACACTTGTTTTTTGTTTGGCTTTTTTGCAAGGTTCACTAAATGCTAAAACTGACCTGCCATTATGATTCTCCAGGTCAGTACGAGTTCATAGACACCTAACATGACTAGGTTACATTTTATCTAAGTGGTGAAAAAAATTCCAAACTTTGCTAAAAAATAAAATAAAAAAGCGCGCAATTTTCCAATACCCATAGCGTCTCCATTTTTCATGATCTGGGGTCGGTTGAGGGCTTATTTTTTGCGTGCCGAGATGACGTTTTTAATGATAGCATTTCGGTGCAGATACGTTCTTTTGATCGCCCGTTATTGCATTTTAATGCAATGTTGCGGCGACCAAAAAAACATAATTCTGGCGTTTCAAATTTTTTTCTCGCTACGCTGTTTAGCGATCAGGTTAATCCTTTATTTATTGATAGATCGGGCGATTCTGAGCGCGGCGATACCAAATATATATAGGTTTGATTTTTCTTTATTGATTTATTTTGAATGGGGCAAAAAAGGGGGGTGATTTAAACTTTTATATTTTTCCCTTTTTTTAATTTTTTTTTTCTTTTACTTTTTCCATGCTTCAATAGCCTCCATGGGAGGCTAGAAGCAGGCACAGCACGATCGCCTCTGCTACATAGCAGCGATCTGCTGTTCGCTGCTATGTAGCAGAAATGGAGGTGTGCTGTGAGCGCCGACCACAGGGTGGCGCTCACAGCTGCCGGGGATCTGTAACCATAGAGGTCTCTAGGACCTCTATGGTTACCATCCTGACGCATCGCCGACCCCCGATCATGTGACGGGGTCGGCGATGCGCTCATTTCCGGCTGCCCGGCCGGAAGCGCCGGTTAAATGCCGCTGTCAGCGCTATTGCGGGCACATGTCAGCTGTTCAAAACAGCTGACATGTCCCGGCTTTGCAGGCTCACCGCCAGAGCCCTGCGTCAAAGCGCGGTATCTGACCTCGGACGTACTATCCCGTCCGAGGTCAGAAAGAGGTTAAGGTCATTTTGAGGGGTCTATATGACAGAAAATACCCAAAAGTGACACCATTCTAAAAACTGCACCCCTCAAGGTGCTCAAACCCACATTCAAGAAGTTTATTAACGCTTCAGGTGTTTCACAGGAATTTTTGGAATGTGGAAAAAAATGAAGATTTAACTTCAGCATTATACTGCCTCTGTACAAATCCCTAGTTAGACCGCACATGGAGTACTGTGTCCAGTTTTGGGCACCGGTGCTCAGGAAGGATATAATGGAACTAGAGAGAGTACAAAGGAGGGCAACAAAATTAATAAAGGGGATGGGAGAACTACGATACCCAGATAGATTAGCGAAATTAGGATTATTTAGTCTAGAAAAAAGACGACTGAGGGGCGATCTAATAACCATGTATAAGTATATAAGGGGACAATACAAATATCTCGCTGAGGATCTATTTATACCAAGGAAGGTGACGGGCACAAGGGGGCATTCTTTGCGTCTGGAGGAGAGAAGGTTTTTCCACCAACATAGAAGAGGATTCTTTACTGTTAGGGCAGTGAGAATCTGGAATTGCTTGCCTGAGGAGGTGGTGATGGCGAACTCAGTCGAGGGGTTCAAGAGAGGCCTGGATGTCTTCCTGGAGCAGAACAATATTGTATCATACAATTATTAGGTTCTGTAGAAGGACGTAGATCTGGGGATTTATTATAATGGAATATAGGCTGAACTGGATGGACAAATGTCTTTTTTCGGCCTTACTAACTATGTTACTATGTTACTATTTCAGATCTAAATTGTTTTATTTTGACAGGGTAGAAGAAGAAATTGGACCCCAAAAGTAGTTGTGTAATTTCTCCTGAATATGCAGATACACCATATGTGGGAGAAAACTTCTGTTTGGGTGAACGGCAGGGCTCGGAAGCGAAGGAGCGCCGTTTGACTATTTGAATTAAAAATTTCCTGGAATCATTCGCAGACGTCATGTCCCGTGTGCAGAGCCCCTGATGTGCCTAAACAGTGGAAACCCCCCACAAGTGACACCACATTGGAAACTAGACCCTTGAAGGAATGTATTTAGATGTGTAGTGAGCACCTTGGACCCACAGGTGCTTCACAGAAGTTTAAAACGTTGAGCCGTGAAAATAATAAAATCAAAATTTCCCCACAAAAATGTTATTTTAGCCCAAATTGTGCATTTTCATAATGGTAACAGGAGAAATTGCACCAATTTGTTGTGCAATTTCCCCTGAGTACCCGATACCCCATATGTGGGGGAATACTACTTTTGAGGCACAGTGCAAAGCTCAGAAGGGAAGAGGCGCCATATTGGAGCTCAGATTTTACTGTTATGGTTTGCAGATGCCATGTCACATTGGCAGAGCCCCTGATGAGCCAGAACAGCAGAACCCCCCATAAGTGACCCCATTTTACAAAATCCACTCCACAATGAATTCATCTAGGGGGGCAGTGATCATATTGACACCACATTTGCCTCACAGAATTTTATACCATTGAGTGGTGAAGAAAGAATAAATTACATTTTTACCACTAAAATTCTGTTTTAGAAGTTTTTAATTTTTCTAAGGGCTAATAGGATTTTTTTTCACAGCAAACTGAAGTCCATTTTTTCCTTAGTGGCCAATACCCTACATGTAATCGGGAAATATTTTTCAGGCACAGTGCAAAGCTCAGAAGGGAAGGAGCGCCAGATTTTACTGTTATGGTTTGCAGGTGCCATGACCCAATGGGAGAGCCCCTGAGGTGCCAGAAAAGCAGAACCCCCCATAAGGGACCACAAATTACAAACTAAGACCGGCGTCACACTCAGCGTATCAAAATACGGTCCGTAATTTACGGCCGTAATACGCAGAAAAGTCCCCAAAATAGTGGTTCGTAGCTCCTCCGCAGGCAGGGTGTGTCAATGTATTTTACGCATGGCATCCTCCGTATGTAATCCGTATGGCATCCGTACTGCGAGATTTTCTCGCAGGCTTGTAAAACCGACATACGGACATACAATGGATCCATGTGCTCAAAAAATCGTATATATATATATACTGTCTAGATATATATATATATATATATATATATATATATATATATATATATGTCAGTGAGACACATATATATATATATTAATATTTCATCCAGCGCGATATAGCAGAAAAGCTGGTAATTCAATTACCGGCTTTTGCTATCTCCTTCCTAAACCCGACATGATATGAGACATGTTACATACAGTAAACCATCTCATATCCCCTTTTTTTTGCATATTCCACACTACTAATGTTAGTAGTGTGTATGTGCAAAATTTGGGGGCTCTAGCTATTAAATTAAAGGGTTAAATGGTGGAAAAAATTAGCGTGGGCTCCTGCGCAATTTTTGTCCGCCAGAGTGGTAAAGCCAGTGACTGAGGGCAGATATTAATAGCCTGGAGAGGGTCCACGGTTATTGGCCCCCCTGGCTAAAAACATCTGCCCCCAGCCACCCCAGAAAAGGTACATCTGGAAGATGCGCCTATTCTGGCACTTGGCCACTCTCTTCCCATTCCCGTGTAGCCGTGAGATATGGGGTAATGAAGGGTTAATGCCACCTTGCTATTGTAAGGTGACATTAAGCCAGATTAATAATGGAGAGGCGTCAATTATGACACCTATCCATTATTAATCCAATTGTATGAAAGAGTTAAAAAAAACACACACACATTAGGAAAAAAGTATTTTAATGAAATAAAGACACAGGTTGTTGTAATATTTTATTAGACTCTTAATCCACCTGAAGACCCTTGCTCTGTAACAAATAAAAAAACAACAATATCCCATACCTTCAGATTATCTGTCACGTCCCACGATGTAAATCCATCTGAAGCAGTTAAATTATTTTACAGGCAGGAGCTCTGCTATAATGCAGCTGTGCTCTGCCTGTAAAACCCCGGGCAATGAATGGAATGTAGGTCAATGACCTGTAGTTACCTTCATTCGCGGTGATGCGCCCTCTGCTGGATGTCTTCATATGAACTCGAGGCTGGGAAAATATTCTGAAAAGTTCCCACGCTCGAGGTCATATGAGGACAACCAGCAGAGGGCGCATCACTGAAAATGAAGGTAACTACAGGTCATTGACCTACACTACCTTTATTCCCTGGGGTTTTGCAGCCACGAGCACAGCTGCATTAGCAGAGCTCCTGGGTGTAAAATAATTTAACCCCTTCAGATGGATTTACATCTTGGGACATGACAGATCATCGGAAGGTATGTATATTGTTGTTTTTGGAAGGTATGTATATTGTTGTTTTTTTATTTTTCCTTTGTTATAGAGCGAGGGTCTTCAGGTGGATTAAGAGTCTAATAAAATATTAAAACAACCTGTGTCTTTATTTCATTAAAAGACTGTAATAATGTGTGTGTTTTAACCATTTCATAAAATTGAATTAATAATGCATAGGTGCCATAATTGACGCCTCTCCATTATTAATTTGGCTTAATGTCACCTTACAATAGCAAGGTGACATTAACCCTTCATTACCCCATATCCCACCGCTACATGGGAATGGGAAGAGAGTGGCCAAGTGCCAGAATAGGCGCATCTTCCAGATGTGCCTTTTCTGGGGTGGCTGGGGGCAGATGTTTTTAGCCAGGGGGGGGCAATAACTATGGACCCGCTCCAGGCTATTAATATCTGCCCTCAGTCACTGGCTTTACCACTCTGGCAGAGAAAATTGCGCGGGAGCCCACGACAATATTTTCTGCCATTTAACCCTTTAATTTAATAGCTAGAGTGCCCAAATTTTGCACATACACACTACTAACATTAGTAGTGTGGAATATGCAAAAAAAAAAAGGGATATGAGATGGTTTACTGTATGTAATCATGTGTCATATCATGTCGGGTTTAGGAAGGAGATAGCAAAAGCCGGCAATTGAATTACTGGCTTTTAAGCTATCTCGCGCTGGATGAAATATTAATATATATACATATATGTGTCTCAATGACATATATATATATATATATACAGTTAGGTCCATATATATTTGGACAGAGACAACATTTTTCTAATTTTGTTTATAGACATTACCACAATGAATTTTAAACAAAACAATTCAGATGCAGTTGAAGTTCAGACTTTCAGCTTTCATTTGAGGGGATCCACATTAAAATTGGGTGAAGGGTTTAGGAGTTTCAGCTGCTTAACATGTGCCACCCTGTTTTTAAAGGGACCAAAAGTATTTGGACAATTGACTCCAAGGCTATTTCATGGACAGGTGTGGGCAATCCCTTCATTATGTCATTCACAATTAAGCAGATAAAAGGCCTGGAGTTGATTTGAGGTGTGGTGCTGCATTTGGAAGGTTTTGCTGTGAAGTAAACATGCGTTAAAGGAGCTCTCCATGCAGGTGAAACAAGTCATCCTTAAGCTGCGAAAACACAAAAAACCCATCCGACAAATTGCTACAATATTAGGAGTGGCAAAATCTACAGTTTGGTCCATCCTGAGAAAGAAAGAAAGCCCTGGTGAACTCATCAATGCAAAAAGACCTGAGCGCCCACGTAAGACAACAGTGGTGGATGATCGCAGAATAATCTCCATGGTGAAGAGAAACCCCTTCACAACAGCCAACCAAGTGACCAACACTCTCCAGGAGGTCGGCGTATCAATATCCAAATCTACCATAAAGAGAAGACTGCATGAAAGTAACTACAGAGGGTTCACTGCACGGTGCCAGCCACTCATAAGCATCAAGAATAAAAAGGCTAAAAACATCTAAAGAAGCAGCACAGTTCTAGAAGAACATTCTATGGAGAGATGGAACCAAGATCAACCTCTACCAGAATGATGGAAAGAGAAAAGTATGGTGAAGGCGCGGTCCAGCTCATGATCCAAAGCATACCACATCATCTGTAACACCCGGCGGAGGCAGTGTGATGGCGCGGGCATGCATGGCTGCCAGTGGCACTGGGTCACTAGTGTTTATTGATGATGTGACATAGGACAGAAGCAGCCGAATGAATTCTGAGGTCTTCAGAGCCGCCATACTGTGTGCTCAGATCCAGCCAAATGCAGCCAAACTGATTGGTCGTCGTTTCATACTACAGATGGAGAATGACCCAAAACATAAAGCCAAAGCAACCCAGGAGTTTATTAAAGCAAAGAAGTGGAATATTCTGGAATGGCCAAGTCAGTCACCTGATCTCAACCCACTGAGCAGCATTTCACTTGTTAAAGACTAAACTTCAGACAGAAAGGCCACAAACAAACAGCAACTGAAAACCACCGCAGTGAAGGCCTGGCAGAGCTTCAAAAAGGAGGAAACACAGCGTCTGGTGATGTCCATGAGTTCAAGACTTCAGGCAGTCATTGCCAACAAAGGGTTTTCAACCAAGTACTAAAAATGAACATTTTATTTAAAATTATTGAATCTGTCCAATTACTTTTGGTTGCTTTAAAAACAGGGTGGCACATGTTAAAGAGCTGAAACTCCTAAACCCTTCATCCAATTTTAATGTTGATATCCTCAAATGAAAGCTGAAAGTCTGAACTTCAACTGCATCTGAATTGTTTTGTTTAAAATTCATTGTGGAAATGTCTATAACCAAAATTAGAAAAATGTTGTCTCTGTCCAAATATATATGGACCTAACTGTATGTATACCTATTCTATGTGTAAACATTTATTGTACCTATTCTACAGGTCCTTCTCAAAAAATTAGCATATAGTGTTAAATTTCATTATTTACCATAATGTAATGATTACAATTAAACTTTCATATATTATAGATTCATTATCCACCAACTGAAATTTGTCAGGTCTTTTATTGTTTTAATACTGATGATTTTGGCATACAACTCCTGATAACCCAAAAAACCTGTCTCAATAAATTAGCATATCAAGAAAAGGTTCTCTAAACGACCTATTACCCTAATCTTCTGAATCAACTAATTAACTCTAAACACATGCAAAAGATACCTGAGGCTTTTATAAACTCCCTGCCTGGTTCATTACTCAAAACCCCCATCATGGGTAAGACTAGCGACCTGACAGATGTCAAGAAGGCCATCATTGACACCCTCAAGCAAGAGGGTAAGACCCAGAAAGAAATTTCTCAACAAATAGGCTGTTCCCAGAGTGCTGTATCAAGGCATCTCAATGGTAAGTCTGTTGGAAGGAAACAATGTGGCAGAAAACGCTGTACAACGAGAAGAGGAGACCGGACCCTGAGGAAGATTGTGGAGAAGGACCGATTCCAGACCTTGGGGAACCTGAGGAAGCAGTGGACTGAGTCTGGTGTGGAAACATCCAGAGCCACCGTGCACAGGCGTGTGCAGGAAATGGGCTACAGGTGCCGCATTCCCCAGGTAAAGCCACTTTTGAACCATAAACAGCGGCAGAGGCGCCTGACCTGGGCTACAGAGAAGCAGCACTGGACTGTTGCTAAGTGGTCCCAAGTACTTTTTTCTGATGAAAGCAAATTTTGCATGTCATTCGGAAATCAAGGTGCCAGAGTCTGGAGGAAGACTGGGGAGAAGGAAATGCCAAAATGCCTGAAGTCCAGTGTCAAGTACCCACAGTCAGGGATGGTGTGGGGTGCCATGTCAGCTGCTGGTGTTGGTCCACTGTGTTTCATCAAGGGCAGGGTCAATGCAGCTAGCTATCAGGAGATTTTGGAGCACTTCATGCTTCCATCGGCTGAAATGCTTTATGGAGATGAAGATTTCATTTTTCAGCACGACCTGGCACCTGCTCACAGTGCCAAAACCACTGGTAAATGGTTTACTGACCATGGTATTACTGTGCTCAATTGGCCTGCCAACTCTCCTGACCTGAACCCCATAGAGAATCTGTGGGATATTGTGAAGAGAAAGTTGAGAGACGCAAGACCCAACACTCTGGATGAGCTTAAGGCCGCTATTGAAGCATCCTGGGCCTCCATAACATCTCAGCAGTGTCACAGGCTGATTGCCTCCATGCCACGCCGCATTGAAGCAGTCATTTCTGCCAAAGGATTCCCGACCAAGTATTGAGTGCATAACTGAACATTATTATTTGATGGTTTTTTTGTTTGTTATTAAAAAACACTTTTATTTGATTGGATGGGTGAAATATGCTAATTTATTGAGACAGGTTTTTTTGGGTTATCAGGAGTTGTATGCCAAAATCATCAGTATTAAAACAATAAAAGACCTGACAAATTTCAGTTGGTGGATAATGAATCTATAATATATGAAAGTTTAATTGTAATCATTACATTATGGTAAATAATGAAATGTAACACTATATGCTAATTTTTTGAGAAGGACCTGTACTGTGAGCTGTCAGTGTGATTTTACTGGACACCGCACTGAATTGCCGGCTTTTCTCTCTAACACCGCTGCATATTCCTCGCAAGTCACACTGCTGGTCTGTGTGTAATCCGTATTTTTCTGGCCCCCATAGACTTTCATTGGCGTATTTTTTGCGCAATACGGTGACAAACGCAGCATGCTGCGATTTTCTACGGCCGTAGAAGATCGTATAATACGGATTAGTAAAATACGGCTGATAGGAGCTGAGGCATAGAGAATGCATTGTACTGTATGCAATCCGTATTTTCACCACCTCTCTTACGTCCGTAAAACACGCTAGTGTGAGGCCGGCCTAAACCTCTGAATGAATTCATCTAGGGGTGCAGTAGTCATATTGACAAAATGGGAGTGTCACAGAATTTTATACCATTGGGCAGTGAACACAAAATAACAACAATTATACAAAAAAATTTTTGTTTTAGCCCCAGATTTTACATTTTACACAAGAAGTGGGTAAAAATGGCACTGAAATTTGTCCCAATTTCTACTGAATGTGGTAACACCCTATATGTGGCTGTACAGTGCGGAGAGACTCGAGAGGAATGGAGCGCTATTTGCCTCCTGGAGAACAGATTTTCCTAGAACAGTTTGCGGACATATTCAGAGCCCCTAATTGCTAGAAGAGTGGAATCCCCCCTCAAATGACCCCATTTTGTAAACAATACCCCTTGGAGAATTTATCTACAGGCATGATGATTTTGGTTATTTTCCAGAAACAGGCAGAAGTGGATGTTGCCAAGTGAAAATTGCAAACTGCCATTGTAGTGACCAGTACATTGTAGTGACCAGTACATTATGCCCAGTCCGTGCTTATGGAGACCCGTAAGTTAGGCGGGCTCTCGTCTCTACAGAAATGCCAAACATGAATGGTATATGTGGTTTAGGTACACTGTGACGCTCAGAAGGCATTTGGATTTGAGAGCGTAGAATTTGCAGAATTTCTTTTGGCGGGTGAGGAGCCATTTCGCTTTCCCAGAGCATTTGATCTACCAGAAACCTGGTACCCCCCTATATTTCCGCTAACAGATGACAGACCTGAGTGGGGAATTGCTTTTTATTGTGGATTGAGTTGGTGCTATATAAATAAAAATGATTATAAAAAATTATTATTTTTTGCGGGACGAGTTGAACTTTTGAACGACACCATTGGTTTTACCATGTCGTGTACTAGAAAACGGAAAAAAAAATTCCAAGTGCAGTGAAATTGCAAAAAAAAGCGCAATCCCACACTTGTTTTTTTGTTTGGCTTTTCTGCTAGGTTCAGTAAATGCTAAAACTGAGCTGCCATTATGATTCTCCAAGTTATTACGGGTTCATAGACACAAAACATGTCTAGGTTCTTTTTTATCCAACTGGTGAAAACAAAAATTCAAAACTTTTCTAAAAAAAAAAAAAAAACTGCACAATTTTCCGATACTCGTCTCCATTTTTCGGGATCTCCGGTCTGGTGAGGATTTATATTTTGCGCTCCGAGCTGGCGTTTTTAATGATACCATTTCGGTGCAGATACGTTCTTCTGATCATCCGTTATTGTATTTCGCTATGCCGTTTAGCGATCAGGTTAAACCTTGGTTTTTTTGTTTTTTATCTGGCGATTCTGAACGAGGCGATACCAAATATGTTACATAGTTACATAGTTATTAAGGTTGAAGGAAGACTATAAGTCCATCTAGTTCACCCCACAGCCTAACCTAACATGCCCTAAGATGTTGATCCAGAGGAAGGCAAAAAAAAAACCCATGTGGCAAAGAGTAAGCTCCACCTTGGGGAAAAAAATTCCTTCCCGACTCCACATACGGCAATCAGACTAGTTCCCTGGATCAACGCCCTATCAAGGAATCTAGTGTATATACCCTGTAACATTATACTTTTCCAGAAAGGCATCCCGTCCCCTCTTAAATTTCAGTAATGAATCACTCATTACAACATCATACGGCAGAGAGTTCCATAGTCACACTGCTCTTACAGGAAAGAACCCGCGTCTGTTATTATGCTTAAACCTTTTTTCCTCCAAACGCAGAGGATGCCCCCTTGTCCCTGTCTCAGGTCTATGATTAAAAAGATCATCAGAAAGGTCTTTGTACTGTCCCCTCATATATTTATACATTAACATAAGATCACCCCTTAGTCTTCGTTTTTCCAAACTAAATAGCCCCCAGTGTAATAACCTATCTTGGTATTGCAGACCCCCCAGTCCTCTAATAACCTTGGTCGCTCTTCTCTGCACCCGCTCCAGTTCAGCTATGTCTTTCTTATACACCGGAGACCAGAACTGTGCACAGTATTCTAAGTGTGGTCGAACTAGTGACTTGTATAGAGGTAAAATTATGTTCTCCTCATGAGCATCTATGCCTCTTTTAATGCATCCCATTATTTTATTTGCCTTTGTAGCAGCTGCCTGACACTGGCCCCTGAATATGAGTTTGTCATCCACCCATACACCCAGGTCTTTTTCATTGACGGTTTTGCCCAGAGTTTTAGAATTAAGCACATAATTATACATCTTATTACTTCTACCCAAGTGCATGACCTTACATTTATCCCCATTAAAGCTCATTTGCCATTTATCAGCCCAAGATTCTAGTTTACATAAATCATCCTGTAATATAAAATTGTCCTCCTCTGTATTGATTACCCTGCAGAGTTTAGTGTCATCTGCAAATATTGAAATTCTACTCTGAATGCCCCCTACAAGGTCATTAATATGTTAAAAAGAAGAGGGCCCAATACTGACCCCTGTGGTACCCCACTGCTAATCGTGACCCAGTCCGAGTGTGCTCCATTAATAACCACCCTTTGTTTCCTATCCCTGAGCCAGCTCTTAACCCACTTACACATATTTTCCCCTATCCCCATTATTCTCATTTTGTGTATCAACCTTTTGTGTGGCACCGTATCAAAAGCTTTGGAAAAGTCCATATACACTACATCCACTGGGTTCCCTTGGTCCAGTCCGGAACTTACCTCTTCATAGAAGCTGATCAGATTAGTCTGACATGAACGGTCCCTAGTAAACCCGTGCTGATACTGGGTCATGAGGTTCTTCCTCTTCAGATACTCCAGTATAGCGTCCCTTAGAATGCCCTCCAGGATTTTACCCACAGTAGAGGTTAAGCTTACTGGCCGATAATTTCCGAGTTCAGTTTTTGTCCCCTTTTTGAATATTGGCACCACATTTGCGATACGCCAGTCCTGTGGTACAGACCCTGTTATTATGGAGTCTTTAAAGATTAAAAATAATGGTCTATCAATGACTGTACTTAATTCCTGCAGTACTCGAGGGTGTATCCCATCCGGGCCCGGAGATTTGTCAATTTTAGTGATTTTTAGACGCCGCCGCACTTCCTGCTGGGTTAAGCAGGTGACATTTAATTGGGAATTTTTATCACTAGACATTTTGTCTGCCATGGGATTTTCTTGTGTAAATACTGATG
Source organism: Ranitomeya imitator (assembly GCF_032444005.1). Lineage (NCBI taxonomy): Eukaryota > Metazoa > Chordata > Amphibia > Anura > Dendrobatidae > Ranitomeya > Ranitomeya imitator. The sequence goes on along the minus strand of NC_091286.1, from coordinate 713,353,297 downwards.
AAAAAAAGTCATTTAGCATATTGGCTTTTTCCTCATCCTCATCCACCATTTCACCCAGACTATTTTTAAGGGGCCAGCACTATCATTTTTTAGTTTCTTACTATTTATGTAGTTAAAGAATATTTTGGGATTATTTTTACTCTCTCTGGCAATGAGTCTCTCTGTCTCAATCTTTGCTGCCTTGATTTGCTTTTTACAGAATTTATTTAATTTTCTGTATTTATTTAATGCCTCCTCACTACCTACGTCCTTTAATTCTCTATATTCTTTCTTTTTGTCACTTATTGCGCCCCTTACAGCTCTATTTAGCCATATTGGTTTCCTCCTATTTCTAGTATGTTTATTCCCATACGGTATATACTGTGCACAGGTCCTATCCAGGATGCTAATAAACGTCTCCCATTTTCTTTGTGTATTTTTGTGTCTCAGGATATCGTCCCAGTTAATTGCACCAAGATCCTCTCTCATCCGTTGGAAATTTGCCCTCCTGAAGTTTAGTGTCCTTGTAACCCCTCTATTACACATCTTTTTAAAGGATACATGAAAACTTATTATTTTGTGATCGCTATTCCCCAAGTAACCCCCAACCCTTATATTTGATATGCGGTCTGGCCTGTTGGTTAATATTAGGTCTAGCAGTGCCCCCCTTCTTGTTGGGTCCTGAACCAGTTGTGAAAGGTAATTGTCTCTCATAGTTGTCAAAAAACCAATTACCTTTGCTGGAACTGCAGCTTTCTGTTCCCCAATCTATTTCAGGGTAGTTGAAGTCCCCCATAATAATGACTTCCCTGTTATGATCTGGTGGCCTTGGAGCAGCATGAGACGTACTCTGGAGAAGGTGGCACCTGCACTGACCGCAAACCCTGAACTAGCAGCGCAACTAGAAGCAGCCGTGGGGGGTACCTAACGCTCCCTAGACCCCTCGACACAGCCTAAGAATTAACTACCCCTAAAGACAGAAACAGGAAACCTATCTTGCCTCAGAGAAAATCCCCAAAGGATAGAGAACCCCCCACAAATATTGACTGTGAGAGGAGAGGGAAATAACATACGCAAACATGAAATCAGGGTTTAGCATAGGAGGCCATACTAGCTAAAAAGAAAGGATAGGACAGAGTACTATGCGGTCAGTATAAAAACACTAGAAAATATCCACCACAGAAAAATACAAAACACCACATCTGACTACAGACATGGAGGGTATATCTGCATCTCCAGAGACACAGCTAGGCTGCAAAAAAATCCTTTACAACAAAGTTGGACAAGACAAAACATGAAAAATGCACAGAACTATAAGGTCCACAGCAGATAAATGCTGTGATCCAACTACCGCAGCACTACCATTCATAACCACCGGAGGGAGCCCAAGAGCAGAATTCACAACAGTACCCCCCCCCTTGAGGAGGGGTCACCGAACCATCACTAGAGCCCCCAGGCCGATCAGGACGAGCCAAATGAAAGGCACGAACCAAATCGTCAGCATGAACATCGGAGGCAACAACCCAAGAATTATCCTCCTGGCCATAACCCTTCCATTTGACCAGATACTGAAGCCTCCGCCTTGAAAAACGAGAATCCAAAATCTTCTCAACCACATATACTCCAACTCCCCATCAATCAACACCGGGGCCGGAGGATCAACAGAGGGAACAACGGGCACTACATACTTCCGCAACAAAGATCTATGGAACACATTATGGATGGAAAAAGAGGCTGGAAGGGCCAAACGAAAAGACACTGGATTGATAATCTCAGAAATCCTATAAGGACAAATAAACCGAGGCTTGAACTTAGGGGAAGAAACCTTCATAGGAACATGACGGGAAAACAACCAGACCAAATCCCCAACCTGAAGCCGGGAACCAACACACCGACGACGGTTAGCAAAACGCTGAGCCTCCTCCGGAGACAACACCAAATTGTCCACCACATGAGCCCAAATCTGCTGCAGCCTGTCAACCACAGAATCCACACCAGGACAATCAAAAGGCTCAACCTGCCCTGAAGAAAAACGAGGATAAAAACCAAAATTACAAAAAAAAGGCTAAACCAAGGTAGCAGAACTAGCCCGATTATTAAGGGCAAACTCGGCCAATGGCAAGAAAGACACCCAATCATCCTGATCAGCAGACACAAAGCATCTCAAATAGGTCTCCAAGGTCTGATTAGTACGCTCGGTCTGGCCATTTGTCTGAGGATGAAATGCGGAAGAAAAAGACAAATCAATGCCCAGCCTAGCACAAAAGGCCTGCCAAAACCTAGAAACAAACTGGGAACCTCTGTCGGACACAATATTCTCCGGAATGCCATGCAAACGAACCACATGCTGAAAAAACAATGGAACCAAATCAGAAGAGGAAGGCAATTTACGCAAAGGTACCAAATGAACCATCTTAGAAAACCGGTCACAAACCACCCAGATAACCGACATCCTCTGGGAAACCGGAAGATCTGAAATAAAATCCATAGAAATATGCGTCCAAGGTCTCTCAGGGACCGGCAAAGGCAAAAGCAACCCACTAGCGCGGGAACAGCAAGGCTTAGCCCGCGCACAAATCCTACAGGACTGCACAAAAGAACGCACATCCCGCGACAAAGAAGGCCACCAAAAGGACCTACCAACCAAATCTCTGGTACCAAAAATCCCAGGATGGCCAGCCAACACAGAACAATGAACCTCAGAAATCACTTTACTAGTCCATCTATCAGGAACAAACAGTTTCCCCACTGGACAGCGGTCAGGTTTATCAGCCTGAAACTCCTGAAGAACCCGTCGTAAATCAGGGGAGATGGCAGAAAGAATCACCCCTTCCTTCAGAATGCCGACCGACTCAAGAACCCCAGGGGAATCAGGAAAAAAACTCCTAGAGAGGGCATCCGCCTTAACATTCTTAGTACCAGGAATGTACGAGACCACAAAATCAAAACGGGAGAAAAACAGGGACCATCGAGCCTGTCTAGGATTCAGCCGTTTGGCAGACTCGAGGTAAATCAGATTCTTATGATCGGTCAGGACCACAATACGGTGCTTGGCCCCCTCAAGCCAATGTCGCCACTCCTCAAATGCCCACTTCATAGCCAACAACTCCCGATTGCCGACATCATAATTGCGTTCCGCAGGCGAAAACTTCCGAGAAAAGAAGGCACACGGTTTCATCAAGGAACCATCAGAATTCCTCTGAGACAAAACGGCCCCTGCCCCAATCTCAGACGCGTCAACCTCAACCTGAAATGGAAGAGAAACATCCGTCTGACGCAACACAGGGGCAGAAGTAAATCGGCGTTTAAGCTCCTGAAAGGCAGAAACAGCCGCAGAGGACCAATTCGTCACAACAGCGCCTTTCTTTGTCAAATCGGTCAGAGGTTTAACCACACTGGAGAAGTTGGCAATGAAACGATAAAAATTAGCAAAGCCCAAGAATTTCTGAAGGCTCTTCACAGATGTGGGCTGAATCCAATCATGAATGGCCTGAACCTTAACCGGATCCATTTCTATAGACGAGGGAGAAAAAATGAAACCCAAAAAAGAAACCTTCTGCACTCCAAAGAGGCACTTTGACCCCTTCACAAATAAAGCATTATTACGGAGGATCTGAAATACCATCCTGACCTGTTTCACATGAGACTCCCAATCATCGGAAAAAATCAAAATATCATCCAAATATACAACCATGAATTTATCAAGATAACTCCGAAAGATATCATGCATGAAGGACTGGAACACAGATGGAGCATTAGAGAGTCCGAATGGCATCACAAGGTATTCAAAATGGCCTTCGGGCATATTAAACACAGTTTTCCATTTGTCACCCTGCTTAATACGAATAAGATTATATGCCCCTCGAAGGTCAATCTTAGTAAACCAGCTAGACCCCTTAATCCTAGCAAACAAATCAGTAAGCAAAGGCAACGGGTATTGAAATTTGACCGTGATCTTATTCAAGAGGCGATAATCAATACAGGGTCTCAAGGAGCCATCCTTCTTGCCAACAAAAAAAAACCCCTGCTCCCAATGGTGAAGAAGATGGCCGAATATGCCCCTTCTCCAAAGACTACTTAATATAGCTCCGCATGGCGGCATGTTCTGGCACAGACAGGTTGAAAAGTCAGCCCTTAGGGAACTTACAACCTGGAATCAAGTCAATAGCACAATCACAGTCCCTATGTGGTGGAAGGGAACTGGATTTGGGCTCATCAAATACATCCTGGAAATCTGACAAAAACTCAGGAATTTCAGAAGAGGGGGAAGAGGAAATTGACATCAAAGGAACATGATTATGAACCCCCTGACAACCCCAACTAGTCACAGACATAGATCTCCAATGTAACACCGGATTATGTACCTGTAGCCATGGAAAACCCAGCACAATATCATCATGCAAATTATGCAACACCAGAAAACGGCAATCTTCCTGATGGGCTGGCGCCATGCGCATGGTCAGCTGTGTCAAAAACTGAGGTTTATTTTTAGCCAACGGTGTAGCATCAATGCCCCTTAAAGGAATAGGTTTCTGCAAAGGCTGCAAGGGGAAACCACAACGTCAGAATTTGCCAGAGTCCATTAAATTCAGAGTGGCGCCTGAATCCACAAATGCCATAACAGAAAATGATGATAATGAGCAGATCAAGGTCACAGATAACAGAAATTTAGGATGTATAGTACTGATAGTAACAGAACTAGCGATTCTCTATGTACGCTTAGGGCAATCAGAAATAATATGAGCAGAATCGCCGCAGTAAAAACACAACCTATTCTGACGTCTGAATCCTTGTCGTTCAGCTTTAGACAAAATCCTATCACACTGCATAGGCTCAGGGCTCCGCTCAGAGTACAACGTCACAGTGTGCACAACCCTGCGCTCGCGCAAGCGCCGATCAATCTGAATGGCCAGAGACATAGAATCACTCAGACCAGCAGGCGTGGGGAACCCCACCATAACATCCTTAACGGATTCAGAAAGACCCTTTCTGAAAATTGCCGCCAAGGCATCCTCATTCCATTTAGTCAGTACAGACTATTTTCTAAATTTCTGGCAATACGATTCTGCCGCTTCTTGACCTTGACACAGGTCCAGCAAGATTTTCTCAGCTTGATCCACAGAATTAGGCTCATCATACAATAACCCCAATGCTTGAAAAAAAGAATCAACATTAAGCAAAGCAGGATTGCCAGTTTCCAGGGAAAATGCCCAATCCTGTGGGTCACCACACAGCAGGGATATGATGATTTTAACCTGCTGAATGGGATCACCAGGAGACCGGGGTCTCAATGCAAAAATCAGTTTACAGTTATTTTTGAAACTCAAAAATTTGGATCTGTCACCAAAGAATAAATCAGGAGTGGGAATCTTAGGTTCTAAGGCAGGAGTCTGAACAATATAATCTGAAATACCCTGTACCCTAGCAGCAAGCTGATCCACACGAGAAACTAACTCCTGAACACTCATGTTATTACTTTGTTCTGCAGCCACCCAGAGATAAAGAGGGAGGAACAGACCAAACAGGCTAAGGAAAAAAAAATGGCACAAAATCTTCCCTCCCTTCTTCTGAGATGCAATTAACTCATTGTTGGCCAGTTGTACTGTTATGATCTGGTGGCCTTGGAGCAGCATGAGACGTACCCCCAAATATAACAGAAACCATGGAAAGTCTACTTCTAAAGCAGATAGATGAAGCTGCAACCCATAATGAGGTCCTGGTTATGGGGGACTTTAACTACCCGGATATTAACTGGGAAACAGAAACCTGTGAAACCCATAAAGGCAACAGGTTTCTGCTAATAACCAAGAAAAATTATCTTTCACAATTGGTGCAGAATCCAACCAGAGGAGCAGCACTTTTAGACCTAATACTATCTAATAGACCTGACAGAATAACAAATCTGCAGGTGGTTGGGCATTTAGGAAATAGCGACCACAATATTGTGCAGTTTCACCTGTCTTTCACTAGGGGGACTTGTCAGGGAGTGACAAAAACATTGAACTTTAGGAAGGCAAAGTTTGAACAGCTTAGAGATGCCCTTAATCTGGTAGACTGGGACAATATCCTCAGAAATAAGAATACAGATAATAAATGGGAAATGTTTAAGAACATCCTAAATAGGCAGTGTAAGCGGTTTATACCTTGTGGGAATAAAAGGACTAGAAATAGGAAAAACCCAATGTGGCTAAACAAAGAAGTAAGACAGGCAATTAACAGTAAAAAGAAAGCATTTGCACTACTAAAGCAGGATGGCACCATTGAAGCTCTAAAAAACCCTAACCCTAGGGAGAAAAATACTTTATCTAAAAAACTAATTAAAGCTGCCAAAAAGGAAACAGAGAAGCACATTGCTAAGGAGAGTAAAACTAATCCCAAACTGTTCTTCAACTATATCAATAGTAAAAGAATAAAAACTGAAAATGTAGGCCCCTTAAAAAATAGTGAGGAAAGAATGGTTGTAGATGACGAGGAAAAAGCTAACATATTAAACACCTTCTTCTCCACGGTATTCACGGTGGAAAATGAAATGCTAGGTGAAATCCCAAGAAACAATGAAAACCCTATATTAAGGGTCACCAATCTAACCCAAGAAGAGGTGCGAAACCGGCTAAATAAGATTAAAATAGATAAATCTCCGGGTCCGGATGGCATACACCCACGAGTACTAAGAGAACTAAGTAATGTAATAGATAAACCATTATTTCTTATTTTTAGGGACTCTATAGCGACAGGGTCTGTTCCGCAGGACTGGCGCATAGCAAATGTGGTGCCAATATTCAAAAAGGGCTCTAAAAGTGAACCTGGAAATTATAGGCCAGTAAGTCTAACCTCTATTGTTGGTAAAATATTTGAAGGGTTTCTGAGGGATGTTATTCTGGATTATCTCAATGAGAATAACTGTTTAACTCCATATCAGCATGGGTTTATGAGAAATCGCTCCTGTCAAACCAATCTAATCAGTTTTTATGAAGAGGTAAGCTATAGGCTGGACCACGGTGAGTCATTGGACGTGGTATATCTCGATTTTTCCAAAGCGTTTGATACCGTGCCGCACAAGAGGTTGGTACACAAAATGAGAATGCTTGGTCTGGGGGAAAATGTGTGTAAATGGGTTAGTAACTGGCTTAGTGATAGAAAGCAGAGGGTGGTTATAAATGGTATAGTCTCTAACTGGGTCGCTGTGACCAGTGGGGTACCGCAGGGGTCAGTATTGGGACCTGTTCTCTTCAACATATTCATTAATGATCTGGTAGAAGGTTTACACAGTAAAATATCGATATTTGCAGATGATACAAAACTATGTAAAGCAGTTAATACAAGAGAAGATAGTATTCTGCTACAGATGGATCTGGATAAGTTGGAAACTTGGGCTGAAAGGTGGCAGATGAGGTTTAACAATGATAAATGTAAGGTTATACACATGGGAAGAGGGAATCAATATCACCATTACACACTGAACGGGAAACCACTGGGTAAATCTGACAGGGAGAAGGACTTGGGGATCCTAGTTAATGATAAACTTACCTGGAGCAGCCAGTGCCAGGCAGCAGCTGCCAAGGCAAACAGGATCATGGGGTGCATTAAAAGAGGTCTGGATACACATGATGAGAGCATTATACTGCCTCTGTACAAATCCCTAGTTAGACCGCACATGGAGTACTGTGTCCAGTTTTGGGCACCGGTGCTCAGGAAGGATATAATGGAACTAGAGAGAGTACAAAGGAGGGCAACAAAATTAATAAAGGGGATGGGAGAACTACAATACCCAGATAGATTAGCGAAATTAGGATTATTTAGTCTAGAAAAAAGACGACTGAGGGGCGATCTAATAACCATGTATAAGTATATAAGGGGACAATACAAATATCTCGCTGAGGATCTGTTTATACCAAGGAAGGTGACGGGCACAAGGGGGCATTCTTTGCGTCTGGAGGAGAGAAGGTTTTTCCACCAACATAGAAGAGGATTCTTTACTGTTAGGGCAGTGAGAATCTGGAATTGCTTGCCTGAGGAGGTGGTGATGGCGAACTCAGTCGAGGGGTTCAAGAGAGGCCTGGATGTCTTCCTGGAGCAGAACAATATTGTATCATACAATTATTAGGTTCTGTAGAAGGACGTAGATCTGGGTATTTATTATAATGGAATATAGGCTGAACTGGATGGACAAATGTCTTTTTTCGGCCTTACTAACTATGTTACTATGTTACTATGTTAGAGCATTATACTGCCTCTGTACAAATCCCTAGTTAGACCGCACATGGAGTACTGTGTCCAGTTTTGGGCACCGGTGCTCAGGAAGGATATAATGGAACTAGAGAGAGTACAAAGGAGGGCAACAAAATTAATAAAGGGGATGGGAGAACTACAATACCCAGATAGATTAGCGAAATTAGGATTATTTAGTCTAGAAAAAAGACGACTGAGGGGCGATCTAATAACCATGTATAAGTATATAAGGAGACAATACAAATATCTCGCTGAGGATCTGTTTATACCAAGGAAGGTGACGGGCACAAGGGGGCATTCTTTGCGTCTGGAGGAGAGAAGGTTTTTCCACCAACATAGAAGAGGATTCTTTACTGTTAGGGCAGTGAGAATCTGGAATTGCTTGCCTGAGGAGGTGGTGATGGCGAACTCAGTCGAGGGGTTCAAGAGAGGCCTGGATGTCTTCCTGGAGCAGAACAATATTGTATCATACAATTAGGTTCTGTAGAAGGACGTAGATCTGGGGATTTATTATGATGGAATATAGGCTGAACTGGATGGACAAATGTCTTTTTTCGGCCTTACTAACTATGTTACTATGTTACTATGTACTCTGGAGAAGGTGGTCCCTGTACTGACCGCAAACCCTGAACTAGCAGCGCAACTAGAAGCAGCCGTGGGAGGTACCTAACGCTCCCTAGACCCCTCGACACAGCCTAAGAATTAACTACCCCTAAAGACAGAAACAGGAAACCTATCTTGCCTCAGAGAAAATCCCCTAAGGATAGAGAGCCCCCCACAAATATTGACTGTGATAGGAGAGGGAAATAACATACGCAGACATGAAATCAGGGTTTAGCATAGGAGGCCATACTAGCTAAAAAGAAAGGATAGGACAGAGTACTATGCGGTCAGTATAAAAACACTAGAAAATATCCACCACAGAAAAATACAAAACACCACATCTGACTACAGACATGGAGGGTATATCTGCATCTCCAGAGACACAGCTTGGCTGCAAAAAAATCCTTTACAACAAAGCTGGACAAGACAAAACATGAAAAATGCACAGAACTATAAGGTCCACAGCAGGTGGACAGCAAAAATAAAGCCAGGAATTATCTTTGAAGAAAAGCACAGCGAACAGGAGAGACCAGAAGGGATGTGAATTCTCCATAAACAATGGACAACTGGCACTGACTAAAGGATAAAGCAAGGCTATATAGCCCAGCCCAAATTGCAAAAAAATAGATACACCTGATAAATGCTGTGATCCAACTACCGCAGCACTACCATTCATAACCACCGGAGGGAGCCCAAGAGCAGAATTCACAACACTTCCCCTTGAGTCGCAGCTTCATCTATTTGCTTTACGAAGATATTCTCCATTGCTTCCATTATTTTTGGAGATTTATAACAAACCCCTATCAGTAATTTATTATTTTTTCCCCCTCCCCTTATCTCCACCCACAGGGATTCTACATTTTCATTAAATTCACCTATATTATCATGCAGGATGGGTTTTAAGGATGATTTTACATATAGACACCCCCACCCCCTCGCTTATCTGTACGGTCATTTCTGAACAGACTATAGCCCTGCAAGTTAACAGCCCAGTCATGGCTCTCATCCAGCCACGTCTCAGATATCCCCACCATGTCATAATTATGCTCCAACAACATTAGTTCTAATTCGTCCATTTTGTTGGCGAGGCTTCTGGCATTAGTATACATGCACTTGATGTTCCTCTTTGTACCTCTATTCTTTCTTAAATTATTAACTGTTCTAACCCCACCCCCATGCCACCGCCACCCCCATCTTCCTTATTTGTGCCCAGGTCTCTGTCTGCACTATCTTCCCCTCCTATAAAATGAATACCCTCCCCCCCCAATTCCTAGTTTAAACACTCCTCCAACCTTCTAGCCATTTTCTCCCCCAACACAGCTGCACCTTCCCCATTGAGGTGCAGCCCGTCCCTAGCGTAGAGCCTGTAGCCAACTGAGAAGTCGGCCCAGTTCTGCAGGAACCCAAACCCCTCCTTCCTACACCAATTCTTGAGCCACTTATTAACCTCCCTAATCTCCCGTTGCCTCTCTGGCGTGGCACATGGTACAGGCAGTATTTCGGAAAATACCACATTGGAGGTCCTTGCTTGTAGGTTTCATTTTATTTTTACTGTTCTATTTTGAATGGGGCGAAACGGGGGTGATTTGAACTTTTATATTTTTTATTTCTTTTCATATTTTTAAAGGGACTCTGTCACCCCAAAATTTGCCTATACGCTAAGGCAGTGGTCCCCAACTCCAGGCCTCGAGGGCCGCCAAAAGTGCAGGCTTTCAGGATTTCCTTAGTATTGCACAGGGGTTGGAATCATCACCTGTGCAGATGATCACATTACCACCGATGCAATACTAAAGAAATCCTGAAAACCTGCACTGTTGGCGGCCCTCGAGGCCTGGAGTTGGGGACCCCTGCGCTAAGGCCACCGACATTAGGGGCTTATGTACAGCATTCTGTAATAAACCCCCGATGTAACCTGAAAGATAAGAAAAACGAGTTAGATTATACTCACCCAGGGGCCATCACGGATCTGATCACTGTCGCGGTTCCAACGCCTGCCATCTTCATACGATGACATCCTTTTCCTTGCTTCCTGTCGTGGCTCCTGTGCAGGTGTACTTTATTATTCCTGTTGAGGGCAGAGCAAAGTACTGCAGTGCGCAGGTGCTGGGCCTCTGACCTTTCCCAGTGCCTGCGCACTGCAGTACTTTGCTCTGCCCTCAACAGGGAGATAAAGTACACCTGCACAGGAGCCACGACAGGAAGCAAGGAAGAGGATGTCATCGTATGAAGATGGGAGTTGCTGGACCCGCACAGCGACGCCCATCAGACCCGAATCGAACCAGGACGGCCCCTGGGTGAGTATAATCTAACTTGTTTTTCTTATCTTTCAGGTTACATTGGGGGCTTATCTACAGCATTACAGGTCTTAGCTTATAGGTGAATTTTGGGGTGACAGAGTCCCTTTAAAAACATTTTTTTTAAACTTTTGCCATTCTTCAATAGCCTCCATGAGAGGAGGATAGAAGCTGCCATAGCCTGATCGGCTCTGCTACATAGAGGCGATGTTCAGATTTCCTATATACTGTATAAAGCAGATAAACTGATTTGCTATGAGCGCTGACCACTGGGTGGCGCTCATAGCAATTCGGCACTGACAACCATATAGGCCTCTGGTTGTCATGCCGACAAACCTATGACCTCTGATCACATGACGGAGTCACCGATGCGCGTATTTACGGCTCGATGGTCGGAAGCGCCATTTAAATGCCGCTGTCAGTTTGACAGCGGTATTTAACTAGTTAATAGGCGTGGGCGGATCGCAATTCCATCCGCGCCTATTGCAGGCACATGTCAGCTGTTCAAAACAGCTGACATGTCCCGGCTTTGATGCAGGATCAACGCCAGAGCCCACATCAAAGCGGGGGTTTTGCCATTGGACATACTATTGCATCCGAAGGGCGGAAAGGTGTTAAAGGTGTCGTATTCCATTCTGTGAATATGAGCCGTTCTATTTAATAAGTTCTGGTAAGAGGGAGGAGTGGGCTGTTTCCATTGGAGCGTGATCAAACACCTGGCTGCACTTAACATATGCAATAATAATTTATACAAGTACTTCCCCATCCCTCCAGGAGAAACATTTAGCAAATAGATTGCAGGATCCAGCTCAACTTCCATGAAAAGTACCTTTTGTATTAAAACTTTCACCAATTCTCAAAATCCGACCCCAGGTAAGACCAGAAGATGTGATATTGAGGGCCAAATGCTGAGCCACATCGCCAGCAAATATTCGGATACTTGGGCTCAGTTTATGGAGGATTTCTGGGGTGTGGTATCAAAACATTGAAATCTTATATTGCTTCTCTTCATATTACGTGCAAATGGAGGGTTTGGCCGCTTTGTCCCAAAATGTTTCACTTATTCATTCTCGTCTGGACTATTGTAACTCTCTACTAATCGGCCTCCCTCTTACCAAACTCTCCCCGCTCCAATCTGTCCTGAATGCTGCTGCCAGGATCATATTCCTCACCAACCGTTACACCAATGCCGCTACCCTGTGCCAGTCATTACACTGGTTACCCATCCACTCCAGAATCCAGTACAAAACTACTACCCTCATCCACAAAGCACTCCATGGCTCAGCACCACCCTACATCTCCTCTCTGGTCTCAGTCTACCACCCTACCCGTGCCCTCCGCTCCGCTAATGACCTCAGGTTAGCATCCTCAATAATCAGAACCTCCAACTCCCGTTTCCAAGACTTTTCACGTGCTGCGCCGATTCTTTGGAATGCACTACCCAGGATAATACGATTAATCCCCAATCCACACAGTTTTAAGCGTGCCCTAAAAACTCATTTGTTCAGATTGGCCTACCGCCTCAACGCATTAACCTAACTATCCCTGTGTGGCCCATTCAAAAAAAACAAAAACAATCAGGGTCCTCGCATCATGTTCTAATACTTTATACAGTTAATAGCCCTCTGTGTCTGTACTGCTACACATTCTGGCTGATAACTGGTTCATGCAGCTTTACATGAACACCCGAGCCTTAAGGTTCCGTCACATTAAGCGACGCTGCAGCGATATAGACAACGATGCGGATCGCTGCAGCGTCGTTGTGTGGTCACTGGAGAGCGGTCACACAGACCGCTCTCCAGCGACCAACGATGCAGAAGTCCCCGGGTGACCAGGGTAAACATCAGGTTACTAAGCGCAAGGCCGCGCTTAGTAACCCGATGTTTACCTTGGTTACCATTGTAAATGTAAAAAAAAGAAAACAACTACATACTTACATTCTGGTGTCTGTCGCGTCCCCCGCCGTCCGCTTCCCTGCACTGTGTAAGCGCCGGCCGTAAAGCAGAGCGGTGAGCTCTGCTTTACGGCCGGCGACGCTGACAGTCAGTGCAGGGAAGCTGACGCCGGGGGACGCGACAGACACCGGAATGTAAGTATGTAGTGGTTTTCTTTTTTACATTTACAATGGTAACCAGGGTAAATATCGGGTTACTAAGCGCGGCCCTGCGCTTAGTAACCCGATGTTTACCCTGTTTACAAGTGAACACATCGCTGGATCGGTGTCACACACGCCGATTCAGCGATATCAGCGGGTGATCCAGCGACAAAATAAAGTTCTGGCTTTCTAGCTCCGACGGGCGATGTCACAGCAGGATCCTGATCGCCGCTGCGTGTCAAACACAACGAGATCTCTATCCAGGACGCTGCAACGTCACGGATCGCTATCGTTATAAAGTTGCTCAGTGTGAAGGTACCTTTACACTATGGCCGGTCCGAATAACTAAAGCAATTGTTACCATCCACCTCTCGTGTCTCCCCTTTTCCCCATAGTTTGTAGCTTGCGAGCAGCAGGACCCTCACTCCTCTTGGTATCTGTATTGAACTGTGATTTCTGTTATGCTGTAATGTCTATTGTCTGTACAAGTCCCCTCTATAATTTGTAAAGCGCTGCGGAATATGTTGGCGCTATATAAATAAAATTATTATTATTAAATACACCGTCATCATTTTGAGGACAGCTCCTTCCCAAGGAGACTCCCATTTAATCATATAGGGGTTTCTTTGGAGGATCCTTATGAGGAGAGCTGATAATCTTATAAATATCATACATCAGACCCTTGTACATAACTTCTCAAACTCAGTTGGTCGGGAGACATTCATTCATTGAGCCAAACAGTGAAAACGCTAGGGGTTAATCTGCATAACTTAGAAGAATTCTTTATTGGTTATGGAGAATTTATATTTAATAAGAAATGCCCTGATATAAAATGTAACTAGTGAGTTTATTGGGCGCCTGTGAGGCATCAAAGTCTCAGTGACTTGTATTCGTCCCTCTTTCTTTTCTGTACTGCAGGGTGGGCCATTTATATGGATACACCTAAATAAAATGGGAATGATTGGTGATATCAATGTCCTGTTTGTGGCACATTAGTATATGGGAGGGGAAAACTTTTCAAGATGGGTGGTGACCATGGCAGCCATTTTGAAGTTGGCCATTTTGGATCCAACTTTATTTTTTCCAATGGGAAGAGGGTCATGTGACACATCAAACCTATTGAGAATTTCACAAGAAAAACAATGGTGTGCTTGGTTTTAACATAACTTTATTCTTTCATGAGTTATTTACAAGTTTATGACCACTTATAAAATGTGTTCAAAGTTCTGCCCATTGTGTTGGATTGTCAATGCAACCCTCTTCTCCCACTCTTGACACACTGATAGCAAAACCACAGAAGAAATGCTAGTACAGGCTTCCAGTATCCGTTGTTTCAGATGCTGGGGTCATCTGAAGGCAATTGTCTATGCTGTGAAGATACGAGATTTGCAGCATCTGAAACAACGGATACTGGAAGCCTGCACTAGCATTTCTTTTGCGGTTTTGCCATCAGTGTGTCAAGAGTCAATAGACAGAGAAACACACAGATAGTTGTCGGCGCTTCCATCACAAGATTCTCATGGTAATGAAATAGAATCGTTTATTTAGGAGTTACAGGATAAAACAAAGCGTTTCGACTCCAAACATCCAGGAGTAGTGATGAGCGAATATACACGTTACTGGAGATTTCCCGGGGGTCCTCTGAGTATTTTTTAGTACTTTGAGTTTTAGTTTTTAGCTCCGCAGCTGAATGATTTACATGTTAGCCAGCATAAGTACATGTGGGGGTTGCCTGGTTGCTAGGGAATCCCCACATGTACTTATGCTGGCTAACAGATGTAAATCATTCAGCTGCGGAGCTAAAAACTAAATCTCCGAGCACTAAAAAATACTCAGAGGACCCCCGGGAAATCTCCAGTAATGAGTATATTCGCTCATCACTATCCAGGAGTCGTCTTCAGGTTTTTTTTTTTTTAAATATGTCTATCATATATAAAAAAAAAAGTATACCACATTCGCTCTACTATATATACCTTTCTTCACAAGAAACCAAAGGAGCAGAATGTTGAGGGAGCTCTATAGCCACACCCAACCAGATGACAGGGAGGCTAATCCTCCATTAAAAAAAATACCCCAAAATTAAAATCTATTTATTTACTTTTTTTCCCCCCTTTGTCTCCTCTAAAATTCAACAACAAAGCATGATTCGGTCGGCATTATTGATGAAACTTGTTCAACCACTTCATTCAGACCATTGGGAAATAAAGTCTGGAGTTGGTCAATCCAAAAGGATTCTTTCCTATTCAGCACTTGATTGCGATTCAATACATTTTCAGGGATGGATTCTACAGGAATGACAGTGATATTACATTTTTTTTAATGTTTAATTAATAAATGTCTACATAAACTGTGTTGGACAAAACCAATTTTAGTATTATTGCGATGACCATTCATTCTAGCTCTTAGCGTTTGGGTCGTACGGCCGACATATTGCAGCCACATGAACAGATGACTACATAAATTACAAAAGTGCTTTCGCAGGTTAAATGTTGTTTTATCATGAATTTATCACCTGTGCTATTCACCTGTTATCGATTTTGCTCCATGTTGAATGATCGCACAAGGGCAACAGTTCCCTGATCTGCACGTCTATGCTCCTGTGTTTTTGGTTTGTCCCATAAGGCCGGTTTCACACGTCAGTGTCTCCGGTACGTGAGGTGACAGTTTCCTCACGTACCGGAGCCACTCACACACGTAGACACAGTTAAATCAATGCATCTGTTTAGATGTCATTGATTTGTTGTGGACCGTGTCTCCGTGTGCCAAACACGGAGACATGTCAGTGTTCGTGGGAGCGCACGGATTACACGGACCCATTGACTTTAAAACACGTACCGCACACGGACATTGTCCGTGTGCAGTCCGTGTGCCGTGCAGGGGACAGCGCTACATTAAGCGCTGTCCCCCCCACTGGTGCTGAAGCCACGATTCATATCTTCCCTGCAGCAGCATTTGCTGTAGAGAAGATATGAATAATTGTGTTTAAAATAAAGATCTATGTGCCCCCCCGCCCTCTCACCCCCTGTGCGCCCGCCCGCTGTTCTGAAAATACTCACCCGGCTCCCTTGCTGGCGCTGCTTCCTGTTCTGGCCGCACCTTCTACTGTATGAGCGGTCACGTGGTGCCGCCGATTACTGTCATGAATATGCGGCTCCACCTCCCATAGGAGTGGAGCCACATATTGATTACTGTAAATGAGCGGCCCCACGTGACCGCATACAGGAGAAGATGCGGCCAGAACAGGAAGCAGCGGCAGCGAGGGAGCGAGCCGGGTGAGTATTTTCAGAACAGCGGGTGGGGGGGGGGGCACATAGATCTTTATTTTAAACACAATTATTCATATCTTCTCTACAGCAAACGCTGCTGCAGGGAAGATATGAATGGGGCTTCAGCACCAGATGCTGGTACGTGTGGTACCCAGCACGGTGCGTGTGGTACCCAGTGGGCACACGTGTGCCGCACGTGTGCCACACTGATGTGCCACAGAAACGTAGGGGCACACGGACACGGATAATTCCGGTACCGATTTTTTCCGGTACAGGAATTATCTGGACGTGTGAGACTGGCCTAAGGTAAAAACCTTTTTTTTCTGAGAATCTTACTGGGTGCTATTAAGTTTTTAATTGTCCGGCCTCCCCTAAAAGTTATACCAGGTTGATTAGGTAGAATGTTTTTTAAAAATAATCTTTTAGTAACAAATGCCAGTGTCTATTTAAAACGCTCCTTATATATGCATTTCCTTTATTACAATCTGTAATAAAAGGAAACTTAAAACAACACTGGTTATTTTCAGGGGGTTTTTGTAATAATTTTTCTGTATTTTGACTCCCATCCTTAGATTTTTGTTCAGTATTCTGCAGACATTCCCATTGTGTTTTATTTAAGTTTTTTTCAAAAGGCCAAATTTATCAATTTTTGTGGGTATTTTTTCTCCAAAAATCTTTTTTTAAATTTCAGATTGTGCAATGTAATCAGAAGATTTGCTGCAATTATTTCGTATTTGTCGGAATTGGCTATGTGGAATGTTCTTCTTCCACTTTGGGTAGTGAGCACTTCTAAAGGTACCGTCACACATAAAGATTTCGTTAACGATATCGTTGCTTTTTGTGACGTAGCAACGAAATTAGTATGTGTGACAGTGACCAATGATCAGGCCCCTTCTGGGAGATCGTTGGTCGCTGGGAATGATCAGGACCTTTTTTTGGTCGCTGATCAATCACTGTCATCACTGAATCGGTGTGTGACGCCGATCTAGTGATGTGTTCACCTGTAACCAGGGTAAATATCGGGTTACTAAGAGCAGGGCCGCGCTTAGTAACCCGATGTTTACCCTGGTTACCATTGTAAAAGTTAAAAAAAAACCAAACACTACATACTCACATTCTGGTGTCTGTCACGTCCCCCGGCGTCAGCTTCCCTGCACTGACTGTCAGCGCCGGCCGTAAACCAGAGCACAGCAGTGACGTCACCGGAATGTAAGTATGTAGTTTACCCTGGTTACAATGGTAACCAGGGTAAACATCGGGTTACTAAGTGCGGCCCTGCGCTTAGTAACCCGATGTTTACCCTGGTTACCGGGGACCTCGGCATCGTTGGTCGCTGGAGAGCTGTCTGTGTGACAGCTCTCCAGCGACCACACAAGGACTAAACAGCGACGCTGCAGCGATCGGCATCGTTGTCTATATCGCTGCAGCGTCGCTAATTGTGACGGTACCTTTAAATCTAAGTAGCCATCGCTGTCTACTTTTTAAAAAAAATGTTTTAGTAACAATCCTATTGTCTTCATGAAACAAATCTAAATCTATGTGATTTTATCCTTATTCACAGTTCCCACAAAAGAAATATCCCAATCATTACAATTGAGGCTGTCAATCAATTTCCGTGCTTTTTCTGGGGTGCCTCGCCAAAATATAACTAAATAGTCTATGTACCTTTTATATAACAAGATATTTTCCTTAAAAATAGAATCTGATAAAGCTGATAAGGACTCGAATCGCCCCATGAACAGATTAGCTACACTTGGTAGCACCGAGCTTCTGGAGGTACAATGAATCCAGAAAAGAAAAATCATTATGATTAAGGATAAAATCAAGACCTTTCAAAAGAAAATCCATTTGTGCTACCGGAAGATTACTCTTTTGCTTAATGTTTGTTCCACACAAACCTGTAAGCCATTTGATTTATTTTTGGATTTAAACCATTTCATTCGAAAATTAACTCTAAAGGTACCGTCACACATAACGATATCGTTAACGATATCGTTGCTTTTTGTGACGTAGCAACGATATCGTTAAGGAAATCGTTATGTGTGACAGCGACCAACGATCAGGATCCTGCTGGGAGATCGTTGGTTGCTGAGGAAAGTCCAGAACTTTATTTCGTCGCTGGATCTCCCGTGGACATCGCTGGATCGGCGTGTGTGACACCGATCCAGCGATGTCTTCACTGGTAACCAGGGTAAACATCGGGTTACTAAGCGCAGGGCCGCGCTTAGTAACCCGATGTTTACCCTGGTTACCAGCATAAACGTTAAAAAAACAAACACTGTTTGTCCCCGGCGCTGTGCTTCTCTGCACTCCTCCTGCATCCTGTGTCAGCGCCGGCCAGCCGGAAAGCACAGCGGTGACGTCACCGCTCTGCTTTCCGGCTGACCGGCGCTGACAGTACAGAGGAAAGCAGAGCGCCAGAGGACAGACAGCTGAAGGTAAGTATGTACTGTTTGTTTTTTTAACGTTTACGCTGGTAACCATGGTAAACATTGGGTTACTAAGCGCGGCCCTGCGCTTAGTAACCCGATGTTTACCCTGGTTGCCGGGGACCTCGGGATCGTTGGTCGCTGGAGAGCTGTCTGTGTGACTATGCACCACTTCTGCATTTATCACCCACTCCTGGTTTTGGCTGAGAAATACTGATGTAAAATACTGACCAAATACTGATAGTGTGACGGCCGCCTAACTCTTGTAAGGCATTTTGCACTGCAAGACCGCACAGCAGTTGTGAACAAGATTCAAGATTCACTAGTAGTAGAAAACAATGAGATGTTTGTACATAAGGAAGTGATTCCAAAATCCCTTTTCAATCCAGTGCACCACAGAGGCAATTATATTGAAACATTTTTTGCCTTGGTAGCTGCAGATTTTAGAGAGATTAATAACGAGAATTTAATA
Source organism: Ranitomeya imitator (assembly GCF_032444005.1). NCBI lineage: Eukaryota > Metazoa > Chordata > Amphibia > Anura > Dendrobatidae > Ranitomeya > Ranitomeya imitator. Next base: position 713,333,930 of record NC_091286.1, on the reverse strand, counting down.
ATAAAAAAAGAAAAAAGGACAGAAAAAAGATAGATTATATGGGAACATTAACTCTACTGAAGGAAAAGCTTTAGCAGGTCTCAAGAAGAACCCAAATATAATTGTCAGAGAGGCTGATGAAGGCGGTGGGGTGGTTATTCAAGATGCAGAAGATTATCTCCAAGAGGCTGAAAGGATCCTCTCTGATAATAGATATTATGAAAAACTAACAATAGATCCCTCAACACAATTTATAAGGGATTATAACAGTTTTATTAATGAAGCCCATATAAAAGGGATATTGAACCTAAAAGAAAAACGGTTTCTTATTAATAAAAACCCAAATAGGGCGTTTTATTATCATCTTTCAAAGGTTCATAAAGATCAGAGACATCCACCAGGTCGACCCATCATATCAGGGATTGGGTCCCTATCTGCCAATTTATCGCATTATATAGATCTTTTTTCACAAGATATAGTGATCTCTTTACCATCTTATTCAACTTTCCAAAGATATTACTTGGCAAGAGGGAGACCTTTTCATTACCCTGGATGTTGTTGGTCTTTATTCTAATATTGACCATGCTCTAGGTTTACAATCCGTTGAATATTGCTTGCGGCAAAAGAGTAATCTTCCGGTAGCACAAATGGATTTTCTTTTGAAAGGTCTTGATTTTATCCTTAATCATGATTTTTCTTTTCTGGATTCATTGTACCTCCAGAAGCTCGGTGCTACGATGGAGACTCGGGTCGCACCAAGTGTAGCTAATTTGTTCATGGGGCGATTCGAGTCCTTATCAGCTTTATCAGATCCTATTTTTAAGGAAAATATCTTGTTATATAAAAGATACATAGACTATTTAGTTATATTTTGGCGAGGCACCCCAGAAAAAGCACAGAAATTGATTGACAGCCTCAATTGTAATGATTGGGGTATTTCTTTGTCGGAACTGTGAATAAGGATAAAATCACATATTTAGATTTTTACTAAATAATTTTTTTTAAAAAAGTAGACGGCGATAGCTACTTAGATTTTAGAAGTGCTCACTACACGAAGTGGAAGAAGAACATTCCACATAGCCAATTCCGACGAATACGAAAAAATTGTAGCAAATCTTCTGATTACATTGCACAATCTGAAATTAAAAAAAAAGTTATTTTTGGAGAAAAAATACCCACAAAAATTGATAAACTTGGCCTTTGAAAAAACCTTAAATAAAACACAATTGGAATGTCTGCAGAATACGGAACAAAAATCTAAGGAGGGAGTCAAAAGTACAGAAATTTAAAAAAACAAAAACAAACAAACCTGAAAATAACCAGAGCCGTTTTAAGTTTAATTTTATTAGATTATAGGAAAGGAAATACATATAAAAGTGTTTTAAATAAACACTGGCATTTGTTACTAAAAGATTATTTTTTTTAACCCCTTAATGACCGACGATACGCCTTTTAACGGCGGCAGTTAAGGGTACTTAAACCACAGCGCTGTTAATCAATGGCGCTGAGGAAAAAGCATATAGCGCCCCACAGAGTTGGATTTTCTCTGGGGTCTCAGTTTCCGGGGGTAGCCGACACCCCAGAGAACATGATTCGGGCCCGTTTTTACCAACCCCGAGTTGCGATCGCCGGTAATTAACCGTTTACTAGCGGTCGCAAAAAAAGCGATTTGCCATTTAATATCTCTGTCCTCCAATGTGATCACGTATCAGAGGACAGAGAAATGGGGTCCCGATCGCCCCCGATACTCATCCGTCTCCCCCAGTGCTCCTTGTAGTTCCCCACGGGTGCCAACTTCTTCCGGCAAAAAATGGTGGGTGCATGCGCAGTGCCGGCCGGCACCTGGCAGATCTTGGGGGTCTCGGCTGCCGGGGGTAGCCGAGACCCCAAAGAACATGATCGGAGTCAGTTTTTCCCGACCCGTTTTGTGATCGCTGGTAATTAACTGTTTAAAGGCGACCGCAAAAAAAATGCGGTGTCATTCTGTCCTGATATGATCGCACATCAGAGCAGAGAAATAGGGGGATCGGGGACCCTGTTATACTTACAGGTGTCCCTGGATCCTCCTGCTTCCTTTCCTAGCCGCCAGCTTCTTGCTTCGGTAAGAAAATGGCGGGCGCATGCGCAGTGTGCCCGCCGTGATCTGCTGGCTGGCAGAGGAAAATTCTTCCTCTTGTTTTAATTTTGGTCACTGTGAGATCCTATCCTATCACAGAGATCAAAATTAAAAAATAGTAAATAACCCCCCCTTGATCACTCCCTTAGTCTACGTTCACATTAGCGTCGCGTCGGCGACGCAGCGGCGACGCACGGAAAAACACGCGCAAACACGCGCGCGTTTTGCGACGCGTGCGTCGTTTTTGACGAAAATCGGACGCACAGAAAATGCTACATGTAGCGTTTTCTTGCGTCCGACGCTAGCGTCGGAAACGACGCACGTGGCGAAAAACGCCACCAAAACAACGCACGCGTCCCCTATGTTAAACATAGGGGCGCGTCGCCGCTGCGTCGCCGACGCAACAGCGACGCACATTAGCGTAACGCTAATGTAAACGTAGCCTTAGTTAGAAAAAAATAAAAATAAAAAATGTTTGTATTTCTATTTTCCAATTGGGGTTAGGGCTAGGGCTAAAGTTAGGGTTGGGGCTAGAGTTGGGATTAGGGTTGGCATTAGGGTTAGGGTTGGCATTAGGGTTACGTTTGGGATTAGGGTTAGGTTTGGGATTAGGGCTAAGGTTAGGGTTGGGATTAGGGGTGTATTGGGATTAGGGTTAGGTTTGAGGTTAGGGTTGAGATTAGGATTAGGGGTGTGTTGGGTTTAAGGTTTTGATTAGGGTTATGGTTAGGGTTGTGATTATGATTATGGATCGGGTTGGGATTAGGGTTAGGGGTGTGTTGGGGTTAGGGTTGGAGTTAGAATTGGGGGGTTTCAACTCTTTAGGTACATCAGGGGGTCTCCAAATGAGACAGCCAATTTTGCACTCAAAAAGACAAATGGTGCTCCCTCCCTTCTGAGCTCTGCCGTGCACCCAAACAGTGGTTTACCCCCACATATGGAGCATGAGCTAGTTGGACAACTTTTGGGGTCCAGTTCCTCGGGTTACCCTTGCGAAAATAAAAAAAAATTGGGAGCTAACAAAATCATTTTTGTGGAAAAAAAATGATTTTTTATTTTCATGGCTCAACGTCAAACTTCTGTGAAGAACTTGAGCGTTCAAAATGCTCACCACATATCTAGATAAGTTCCTGGGGGGACCAGTTTGCAAAATGGGGTCACTTGTGGGGGATTTCTACTGTTTAGGTACATCAGGAGCTCTGCAAATGCAACAGGATGCCCGCAGACCATTCCATCAAAGTCTGCATTTTAGAACTTCATTACTTCCCTTCCGAGCCCAGATGTGTGCCCAAACAGTGGTCCTTCCCCCCACACATGTGGCATCAGCGTACTCAGGATAAATTGGACAACAACTTTTGTGGTCCAATTTCTCCTGTTACCCTTGGAAAAATAAAAAATTTTGGGCTAAAAAAATCATTTTTGTGGAAAAAATATATTTTTTTATTTTCACGACTATTATAAACAACTGTGAATCACTTGGGCGTTCAAAGTGCTCACCACACATCTAGATAAGTTCCTTGCGGGGGTCTAGTTTCCAAAATGGGGTCACTTGTGGGGGTTTCTACTGTTTAGGCACATCAGGGGCTCTGCAAACGCAACATAACACCCGCAGACCATTCTATCAAAGTCTGCATTCCAAAACGGCACTCCTTCCCTTCTGAGCTCTGCCATGCGCCCAAACAGTAGTCCCCCCTCACATATTGGGTATAAGTGTACTCAGGATAAATTGCCCAATAAATTTTAGGGTCCAATTTCTCATGTTACCCTTGAGAAAATAAAAAATTGCGAGCTAAAAAAAATAATTTTTGAGAAAAAAAAGGGTTTTTTATTTTCACGGCTCTAAGTTATAAATTTCTGTGAAGCACTTGGGGGTTCAAAGTGCTCATCACACATCTAGATAAGTTCCTTGGAGGGTCTCGTTTCCAAAATGGGGTCACTTGTGGGGGTGTTGTGGATTCTGTTTTTGGGCTCCCTCTGGTGGTTACAGATGGTACTGGGTGACTTGTGTTCTCTGCGGTCTCTGGTGTCCACCTGTTCTATCAGGATATGGGAGTTTCCTATTTAACCTGGCTTTCTTGTCATTTCCTCGCCGGCGATCAATGTAATCAGTGTGTCTTGTTACCTCTGCTTTCCGCTTCAGTAATCTTCAGGACAAGCTAAGTTTTTGATTTTCCTGTTTCACGTTTTGCTTTATTTTTGTTTTAGTCCAGCTTGCAGTTATGTGATTCCTTGTTGCTGGTTGCTCTAGTGGGCTGATATTACTCCTCATGTTCCATGAGTTGGCACATGAGTTCAGGTAATTTCAGGATGGTTTTTTGTAGGGTTTTTCGCTGACCGCGCAGTTCACTTTTGTATCCTCTGCTATCTAGTTTTAGCGGGCCTCATTTTGCTGAATCTGTTTTCATTACTACGTATGTGCTTTCCTCTCATTTCACCGTCATTACATGTGGGGGGCTGCTATTTCTGTGGGGTGTTTCTCTGGAGGCAAGAGAGGTCTTTGTTTCTTCTAATAGGGGAAGCTAGTCCTTCGGCTGGCGCGAGACGTCTAGAATCATCGTAGGCACGTTCCCCGGCTACTGCTAGTGTTGTGAATTAGGTTCAGGATCGCGGTCAGCTCAGTTTCCATCACCCTAGAGCTTGTTCTGTTTTTTGTGTGCTTGTCCTTTTGTGATCCCCTGCCATTGGGATCATGACATGGGGGGTTTCAATGTTTAGGCACATCAGGGGCTCTCCAAACGCAACATGGCATCCGATCTCAATTCCAGTCAATTCTGCATTGAAAAAGTCAAACGGTGCTCCTTCTCTTCCAAGCTCTGCCATGCGCCCAAACAGTGGTTTACCCCCACATATGGGGTATCGGCGTACTCAGGACAAATTGCACAACAACTTTCGTGGTCAAGTTTCTCCGGTTATCCTTGTGAAAATAAAAATTTGGAGGCGAAAAGATCATCTTTGTAGAAAAAATGCGATTTTTTTTTTTAATTTTCACAGCTCTACGTTATAAACTTCTGTGAAGCACCTGGGGGTTCAAAGTGCTCACCACACATCTAGATAAGTTCCTTAAGGGTACACCAAAAGAGGCCTCCTAGATAATTAAACAGGCCACAGAATGTTCAGTTCAAACATATAATTTAATTATAACAAATGAGGTAAAAAGTTCATCACTCAACATATACAATTTCATAATGTAGAAAATGCCTCCAATCCAATAACTGGTTTCATGTGCGGTTCAAATGTCAGACCAATAACACCCTTGTAGTAAATACTAATAAGGTAAGTCACCAAATAACTTATTCCTTGGTTATTGTTAGCCCAATTAATAGGTATTGAGTCAAATGAATTGCCAAAAAGAAGATCCACTGTGCTAAAGTGCCGGTGTGCATAAATATGTAGCTAACTACCCAAACAGCCTGTAAGGCTTGTATAGTAATTTACACCTGAATTAATCCATCATAAATGTGGCCTAAACCACAGCATACTGAATGGAACCTAAGCTATTTAATGCTGACAATATGGCCGGGCGCAAACCACGGCTATGGCATAATCAAAAGATCATAATTACCTCTGTGCACACACACAGGGCCAGTGAGGTTTCTAGTTTCCAAAATGGGGTCACTTGTGGGGGTTTCCACTGTTCAGGCACATCAGGGGCTCTCCAAACGCGACATGGCGACCGATCTCAATTCCAGCCAATTCTGCATTGAAAAAGTCAAATGGCGCTCCTTCTCTTCCAAGCTCTGCTGTGCGCCCAAACAGGGGTTTACCCCCACATATGGGGTATTGGTGTATTCAGGAGAAATTGCACAACAAATTTTGTGGTTCATTTTCTCTTTTTACACTTGTGAAAATAAGAAAAAAATTAGTTCTGAAGTAAAATGCTTCCAACAAAAAAGTTAAATGTTAATTTTTTCCTTCCACATTGTTTCAGTTCCTGTAAAGCAAGTAAAGGGTTAATAAACTTATTGAATGTGGTTTTGAGCACTTTGAGGGGTGTAGTTTTTAGAATGGTGTCAAGTTTGGGTATTTTCTGTCATATAGACCCCTCAAAGTGACTTGAAATGTGAGATGGTCCCTAAAAAAAAATGGTTTTGTAAATTTTGTTGTAATAATGAGAAATCGCTGGTCAACTTTTAAGCCTTATAACTCCCTAAGGCTACTTTCACACTAGCGTTTTCTGCAATCCGTCACAATGCGTCGTTTTGCAGAAAAAATGCATCCTGCAAAAGTGCTTGCAGGATGCGTTTTTTCCCCATAGACTTGTATTGATGACGCATTTGCGACGGATTGCCACACGTCGCATCCGTCGAGCGACGGATGTGTCGTGCTTTGGCGGACCGTCGGGAGCAAAAAACGCTACATGTAACGTTTTTTGCTCCTGACGGACCGCTTTTTCCGACCGTGCATGCGCGGCCGGAACTCCGCCCCCACCTCACAATGGGGCAGCGGATGCGCCGGAGAAATGCATCCGCTGCCTCCATTGTGCAATGCGTTAAACGCTAGCGTCGGATTCCGAGGCTAGTGTGAAAGAAGCCTAACAAAAAAATGTGTTTCCAAAATTGTGCTGATGTAAAGCAGACATGTGGGGAATAATATTTATTAACTATTTTGAGTGACATATCTCTCTGATTTAAGGGGATAAAAATTCAAAGTTTGAAAATGGCTAAATTTTAAAATTTTTCGCCATATTTCCATTTTTTTCATAAATAATCGCAAGTAATATCGAAGAAGTGTTACCACTAAAATGAAGTACAATATATCACGGAAAAACAATCTCAGAATCAGCGGGATCCGTTAAAGCGTTCCAGAGTTATAACCTCATAAAGTGACAGTGGTCAGAATTGTAAAAATTGGCTCAGTCATTAAGGGGTTAAAAAACATTCTACGTAATCAACCTGGTATAACTTTTAGGAGGGGCCGGACAATTACTTAATAGCACCCAGTAAAATTCTCAGCAAAAAATGTTTTTACCTTATGGGACAAACAAAAAACACAGGAGCATAGACGTGCAGATTAGGGATCTGTTACACCTGTTCTATCTTAGGAGGATATCTGTGCAGGTAACTATTACTGTGCAGAACTATTAGGCAACTTAATAAAAACCAGGTATATTCCCATCTCACTTGTTTATTTTCACCAGGTAAACCAATATAACTGTAATGTAATTTAGAAATAAACATTTCTGACCTGCAAAAACAAGCCCCTCAAAATTAGTGACCAATATAGCCCCCTTCCTTTATGATGACACTCAGCAGCCTCCATCCATAGATTCTGTCAGTTGCTTGATCTGTTTACGACCAACATTGGTGCAGCGGCCACCACAGCCTCCAGACACTGTGCCGAGAGGTGGACTGTTCTCCCTCCCTGTAGATCTCACATTTTATGAGGGACCACAGGCTCTCTATGGGGTTCAGATCAGGTGAACAAGGGGCAATGTCATTATGTTTTCTTCTCTGAGACCTTTACTGGCCAGCCACGCTGTGGAGTAGTTGGAGGCATGTGATGGAGCATTGTCCTGCATGAAAATCATGTTGTTCTTGAACGATACCGACTTCTTCCTGTACCACTGCTTGAAGAAGTCATCTTCCAGAAACTGGCAGTAGGTCTGGGAGTTGAGCTTCACTCCATCCTCAACCCGAAAAGGTCCCACAAGTTCATCTTTGATGATACCAGCCCATACCAGTACCCCACCTCCACCTTGCTGGGGTCTATTTTATCTTATGTTTCTTGTACAAAGGTGGTCATTTTTCAGCCTTCCTTACCTTGGCCATGTCCCTGAGTATCGCACACCTTGTGCTTCTTGTTACTCCAGTAACGTTGCAGCTCTGAAATCTGGAAAAACTGGTGGCAAATGGCATCTTGGCAGCTTCACGCTTGATTTTCCTCAATTCATGGGCAGTTATTTTGCACCTTTTTTGCCCACCACGCTTCTTGCGACCCTGTTGGCTATTTGCCATGAAACGCTTGATTGTTCGGTGATCACGCTTCAAAAGTTTGGCAGTTTCAAGACTGCTGCTCCCTCTGCAAGACATCTCACAATTGTGGACTTTTCAGAGCCGTCAAATCTCTCTTCTGCCCCATTTTGCCAAAGGAAAGGAAGTTGCCTAATAATTACGCACACCTTACATAGGGTTTTGATGTCATTAGACAACACCCCTCCTCATTACAGGGATGCACATCACCTGATTTTACTTAATTGGTAGTTGGCTCTCAGCCTGAACAGCTTGGAGTAGGACAACATGTATAAAAAGTATCATGTGATCAAAATACAACTTGCCTAATAATTCTGCTCACAGTGTATGTTAGCCGTATGACCCAAATGCTAAGAACTAGAATGAATGGTCATCGCAATAATACTAAAATTGGTTTTGTCCAACACAGTTTATCTAGACATTAATTAAACATCAAAATTTTTTTTATATCACTGTCATACCTGTAGAATCCATCCCTGAAAATGTATTGAATCGTAATCAAGTGCTGAATAAGAAAGAATCTTTATGAATCTGAATGAAGTGGTTGAAAAAGTTTGATCAATAATGCCGACCAAATCATGCATTGTTGTTGAATTTTAGAGGAGACAAAGGCAAAAAAAAAATAAAAAGATTTTAATTTTGTTTTTTATGGAGGATTAGCCTCCCTTTCATCTGGTTGGGTGTGGCTATAGAGCTCCCGCAACATTCTGCTCCTTTGGTTTCTTGTGTGGGTGGTGACAGAGGATCTACAGAAAATATCTAAATTTGGTAGTGGGGATAATTTGACTAGGGAAGAGAGAATCCAGCTTAGGGCTCTCCAGGATCTCCCTGATGTGGTGCTGAAGCCGGCTGATAAGGGTGGCAATGTCGCAATCTGGCCTACATCGATGTATGAAGGGGAGGCATTTCGCCAATTAAATAGCATTGTATATTATAAGAAACTTACATATAACCCCCTATCCGCATTTAATGCTAAATTAGAGATGATTTTGAAAAAGGCCTTAGATTGCGACGTTGTCACCAGGGATCTGGTTTTGGCGCTACAAGTGAAGAAGCCTACAATCCCCACATTCTATCTTTTACCAAAAATCCACAAAGATTTAAGGTCACCACCCGGCAGACCCATCGTGTCTGGGAGGGGTAATTTTCTTGAAAAAGTGAACAGGTGGATTATCTCCAACCATTGGTATGTAATCTTTCTTCATACCTCAAGGACACTGGGGACTTCCCGCGCAGGGTCGATGGTCTGTGTTTTGAGGGTGATGCTCATCTGGCTTTGGTGGATGTTGAGTCCCTCTATACTAACATCCGTCACTCTGATGGCCTTCGGGCAGTTAGGTTTTTTGGGGCATGTCCAATCTCCCTGCATCCATGAGGGACCTCATCCTGGAGCTATTGGAGTTCACCCTCACCCATTTTTTCATTTTTAAAGGATCCTTCTACCTACAGCTCCAGGGCACAGCCATGGGAGCAGCCTTTGCGCCATCCTATGCTTACCTGTTCCTGGGGCTGTGGGAGAGGGATCTATTCCTGTCTGACAAACAGGGGTCAATGGATCGTGTCCTATTATGGACACGCTACATTGACGATATCTTCTTTGTCTGGCAGGGCATGGCCGGCGACCTTGCGCAGTTTGTGTCATCCTTGAATGGCAACGATCTAAATATACGTCTTACCCCGGTGTGGGATAGAGAATTGACTTCCTTGATGTCACCATCCGCAAGGATAGATATGGCCTAAAACAGACCGATATCTTTAGGAAACATATGGCCACTAACACCCTGTTACATGCCTCTTCATGCCATCCGCGCCACATGATTCAAGCAATCCCAGTGGGCCAATTTCTCCGCCTTCGTCGGATCTGCTCTACTGATGCGGATTTCGAGAAGAGGGTGGAGGATGTTATGAACAGGTAATTCAGAACCACAATGGACCTTGAAGTTCAGAGCACACAAAGTGACCTGACAATTACCAAAAACATAGGACGAGCTCTGAGACGTGGGAACTCTGCTGACCGCAATCCCTAATCCTATCACACCACACTAGAGGCAGCCGTGGATTGCGCCTAACGCTCCCTATGCAACTCGGCACAGCCTGAGAAACTAACTAGCCCTAAAGATAGAAAAAGAAGCCTACCTTGCCTCAGAGAAATTCCCCAAAGGAAAAGGCAGCCCCCCACATATAATGACTGTGAGTAAAGATGAAAATACAAACACAGAGATTAAATAGATTTAGCAAAGTGAGGCCCGACTTACTGAATAGACCGAGGATAGGAAAGATAGCTTTGCGGTCAACACAAAAACCTACAAACAACCACGCAGAGGGGCAAAAAGACCCTCCGCACCGACTAACGGTACGGAGGTGCTCCCTCTGCATCTCAGAGCTTCCAGCAAGCAAGAAAAACCAATATAGCAAGCTGGACAGAAAATATAGCAAACAAAAATAACACAAGCAGAACTTAGCTTATGCAGGAAGACAGGCCACAGGAACGATCCAGGAGGAAGCAAGACCAATACTAGAACATTGACTGGAGGCCAGGATCAAAGCACCAGGTGGAGTTAAATAGAGCAGCACCTAACGACTTAACCTCATCACCTGAGGAAGGAAACTCAGAAGCCGCAGTACCACTCTCATCCACCAAAGGAAACTCATAGACAGAACCAGCCGAAGTACCACTCACGACCACAGGAGGGAGCTTGGCCACAGAATTCACAACAGTACCCCCCCCTTGAGGAGGGGTCACCGAACCCTCACCAGAGCTCCCAGGCCGACCAGGATGAGCCACATGAAAGGCACGAACCAGATCGGCAGCATGGACATCAGAGGCAAAGACCCAGGAATTATCTTCCTGACCATAACCTTTCCACTTAACCAGATACTGGAGTTTCCGTCTCGAAACACGAGAATCCAAAATCTTCTCCACTATATACTCCAATTCCCCTTCAACCAAAACCGGAGCAGGAGGATCAATAGATGGAACCACAGGTGCCACGTATCTCCGCAACAATGACCTATGGAACACGTTATGGATGGAAAAAGAAGCTGGAAGAGTCAAACGAAAAGACACAGGATTAAGAACCTCAGAAATCCTATATGGACCAATGAAACGAGGCTTAAATTTAGGAGAGGAAACCTTCATAGGAATATAACGAGATGACAACCAAACCAAATCCCCAACACGAAGTCGGGGACCCACACAGCGCCTGCGGTTAGCGAAACGTTGAGCCTTCTCCTGGGACAAAGTCAAATTGTCCACTACATGAGTTCAAATCTGCTGCAACCTATCCACCACAGTATCCACACCAGGACAGTCCGAAGACTCAACCTGCCCTGAAGAGAAACGAGGGTGGAACCCAGAATTGCAGAAAAACGGCGAAACCAAAGTAGCTGAGCTGGCCCGATTATTAAGGGCGAACTCAGCCAAAGGCAAAAAGGACACCCAATCATCCTGATCAGCAGAAACAAAACATCTCAGATATGTTTCCAAGGTCTGATTGGTTAGTTCAGTCTGGCCATTTGTCTGAGGATGGAAAGCTGAGGAAAAAGACAAATCAATGCCCATCCTAGCACAAAAGGCTCGCCAAAACCTCGAAACAAACTGGGAACCTCTGTCAGAAAAGATGTTCTCTGGAATGCCATGCAAACGAACCACATGCTGGAAAAACAATGGCACCAAATCAGAGGAGGAAGGCAATTTAGACAAGGGCACCAAATGGACCATCTTAGAGAAGCGATCACAAACCACCCAAATGACCGACATTCTTTGAGAGACGGGGAGATCCGAAATAAAATCCATAGAGATATGTGTCCAAGGCCTCTTCGGGACCGGCAAGGGCAAAAGCAACCCACTGGCACGAGAACAGCAGGGCTTAGCCCGAGCACAAATCCCACAGGACTGCACAAAAGAACGCACATCCCGCGACAGAGACGGCCACCAAAAGGATCTAGCCAGCAAATCTCTGGTACCAAAGATTCCAGGATGACCAGCCAACACCGAACAATGAACCTCAGAGATAACTTTATTCGTCCACCTATCAGGGACAAACAGTTTCTCCGCTGGGCAACGGTCAGGTCTATTAGCCTGAAATTTTTGCAGCACCCGCCGCAAATCAGGGGATATGGCAGACAAAATTACCCCCTCTTTGAGAATACCCACCGGCTCAGGCAAACCCGGAGAATCGGGCACAAAACTCCTAGACAGGGCATCCGCCTTCACATTTTTAGAGCCCGGAAGGTACGAAATCACAAAGTCAAAACGGGAGAAAAACAGCGACCAACGAGCCTGTCTAGGATTCAACCGTTTGGCAGACTCGAGATAAGTCAAGTTCTTGTGATCAGTCAAGACCACCACGCGATGCTTAGCTCCTTCAAGCCAATGACGCCACTCCTCGAATGCCCACTTCATGGCTAGCAACTCTTGATTGCCAACATCATAATTTCGCTCAGCAGGCGAAAATTTCCTGGAAAAGAAGGCGCATGGTTTCATCACCGAGCAATCAGAACTTCTCTGCGACAAAACAGCCCCTGCTCCAATTTCAGAAGCATCAACCTCGACCTGGAACGGAAGCGAAACATCTGGTTGGCACAACACAGGGGCAGAAGAAAAACGACGCTTCAACTCCTGAAAAGCTTCCACAGCAGCAGAAGACCAATTGACCACATCAGCACCCTTCTTGGTCAAATCGGTCAATGGTTTAGCAATACTAGAAAAATTATTGATGAAGCGACGATAAAAATTAGCAAAGCCCAGGAACTTCTGCAGACTCTTCAGAGATGTTGGCTGAGTCCAATCATAAATGGCCTGAACTTTAACAGGGTCCATCTCGATAGTAGAAGGAGAAAAAATGAACCCCAAAAATGAAACCTTCTGAACACCAAAGAGACACTTTGACCCCTTCACAAACAAAGAATTAGCACGCAGGACCTGGAACACCATTCTGACCTGCTTCACATGAGACTCCCAATCATCCGAGAAGACCAAAATATCATCCAAGTATACAATCAGGAATTTATCCAGGTACTCTCGGAAGATGTCATGCATAAAGGACTGAAACACTGATGGAGCATTAGAAAGCCCGAATGGCATAACCAGGTACTCAAAATGGCCTTCGGACGTATTAAATGCTGTTTTCCATTCATCGCCCCGTTTAATACGCACAAGATTATATGCACCATGAAGATCTATCTTGGTGAACCAACTAGCCCCCTTAATCCGAGCAAACAAATCAGACAGCAGCGGCAAGGGGTACTGAAATTTGACCGTAATTTTATTTAGAAGGCGGTAATCAATACAAGGTCTCAACGAACCATCCTTCTTGGCCACAAAAAAGAACCCTGCTCCCAATGGCGACGATGACGGGCGAATATGACCCTTCTCCAAAGACTCCTTCACGTAACTCCGCATAGCGGCGTGCTCAGGTACAGATAAATTAAACAGTCGACCTTTAGGAAACTTACTACCAGGAATCAAATCGATAGCACAATCACAATCCCTATGCGGAGGTAGGGCATTGGACTTGGGCTCATCGAATACATTCCGGTAATCAGACAAGAACTCTGGGACCTCAGAAGGGGTGGATGACGAGATAGACAGAAATGGAACATCACCATGTACCCCCTGACAACCCCAGCTGGACACAGACATTGATTTCCAATCTAATACTGGGTTATGGACTTGTAGCCATGGCAACCCCAACACGACCACATCATGCAGATTATGCAACACCAGAAAGCGAATATCCTCCTGGTGTGCAGGAGCCATGCACATGGTCAGCTGGGCCCAATACTGAGGCTTATTCTTGGCCAAAGGCATAGCATCAATTCCTCTCAATGGAATAGGACACTGCAAGGGCTCCAAGACAAACCCACAGCGCCTGGCAAACTCCAAGTCCATCAAATTCAGGGCAGCGCCTGAATCCACAAATGCCATGACAGAATAGGAAGACAAAGAGCAGATCAAAGTAACGGACAAAAGAAATTTCGACTGTACCGTACCAATGGTGGCAGACCTAGCGAACCGCTTAGTGCGCTTAGGACAATCGGAGATAGCATGAGTGGAATCACCACAGTAGAAACACAGCCCATTCTGACGTCTGTGTTCCTGCCTTTCAACTCTGGTCAACGTCCTATCGCACTGCATAGGCTCAGGTTTATGCTCAGATAATACCGCCAAATGGTGCACAGATTTACGCTCACGAAAGGCGTCAACCAATCTGAATGGCCAAAGACATAGACTCATTCAGACCAGCAGGCATAGGAAATCCCACCATGACATCCTTAAGGGCTTCAGAGAGACCCTTTCTGAAAATAGCTGCCAGCGCACATTCATTCCATTGAGTGAGCACGGACCACTTTCTAAACTTCTGACAATAAATCTCTATCTCATCCTGACCCTGACACAGGGCCAGCAAATTTTTCTCTGCCTGATCCACTGAATTTGGTTCATCGTACAGCAATCCGAGCGCCAGGAAAAACACATCAATATTACATAATGCAGGATCTTCTGGCGCAAGGGAAAATGCCCAGTCTTGAGGGTCGCCACGTAATAAAGAAATAATGATCTTAACTTGTAGAACTGGGTCACCAGAGGAGCGGGGTTTCAAAGCCAGAAATAGTTTACAATTATTTTTAAAATTCAAAAACTTAGTTCTATCTCCAGAAAATAACTCAGGAATAGGAATTTTAGGTTCTAACATAGGATTCTGAACCACTAAATCTTGAATATTCTGTACATTTATAGCGAGATTATCCATCAAAGAGGACAGACCCTGAATGTCCATGTCCACACCTGTGCTCTGAACCACCCTGATGTGAAGGGGAAAAGAAAGACAGAACACAGTGCAAAGAAAAAAAAATGGTCTCAGAACTTCTCTTTTCCCTCTATTGAGAAGCATTAGTACTTTGGGCCTCCAGTACTGTTATGAACAGGTAATTCAGAACCACAATGGACCTTGAAGTTCAGAGCACACAAAGTGACCTGACAATTACCAAAAACATAGGATGAGCTCTGAGACGTGGGAACTCTGCTGACCGCAATCCCTAATCCTATCACACCACACTAGAGGTAGCCGTGGATTGCGCCTAACGCTCCCTATGCAACTCGGCAAGCCTGAGAAACTAACTAGCCCTAAAGATAGAAAAATAAGCCTACCTTGCCTCAGAGAAATTCCCCAAAGGAAAAGGCAGCCCCCCACATATAATGACTGTGAGTAAAGATGAAAATACAAACACAGAGATTAAATAGATTTAGCAAAGTGAGGCCCGACTTACTGAATAGACCGAGGATAGGAAAGATAGCTTTGCGGTCAACACAAAAACCTACAAACAACCACGCAGAGGGGCAAAAAGACCCTCCACACCGACTAACGGTACGGAGGTGCTCCCTCTGCGTCTCAGAGCTTCCAGCAAGCAAGAAAAACCAATATAGCAAGCTGGACAGAAAATATAGCAAACAAAAATAACACAAGCAGAACTTCGCTTATGCAGGAAGACAGGCCACAGGAACGATCCAGGAGGAAGCAAGACCAATACTAGAACATTGACTGGAGGCCAGGATCAAAGCACCAGGTGGAGTTAAATAGAGCAGCACCTAACGACTTAACCTCATCACCTGAGGAAGGAAACTCAGAAGCCGCAGTACCACTCTCATCCACCAAAGGAAACTCATAGACAGAACCAGCCGAAGTACCACTCACGACCACAGGAGGGAGCTTGGCCACAGAATTCACAACAGGAGGAGTTGAAATCACGATTTCTCTCTAGGGGATATAGTCGCCGGAGTGTCAAGCGAGCATACCATCGCACTAAACACTCTAATCGCAATAACCTACTTTATAACAAGGTATCAAAACAATCTAAAGGAGGTGGTATAGCGAGGTTTGTGACATTGTATAATCCCCAACATGAAAAAGTGCGTACAGCAATCAGTAAGGCATGGCCCATCCTAAAAGTAGATCCGATAATTGGGAAATTTCTTCCGGACAGCCCTTCGATTACATTCCGACGGGCAAAAAATCTTCATCATCGACTGACACGGAGCCATTATGTCAGTCATCCAGTTTCTACATTTTTGGATAGGATGCGGCCAGGGGGTGGTTGTGTACCATGTGGGAGATGTGTCGCCTGCCCAAATATTGAGGTGTACTTCTTTCTTTGATTCAAGGAGTACAAAAGCATATGTGATCAAACAAAATATATCGTGTGTCTCTAGAAACGTGATATATTATGCTACTTGTCCGTGTGCTCTAATCTATATTGGGTTGACCACACGACAACTCAAAGTTCGTGTTAGAGAACACGTTTTGGGTATACAGGTGGCAGCTACGTGCACGGACACAGCCACCCTCAAGACATTGCCACGACACTTTAGAGAATTTCATCAATGTGATGCCTCTGGACTTAAAGTCCGGGGGATTGATTTATTGAACATCAATATTAGGGGGGCAATCTTAGTAAACATCTAGCCCAGGCAGAGACCAGATGGATCTGGACACTTCAGACCATCCATCCCAATGGGTTAAACAAAAATATTTCATTCGCGCCTTTTCTGTGATGATTCTGCTGAGCACGAGGGTGACGCACGTATGTGGTTTGTACATGTTGTTTTTAATGTTTTTACTTATTGTTTTATAGATATATCGTTGTCTGAAAGTTATGGCCGGGTAATGGAGTTATGTTCTGTGACAACTATCAACATTATTGACTATTTATCTCCTATCAACATTTGGGCCCGTACAAGAATTTCTACAGCTGGACTATGGTTGTCTATAGATTGAGAGGGATATATGTACCGTATATATATTTTGTATTGGGGGATTTGTTTGTCATCAATTATTATTATATCTTGTGATTATTACTACTAGTGTATTTGTATCTAATGGTGGCTCTTAGTGTTTGATATGATTTAGTAATACTAATTATTGTATGTATTATATGTGTCTGTTACATTATTATGATCGTTTTGCAGAGTTGGAATAGGTTTATGCCCATTTTTCTATGTGTAATGCAGCCACATTGGTGGGCAGTGGTTTGCCCTTACTTATGACCATTTCCAATATGGCCGGGGCTTTGCTGCGCATGCGCGCAGCCCGCGTTCCTCCGGGTCTGGCGTCTCCTTGGCTACCTGATGGATCACGTGGGGCCCCATGTGTTTCCTGCCTCGGCTGGCGGTGGGAGCGCCGGGCGCGGCAGATTCAACAGTCAGCGTGCAGCATAAGTATGGGTATTTCTGGGAAGGTGCTATAAAGAAGATGTGCCACTATCTTCTTACCCCCCTGAGGAAGGAGCTTAGCACTCCGAAACGCGCGTCGAGGTGGACTCTGGACTCCTCACTGTGACATCATCAGGTAGTAATGATGCATACTCAGGCGATTTTGCCATGATTGGTGCGGTGATAATATCATGTAATATATGGGGATATTGATCCTGGTATTTATATGGCCATAGGTCTGTTATATGGTATATTATTAATACTGTTGCAGTGATGGGGTTTTGTAGTCCTTGGGCAACTTGTACCGCCACATAGTGCTTCATCTGTTTCCCTTTGTAGTCCATCTATCTGTTCTTTGTTGCATTGTTTTATTGAATATTTAATAAATTTGTACATTTTATGGGACCATTTGACTGCAAGTCTCTGATGTTTTTCTACATGTTGTTTTGGCAGTTTCCCTGATCTGTGTCCTGACGTACATGCATGCGACACATATAGTGATTGCGCAGGAAATACGGTATTCATTTTCTGTCGGTGCATGGAAAATGTTTGTAACAACATTATTATTCTATATCACTGTCATTCCTGTAGAATCCATTCACTGAAAATGTATTGAATCGCAATCAAGTGCTGAATAGGAGAGAATCTTTTTGGTTTTACCAACTCCAGACTTTATTTCCCAATGGTCTGCATGAAGTGGTTGAAAAAGTTTGATCAATAATGCGGACCGAATCATGCTTTGTTGTTGAATTTTAGAGGAGACAAAATAAATAAATAAGATTTTAATTTTGTTTTTTTAATGGAGGATTAGCCTCCCTTTCATCTGGTTGGGTGTGGCTATAGAGCTCCCTCAACATTCTGCTCCTTTGGTTTCTTGTGAAGCAAGGTATATATAAAGCGAATGTGGTATACTTTTTTTTATATATGATAGACATTTTTGAAAAAACCCTGAAGACGACTCCTGGATGTTTGGAGTCGAAACACGTTGTTTTATCCTGTAACTCCTAAATAAACTATTCTATTTTCATTACCACGAGAATCTTGTGATGGAAGCGCCGACAACTATTTGGGTATTTCTCTATTGATTGCTTTCACCAGTTGTCTGAAGCCTTCCGTGAGCCCAGCTGGTCGAGCTGCAGTCCGCCTCCTCAGGATTCCTGTGGGATCCTGTTTATGCCTCATTTCGCCAGTTTCTGGTGAGTTCAACTATTATAGAGTGCAATTTAGCAACAGTTTTTACTACACTTAGATCGTGCGCGGCATTTGTTCCCCTCTTTTCTCTCCCTATCTCTTAGGGTCAGTTTGATTCAGTGTGTCAAGAGTGGGAGAAGAGGGTTGCATTGACAATCCAACACAATGGGCAGCACTTTGAGCACATTTTATAAGTGGTCATAAACTTGTAAATAAGCCATGAAAGAATAAAGTTATGTTAAAACCAAGCACACCTTTGTTTGTCTTGTGAAATTCTCAGTAAGTTTGATATGTCACATGACCCTCTTCCCATTGGAAAAAATAAGGTTGGATCCAAAATAGTCGACTTCAAAATAGCCGTCATGGTCACCACCCATCTTGAAAAGTTTTTCCCCCCTATATGCTAATGTGCCACAAAAAGGAAGTTGATATCACAACCATTCCCATTTTATTTAGGTGTATCCATATAAATGGCCCACCCTGAATTTTAATCCCTAATGTTCTCAAGCCTCCAAGGCCCTCACAGAACAGTTGTAGTTATACTGAAAAGAAAAATCACACACTGGTAGATGCAACATATTAATTATGTGACTTCTTGAGGCAATTGGTCATATAGGATTATATTTAGGGGAGTATCAGACTACATGGGCTGAATACAAATGCAGGTCTCAATTTTCTGTTTTACATTTTTAGAATATTTAGAAAACCCTGTATCATTTCCTTTTACACTTCACAAATACTTCTTACTTAATGCTGGTATCACATAAAATCCCAATGAATTTAAGGAGAGCGCACATAGGGCGATAAAAGTGATAATTTGGATGACAATAAGCGGTAGGTGCACTCACCTTTAAAAGGTTGTGAAAGGTCACAACTCCTTGCAGGCCACGAGAGGAAAAAGTGGTCGCTGCAGACTCAATTGGATACCAATGTCACAAAGGAGGAAGAATACCAGGTTTCTCAATGTATGCGCCCTGACCACACAACGATGGAAAAGTTCATAAAAGCTTTTAAGAACTTTTCCATTGTTGTGTGGTCAGCATGGATACATTGAGAAACCCGGTCTTTTTCCTTCTTTGTGACATAAAATCCCAATAAAATATATTTAAGTTTGTGGGTGTAACAAAAAAGAAAAAAAAATGTCAAAAAGATAACAGGGTATAGAATACATATTCAAGGTATATTTCTTTATTGCTTATGTGCACAATTCTTGTCCACAAAGGATCCAAGTCCCAAGATGATCTCAGGTAAATTTAATTTAGGCGTTTTGCAGATCCAGAGTATTCCATAAAAAAAGTTAATATTTACAAATAAATGTTTTGACTTTAATAACAAATATAAAATCAGTCTTATAATTTCTTTGTAAAACATTTTTTCATACTAAACAGTAAAACAGCTTCCCCCCTGTGTGCAACCTCTCTGATGACTATGAAGTTTGTCTTTGCTAATAAAGCATTTTCCACATTCGGAGCATGAGTACGGCTTCTCTACTGTGTAACTTCTTTGATGTTTAACCTGAAATGATTCATTTAAAGAAACATTGTCCACACTCTGAACATGAATTTTCTTATGTCTGAGAAGACTCGATTCATATATAAAACAGATCCCACATTCGCTACATGTAAAGGAATTCTCTCCAGTGTGATCTCTTTGATGATCACTTAGCAGGGCTTCAGTAGTAAAACATTTATCACATTCGGAGCATGAGTACGGCTTTTCTACTGTGTAACTTCTCTGATGTTTCACCTGAAAGGATTCATTTACAGAAACATTGTCCACACTCTGAACATGAATTTTCTTATGTCTGAGAAGACTTGATTCATATATAAAACAGATCCCACATTCGATACATGTAAAGGGATTCTCTCCAGTGTGATCTTTTTGATGAGAACTTAGCAGGGCTTCAGTATTAAAACATTTTCCACATTCTAGGCATGAATACGGCTTTTCTTCTGGGTGCGTTTTCATATGAGTCAAAAGACTTGATTTACGCAGAAAAAATTTACCACATTCTGAACATGAATATGGCTTCTCTCCTGTGTGACTTATCTCATGTCTAACAAGATCTGATATACTTACAAAACATTTTCCACATTCTGAGCATAAGTACGGCTTCTCTACTATGTAACTTCTCTGATGTTTCACCTGAAAGGATTCGTTTAAAGAAACCTTGTCCACACTCTGATCATGAATTATCTTATGTCTGAGAAGACTTGATTCATATATAAAACATATCCCACATTCGCTACATGTAAATGGATTCTCTCCAGTGTGATCTTTTTGATGATCACTTAGCAGGTCTTCAGTATTAAAACATTTTCCACATTCTGGGCATGAATACGGCTTTTCTCCTGTGTGAATTTTCTCATGAGTATTAAGAGATGATTTCTGCCGAAAACATTTTCCACATTCTGAACATGAATAGGGCTTCTCTCCTGTGTGAATTCTCTCATGTAGAATAATACCTGATTTAGATCCAAAACTTTTGTGACATACTGAACATGAATAAGGTTTTTCTCCTGTGTGAATTCTCTCATGTACAGTAAGACTTGATTTACATGAAAAACTTTTCTGACATACTGAACACGAATAAGGTGTCTCTCCTGTGTGAATTCTCCCATGTGCAATAACACTTGATTTAGATGTAAAACTTTTCTGACATTCTAGACATGAATATGGCTTCTCTCCTGTGTGAACTCTCTCATGTCTAACAAGACCTGACATACTTACAAAACATTTCCCACATTCTGAACATAAATGCGGCTTCTTTCCTGTGTGAATTCTCTCATGAACACCAAGATCTGATTTATCTGCAAAACATTTTCCACATTGTGAACATGAAAACAGCTTTTCTTCTATATGAATTCTCTGATGCCTAATAAGAAAAGCTTTCTTTGAAAAACATTGCGCACATTCAGAACATGAATATGGTTTCTCTCCTGTATGAATTTTAAGATGACAAATAAGATGATATTTGCTTGAAAAATATTTCTTACATTCTGAACATGAATATGGTTTCACTCCTGTGTGAATTATCTGATGTCTAACAAGACTTGATTTTTCTGTAAAACATTTTCCACATTCTGGACATGTAAACGGATTCTCTCCAATGTGAGTTCTCTTGTGTTTAACAAGGTGATACTTTTTGGAAAAACATTGCGCACATTCAGAACATGAATATGGTTTCTCTCCTCTATGAATTTTCTGATGACAAATAAAATGATATTTGCTTGAAAAAGATTTCTTACATTCTGAACATGAATACGGTTTCACTCCTGTGTGAATTATCTGATGTCTAACAAGACTTGATTTTTCTGTAAAACATTTTCCACATTCTGGACATGTAAATGGCTTCTCTCCTGTGTGAATTCTCTCATGTTTAACAAGGTGAGATTTTTTTGAAAAACATTTCTCACATTCTGAACATGAAAACGAACTTTCTCTTGTATGAATTCTCTGATGTTTAATAACCTCATGTTTGCTTGAAAAATATTTTTTACATTCTGAACAAGAAAACAGCTTTTCTTTTGTATGAATTCTCTGATGTTTAATAACCTCATGTTTGCTTGAAAATTTTTTTTTACATTCTGAGCATGAATAAGGCTTCTCCCCTGTGTGAATTTTTAAATGTCTAACAAAATTCCATTTTTCTGCAAAACATTTTCCACATTCTGGACATGAATACTTTTTCTCTCCAGTGTGATTTTTTTGGTGTGTAATCAAACTATACTTGGTTATAAAACATTTCCCACATTCTGAACATGAATACGGCTTCTCTCCTGTGTGACTTCTTTGATGTGTAATCAAATTATACTTGGTTTTAAAACCTTTCCCACATTCTGAACATGAATACGGCTTCTCTCCTGTGTGACTTCTTTGATGTGTTATCAAATTATACTTAGTTGCAAAACATTTCCAGCATTCTGAACATGAATATGGTTTCTCTCTTTTGAGACTTCTCTCATCTTTAACAAGATGTTGTGGATGTACATTAATGGTAGCAAGATTTTCTTTTGAGGACTGATACAAGATTTCTTCATCTTTTACATTATATTTTAGCAATAATATGTCATTTCCTTCGGGACACTTGCTTGAATATTCTGTTAGAAATAAAAATACATTTAATTAATTTTTCTTTAAACAACAACTAAGAGATATTTCCAAACATTCCTTTTAGACTGGGAATTCACATATTATCAGTGATGAGCGAGTATACTTGTTGCTCAGGTGGTCTCCGAGTACTTGTGAGTGATCAGAGATTTAGTTTTCAAAGCTGCAGCTGCATGATTTGCGACTGCTAGACAGCTTGAATACATGTGGGGATTCCCTAGCAACCAGGCAACCCCCACATGTACTCAGGCTGGCTAGCAGCCGTAAATCATGCAGCTGTGTCAACAAAAACTCCGAGCACTCAGAAACACTCAGAAACCACCCGCGCATGCTCGAGAAAAAACGAGCAACGAGTATACTCGCTCATAACTAATTATTATAGGTGCAGTAAGCTCCTGAGTAAGTTTTAAACACCGGCACCTACCAAGTAACTTGTATGTATGTCCCATATTAGTAAGAGGTCAAGAAATATTCACCATGCACATTTCCCCTTAATCAGCTTTTTACCAGTGAGTTGGAGTCAAACACCTACCAATATAATATTGGTCTATACCAGATCCAGGTACAGCATACCTGGGTTTCAACACTGTGTCAAAATAAAAATACTGGTTTAATATACGTTTAATTCAATATATATTGAGAGGCAGTGAGGAAAATCATATACGAGGGCAGGTATGTGTCCCCCAGTATGCACATAGAGACATATTGGACCTGCTGGAGCGCATTGTGGTTACAACAACATCTGTGATTACAAGGCAGAATAGAAGAAAGTGTGGATTCGGTCAAAGGGGTTGACCAAGTCAGATTTTAGGGAAACTCAATATGGGATTTTATACTTGGTTAGATGTGCACATTTGCTCGGGGGCAAATCTCTCCCTCTACTCTGGGTTTTGGGACTGTAGATGTCAACAAAACTCATTTAAACTTTCAGTTTTGTCTTTGGTGTGTCAGTGTTTTGTTTGCAAGCTGCAGAGCAGAAGTCTCCGTGCAACACAGGCCTGTGTGAGGTTGAACACAGAGCCAAGGACAACAAAGACTCTGAGGCACCCAGGAGGAATACAATGGCGCAGTCTCCCACAGTAACATGGTTTGATATGGACTACGAAGTGCTTGGATGACCTGGCTGCGATAAGAGGAAAACATTTACCTTATTTCCAGAGTTTTTGGAAAATAAATGTTTTATGTTGAACTTTGTTGGGTCACTGACTGTCGCACTGCGTGAACACCGCTGCACTACAATATTATATATATATATTTTTTATATATATATATATATATATATATACACACACACACACATATATACATACATATATATACATATATATACATACATACATATACAGTACAGACCAAAACTTTGGACACACCTCATTTAAAGATGTTTCTGTATTTTCGTTACTATGAAAATTGTACATTCACACTGAAGGCATCAAAACTATGAATTAGCATATGTGGAATTATATACTTAACAAAAAAGTGTGAAACAACTGAAAATATGTCTTATATTCTAGGTTCATCAAAGTAGCCACTTTTTGCTTTCATGACTGCTTTGCACACTCTTGGCATTCTCTTGATGAGCTTCAAGAGGTAGTCACCGGGAATGGTCTTCACTTTACAGGTGTGCCCCGTCAGGTTTAATAAGTGGGATTTCTTGCCTTATAAACTGTGTTGGGACCATCAGCATCAGTTGTGTTGTGCAGAAGTCTGGTAGATACACAGCTGATAGTCCTACTGAATAGACTGTTAGAATGTGTATAATGGCAAGAAAAAAGCAGCTAAGTAAAGAAAAACGAGTGGCCATCATTACTTTAAGAAATTAAGGTCAGTCAGTCCGAAAAATTGGGCAAACTTTGAAAGTGTCCCCAAGTCCAGTGGCAAAAACTTTTAAGTGCTACAAAGAAACTGGCTCACATGACGACCGCCCCAGGAAAAGAAGACCAAGAGTCACCTCTGCTTCTGAGGATAAGCTTATCCGAGTCACCAGCCTCAGAAATCGCAGGTTAACAGCAGCTCAGATTAGAGACCAGGTCAATGCCACACAGCGTTCTAGCAGCAGACACATCTCTACAACAACTGTTAAGAGGAGACTTTGTGCAGCAGGCCTTTATGGTAAAATAGCTGCTAGGAAACCACTGCTAAGGACAGGCAACAAGCAGAAGAGACTTGTTTGGGCTAAAGAACACAAGGAATGGACATTAGACCGGTGGAAATCTGTGCTTTGGTGTGATGAGTCCAAATTTGAGATCTTTGGTTCCAACCACCGTGTCTTTGTGCGACGCAGAAAAGGTGAACAGATGGACTCTACATGCCTGGTTCCCACCCTGAAGCATGGAGGAGGAGGTGTGATGGTGTGGGGGGGCTTTGCTGGTGACACTGTTGGGGATTTATTCAAAATTGAAGGCATACTGAACCAGGGATTCAAGCTTGAGGAGGATAATTTGCATATTCCAGGTGCCTTCTGGGAAATGCGAAGAGTCTCCCTCAAGAAGATCGTTGGGTACAGCCGGGACCAGCTGCTTGGAAAGCATCACCAAACAAGGGATTCAAGCTTGAGGAGGATAATTTGCATATTCCAGGTGCCTTCTGGGAAAAGCGAAGAGTCTCCCTCAGCAAGAAGATCATTGGGTACAGCCGGGACCAGCTGCTTAGAAAGCATCACCAAACCGCGCGCCGTAAGAATTTTTGCCTGTAGGAAATTATTGCAAGAAAGCTTGGCTGAGTAGATTACACAAGAAGGAAAACACACAGCAAGTCAGCAGGATCTAGGAGTAACATGGCAGATGTGATAACCTACATGGTGAGCTGCAGCATGTGCTACATGTTCACAGATCGACCAGAAGAAGAATCCAATTTCACCTGTCAGAAGTGTAGACTAGTGGCCCTTTTAGAAGAAAAGGTGCGGGGTCTGGAAGAAAGAATAGCAACTTTGAAACTCATCAAAGAGAATGAAGACTTCCTAGACAGAACAGAAGCATCTCTACTGGTCACAGAAGGTGAAAAAAGTGTCAGAGAACCTCCAAAAGCAGATGAGTGGAAGCATGTGACCAAAAGAAGCAAGAAGACCATGGAGAAATCACCAACCACACAACTGAAGAACCGATATCAAATCTTTGTAGAGGATGAAGATAGCACACCTAAGGATGAAGCAATACCAGCAAGCAAAAAAGAAAAGGGCACACAGCAACAAGTGACAGCAAAAAGTACAGCCAAGAAGCAACGAAGAGTGGTGGTGGTGGGAGACTCACTACTAAGAGGCACAGAAGCAGCCATCTGCAGACTGGACATAACCGCAAGAGAAGTATGCTGCCTTCCAGGTGCAATGATCAAGGATGTGACCGATAGGATACCAAAGCTCTTCAACTCCAAGGATGTCCACCCATTTCTTCTGATACATGTTGGCACCAATGACACGGCAAGAAAGGACCTACCGACAATCTGCAAGGACTTTGAAGAGTTGGGGAAGAAAGTAAAGGAACTGGATGCACAGGTAGTTTTTTCTTCTATCCTTCCAGTAGACGGGCATGGCACCAGGAGATGGAACAGGATCCTTGATGCGAACAACTGGCTAAGACGATGGTGCAGACAACAAGGATTCGGATTCCTGGACCACGGTGTGAATTACTTGTACGATGGACTCCTCGCCAGAGACGGACTACACCTCAATAAACCTGGGAAACACACATTCGCCAGAAGACTCGCTACACTCATCAGGAGGGCGTTAAACTAGAACAAGAGGGGACGGGAAGAAAAACATTAGACTCGAACAAAGAAGACCCAGGAAAACATACTCAGAAGGGAGGTAAGAACATTTCTAAAACAATCCACAGCGAGGAGATTGGAACAAAACAAAATCCTCTAAACTGCATGCTCGCAAACGCCAGAAGCCTGACAAACAAGATGGAAGAACTAGAAGCAGAAATATCTACAGGTAACGTTGACATAGTGGGAATAACCGAGACATGGTTAGATGAAAGCTATGACTGGGCAGTTAAATTACAGGGTTACAGTCTGTTTAGAAAGGATTGTAAAAATCGGAGAGGAGGAGGGGTTTGTCTCTATGTAAAGTCTTGTCTTAAGTCCACTGTAAGGGAGGATATTAGCGAAGGGAATGAGGATGTCGAGTCCATATGGGTCGAAATTCATGGAGGGAAAAATGGTAACAAAATTCTCATTGGGGTCTGTTACAAACCCTCAAATATAACAGAAACCATGGAAAGTCTACTTCTAAAGCAGATAGATGAAGCTCCAACCCATAATGAGGTCCTGGTTTTGGGGGACTTTAACTACCCGGATATTAACTGGGAAACAGAAACCTGTGAAACCCATAAAGGCAACAGGTTTCTGCTAGTAACCAAGAAAAAATATCTTTCACAATTGGTGCAGAATCCAACCAGAGGAGCAGCACTTTTAGACCTAATACTATCTAATAGACCTGACAGAATAACAAATCTGCAGGTGGTTGGGCATCTAGGAAATAGCGACCACAATATTGCACAGTTTCACCTGTCTTTCACTAGGGGGACTTGTCAGGGAGTCACAAAAACACTGAACTTTAGGAAGGCAAAGTTTGACCAGCTTAGAGATGCCCTTAATCTGGTAGACTGGGACAATATCCTCAGAAATAAGAATACAGATAATAAATGGAAAATGTTTAAGAACATCCTAAATAGGCACTGTAAGCGGTTTATACCTTGTGGGAATAAAAGGACTAGAAATAGGAAAAACCCAATGTGGCTAAACAAAGAAGTAAGACAGGCAATTAACAGTAAAAAGAAAGCATTTGCACTACTAAAGCAGGATGGCACCATTGAAGCTCTAAAAAACTATAGGGAGAAAAATACTTTATCTAAAAAACTAATTAAAGCTGCCAAAAAGGAAACAGAGAAGCACATTGCTAAGGACAGTAAAACTAATCCCAACTGTTCTTCAACTATATCAATAGTAAAAGAATAAAAACTGAAAATGTAGGCCCCTTAAAAAATAGTGAGGAAAGAATGGTTGTAGATGACGAGGAAAAAGCGAACATATTAAACACCTTCTTCTCCACGGTATTCACGGTGGAAAATGAAATGCTAGGTGAAATCCCAAGAAACAATGAAAACCCTATATTAAGGGTCACCAATCTAACCCAAGAAGAGGTGCGAAACCGGCTAAATAAGATTAAAATAGATAAATCTCCGGGTCCGGATGGCATACACCCACGAGTACTAAGAGAACTAAGTAATGTAATAGATAAACCATTATTTCTTATTTTTAGGGACTCTATAGCGACGGGGTCTGTTCCGCAGGATTGGCGCATAGCAAATGTGGTGCCAATATTCAAAAAGGGCTCTAAAAGTGAACCTGGAAATTATAGGCCAGTAAGTCTAACCTCTATTGTTGGTAAAATATTTGAAGGGTTTCTGAGGGATGTTATTCTGGATTATCTCAATGAGAATAACTGTTTAACTCCATATCAGCATGGGTTTATGAGAAATCGCTCCTGTCAAACCAATCTAATCAGTTTTTATGAAGAGGTAAGCTATAGGCTGGACCACGGTGAGTCATTGGACGTGGTATATCTCGATTTTTCCAAAGCGTTTGATACCGTGCCGCACAAGAGGTTGGTACACAAAATGAGAATGCTTGGTCTGGGGGAAAATGTGTGTAAATGGGTTAGTAACTGGCTTAGTGATAGAAAGCAGAGGGTGGTTATAAATGGTATAGTCTCTAACTGGGTCGCTGTGACCAGTGGGGTACCGCAGGGGTCGGTATTGGGACCTGTTCTCTTCAACATATTCATTAATGATCTGGTAGAAGGTTTACACAGTAAAATATCGATATTTGCAGATGATACAAAACTATGTAAAGCAGTTAATACAAGAGAAGATAGTATTCTGCTACAGATGGATCTGGATAAGTTGGAAACTTGGGCTGAAAGGTGGCAGATGAGGTTTAACAATGATAAATGTAAGGTTATACACATGGGAAGAAGGAATCAATGTCACCATTACACACTGAACGGGAAACCACTGGGTAAATCTGACAGGGAGAAGGACTTGGGGATCCTAGTTAATGATAAACTTACCTGGAGCAGCCAGTGCCAGGCAGCAGCTGCCAAGGCAAACAGGATCATGGGGTGCATTAAAAGAGGTCTGGATACACATGATGAGAGCATTATACTGCCTCTGTACAAATCCCTAGTTAGACCGCACATGGAGTACTGTGTCCAGTTTTGGGCACCGGTGCTCAGGAAGGATATAATGGAACTAGAGAGAGTACAAAGGAGGGCAACAAAATTAATAAAGGGGATGGGAGAACTACAATACCCAGATAGATTAGCGAAATTAGGATTATTTAGTCTAGAAAAAAGACGACTGAGGGGCGATCTAATAACCATGTATAAGTATATAAGGGGACAATACAAATATCTCGCTGAGGATCTGTTTATACCAAGGAAGGTGACGGGCACAAGGGGGCATTCTTTGCGTCTGGAGGAGAGAAGGTTTTTCCACCAACATAGAAGAGGATTCTTTACTGTTAGGGCAGTGAGAATCTGGAATTGCTTGCCTGAGGAGGTGGTGATGGCGAACTCAGTCGAGGGGTTCAAGAGAGGCCTGGATGTCTTCCTGGAGCAGAACAATATTGTATCATACAATTATTAGGTTCTGTAGAAGGACGTAGATCTGGGTATTTATTATGATGGAATATAGGCTGAACTGGATGGACAAATGTCTTTTTTCAGCCTTACTAACTATGTTACTATGTAGCATGGCTACCACAGCATCTTGCAGCGGCATGCTATTCCATCCGGTTTGCGTTTAGTTGGACCATCATTTATTTTTCAACAGGACAATGACCCCAAACACACCTCCAAGCTGTGTAAGGGCTATTTGACCAAGAAGGAGAGTGATGGGGGGCTACGCCAGATGACCTGGCCTCCACAGTCACCAGACCTGAACCCAATCGAGATGGTTTGGGGTGAGCTGGACCGCAGAGTGAAGGCAAAAGGGCCAACAAGTGCCAAGCATCTCTGGGAACTCCTTCAAGATTGTTGGAAGACCAATCCCGGTGACTACCTCTTGAAGCTCATCAAGAGAATACCAAAAGTGTGCAAAGCAGTCATCAAAGCAAAAGGTTGCTACATTGAAGAACCTGGAATATAAGACTTAATTTCAGTTGTTTCACACTTTTTTGTTAAGTATATAATTCCACATGTGATAATTCATAGTTTTGATGCCTTCAGTGTGAATGTACAATTTTGATAGATATGAAAATACCGAAAAATCTTTAAATGAGAAGGTGTGTCCAAACTTTTGGTCTGTACTGTATATATACACATACATATACATACTGTAGCGTTTCACCCACTACGTGTCTTGGGGAACACTCGCTTGGCAGCAGAATAATCATAGACAGGCAGGGTTCCTCACACATATCAGTCCATATGGTTTATTTAAACTCTGCATAAACCAGGTAGGGTACAGTTCATTTCATTACAGCCAGGAAACATTATAGGACATCAGTCAGTTCATATAGCAGACAGGCTTCTCTGCCGTATATTGTGATCCCCTTGTCCGGGGTTACCTTTCAGGAGTTCCACTCCTCACGCTGACTTCACGTCAGTCCCAGGTCCTCAACACAGACCGTCCAGGTCTACGGTCTCTAGGGGCTTCCAGGACCTACAGCACCCAGGCCACTCAGTGCCAAACACGGGAACATGTGACCCACACCCTGGTCACATTATATACCTTTTAACCACTCCCCTGGGTGGGAGTGTGGGTGTGTGGCTAGTTTGTCCCGCCCATCTCACATAACTATACAAACTCTTGAGGGACTAAATGTCCCAGAACAACATTGTATCAGACTTACCACGCAGACTCCTTCTGCGACACATATCGGCCATTCACTACTCTGCCAGTCACTGTTTCATCACCTTTAGGGTATGTGCACACGTCCGGATTTTTCGCGTTTTTTTTGCGGATTTTCCCGATAAAAACGCTATAAATCCGCATAAAAAACGCTCAAATTATGCATCCTATCATTTAGAATGCATTCCGCATTTTTTGTGCAGATGTATGCGTTTTTTTCCGCAAAAAAAACGCAATCCGCAAAAAGAATGGCCATGCTCATTCTTTTTGCGGATTTTCTGCGGATTTCATGCATTCAGGAGAAAGAAAAAAAAACGCAAAAAAATCCGCAAAAAATCCGCGCAAAAAACGCGAGAAAAACGCGCGGAAAAAAACGCGATTTTCTGGCATATTTCTCCGGATTTTGTCAGGAAAAAAACCTGACGTGTGCACATACCCTTATGCCTCCAAGCGCATCTTGAAGTGCACACACAGTGCCCCCTGGCTGTAACGTGGGTCACAACACCACTATACATATATATATATATATAGACATACATACATACATACATGCACACACACACACACACACACACACACACACACACACACACACATATATAGTACAGACCAAAAGTTTGGACACACCTTCTCATTTAAAGATTTCTCTGTATTTTCATGACTGAAAATTGTACATTCACACTGAAGGCATCAAAAGTATGAACTAACACATGTGGAATTATATACTTAACAAAAAAGTGTGAAACAACTGAAATTATATCTTATATTCTAGGTTCGTCAAAGTAGCCACCTTTTAGGCTATGTTCACAAGCTGCGGATCCGCAGCGTTTCCCATGCGTTTACAGTACAATGTAAACCTATGGGAAACGCAATCCGCAGTGCACATGCTGCGGACAAAACCGCGTGGAAACGCAGTGGTTTACATTCCGCAGCATGTCAATTCTTAGTGCGGAATCCGCAGCGATTTTACACCTGCTCCATAATAGAAAACCGCAGGTGTAAAACTGCAGTGGAATCCGCACAAAAACCGCTGTAAATCCGCAGGAAAAACGCAGTGTTGTTGCCCTGCGGATTTATCAAATCCGCTACGGAAAAATCCGCAGTGGAAAATTTCTACGTGTGCACATACCCTTACTTTATTACTGCTTTGCACACTCTTGGCATTCTCTTCATGAGCTTCAAGAGGTATTGTGATGAGGGAGAGGCCGCCATCTTGGATATGGGGCATAACGCTGGCCTCCTATCAGAGATCGGCCTGACTCCATTTTGTCTCATATCAGAATTCACCTGGTCACACGTCTGCAGGGATGAGCACTCCTGGCCCCCACCTTTTCCCCTACCTGAATGAAGACGCTTTAGTATGGTAATAAATGGAGCCCAGTGTAGCAGGCAGATGGCACTTCAAAGATTGAATGGGGAAGCCACGCCAGCAGGGGGCAAGGAGGTGCCTGGGGGCTCAATTAAAGCATACATGTGAAATGGCTACAGGAGGACACGTCTATTGTCCCCCCCCCCAGCCGGAATGTCTACAACATGAAATTATGAATTATGGGCACATCGTCTGAGGTACAGGTTCATAAAAAATATCCTCATAGCCCCGAAGAAATTGCACATCTGACAGTACAATTCCCGAGTCAGTGAGATTTCTGGAACCTGAGATATAGAGATCAGCCTCCCACAGCGATGAAGTGGGTCCAGGTTTGATCCCTGTATGACCGGCAGAACAAACCACATACACTGGTACCGCCCGTGTACTGATCCGATCATCCTGAAAAAGTTATTCCATTTATTAGTTATTGGGAATAGATTTTGCAGGGAAGCTGAAGGGTTGAGATTCTTAGCCCGCCCAGGTACAGGGGGGAGGGACACAGAAGGATTAAGAGCTGAGGACACATGGAGAGTGAGACACAACAACAACAGAAGAAGATGATGATGATGAAATAAGGAACAGGGCATATGCCAGTCAGAGGGGAGCAAGCACATGCTTTTTGGGGGCTCCCCGGCAACTTTAAGTCTTGTACCTGTGGAACGCAGAGCTCCCCGGCCTCCACAAGCAACCTTCAACCTGGTAAATTGACCTCCAGCTTTATACCTATAAGCCTTGTACTATTATGGCTATATTTTACTCTGACTGTAACTCTTTGTATATTTTTACTGTATATTTCTTGTAATTATCTAGTGCGCCCTTAAGGCAATTAAACCATAAATTAATTTTGGGCTGATCCTTTTATTCTGATTGCGAATCCTAGAATACCCAGCGTGGGTATCAGGGCAGTCTCCCCGGCGGCCATTTGCTCTAGGTGCAGTTCCCTTACTGACCTGAGAGACAAAGGGGGCACCGGAGAGCTGTGCCTGTGTAATTACGTCGCGGATTGGTGACGTGGGAGGAACCAGGATACTTCACAGGTAGTCATCGTTCAACTTCACAATTCTGTTCCACTTGTTGATTCTTCACCAAAAATTTACATTTGGTATCTTTATGTTTGAAGCATGATATGTGGGAAAAGGTTGATAAGTTCCAGGGAGCTGAATACTTTAACAAGGCACTGTATATTTGGGGGTTTGTAACAGACCCTAATGAGAATTTTGTTACTATTTATCCCTCCATGTATTTCAACCTATATGGACTTGACATTCTCATTCCTTTCGCTAATTTCCTTCCTTAAAGTGGACTTTAGACAAGACTTTACATAGAGACAAACCCCTCCTCCTCTGCGATTTTTAAGATCCTCTTTCTAAACAGACTGTAACCCTGTAAGTTAACTGCCCAGTCATAGCTTTCATCTCACCGTGTCTCAGTTATTCCCACTATGTCAAAGTTACCTGTAGATATTTCTGCTTCTAGTTCTTCCATCTTGGTTGCCAGGCTTCTGGGGTTTGTGAGCATGCAGTTTAGAGGATTTTTGTTCCAATCTTCTCCCTGTGGATTGTTTTAGAAATTTTCTTACCTCCCTTCCGAATATGTTGTCTTGGGTCTTCTTTGCCGCACCTCATATCCTTCATCAGTATATTATATCAGGCATCTTTCACCTTTTTAAGTGGGAAAACTTGCACAATTGGTCGCTGTCTAAATACTTTTTTTCCTCACTGTATATAGCGACAGGGTCAATGGCAATGTATTTGAGGAAAGATATGTCGCGAAGGTTGTTATCTGCCGTGATGTGAAACCTCTACGTTTTGTCTCCAGCATATTATGTGCTGAGGGGTTAATCAGCCATGACAAAGTTGTTGTTTTTTTGTGAGATAGGACCAAAGCTACTCACCATATCTCCACCCCAAGGGAGTGGTCTGGCAGGTAAATGTCCGACCATTGATTTGATTTGGTAGTTCTGTGTGTTTGGAGGCAAGGAAGCCTCCAGTCTGGTGCTCAATTATGAGCTGGAGTTTGTGGTTTCCCAAAGGGCTGAGGTCGCTGTGGAAAGGTCTTTCTATGTGCTGTTTGTTTTCACTTATGCCAGGAAGGACAATTCATTTAGTTTGTTTTATGATTTATGAACCAGTAAACCAGCCATGAACTTTAACCCCAAGTCTTCCTGTGTCTACCACATTAGCAGAAAAGTGAGTGGCACTACCACAGTTGGTGGTTCGAATGTGGGCAGTGTTCCAGGAACACATGAAGCTGCTACAGAAAAAGTTACATATCCTGGTTAAAAGCCGCCAGCTAGCGAGAGACATCCGGCAACATGGAGAACTTAATCAAACACCTGGTCCAGAAGCAGCAGCAGAAGACGAACAAGCTACTACAGTAGATACAACAGCAAACACAACAACAGTACCAGCAAGAGCAGCAGCAACATATGCAGCTTCTGGCGAGCACCATCCAGGGCAGGCTGACCGCCACACCCCCAAGTACAGCTGATGAATCACACCCCGACGGTGGCAAGACTCGCCATAAAAAAAAGGATACCAAGGAACATGCAAAGATGAAGACCGAAATCTTGGCCCTCCTGGGATTAACTATGTCAGTAAAGCCCAACAAATCCACCACTGGGCATATGCTAGAGTCAAACCCCCTTGCTTGCAGCTGTTTGACTTACTACATCTAGTCCAGAAGTGGTTGCAGCCAGAGTCTGCCATTTCTGCGCAAATAGTTGAGCATGTAATGATGCTTACTATCCTTACTAACTATGTTACACCTTACTAACTATGTTACTATAGGCCTGGATGTCTTCCTGGAGCAGAACAATATTGTATCATACAATTATTAGGTTCTGTAGAAGGACGTAGATCTGGGGATTTATTATGATGGAATATAGGCTGAACTGGATGGACAAATGTCTTTTTTCGGCCTTACTAACTATGTTACTATGTTTATCCACTCCATTCTCAGATGTTGACAGGCAAAAGAACACCATTCATGAACAAGATGATGAAGGAGCGGTGCAAGGTCCTCCATATTGCCCACCTGCAAATCTTCAACTATCTGCAGTCGGACAGACTAGTAGAGCACTTAAATAAAATTTTAAAGGCCATTCTTAAGAAGGTCATTGAGAAGGACGGTCGAGACAGACTATCTGCATCTGTTTCTGCTCTTCTCTGTCAGGCAAGTTCCTCAAGCCTCCACTGGCTTTCATCTGTTCAAGCCCCTGTATGGTTGACATCCCCGAGGGCTCCTAGATATCGCCAAGGAAACCTGGGAACCAGAGGTAACACCCCACCGGAGCATCATAGAGCACGTTGCCCAGATGCAGGAGAGAATGGCAAAAGTAATGCCTATCGTGAAGGCGCATCTCCTCCAAGCACAACAGGTACAAGCAAGGGTTTATAACTGATCAGCAAAACTGAGGCAGCTCCAACCTGGGGACCGCGTGCTGGTGCTTATCCCCACGGTCAAGAGCAAGTTCCTGGCCAAGTGGTAAGGCCCCTAAGAGGTGGTGGAAAGACTGTGCAAGGTTAATTACTAGTTCCACCAGCCAGGACGGAGGAAGCCTTATCAAGTATACCACGTGAATTTGCAATAGCCGTGGCAAGATTGGAAATCGATGAAAGTTCCTAACCAGGGAGCCTGGCCCAAAGGCAAAGTGAAGGATTTCACAAATGCAGAAACTATCGCGGTCGCAGAACCAACTGCTGGAGCGGAACCATGACTTGTTCTCAAAGTTGCTGGGGCATACGCAGGTGGTGGAGCATGACGTTTTGACAGAGCCTCATATAAGGGTGAACCTTAAGTCATCCAGAATTCCCAAAGCATACTGTGAAGTAATCTCAAACAAAGAGAACAGAATGCTAGACTGCGGCGTGATAGAAGAGTAAAAAAGCAGAAGGTCGAGTCCCATTGTCCTCGTGCCGAAGCCCGATGGTGAGTGACTGTTTTGAAACGATTATCACAGGCTGAATGAAGTGTCAAAATTTGATGCGTATCCAATGCCCAGCGTCAATGAACTCATAGAAAGGCTTGAACCTGCTACGTACATCACCACCCTCCACCTGACGAAGCGCTACTGGCAGTTCCACATATCTGTTATGAAAGGTAATTCAGTACCACAATGAACATAGAGGTCAGCGCACATACAGTGACCTGGCAATAACCCAAAAAACAAGAACGAGCTCTGAGACGTGGGAACTCTGTTGACCGCAATCCCTAATCCTCTCCAAACCACACTAAAGGCAGCCGTGGATTGCGCCTGACGCTCCCTATGCAACTCGGCACGGCCTGAGAAACTAGCTAGCCTGAAGATAGAAAATAAGCCTACCTTGCCTCAGAGAAATACCCCAAAGGAAAAGGCAGCCCCCACATATAATGACTGTGAGTTAAGATGAAAAGACAAACGTAGAGATGAAATAGATTTAGCAAAGTGAGGCCCAACTTTCTGAACAGAGCGAGGATAGGAAAGGTAACTTTGCGGTCAACACAAAACCCTACAAAAACCACGCAAAGGGGACAAAAAGACCCTCCGTACCGAACTAACGGCACGGAGGTACACCCTCTGCGTCCCAGAGCTTCCAGCAAGCAGTAAAAAACAAATTGACAAGCTGGACAGAAAAAAACAGCAAACAAATAGCAAAGAGGAACTTAGCTATGCAGAGCAGCAGGCCACAGGAACGATCCAGGAGGAAACAGGTCCAATACTAGAACATTGACTGGAGGCCAGGATCAAAGCACTAGGTGGAGTTAAATAGAGCAGCACCTAACGACTTCACCACATCACCTGAGGAAGGAAACTCAGAAGCCGCAGTACCACTTTCCTCCACCAACGGAAGCTCACAGAGAGAACCAGCCGAAGTACCACTTGTGACCACAGGAGGGAGCTCTACCACAGAATTCACAACAGTACCCCCCCCTCGAGGAGGGGTCACCGAACCCTCACCAGAGCTCCCAGGACAACCAGGATGAGCCATATGAAAGGCACGAACAAGATCGGGAGCATGGACATCAGAGGCAAAGACCCAGGAATTATCTTCCTGAGCATAACCCTTCCACTTAACCAGATACTGGAGTTTCCGCCTTGAAACACGAGAATCCAAAATCTTCTCCACAATATACTCCAACTCCCCCTCCACCAAAACCGGGGCAGGAGGATCAACAGATGGAACCATAGGTGCCACGTATCTCCGCAACAATGACCTATGGAATACTGTTGTGAATTCTGTGGCTGAGTTCACTTCTGTGGTCACAAGTGGTATTGCAGTCTCTGGGCTTCCTCCCTCAGGTGTTTTGGTGAGCTCGTTGGCTGCCTTGCTATTTAGCTCCACCTGAGTCTGTCTTCCTTGCTCCTTGTCAATGTTCCAGTGTTGGATCTGAGCTACTGCATCTTTCCTTGGGCCTGCTGCTCAGCTAGATAAGTGCTTCTAGTTTGTTTTCTGTTTTTTCTGTCCAGCTTGTTATTAACTTTTGCTGGAAGCTCTGAGAAGCAAAGGGGTGCACCGCCGTGCTGTTAGTTCGGCACGGTGGGTCTTTTTGCCCCTTTGCGTGGTTTTCGTTTTAGGGTTTTTGGTAGACTGCATAGTTCTCTTTGCTATCCTCGCTCTGTCTAGAATATCGGGCCTCACTTTGCTGAATCTATTTCATTCCTACGTTCGTCTTTTCATCTTGCTAACAGTCATTATATGTGGGGGGCTGCCTATTCCTTTGGGGTATTTCTCTGAGGTAAGTCAGGCTTGTATTTCTATCTTCAGGCTAGTCAGCTCCTCAGGCAGTGCCGAGTTGCATAGGTAGTGATAGGCGCAATCCACTGCTGCTTATAGTTGTGTGAGGATAGATCAGGTACTGCAGTCTACAGAGATTCCACGTCTCAGAGCTCGTCCTATTGTTTTTGGTTATTGCCAGATCTCTGTATGTGCGCTGATTACTGCACGCTGTGTTGCCTGATTGCCAGCCATAACAGAATACGTTATGTATGGAAAAAGAATCTGGAAGGGTCAGACGAAAAGACACAGGATTAAGAACCTCAGAAATCCTATACGGACCAATAAAACGAGGTTTAAACTTAGGAGAGGAAACCTTCATAGGAATATGACGAGAAGATAACCAAACCAAGTCCCCAACCCGAAGTCGGGGACCCACACAGCGTCTGCGATTAGCGAAACGTTGAGCCTTCTCCTGGGACAAAGTCAAATTGTCC
The DNA here is from genome assembly GCF_032444005.1 of Ranitomeya imitator. Taxonomy (NCBI): domain Eukaryota; kingdom Metazoa; phylum Chordata; class Amphibia; order Anura; family Dendrobatidae; genus Ranitomeya; species Ranitomeya imitator. The sequence goes on along the minus strand of NC_091286.1, from coordinate 713,295,942 downwards.
ACTACATGAGTCCAAATCTGCTGCAACCTGTCCACCACAGTATCCACACCAGGACAGTCCGAAGACTCAACCTGCCCTGAAGAGAAACGAGGATGGAACCCAGAGTTGCAGAAAAACGGTGAAACCAAGGTAGCCGAGCTGGCCCGATTATTAAGGGCGAACTCAGCCAAAGGCAAAAAGGACACCCAGTCATCCTGATCAGCAGAAACAAAGCATCTCAGATATGTTTCCAAGGTCTGATTGGTTCGTTCGGTCTGGCCATTAGTCTGAGGATGGAAAGCCGAGTAAAAAGACAAATCAAAGCCCATCCTACCACAAAAGGCTCGCCAAAACCTCGAAACAAACTGGGAACCTCTGTCAGAAACGATATTCTCTGGAATGCCATGTAAACGAACCACATGCTGGAAAAACAATGGCACCAAATCAGAGGAGGAAGGCAATTTAGACAAGGGTACCAAATGGACCATCTTAGAGAAGCGATTACAGACCACCCAAATGACTGACATCTTTTGAGAGACGGGAAGATCTGAAATAAAATCCATAGAGATATGTGTCCAAGGCCTCTTCGGGACCGGCAAGGGCAAAAGCAACCCACTGGCACGAGAACAGCAGGGCTTAGCCCGAGCACAAATCCCACAGGACTGCACAAAAGTACGCACATCCCGCGACAGAGATGGCCACCAAAAGGATCTAGCCACTAACTCTCTGGTACCAAAGATTCCAGGATGACCAGCCAACACCGAGCAATGAACCTCAGAGATAACTTTATTCGTCCACCTATCAGGGACAAACAGTTTCTCCGCTGGGCAATGATCAGGTTTATTAGCCTGAAATTTTTGCAGCACCCGCCGCAAATCAGGGGAGATGGCAGACACAATTACTCCCTCTTTGAGGATACCCGCCGGCTCAGATACACCCGGAGAGTCGGGCACAAAACTCCTAGACAGAGCATCCGCCTTCACATTTTTACAGCCCGGAAGGTATGAAACCACAAAGTCAAAACGGGCAAAAAACAACGACCAACGAGCTTGTCTAGGATTCAACCGCTTGGCGGACTCGAGATAAGTCAAGTTCTTATGATCAGTCAAGACCACCACGCGATGCTTAGCTCCTTCAAGCCAATGACGCCACTCCTCGAATGCCCACTTCATGGCCAGCAACTCTCGATTGCCCACATCATAATTTCGCTCAGCAGGCGAAAACTTCCTGGAAAAGAAGGCGCATGGTTTCATCACCGAGCAATCAGAACTTCTCTGCGACAAAACAGCCCCTGCTCCAATCTCAGAAGCATCAACCTCGACCTGGAACGGAAGTGAAACATCTGGTTGACACAACACAGGGGCAGAAGAAAAACGACGCTTCAACTCTTGAAAAGCTTCCACCGCAGCAGAAGACCAATTGACCAAATCAGCACCTTTCTTGGTCAAATCGGTCAATGGTTTAGCAATACTAGAAAAATTGCAGATGAAGCGACGATAAAAATTAGCAAAGCCCAGGAACTTTTGCAGACTTTTCAGAGATGTCGGCTGAGTCCAATTATGGATGGCTTGGACCTTAACAGGATCCATCTCGATAGTAGAAGGGGAAAAGATGAACCCCAAAAATGAAACCTTCTGAACACCAAAGAGACACTTTGATCCCTTCACAAACAAAGAATTAGCACGCAGGACCTGAAACACCGTTCTGACCTGCTTCACATGAGACTCCCAATCATCCGAGAAGATCAAAATGTCATCTAAGTACACAATCAGGAATTTATCCAAGTACTCTCGGAAGATGTCATGCATAAAGGACTGAAACACTGATGGAGCATTGGCAAGTCCGAATGGCATTACTATATACTCAAAATGGCCCTTGGGCGTATTAAATGCAGTTTTCCACTCATCGCCTCGCTTAATACGCACAAGATTATACGCACCACGAAGATCTATCTTGGTGAACCAACTAGCCCCCTTAATCCGAGCAAACAAATCAGATAACAATGGCAAGGGTACTGAAATTTAACCGTGATCTTATTTAGAAGGCGGTAATCTATACAAGGTCTCAGTGAACCATCCTTCTTGGCTACAAAAAAGAACCCTGCTCGCAATGGCGACGATGACGGGCGAATATGCCCCTTCTCCAAAGACTCCTTCACATAACTCCGCATAGCGGCGTGCTCAGGCACAGATAAATTAAACAGTCGACCTTTTGGGAATTTACTACCAGGAATCAAATCGATAGCACAATCACAATCCCTATGCGGAGGTAGGGTATCGGACTTGGGCTCATCAAATAAATCCCGGTAATCAGACAAGAACTCAGGAACCTCAGAAGGGGTGGATGACGAAATAGTCAGAAATGGGACATCACCATGTACCCCCTGACAACCCCAGCTGGACACAGACATGGATTTCCAATCTAATACTGGATTATGGACTGGTAGCCTTGGCAACCCCAACACGACCACATCATGCAGATTATGCAACACCAGAAAGCGAATAACCTCCTGATGTGCAGGAGCCATGCACATGGTGAGATGGGTCCAGTACTGAGGCTTATTCTTGGCCAAAGGCGTAGCATCAATTCTTCTCAATGGAATAGGACACTGCAAGGGCTCCAAGAAAAACCCACAACGCCTAGCATACTCCAAGTCCATCAAATTCAGAGCAGCGCCTGAGTCCACAAATGCCATGACAGAATATGATGACAAAGAGCAGATCAAGGTAACAGACAGAAGAAATTTTGACTGTACCGTACCAATGGTGGCAGACTTAGCGAACCGCTTAGTGCGCTTAGGACAATCAGAGATAGCATGAGTGGAATCACCACAGTAGAAACACAGCCCATTCAGACGTCTGTGTTCTTGCCGTTCAACTCTGGTCAGAGTCCTATCGCACTGCATAGGCTCAGGTTCAAGCTCAGGTAATACCGCCAAATGGTGCACAGATTTACGCTCACGCAAGCGTCGACCGATCTGAATGGCCAAAGACATAGACTCATTTAGACCAGCAGGCATAGGAAATCCCACCATGACATCCTTAAGGGCTTCAGAGAGACCTTTTCTGAAAATAGCTGCGAGCGCACCTTCATTCCACTGAGTGAGTACGGACCACTTTCTAAATTTCTGACAATATACCGTATATACTCGAGTATAAGCCGAGATTTTCAGCCCAAAATTTTGGGCTGAAAGTGCCCCTCTCGGCTTATACTCGAGTCAAGGTGGGTGGCAGGGTCGGCGGGTGAGGGGGTGAGGGCGCTGAGGCATACTTACCTAGTCCCAGCAATCCTCGCGCTGTCTCTGCCGTCCCACGGTCTTCTGTGCTGCAGCTTCTTCCCCTCTTCAGCAGTCACGTGGGACCGCTCATTACAGAAATGAATAAGCGGCTCCACATCCCATAGGGGTGGAGCCGCCTATTCATTCCTCTAATCAGCGGTGCCGGTGACCGCTGATAGAGAAAGAAGCTGCGGCACCGAAGACCAGGCAGAGGGACAGCGCGAGGATCGCCAGGACTAGGTAAGTATAGCATATTCACCTGTCCTCGTTCCAGCCGCCGAGCGTCGCTCCATCTTCCCGGCCGGCGCCTCCATCTTCCCGGCGTCTGCGCTCTGACTGTTCAGGCAGAGGGCGCGATGACGCATATAGTGTGCGCGGCGCCCCCTGCCTGATCAGTCAGAGCAGAGACGCCGGGAAGATGGAGGCGCCGGAACGAGACGCCGGGAGCTGCAATCAAGGGAGGTGAGTATGTGTTTTTTTTTTTTTTATTGCAGCAGCGGCGGCGGCAGAGATTTATGTGGAGCATCTATGGGGCACAGTGAACGGTGCAGAGCACTGTATATGGCACATCTATGGGGCACAATGAACGGTGCAGAGCACTGTATATGGCACATCTATGGGGCACAGTGAACGGTGCAGAGCACTGTATATGGCACATCTATGGGGCACAGTGAACGGTGCAGAGCACTGTATATGGCACATCTATGGGGCACAGTGAACGGTGCAGAGCACTGTATATGGCACATCTATGGGGCACAGTGATCGGTGCAGAGCACTGTATATGGCACAGCTAGGGGGCACAGTGAACGGTGCAGAGCACTGTATATGGCACAGCTAGGGGGCACAGTGAACGGTGCAGAGCACCGTATATGGCACATCTATGGGGCACAGTGAACGGTGCAGAGCACTGTATATGGCACATCTATGGGGCACAGTGAACGGTGCAGAGCACTGTATATGGCACATCTATGGGGCACAGTGAACGGTGCAGAGCACTGTATATGGCACATCTATGGGGCACAATGAACGGTGCAGAGCACTGTATATGGCACATCTATGGGGCACAATGAACGGTGCAGAGCACCGTATATGGCACATCTATGGGGCACAGTGAACGGTGCAGGGCACTGTATATGGCACATCTATGGGGCACAGTGAACGGTGCAGAGCACTGTATATGGCACATCTATGGGGCACAGTGAACGGTGCAGAGCACTGTATATGGCACATCTATGGGGCACAGTGAACGGTGCGGGGCACTGTATATGGCACATCTATGGGGCACAGTGAACGGTGCGGAGCACTATATATGGCACATCTATGGGGCACAGTGAACGGTGCGGGGCACTGTATATGGCACATCTATGGGGCACAGTGAACGGTGCAGAGCACTATATATGGCACATCTATGGGGCACAGTGAACGGTGCGGGGCACTGTATATGGCACATCTATGGGGCACAGTGAACGGTGCAGAGCACTGTATATGGCACATCTATGGGGCACAGTGAACGGTGCGGAGCACTGTATATGGCACATCTATGGGGCACAGTGAACGGTGCGGGGCACTGTATATGGCACATCTATGGGGCACAGTGAACGGTGCAGAGCACTGTATATGGCACATCTATGGGGCACAGTGAACGGTGCAGAGCACTGTATATGGCACATCTATGGGGCACAATGAACGGTGCAGAGCACTGTATATGGCACATCTATGGGGCACAGTGAACGGTGCAGAGCACTGTATATGGCACATCTATGGGGCACAGTGATCGGTGCAGAGCACTGTATATGGCACATCTATGGGGCACAATGAACGGTGCAGAGCACTATATATGGCACATCTATGGGGCACAGTGAATGGTGCAGAGCACTGTATATGGCACATCTATGGGGCACAGTGAACGGTGCAGAGCACTGTATATGGCACATCTATGGGGCACAATGAACGGTGCAGAGCACTATATATGGCACATCTATGGGGCACAATGAACGGTGCAGAGCACTGTATATGGCACATCTATGGGGCACAGTGAACGGTGCAGAGCACTGTATATGGCACATCTATGGGGCACAGTGAACGGTGCAGGGCACTGTATATGGCACATCTATGGGGCACAGTGAACGGTGCAGAGCACTGTATATGGCACATCTATGGGGCACAGTGAACGGTGCAGAGCACTGTATATGGCACATCTATGGGGCACAGTGAACGGTGCAGAGCACTGTATATGGCACAGCAATGGGGCACAGTGAACGGTGCAGAGCACTGTATATGGCACATCTATGGAGCACAGTGAACGGTGCAGAGCACTGTATATGGCACATCTATGGGGCACAGTGAACGGTGCAGAGCACTGTATATGGCACATCTATGGGGCACAGTGAACGGTGCAGAGCACTGTATATGGCACATCTATGGGGCACAGTGAACGGTGCAGAGCACTGTATATGGCACAGCAATGGGGCACAGTGAACGGTGCAGAGCACTGTATATGGCACATCTATGGGGCACAGTGAATGGTGCAGAGCACTGTATATGGCACATCTATGGGGCACAGTGAATGGTGCAGAGCACTGTATATGGCACATCTATGGGGCACAGTGAACGGTGCAGAGCACTGTATATGGCACATCTATGGGGCACAGTGAACGGTGTAGAGCACTGTATATGGCACATCTATGGGGCACAGTGAACGGTGCAGAGCACTGTATATGGCACATCTATGGGGCACAGTGAATGGTGCAGAGCACTGTATATGGCACATCTATGGGGCACAGTGAACGGTGTAGAGCACTGTATATGGCACATCTATGGGGCACAGTGAATGGTGCAGAGCACTGTATATGGCACATCTATGGGGCACAATGAACGGTGCAGAGCACTGTATATGGCACATCTATGGGGCACAATGAACGGTGCAGAGCACTGTATATGGCACATCTATGGGGCACAGTGAACGGTGCAGAGCACTGTATATGGCACATCTATGGGGCACAGTGAACGGTGCAGAGCACTGTATATGGCACATCTATGGGGCACAGTGAACGGTGCAGAGCACTGTATATGGCACATCTATGGGGCACAGTGAATGGTGCAGAGCACTGTATATGGCACATCTATGGGGCACAGTGAACGGTGCAGAGCACTGTATATGGCACATCTATGGGGCACAGTGAACGGTGCAGAGCACTGTATATGGCACATCTATGGGGCACAGTGAACGGTGCAGAGCACTGTATATGGCACATCTATGGGGCACAGTGAACGGTGCAGAGCACTGTATATGGCACATCTATGGGGCACAGTGAACGGTGCAGAGCACTGTATATGGCACATCTATGGGGCACAGTGAACGGTGCAGAGCACTGTATATGGCACATCTATGGGGCACAGTGAACGGTGCAGAGCACTGTATATGGCACATCTATGGGGCACAGTGAACGGTGCAGAGCACTGTATATGGCACATCTATGGAGCACAGTGAACGGTGCAGAGCACTGTATATGGCACATCTATGGGGCACAGTGAACGGTGCAGAGCACTGTATATGGCACATCTATGGAGCACAGTGAACGGTGCAGAGCACTGTATATGGCACATCTATGGGGCACAGTGAACGGTGCAGAGCACTGTATATGGCACATCTATGGGGCACAGTGAACGGTGCAGAGCACTGTATATGGCACATCTATGGAGCACAGTGAATGGTGCAGAGCACTGTATATGGCACATCTATGGGGCACAGTGAACGGTGCAGAGCACTGTATATGGCACATCTATGGGGCACAGTGAACGGAGCAGAGCACTGTATATGGCACATCTATGGGGCACAGTGAACGGTGCAGAGCACTGTATATGGCACATCTATGGGGCACAGTGAACGGTGCAGAGCACTGTATATGGCACATCTATGGGGCACAGTGAACGGTGCAGAGCACTGTATATGGCACATCTATGGGGCACAGTGAACGGTGCAGAGCACCGTATATGGCACATCTATGGGGCACAGTGAACGGTGCAGAGCACTGTATATGGCACATCTATGGGGCACAGTGAACGGAGCAGAGCACTGTATATGGCACATCTATGGGGCACAGTGAACGGAGCAGAGCACTGTATATGGCACAGCTATGGGGCACAATGAACGGTGCAGAGCACTGTATATGGCACATCTATGGGGCACAGTGAACGGAGCAGAGCACTGTATATGGCACAGCTATGGGGCACAATGAATGGTGCAGAGCACTGTATATGGCACATCTATGGGGCACAGTGAACGGTGTAGAGCACTGTATATGGCACATCTATGGGGCACAGTGAACGGTGCAGAGCACTGTATATGGCACATCTATGGGGCACAGTGAACGGTGCAGAGCACTGTATATGGCACATCTATGGGGCACAGTGAACGGTGCAGAGCACTGTATATGGCACATCTATGGAGCACAGTGAACGGTGCAGAGCACTGTATATGGCACATCTATGGGGCACAATGAACGGTGCAGAGCACTGTATATGGCACATCTATGGGGCACAGTGAACGGTGCAGAGCACTGTATATGGCACATCTATGGAGCACAGTGAACGGTGCAGAGCACTGTATATGGCACATCTATGGGGCACAGTGAACGGTGCAGAGCACTGTATATGGCACATCTATGGGGCACAGTGAACGGTGCAGAGCACTGTATATGGCACATCTATGGGGCACAGTGAACGGTGCAGAGCACTGTATATGGCACATCTATGGGGCACAGTGAACGGTGCAGAGCACTGTATATGGAGCACATCTATGGGGCACAGTGAACGGTGCAGAGCACTGTATATGGCACATCTATGGGGCACAGTGAACGGTGCAGAGCACTGTATATGGCACATCTATGGGGCACAGTGAACGGTGCAGAGCACTGTATATGGCACATCTATGGGGCACAGTGAATGGTGCAGAGCACTGTATATGGCACATCTATGGGGCACAGTGAACGGTGCAGAGCACTGTATATGGCACATCTATGGGGCACAGTGAACGGTGCAGAGCACTGTATATGGCACATCTATGGGGAAATATGAACGGTGCAGAGCACTGTATATGGCACATCTATGGGGAAATATGAACGGTGCAGAGCACTGTATATGGCACATCTATGGGGCACAGTGAACGGTGCAGAGCACTGTATATGGCACATCTATGGGGCACAGTGAACGGTGCAGAGCACTGTATATGGCACATCTATGGGGCACAGTGAACGGTGCAGAGCACTGTATATGGCACATCTATGGGGCACAGTGAACGGTGCAGAGCACTGTATATGGCACATCTATGGGGCACAGTGAACGGTGCAGGGCACTGTATATGGCACATCTATGGGGCACAGTGAACGGTGCAGAGCACTGTATATGGCACATCTATGGGGCACAATGAACGGTGCAGGGCACTGTATATGGCACATCTATGGGGCACAGTGAACGGTGCAGAGCACTGTATATGGCACATCTATGGGGCACAGTGAACGGTGCAGAGCACTGTATATGGCACATCTATGGGGCACAATGAACGGTGCAGAGCACTGTATATGGCACATCTATGGGGCACAGTGAACGGTGCAGAGCACTGTATATGGCACATCTATGGGGCACAGTGAACGGTGCAGAGCACTGTATATGACACATCTATGGGGCACAGTGAACGGTGCAGAGCACTGTATATGACACATCTATGGGGCACAGTGAACGGTGCAGAGCACTGTATATGGCACATCTATGGGGCACAATGAACGGTGCAGAGCACTGTATATGGCACATCTATGGGGCACAGTGAACGGTGCAGAGCACTGTATATGGCACATCTATGGGGCACAATGAACGGTGCAGAGCACCGTATATGGCACATCTATGGGGCACAGTGAACGGTGCAGAGCACTGTATATGGCACATCTATGGGACACAGTGAATGGTGCAGAGCACTGTATATGGCACATCTATGGGGCACAGTGAACGGTGCAGAGCACTGTATATGGCACATCTATGGGGCACAGTGAACGGTGCAGAGCACTGTATATGGCACATCTATGGGGCACAGTGAACGGTGCAGGGCACTGTATATGGCACATCTATGGGGCACAGTGAACGGTGCAGGGCACTGTATATGGCACATCTATGGGGCACAGTGAACGGTGCAGGGCACTGTATATGGCACATCTATGGGGCACAGTGAACGGTGCAGAGCACTGTATATGGCACATCTATGGGGCACAGTGAACGGTGCAGAGCACTGTATATGGCACATCTATGGGGCACAGTGAACGGTGCAGAGCACTGTATATGGCACATCTATGGGACACAGTGAATGGTGCAGAGCACTGTATATGGCACATCTATGGGGCACAGTGAACGGTGCAGAGCACTGTATATGGCACATCTATGGAGCACAATGAACGGTGCAGAGCACTGTATATGGCACATCTATGGGGAACAGTGAACGGTGCAGAGCACTGTATATGGCACATCTATGGGGCACAGTGAACGGTGCAGAGCACTGTATATGGCACATCTATGGGGCACAGTGAACGGTGCAGGGCACTGTATATGGCACATCTATGGGGCACAGTGAACGGTGCAGAGCACTGTATATGGCACATCTATGGGGCACAGTGAACGGTGCAGAGCACTGTATATGGCACATCTATGGGGCACAGTGAACGGTGCAGAGCACTGTATATGGCACATCTATGGAGCACAATGAACGGTGCAGAGCACTGTATATGACACATCTATGGGGAACAGTGAACGGTGCAGAGCACTGTATATGGCACATCTATGGGGCACAGTGAACGGTGCAGAGCACTGTATATGGCACATCTATGGGGCACAATGAACGGTGCAGAGCACTGTATATGACACATCTATGGGACACAGTGAATGGTGCAGAGCACTGTATATGGCACATCTATGGGGCACAGTGAACGGTGCAGAGCACTGTATATGGCACATCTATGGGGCACAGTGAACGGTGCAGGGCACTGTATATGGCACATCTATGGGGCACAGTGAACGGTGCAGAGCACTGTATATGGCACATCTATGGGGCACAGTGAACGGTGCAGAGCACTGTATATGGCACATCTATGGGGCACAGTGAACAGTGCAGAGCACCGTATATGGCACATCTATGGGGCACAGTGAACGGTGCAGGGCACTGTATATGGCACATCTATGGGGCACAGTGAACGGTGCAGGGCACTGTATATGGCACATCTATGGGGCACAGTGAACGGTGCAGAGCACTGTATATGGCACATCTATGGGGCACAGTGATCGGTGCAGAGCACTGTATATGGCACATCTATGGGGCACAGTGAACGGTGCAGGGCACTGTATATGGCACATCTATGGGGCACAGTGAACGGTGCAGGGCACTGTATATGGCACATCTATGGGGCACAGTGAACGGTGCAGAGCACCGTATATGGCACATCTATGGGGCACAGTGAACGGTGCAGAGCACTGTATATGGCACATCTATGGGGCACAGTGAACGGTGCAGAGCACTGTATATGGCACATCTATGGGGCACAGTGAACGGTGCAGAGCACTATATATGGCACATCTATGGGGCACAGTGAACGGTGCAGAGCACTGTATATGGCACAGCTATGGGGCACAGTGAACGGTGCAGAGCACTGTATATGGCACATCTATGGGGCACAGTGAACGGTGCAGAGCACTGTATATGGCACAGCAATGGGGCACAGTGAACGGTGCAGAGCACTGTATATGGCACATCTATGGGGCACAGTGAACGGTGCAGGGCACTGTATATGGCACATCTATGGGGCACAGTGAACGGTGCAGGGCACTGTATATGGCACATCTATGGGGCACAGTGAACGGTGCAGAGCACTGTATATAGCACATCTATGGGGCACAGTGAACGGTGCAGAGCACTGTATATGGCACATCTATGGGGCACAGTGAAGGGTGCAGAGCACTGTATATGGCACATCTATGGAGCACAGTGAACGGTGCAGAGCACTGTATATGGCACATCTATGGGGCACAGTGAACGGTGCAGAGCACTGTATATGGCACATCTATGGGGCACAGTGAACGGTGCAGAGCACTGTATAAGGCACATCTATGGAGCACAATGAACGGTGCAGAGCACTGTATATGGCACAGCAATGGGGCACAGTGAACGGTGCAGAGCACTGTATATGGCACATCTATGGGGCACAGTGAACGGTGCAGTGCACTGTATATGGCACATCTATGGGGCACAGTGAACGGTGCAGGGCACTGTATATGGCACATCTATGGGGCACAGTGAACGGTGCAGAGCACTGTATATAGCACATCTATGGGGCACAGTGAACGGTGCAGAGCACTGTATATGGCACATCTATGGGGCACAATGAACGGAGCAGAGCACTGTATATGGCACATCTGTGGGGCACAGTGAATGGTGCAGAGCACTGTATATGGCACATCTATGGGGCACAGTGAACGGTGCAGAGCACTGTATATGGCACATCTATGGGGCACACTGAACGGTGCAGAGCACTGTATATGGCACATCTATGGAGCACAGTGAACGGTGCGGAGCACTGTATATGGCACATCTATGGGGCACAGTGAACGGTGCGGAGCACTGTATATAGCACATCTATGGGGCACAGTGAATGGTGCAGAGCACTGTATATGGCACATCTATGGGGCACAGTGAACGGTGCGGAGCACTGTATATAGCACATCTATGGGGCACAGTGAACGGTGCAGGGCACTGTATATGGCACATCTATGGGGCACAGTGAACGGTGCAGAGCACTGTATATGGCACATCTATGGGGCACAGTGAACGGTGCAGAGCACTGTATATGGCACATCTATGGGGCACAGTGAACGGTGCAGAGCACTGTATATGGCACATCTATGGGGCACAGTGAACGGTGCAGAGCACTGTATATGGCACATCTATGGGGCACAATGAACGGTGCAGAGCACTGTATATGGCACATCTATGGGGCACAATGAATGGTGCAGAGCACTGTATATAGCACATCTATGGGGCACAGTGAACGGTGCAGAGCACTGTATATGGCACATCTATGGAGCACAGTGAACGGTGCAGAGCACTGTATATAGCACATCTATGGGGCACAGTGAACGGTGCAGAGCACCGTATATGGCACATCTATGGGGCACAGTGAACGGTGCAGAGCACTGTATATGGCACATCTATGGGGCACAGTGAACGGTGCAGAGCACTGTATATGGCACATCTATGGGGCACAGTGAACGGTGCAGAGCACTGTATATAGCACATCTATGGGGCACAGTGAACGGTGCAGAGCACTGTATATGGCACATCTATGGGGCACAGTGAACGGTGCGGAGCACTGTATATAGCACATCTATGGGGCACAATGAACGGTGCGGAGCACTGTATATGGCACATCTATGGGGCACAGTGAACGGTGCAGAGCACTGTATATAGCACATCTATGGGGCACAGTGAACGGTGCAGAGCACTGTATATGGCACATCTATGGGGCACAGTGAACGGTGCAGAGCACTGTATATGGCACATCTATGGGGCACAGTGAACGGTGCAGAGCACTGTATATGGCACATCTATGGAGCACAGTGAACGGTGCAGAGCACTGTATATGGCACATCTATGGGGCACAGTGAACGGTGCAGAGCACCGTATATGGCACATCTATGGGGCACAGTGAATGGTGCAGAGCACTGTATATGGCACATCTATGGGGCACAGTGAATGGTGCAGAGCACTGTATATGGCACATCTATGGGGCACAGTGAACGGGGCAGAGCACTGTATATAGCACATCTGTGGGGCACAGTGATCGGTGCAGAGCACTGTATATGGCACATCTATGGGGCACAGTGAACGGTGCAGAGCACTGTATATGGCACATCTATGGGGCACAGTGAACGGTGCAGAGCACTGTATATGGCACATCTATGGGGCACAGTGAACGGTGCAGAGCACTGTATATGGCACATCTATGGGGCACAGTGATCGGTGCAGAGCACTGTATATGGCACATCTGTGGGGCACAGTGAACGGTGCAGAGCACTGTATATGGCACATCTATGGGGCACAGTGAACGGTGCAGAGCACTGTATATAGCACATCTATGGGGCACAATGAACGGTGCAGAGCACTGTATATGGCACATCTATGGGGCACAGTGAACGGTGCAGAGCACTGTATATGGCACATCTATGGGGCACAGTGATCGGTGCAGAGCACTGTATATGGCACATCTGTGGGGCACAGTGAACGGTGCAGAGCACTGTATATGGCACATCTATGGGGCACAGTGAACGGTGCAGAGCACTGTATATAGCACATCTATGGGGCACAATGAACGGTGCGGAGCACTGTATATGGCACATCTATGGGGCACAGTGAACGGTGCAGAGCACTGTATATAGCACATCTATGGGGCACAGTGAACGGTGCAGAGCACTGTATATAGCACATCTATGGGGCACAATGAACGGTGCAGAGCACTGTATATGGCACATCTATGGGGCACAGTGAACGGTGCAGAGCACTGTATATGGCACATCTATGGGGCACAGTGAACGGTGCAGAGCACTGTATATGGCACATCTATGGGGCACAGTGAACGGTGCAGAGCACTGTATATAGCACATCTATGGGGCACAGTGAACGGTGCAGAGCACTGTATATAGCACATCTATGGGGCACAGTGAACGGTGCAGAGCACTGTATATGGCACATCTATGGGGCACAGTGAACGGTGTAGAGCACTGTATATGGCACATCTATGGGGCACAGTGATCGGTGCAGAGCACTGTATATGGCACATCTATGGGGCACAGTGAACGGTGCAGAGCACTGTATATGGCACATCTATGGGGCACAGTGATCGGTGCAGGGCACTGTATATGGCACATCTATGGAGCACAGTGAACGGTGCGGAGCACTGTATATGGCACATCTATGGGGCACAGTGAACGGTGCAGGGCACTGTATATGGCACATCTATGGGGCACAGTGAACGGTGCAGGGCACAGTATATGGCACATCTATGGGGCACAGTGAACGGTGCAGAGCACTGTATATGGCACATCTATGGGGCACAATGAACGGTGCAGAGCACTGTATATGGCACATCTATGGGGCACAGTGAACGGTGCAGAGCACTGTATATGGCACATCTATGGGGCACAATGAACGGTGCAGAGCACTGTATATGGCACATCTATGGGGCACAGTGAACGGTGCAGAGCACTGTATATGGCACATCTATGGGGCACAGTGAATGGTGCAGAGCACTGTATATGGCACATCTATGGGGCACAGTGAACGGTGTAGAGCACTGTATATGGCACATCTATGGGGCACAGTGAACGGTGCAGAGCACTGTATATGGCACATCTATGGGGCACAGTGAACGGTGCAGAGCACTGTATATGGCACATCTATGGGGCACAATGAACGGTGCAGAGCACTGTATATGGCACATCTATGGGGCACAATGAACGGTGCAGAGCACTGTATATGGCACATCTATGGGGCACAGTGAACGGTGCAGGGCACTGTATATGGCACATCTATGGGGCACAATGAACGGTGCAGAGCACTGTATATGGCACATCTATGGGGCACAGTGAACGGTGCAGAGCACTGTATATGGCACATCTATGGGGGCACAGTGAACGGTGCAGAGCACTGTATATGGCACATCTATGGGGCACAGTGAATGGTGCAGAGCACCGTATATGGCACATCTATGGGGCACAGTGAACGGTGCAGAGCACTGTATATGGCACATCTATGGGGGCACAGTGAACGGTGCAGAGCACTGTATATGGCACATCTATGGGGCACAGTGAACGGTGCAGAGCACTGTATATGGCACAGCTATGGGGTACAGTGAACGGTGCAGAGCACTGTATATGGCACATCTATGGGGCACAGTGAACGGAGCAGAGCACTGTATATGGCACATCTATGGGGCACAGTGAACGGTGCAGAGCACTGTATATGGCACATCTATGGGGCACAGTGAACGGTGCAGAGCACTGTATATGGCACATCTATGGGGCACAGTGAACGGTGCAGAGCACAGTATATGGCACATCTATGGGGCACAGTGAATGGTGCAGAGCACTGTATATGGCACATCTATGGGGCACAGTGAACGGTGCAGAGCACTGTATATGGCACATCTATGGGGCACAGTGAACGGTGCAGAGCACTGTATATGGCACATCTATGGGGCACAGTGAACGGTGCAGAGCACTGTATATGGCACATCTATGGGGCACAGTGAACGGTGCAGAGCACTGTATATGGCACATCTATGGGGCACAGTGAATGGTGCAGAGCACTGTATATGGCACATCTATGGGGCACAGTGAACGGTGCAGAGCACTGTATATGGCACATCTATGGGGCACAGTGAACGGTGCAGAGCACTGTATATGGCACATCTATGGGGCACAGTGAACGGTGCAGAGCACTGTATATGGCACATCTATGGGGGCACAGTGAACGGTGCAGAGCACTGTATATGGCACATCTATGGGGCACAGTGAACGGTGCAGAGCACCGTATATGGCACATCTATGGGGCACAGTGAACGGTGCAGAGCACTGTATATGGCACATCTATGGGGCACAGTGAACGGTGCAGAGCACTGTATATGGCACATCTATGGGGCACAGTGAACGGTGCAGAGCACTGTATATGGCACATCTATGGGGCACAGTGAACGGTGCAGAGCACTGTATATGGCACATCTATGGGGCACAGTGAACGGTGCAGAGCACTGTATATGGCACATCTATGGGGCACAGTGAATGGTGCAGAGCACTGTATATGGCACATCTATGGGGCACAGTGAACGGTGCAGAGCACTGTATATGGCACATCTATGGGGCACAGTGAACGGTGCAGAGCACTGTATATGGCACATCTATGGAGCACAGTGAACGGTGCAGAGCACTGTATATAGCACATCTATGGGGCACAGTGAACGGTGCAGAGCACTGTATATGGCACATCTATGGGGCACAATGAACGGTGCAGAGCACTGTATATGGCACATCTATGGGGCACAGTGAACGGTGCAGAGCACTGTATATGGCACATCTATGGGGCACAGTGAACGGTGCAGAGCACTGTATATAGCACATCTATGGGGCACAGTGAACGGTGCAGAGCACTGTATATGGCACATCTATGGGGCACAATGAACGGAGCAGAGCACTGTATATGGCACATCTATGGGGCACAGTGAACGGTGCAGAGCACTGTATATGGCACATCTATGGGGCACAGTGAACGGTGCAGAGCACTGTATATAGCACATCTATGGGGCACAATGAACGGTGCGGAGCACTGTATATGGCACATCTATGGGGCACAGTGAACGGTGCAGAGCACTGTATATAGCACATCTATGGGGCACAGTGAACGGTGCAGAGCACTGTATATAGCACATCTATGGGGTACAATGAACGGTGCGGAGCACTGTATATGGCACATCTATGGGGCACAGTGAACGGTGCGGAGCACTGTATATAGCACATCTATGGGGCACAATGAACGGTGCGGAGCACTGTATATGGCACATCTATGGGGCACAGTGAACGGTGCAGAGCACTGTATATGGCACATCTATGGGGCACAGTGAACGGTGCAGAGCACTGTATATGGCACATCTATGGGGCACAGTGAACGGTGCAGAGCACAGTATATGGCACATCTATGGGGCACAGTGAACGGTGCAGAGCACTGTATATGGCACATCTATGGGGCACAGTGAACGGTGCAGAGCACTGTATATGGCACATCTATGGGGCACAGTGAACGGTGCAGAGCACTGTATATGGCACATCTATGGGGCACAGTGAACGGTGCAGAGCACTGTATATGGCACATCTATGGGGCACAGTGAACGGTGCAGAGCACTGTATATGGCACATCTATGGGGCACAGTGAACGGTGCAGAGCACTGTATATGGCACATCTATGGGGCACAGTGAACGGTGCGGAGCACTGTATATAGCACATCTATGGGGCACAGTGAACGGTGCGGAGCACTGTATATAGCACATCTATGGGGCACAGTGAACGGTGCAGAGCACTGTATATGGCACATCTATGGGGCACAGTGAACGGTGCAGAGCACTGTATATGGCACATCTATGGGGCACAGTGAACGGTGCAGAGCACTGTATATGGCACATCTATGGGGCACAGTGAATGGTGCAGAGCACTGTATATGGCACATCTATGGGGCACAGTGAACGGTGCAGAGCACTGTATATGGCACATCTATGGGGCACAGTGAACGGTGCAGAGCACTGTATATGGCACATCTATGGGGCACAGTGAACGGTGCAGAGCACTGTATATGGCACATCTATGGGGCACAGTGAACGGTGCAGGGCACTGTATATGGCACATCTATGGGGCACAGTGAACGGTGCAGAGCACTGTATATGGCACATCTATGGGGCACAGTGAACGGTGCAGAGCACTGTATATGGCACATCTATGGGGCACAGTGAACGGTGCAGAGCACTGTATATGGCACATCTATGGGGCACAGTGAACGGTGCAGAGCACTGTATATGGCACATCTATGGGGCACAGTGAACGGTGCAGAGCACTGTATATGGCACATCTATGGGGCACAGTGAACGGTGCAGAGCACTGTATATGGCACATCTATGGGGAAATATGAACGGTGCAGAGCACCGTATATGGCACATCTATGGGGCACAGTGAACGGTGCAGAGCACTGTATATGGCACATCTATGGGGCACAGTGAACGGTGCAGAGCACTGTATATGGCACATCTATGGGGCACAGTGATCGGTGCAGGGCACTGTATATGGCACATCTATGGGGCACAGTGAACGGTGCAGAGCACTGTATATGGCACATCTATGGGGCACAGTGAACGGTGCAGAGCACTGTATATGGCACATCTATGGGGCACAATGAACGGTGCAGAGCACTGTATATGGCACATCTATGGGGCACAATGAACGGTGCAGAGCACTGTATATGGCACATCTAGGGGGCACAATGAACGGTGCAGAGCACTGTATATGGGCACATCTATGGGGCACAGTGAACGGTGCAGAGCACTGTATATGGCACATCTATGGGGCACAGTGAAAGGTGCAGAGCACTGTATATGGCACATCTATGGGGCACAGTGAACGGTGCAGAGCACTGTATATGGCACATCTATGGGGCACAGTGAACGGTGCAGAGCACTGTATATGGCACATCTATGGGGCACAGTGAACGGTGCAGAGCACTGTATATGGCACATCTATGGGGCACAGTGAACGGTGCAGAGCACTGTATATGGCACATCTATGGGGCACAGTGAACGGTGCAGAGCACTGTATATGGCACATCTATGGAGCACAGTGAACGGTGCAGAGCACTGTATATGGCACATCTATGGGGCACAATGAACGGAGCAGAGCACTGTATATGGCACATCTATGGGGCACAATGAACGGTGCAGAGCACTGTATATGGCACATCTATGGGGCACAGTGAACGGTGCAGAGCACTGTATATGGCACATCTATGGGGCACAGTGAACGGTGCAGAGCACTGTATATGGCACATCTATGGGGCACAGTGAATGGTGCAGAGCACTGTATATGGCACATCTATGGGGCACAATGAACGGTGCAGAGCACTGTATATGGCACATCTATGGGGCACAGTGAACGGTGCAGAGCACTGTATATGGCACATCTATGGGGTACAGTGAACGGTGCAGAGCACTGTATATGGCACATCTATGGGGCACAGTGAACGGTGCAGAGCACTGTATATGGCACATCTATGGGGTACAGTGAACGGTGCAGAGCACTGTATATGGCACATCTATGGGGCACAGTGAACAGTGCAGAGCACTGTATATGGCACATCTATGGGGCACAATGAACGGTGCAGAGCACTGTATATGGCACATCTATGGGGCACAGTGAACGGTGCAGAGCACTGTATATGGCACATCTATGGGGCACAGTGAACGGTGTAGAGCACCGTATATGGCACATCTATGGGGCACAGTGAACGGTGCAGAGCACTGTATATGGCACATCTATGGGGCACAGTGAACGGTGCGGAGCACTGTATATGGCACATCTATGGGGCACAATGAACGGTGCAGAGCACTGTATATGGCACATCTATGGGGCACAGTGAACGGTGCAGAGCACTGTATATGGCACATCTATGGGGCACAGTGAACGGTGCAGGGCACTGTATATGGCACATCTATGGGGCACAGTGAACGGTGCAGAGCACTGTATATG
Source organism: Ranitomeya imitator (assembly GCF_032444005.1). NCBI lineage: Eukaryota > Metazoa > Chordata > Amphibia > Anura > Dendrobatidae > Ranitomeya > Ranitomeya imitator. The sequence continues at coordinate 713,276,320 of NC_091286.1, read as the reverse complement.
GCACATCTATGGGGCACAGTGAACGGTGCAGAGCACTGTATATGGCACATCTATGGGGCACAGTGAACGGTGCAGAGCACTGTATATGGCACATCTATGGGGCACAGTGAACGGTGCAGAGCACCGTATATGGCACATCTATGGGGCACAGTGAACGGTGCAGAGCACTGTATATGGCACATCTATGGGGCACAGTGAACGGTGCAGAGCACTGTATATGGAGCACATCTATGGGGCACAGTGAACGGTGCAGAGCACTGTATATGGCACATCTATGGGGCACAGTGATCGGTGCAGAGCACTGTATATGGCACATCTATGGGGCACAGTGAACGGTGCAGAGCACTGTATATGGCACATCTATGGGGCACAATGAACGGTGCAGAGCACTGTATATGGAGCACATCTATGGGGCACAGTGAACGGTGCAGAGCACTGTATATGGCACATCTATGGGGCACAGTGATCGGTGCAGAGCACTGTATATGGCACATCTATGGAGCACAGTGAACGGTGCAGAGCACTGTATATGGCACATCTATGGGGCACAGTGATCGGTGCAGAGCACTGTATATGGCACATCTATGGGGCACAGTGAACAGTGCAGAGCACTGTATATGGCACATCTATGGAGCACAGTGAACGGTGCAGAGCACTGTATATGGCACATCTATGGGGCACAGTGAACAGTGCAGAGCACTGTATATGGCACATCTATGGAGCACAGTGAACGGTGCAGAGCACTGTATATGGCACATCTATGGGGCACAGTGAACAGTGCAGAGCACTGTATATGGCACATCTATGGAGCACAGTGAACGGTGCAGAGCACTGTATATGGCACATCTATGGGGCACAGTGAACGGTGCAGAGCACTGTATATGGCACATCTATGGGGCACAGTGAACGGTGCAGAGCACTGTATATGGCACATCTATGGGGCACAGTGAACAGTGCAGAGCACTGTATATGGCACATCTATGGGGCACAGTGAACGGTGCAGAGCACTGTATATGGCACATCTATGGGGCACAGTGAACGGTGCAGAGCACTGTATATGGCACATCTATGGGGCACAGTGAACGGTGCAGAGCACTGTATATGGCACATCTATGGGGCACAGTGAACAGTGCAGAGCACTGTATATGGCACATCTATGGGGCACAGTGAACAGTGCAGAGCACTGTATATGGCACATCTATGGAGCACAGTGAACGGTGCAGAGCACTGTATATGGCACATCTATGGGGCACAGTGAACGGTGCAGGGCACTGTATATGGCACATCTATGGGGCACAGTGAATGGTGCAGAGCACTGTATATGGCACATCTATGGGGCACAGTGAACGGGGCAGAGCACAGTATATGGCACAGCTATGGGGCACAGTGAACGGTGCAGAGCACTGTATATGGCACATCTATGGGGCACAATGAACGGTGCAGAGCACTGTATATGGCACATCTATGGGGCACAGTGAACGGTGCAGAGCACTGTATATGGCACATCTATGGGGCACAGTGAACAGTGCAGAGCACTGTATATGGCACATCTATGGAGCACAGTGAACGGTGCAGAGCACTGTATATGGCACATCTATGGGGCACAGTGAACGGTGCAGAGCACTGTATATGGCACATCTATGGGGCACAGTGAACGGTGCAGAGCACTGTATATGGCACATCTATGGGGCACAGTGAACGGTGCAGAGCACTGTATATGGCACATCTATGGGGCACAGTGAACGGTGCAGAGCACTGTATATGGCACATCTATGGGGCACAGTGAACGGGGCAGAGCACAGTATATGGCACAGCTATGGGGCACAGTGAACGGTGCAGAGCACTGTATATGGCACATCTATGGGGCACAGTGAACGGTGCAGAGCACTGTATATGGCACATCTATGGGGCACAGTGAACGGGGCAGAGCACAGTATATGGCACAGCTATGGGGCACAGTGAACGGTGTAGAGCACTGTATATGGCACATCTATGGGGCACAGTGAACGGGGCAGAGCACAGTATATGGCACAGCTATGGGGCACAGTGAACGGTGCAGAGCACTGTATATGGCACATCTATGGAGCACAGTGAACGGTGCAGAGCACTGTATATGGCACATCTATGGGGCACAGTGAACGGTGCAGAGCACTGTATATGGCACATCTATGGGGTACAGTGAACGGTGCAGAGCACTGTATATGGCACATCTATGGGGCACAATGAACGGTGCAGAGCACTGTATATGGCACATCTATGGGGCACAGTGAACGGTGCAGAGCACTGTATATGGCACATCTATGGGGCACAGTGAACGGTGCAGAGCACTGTATATGGCACATCTATGGGGCACAATGAACGGTGCAGAGCACTGTATATGGCACATCTATGGGGCACAATGAACGGTGCAGAGCACTGTATATGGCACATCTATGGGGCACAATGAACGGTGCAGAGCACTGTATATGGCACATCTATGGGGCACAATGAACGGTGCAGAGCACTGTATATGGCACATCTATGGGGCACAGTGAACGGTGCAGAGCACTGTATATGGCACATCTATGGGGCACAGTGAACGGTGCAGAGCACTGTATATGGCACATCTATGGGGCACAATGAACGGTGCAGAGCACTGTATATGGCACATCTATGGGGCACAATGAACGGTGCAGAGCACTGTATATGGCACATCTATGGGGCACAATGAACGGTGCAGAGCACTGTATATGGCACATCTATGGGGCACAGTGAACGGTGCAGAGCACTGTATATGGCACATCTATGGGGCACAGTGAACGGTGCAGAGCACTGTATATGGCACATCTATGGGGCACAATGAACGGTGCAGAGCACTGTATATGGCACATCTATGGGGCACAGTGAACGGTGCAGAGCACTGTATATGGCACATCTATGGGGCACAGTGAACGGTGCAGAGCACTGTATATGGCACATCTATGGGGCACAATGAACGGTGCAGAGCACTGTATATGGCACATCTATGGGGCACAGTGAACGGTGCAGAGCACTGTATATGGCACATCTATGGGGCACAGTGAACGGTGCAGAGCACTGTATATGGCACATCTATGGGGCACAATGAACGGTGCAGAGCACTGTATATGGCACATCTATGGGGCACAATGAACGGTGCAGAGCACTGTATATGGCACATCTATGGGGCACAATGAACGGTGCAGAGCACTGTATATGGCACATCTATGGGGCACAATGAACGGTGCAGAGCACTGTATATGGCACATCTATGGGGCACAATGAACGGTGCAGAGCACTGTATATGGCACATCTATGGGGCACAGTGAACGGTGCAGAGCACTGTATATGGCACATCTATGGGGCACAGTGAACGGTGCAGAGCACTGTATATGGCACATCTATGGGGCACAGTGAACGGTGCAGAGCACTGTATATGGCACATCTATGGGGCACAGTGAACGGTGCAGAGCACTGTATATGGCACATCTATGGGGCACAGTGAACGGTGCAGAGCACTGTATATGGCACATCTATGGGGCACAGTGAACGGTGCAGAGCACTGTATATGGCACATCTATGGGACACAGTGAACGGTGCAGAGCACTGTATATGGCACATCTATGGGACACAGTGAATGGTGCAGAGCACTGTATATGGCACATCTATGGGGCACAGTGAACGGTGCAGAGCACTGTATATGGCACATCTATGGGGCACAGTGAACGGTGCAGAGCACTGTATATGGCACATCTATGGGGCACAGTGAACGGTGCAGAGCACTGTATATGGCACATCTATGGGGCACAGTGAATGGTGTAGAGCACTGTATATGGCACATCTATGGGGCACAGTGAACGGTGCAGAGCACTGTATATGGCACATCTATGGGGCACAGTGAACGGTGCAGAGCACTGTATATGGCACATCTATGGGGCACAGTGATCGGTGCAGAGCACTGTATATGGCACATCTATGGGGCACAGTGAACGGTGCAGAGCACTGTATATGGCACATCTATGGGACACAGTGAACGGTGCAGAGCACTGTATATGGCACATCTATGGGGCACAGTGAATGGTGTAGAGCACTGTATATGGCACATCTATGGGGCACAGTGAACGGTGCAGAGCACTGTATATGGCACATCTATGGGGCACAGTGAACGGTGCAGAGCACTGTATATGGCACATCTATGGAGCACAGTGAACGGTGCAGAGCACTGTATATGGCACATCTATGGGGCACAGTGAACGGTGCAGAGCACTGTATATGGCACATCTATGGGGCACAATGAACGGAGCAGAGCACTGTATATGGCACATCTATGGGGCACAGTGAACGGTGCAGAGCACTGTATATGGCACATCTATGGGGCACAATGAACGGTGCAGAGCACCGTATATGGCACATCTATGGGGCACAGTGAACGGTGCAGAGCACTGTATATGGCACATCTATGGGGCACAGTGAACGGTGCAGAGCACCGTATATGGCACATCTATGGGGCACAGTGAACGGTGCAGAGCACTGTATATGGCACATCTATGGGGCACAATGAACGGTGCAGAGCACTGTATATGGCACATCTATGGGGCACAATGAACGGTGCAGAGCACTGTATATGGCACATCTATGGGGCACAGTGAACGGTGCAGAGCACTGTATATGGCACATCTATGGGGCACAGTGAACGGTGCAGAGCACTGTATATGACACATCTATGGGGCACAGTGAACGGTGCAGAGCACTGTATATGGCACATCTATGGGGCACAGTGAACGGTGCAGAGCACTGTATATGGCACATCTATGGGGCACAGTGAACGGTGCAGAGCACTGTATATGGCACATCTATGGGGCACAGTGAACGGTGCAGAGCACTGTATATGGCACATCTATGGGGCACAGTGAACGGTGCAGAGCACTGTATATGGCACATCTATGGAGCACAGTGAACGGTGCAGAGCACTGTATATGGCACATCTATGGGGCACAATGAACGGAGCAGAGCACTGTATATGGCACATCTATGGGGCACAGTGAACGGTGCAGAGCACTGTATATGGCACATCTATGGGGCACAATGAACGGTGCAGAGCACCGTATATGGCACATCTATGGGGCACAGTGAACGGTGCAGAGCACTGTATATGGCACATCTATGGGGCACAATGAACGGTGCAGAGCACTGTATATGGCACATCTATGGGGCACAGTGAATGGTGCAGAGCACTGTATATGGCACATCTATGGGGCACAGTGAACGGTGCAGAGCACTGTATATGGCACATCTATGGGGCACAGTGAACGGTGCAGAGCACTGTATATGGCACATCTATGGGGCACAGTGAACGGTGCAGAGCACTGTATATGGCACATCTATGGGGCACAGTGAACGGTGCAGAGCACTGTATATGGCACATCTATGGGGCACAGTGAACGGTGCAGAGCACTGTATATGGCACATCTATGGGGCACAATGAACGGTGCAGAGCACTGTATATGGCACATCTATGGGGCACAATGAACGGTGCAGAGCACTGTATATGGCACATCTATGGGGCACAGTGAACGGTGCAGAGCACTGTATATGGCACATCTATGGGGCACAGTGAACGGTGCAGAGCACTGTATAAGGCACATCTATGGGGCACAGTGAACGGTGCAGAGCACTATATATGGCACATCTATGGGGCACAGTGAACGGTGCAGAGCACTGTATATGGCACATCTATGGGGCACAGTGAACGGTGCAGAGCACTATATATGGCACATCTATGGGGCACAGTGAACGGTGCAGAGCACTGTATATGGCACATCTATGGGGCACAGTGAACGGTGCAGAGCACTGTATATGGCACATCTATGGGGCACAGTGAACGGTGCAGAGCACTGTATATGGCACATCTATGGGGCACAGTGAACGGTGCAGAGCACTGTATATGGCACATCTATGGGGCACAGTGAATGGTGCAGAGCACTGTATATGACACATCTATGGAGCACAGTGAACGGTGCAGGGCACTGTATATGGCACATCTATGGGGCACAATGAACGGTGCAGAGCACTGTATATGGCACATCTATGGGGCACAGTGAACGGTGCAGAGCACTGTATATGGCACATCTATGGGGCACAGTGAACGGTGCAGAGCACTGTATAAGGCACATCTATGGGGCACAGTGAACGGTGCAGAGCACTGTATATGGCACATCTATGGGGCACAGTGAACGGTGCAGAGCACTGTATATGGCACATCTATGGGGCACAGTGAACGGTGCAGAGCACTGTATATGGCACATCTATGGGGCACAGTGAACGGTGCAGGGCACTGTATATGGCACATCTATGGGGCACAGTGAACGGTGCAGAGCACTGTATAAGGCACATCTATGGGGCACAGTGAACGGTGCAGGGCACTGTATATGGCACATCTATGGGGCACAGTGAACGGTGCAGAGCACTGTATATGGCACATCTATGGGGCACAGTGAACGGTGCAGGGCACTGTATATGGCACATCTATGGGGCACAGTGAACGGTGCAGAGCACTGTATATGGCACATCTATGGGGCACAGTGAACGGTGCAGAGCACTGTATATGGCACATCTATGGGGCACAGTGAACGGTGCAGGGCACTGTATATGGCACATCTATGGGGCACAGTGAACGGTGCAGAGCACTGTATATGGCACATCTATGGGGCACAGTGAACGGTGCAGAGCACTGTATATGGCACATCTATGGGGCACAGTGAACGGTGCAGAGCACTGTATATGGCACATCTATGGGGCACAGTGAACGGTGCAGAGCACTGTATAAGGCACATCTATGGGGCACAGTGAACGGTGCAGAGCACTGTATATGGCACATCTATGGGGCACAATGAACGGAGCAGAGCACTGTATATGGCACATCTATGGGGCACAGTGAACGGTGCAGAGCACTGTATATGGCACATCTATGGGGCACAGTGAATGGTGCAGAGCACTGTATATGGCACATCTATGGGGCACAGTGAACGGAGCAGAGCACTGTATATGGCACATCTATGGGGCACAGTGAACGGTGCAGAGCACTGTATATGGCACATCTATGGGGCACAGTGAACGGTGCAGAGCACTGTATAAGGCACATCTATGGGGCACAGTGAACGGTGCAGAGCACTGTATATGGCACATCTATGGGGCACAGTGAACGGTGCAGAGCACTGTATATGGCACATCTATGGGGCACAGTGAACGGTGCAGAGCACTGTATATGGCACATCTATGGGGCACAGTGAACGGTGCAGAGCACTGTATAAGGCACATCTATGGGGCACAGTGAACGGTGCAGAGCACTGTATATGGCACATCTATGGGGCACAATGAACGGAGCAGAGCACTGTATATGGCACATCTATGGGGCACAGTGAACGGTGCAGAGCACTGTATATGGCACATCTATGGGGCACAGTGAATGGTGCAGAGCACTGTATATGGCACATCTATGGGGCACAGTGAACGGAGCAGAGCACTGTATATGGCACATCTATGGGGCACAGTGAACGGTGCAGAGCACTGTATATGGCACATCTATGGGGCACAGTGAACGGTGCAGAGCACTGTATATGGCACATCTATGGGGCACAGTGAACGGTGCAGAGCACTGTATATGGCACATCTATGGGGCACAGTGAACGGTGCAGAGCACTGTATATGGCACATCTATGGGGCACAGTGAACGGTGCAGAGCACTGTATATGGCACATCTATGGGGCACAGTGAACGGTGCAGAGCACTGTATATGGCACATCTATGGGGCACAGTGAACGGTGCAGGGCACTGTATATGGCACATCTATGGGGCACAGTGAACGGTGCAGAGCACTGTATATGGCACAGCTAGGGGGCACAGTAAACGGTGCAGAGCACTGTATATGGCACATCTATGGGGCACAGTGAACGGTGCAGGGCACTGTATATGGCACATCTATGGGGCACAGTGAACGGTGCAGAGCACTGTATATGGCACATCTATGGGGCACAGTGAACGGTGCAGAGCACTGTATATGGCACATCTATGGGGCACAGTGAACGGTGCAGAGCACTGTATATGGCACATCTATGGGGCACAGTGAACGGTGCAGAGCACTGTATATGGCACATCTATGGGGCACAGTGAACGGTGCAGAGCACTGTATATGGCACATCTATGGGGCACAGTGAACGGTGCAGAGCACTGTATATGGCACATCTATGGGGCACAGTGAACGGTGCAGAGCACTGTATATGGCACATCTATGGGGCACAGTGAACGGTGCAGAGCACTGTATATGGCACATCTATGGGGCACAGTGAACGGTGCAGAGCACTGTATATGGCACATCTATGGGGCACAGTGAACGGTGCAGAGCACTGTATATGGCACAGCTAGGGGGCACAGTAAACGGTGCAGAGCACTGTATATGGCACATCTATGGGGCACAGTGAACGGTGCAGAGCACTATATATGGCACATCTATGGAGCACAGTGAACGGTGCAGAGCACTGTATATGGCACATCTATGGGGCACAGTGAACGGTGCAGAGCACTATATGGCACATCTATGGGGCACAGTGAACGGTGCAGAGCACTGTATATGGCACATCTATGGGGCACAGTGAACGGTGCAGAGCACTGTATATGGCACATCTATGGGGCACAGTGAACGGTGCAGAGCACTGTATATGGCACATCTATGGGGCACAGTGAACGGTGCAGAGCACTGTATATGGCACATCTATGGGGCACAGTGAACGGTGCAGAGCACTGTATATGGCACATCTATGGGGCACAGTGAACGGTGCAGAGCACTGTATATGGCACATCTATGGGGCACAGTGAACGGTGCAGAGCACTGTATATGGCACATCTATGGGGCACAGTGAACGGTGCAGAGCACTGTATATGGCACATCTATGGGGCACAGTGAACGGTGCAGAGCACTGTATATGGCACATCTATGGGGCACAGTGAACGGTACAGAGCACTGTATATGGCACATCTATGGGGCACAGTGAACGGTGCAGAGCACTGTATATGGCACATCTATGGGGCACAGTGAACGGTGCAGAGCACTGTATATGGCACATCTATGGGGCACAGTGAACGGTGCAGAGCACTGTATATGGCACATCTATGGGGCACAGTGAATGGTGCAGAGCACTGTATATGGCACATCTATGGGGCACAGTGAACGGTGCAGAGCACTGTATATGGCACATCTATGGGGCACAGTGAACGGTGCAGAGCACTGTATATGGCACATCTATGGGGCACAGTGAACGGTGCAGAGCACTGTATATGGCACATCTATGGGGCACAGTGAACGGTGCAGAGCACTGTATATGGCACATCTATGGGGCACAGTGAACGGTGCAGAGCACTGTATATGGCACATCTATGGGGCACAATGAACGGTGCAGAGCACTGTATATGGCACATCTATGGGGCACAGTGAATGGTGCAGAGCACTGTATATGGCACATCTATGGGGCACAGTGAACGGTGCAGAGCACTGTATATGGCACATCTATGGGGCACAGTGAACGGTGCGGAGCACTGTATATGGCACATCTATGGGGCACAGTGAACGGTGCAGAGCACTGTATATGGCACATCTATGGGGCACAGTGAATGGTGTAGAGCACTGTATATGGCACATCTATGGGGCACAGTGAACGGTGCAGAGCACTGTATATGGCACATCTATGGGGCACAATGAACGGTGCAGAGCACTGTATATGGCACATCTATGGGGCACAGTGAACGGTGCAGAGCACTGTATATGGCACATCTATGGAGCACAGTGAACGGTGCAGAGCACTGTATATGGCACATCTATGGGGCACAATGAACGGTGCAGAGCACTGTATATGGCACATCTATGGGGCACAGTGAACGGTGCAGAGCACTGTATATGGCACATCTATGGGGCACAGTGAACGGTGCAGAGCACTGTATATGGCACATCTATGGGGCACAGTGAACGGTGCAGAGCACTGTATATGGCACATCTATGGGGCACAATGAACGGTGCAGGGCACTGTATATGGCACATCTATGGGGCACAGTGAACGGTGCAGAGCACTGTATATGGCACATCTATGGGGCACAGTGAACGGTGCAGAGCACTGTATATGGAGCACATCTATGGGGCACAGTGAACGGTGCAGAGCACTGTATATGGCACATCTATGGGGCACAGTGAACGGTGGAAAGCACTGTATATGGCACATCTATGGGGCACAGTGAACGGTGCAGAGCACTGTATATGGCACATCTATGGGGCACAATGAACGGTGTAGAGCACTGTATATGGCACATCTATGGGGCACAGTGAACGGTGCAGAGCACTGTATATGGCACATCTATGGGGCACAGTGAACGGTGCAGGGCACTATATATGGCACATCTATGGGGCACAGTGAACGGTGCAGAGCACTGTATATGGCACATCTATGGGGCACAGTGAACGGTGCAGAGCACTGTATATGGCACATCTATGGGGCACAGTGAACGGTGCAGAGCACTGTATATGGCACATCTATGGGGCACAATGAACGGTGCAGAGCACTGTATATGGCACATCTATGGGGCACAGTGAACGGTGCAGAGCACTGTATATGGCACATCTATGGAGCACAGTGAACGGTGTAGAGCACTGTATATGGCACATCTATGGGGCACAGTGAACGGTACAGAGCACTGTATATGGCACATCTATGGGGCACAGTGAACGGTGCAGAGCACCGTATATGGCACATCTATGGGGCACAGTGAACGGTGCAGAGCACTGTATATGGCACATCTATGGGGCACAGTGAACGGTGCAGAGCACTGTATATGGCACATCTATGGGGCACAGTGAACGGTGCAGAGCACCGTATATGGCACATCTATGGGGCACAGTGAACGGTGCAGAGCACTGTATATGGCACATCTATGGGGCACAGTGAACGGTGCAGGGCACTGTATATGGCACATCTATGGGGAAATATGAACGGTGCAGAGCACCGTATATGGCACATCTATGGGGCACAGTGAACGGTGCAGAGCACTGTATATGGCACATCTATGGGGCACAGTGAACGGTGCAGAGCACTGTATATGGCACATCTATGGGGCACAGTGAACGGTGCAGAGCACTGTATATGGCACATCTATGGAGCACAATGAACGGTGCAGAGCACTGTATATGGCACATCTATGGGGCACAGTGAACGGTGCAGAGCACTGTATATGGCACATCTATGGGGCACAGTGAACGGTGCAGAGCACTGTATATGGCACATCTATGGGGCACAGTGAACGGTGCAGAGCACTGTATATGGCACATCTATGGGGCACAGTGAATGGTGCAGAGCACTGTATATGGCACATCTATGGAGCACAGTGAACGGTGCAGAGCACTGTATATGGCACATCTATGGGGCACAGTGAACGGTGCAGAGCACTGTATATGGCACATCTATGGGGCACAGTGAATGGTGCAGAGCACTGTATATGGCACATCTATGGGGCACAGTGAACGGTGCAGAGCACTGTATATGGCACAGCAATGGGGCACAGTGAACGGTGCAGGGCACTATATATGGCACATCTATGGGGCACAGTGAACGGTGCAGAGCACTGTATATGGCACATCTATGGGGCACAGTGAACGGTGCAGAGCACTGTATATGGCACATCTATGGGGCACAGTGAACGGTGCAGAGCGCTGTATATGGCACATCTATGGGGCACAGTGAACGGTGCAGAGCACTGTATATGGCACATCTATGGGGCACAGTGAACGGTGCAGAGCACTGTATATGGCACATCTATGGGGCAATAATGAACGGTGCAGAGCACTGTATATGGCACATCTATGGAGCACAGTGAACGGTGCAGAGCACTGTATATGGCACATCTATGGGGCACAGTGAACGGTGCAGAGCACTGTATATGGCACATCTATGGGGCACAGTGAACGGTGCAGAGCACTGTATATGGCACATCTATGGGGCACAGTGAATGGTGCAGAGCACTGTATATGGCACATCTATGGGGCACAGTGAACGGTGCAGAGCACTGTATATGGCACAGCAATGGGGCACAGTGAACGGTGCAGGGCACTATATATGGCACATCTATGGGGCACAGTGAACGGTGCAGAGCACTGTATATGGCACATCTATGGGGCACAGTGAACGGTGCAGAGCACTGTATATGGCACATCTATGGGGCACAGTGAACGGTGCAGAGCACTGTATATGGCACATCTATGGGGCACAGTGAACGGTGCAGAGCACTGTATATGGCACATCTATGGGGCACAGTGAACGGTGCAGAGCACTGTATATGGCACATCTATGGGGCACAGTGAACGGTGCAGAGCACCGTATATGGCACATCTATGGGGCACAGTGAACGGTGCAGAGCACCGTATATGGCACATCTATGGGGCACAGTGAACGGTGCAGAGCACTGTATATGGCACATCTATGGGGCACAGTGAACGGTGCAGAGCACTGTATATGGAGCACATCTATGGGGCACAGTGAACGGTGCAGAGCACTGTATATGGCACATCTATGGGGCACAGTGAACGGTGCAGAGCACCGTATATGGCACATCTATGGGGCACAGTGAACGGTGCAGAGCACTGTATATGGCACATCTATGGGGCACAGTGAATGGTGTAGAGCACTGTATATGGCACATCTATGGGGTACAGTGAACGGTGCAGAGCACTGTATATGGCACATCTATGGGGCACAATGAACGGTGCAGAGCACTGTATATGGCACATCTATGGGGCACAGTGAACGGTGCAGAGCACTGTATATGGCACATCTATGGGGCACAGTGAACGGTGCAGAGCACTGTATATGGCACATCTATGGGGTACAGTGAACGGTGCAGAGCACTGTATATGGCACATCTATGGGGCACAGTGAACGGTGCAGAGCACTGTATATGGCACATCTATGGGGCACAGTGAACGGTGCAGAGCACTGTATATGGCACATCTATGGAGCACAGTGAATGGTGCAGAGCACTGTATATGGCACATCTATGGAGCACAGTGAACGGTGCAGAGCACTGTATATGGCACATCTATGGGGCACAGTGAACGGTGCAGAGCACTGTATATGGCACATCTATGGGGTACAGTGAACGGTGCAGAGCACTGTATATGGCACATCTATGGGGCACAGTGAACGGTGCAGAGCACTGTATATGGCACATCTATGGGGCACAGTGAACGGTGCAGAGCACTGTATATGGCACATCTATGGGGCACAGTGAACGGTGCAGAGCACTGTATATGGCACATCTATGGGGCACAGTGAACGGTGCAGAGCACTGTATATGGCACATCTATGGGGCACAATGAACGGTGCAGAGCACTGTATATGGCACATCTATGGGGTACAATGAACTGTGCAGAGCACCGTATATGGCACATCTATGGGGTACAGTGAACGGTGCAGAGCACTGTATATGGCACATCTATGGGGCACAGTGAATGGTGCAGAGCACTGTATATGGCACATCTATGGGGCACAATGAATGGTGCAGAGCACTGTATATGGCACATCTATGGGGCACAGTGAACGGTGCAGAGCACTGTATATGGCACATCTATGGGGCACAGTGAACGGTGCAGAGCACTGTATATGGCACATCTATGGGGCACAGTGAACGGTGCAGAGCACTGTATATGGCACATCTATGGGGCACAATGAACGGTGCAGAGCACTGTATATGGCACATCTATGGGGCACAGTGAACGGTGCAGAGCACTGTATATGGCACATCTATGGGGCACAGTGAACGGTGCAGAGCACTGTATATGACACATCTATGGGGCACAGTGAACGGAGCAGAGCACTGTATATGGCACATCTATGGGGCACAATGAACGGTGCAGAGCACTGTATATGGCACATCTATGGGGCACAATGAACGGTGCAGAGCACAGTATATGGCACATCTATGGGGCACAGTGAACGGTGCAGAGCACTGTATATGACACATCTATGGGGCACAGTGAACGGTGCAGAGCACTGTATATGGCACATCTATGGGGCACAGTGAACGGTGCAGAGCACTGTATATGGCACATCTATGGGGCACAGTGAACGGTGCAGAGCACTGTATATGGCACAGCTATGGGGCAGAGTGAACGGTGCAGAGCACTGTATATGGCACATCTATGGGGCACAGTGAACGGTGCAGAGCACTGTATATGGCACAGCTATGGGGCACAGTGAACGGTGCAGAGCACTGTATATGGCACATCTATGGGGGCACAGTGAACGGTGCAGAGCACTGTATATGGCACATCTATGGGGCACAGTGAACGGTGCAGGGCACTGTATATGGCACATCTATGGGGCACAGTGAACGGTGCAGAGCACTGTATATGGCACATCTATGGGGCACAGTGAACGGTGCAGAGCACTGTATATGGCACATCTATGGGGCACAGTGAACGGTGCAGAGCACTGTATATGGCACATCTATGGGGCACAGTGAACGGTGCAGAGCACTGTATATGGCACATCTATGGGGCACAGTGAACGGTGCAGAGCACTGTATATGGCACATCTATGGGGCACAGTGAACGGTGCAGAGCACTGTATATGGCACATCTATGGGGCACAGTGAACGGTGCAGAGCACTGTATATGGCACATCTATGGGGCACAGTGATCGGTGCAGAGCACTGTATATGGCACATCTATGGGGCACAGTGAACGGTGCAGAGCACTGTATATGGCACATCTATGGGGCACAGTGAACGGTGCAGAGCACTGTATATGGCACATCTATGGGGCACAGTGAACGGTGCAGAGCACTGTATATGGCACATCTATGGGGCACAGTGAACGGTGCAGAGCACTGTATATGGCACATCTATGGGGCACAGTGAACGGTGCAGAGCACTGTATATGGCACAGCTATGGGGCACAGTGAACGGTGCAGAGCACTGTATATGGCACAGCTATGGGGTACAGTGAACGGTGCAGAGCACTGTATATGGCACATCTATGGGGCACAGTGATCGGTGCAGAGCACTGTATATGGCACATCTATGGGGCACAGTGAACGGTGCAGAGCACTGTATATGGCACATCTATGGGGCACAGTGAACGGTGCAGAGCACTGTATATGGCACATCTATGGGGCACAGTGAACGGTGCAGAGCACTGTATATGGCACATCTATGGGGCACAGTGAACGGTGCAGAGCACTGTATATGGCACATCTATGGGGCACAGTGAACGGTGCAGAGCACTGTATATGGCACATCTATGGAGCACAGTGAACGGTGCAGAGCACTGTATATGGCACATCTATGGGGCACAGTGAACGGTGCAGAGCACTGTATATGGCACATCTATGGGGCACAGTGAACGGTGCAGAGCACTGTATATGGCACAGCTATGGGGCACAGTGAACGGTGCAGAGCACTGTATATGGCACATCTATGGGGCACAGTGAACGGTGCAGAGCACTGTATATGGCACATCTATGGGGCACAGTGAACGGTGCAGAGCACTGTATATGGCACAGCTATGGGGCACAGTGAACGGTGCAGAGCACTGTATATGGCACATCTATGGGGCACAATGAACGGTGCAGAGCACTGTATATGGCACATCTATGGGGCACAGTGAACGGTGCAGAGCACTGTATATGGCACATCTATGGGGCACAGTGAACGGTGCAGAGCACTGTATATGGCACATCTATGGAGCACAGTGAATGGTGTAGAGCACTGTATATGGCACATCTATGGGGCACAATGAACGGTGCAGAGCACCGTATATGGCACATCTATGGGGCACAGTGAACGGTGCAGAGCACTGTATATGGCACATCTATGGGGCACAGTGAACGGTGCAGAGCACTGTATATGGCACATCTATGGAGCACAGTGAACGGTGCAGAGCACTGTATATGGCACATCTATGGGGCACAGTGAATGGTGTAGAGCACTGTATATGGCACATCTATGGGGAACAGTGAACGGTGCAGAGCACTGTATATGGCACATCTATGGGGCACAGTGAACGGTGCAGAGCACTGTATATGGCACATCTATGGAGCACAGTGAATGGTGCAGAGCACTGTATATGGCACATCTATGGGGCACAGTGAATGGTGTAGAGCACTGTATATGGCACATCTATGGGGCACAGTGAACGGTGCAGAGCACTGTATATGGCACATCTATGGGGCACAGTGAACGGTGCAGAGCACTGTATATGGCACATCTATGGGGCACAGTGAACGGTGCAGAGCACTGTATATGGCACATCTATGGAGCACAGTGAATGGTGCAGAGCACTGTATATGGCACATCTATGGGGCACAGTGAACGGTGCAGAGCACTGTATATGGCACATCTATGGAGCACAGTGAATGGTGCAGAGCACTGTATATGGCACATCTATGGGGCACAGTGAATGGTGTAGAGCACTGTATATGGCACATCTATGGGGCACAGTGAACGGTGCAGAGCACTGTATATGGCACATCTATGGGGCACAGTGAACGGTGCAGAGCACTGTATATGGCACATCTATGGAGCACAGTGAACGGTGCAGAGCACTGTATATGGCACATCTATGGGGCACAGTGAACGGTGCAGAGCACTGTATATGGCACATCTATGGGGCACAGTGAACGGTGCAGAGCACTGTATATGGCACATCTATGGGGCACAGTGAACGGTGCAGAGCACTGTATATGGCACATCTATGGAGCACAGTGAACGGTGCAGAGCACTGTATATGGCACATCTATGGGGCACAGTGAACGGTGCAGAGCACTGTATATGGCACATCTATGGGGCACAGTGAACGGTGCAGAGCACTGTATATGGCACATCTATGGGGCACAGTGAACGGTGCAGAGCACTGTATATGGCACATCTATGGGGCACAGTGATCGGTGCAGAGCACAGTATATGGCACATCTATGGGGCACAGTGAACGGTGCAGAGCACTGTATATGGCACATCTATGGGGCACAGTGAACGGTGCAGAGCACTGTATATGGCACATCTATGGGGCACAGTGAACGGTGCAGAGCACTGTATATGGCACATCTAGGGGGCACAGTGAACGGTGCAGAGCACTGTATATGGCACATCTATGGGGCACAGTGAACGGTGCAGAGCACTGTATATGGCACATCTATGGGACACAGTGAACGGTGCAGAGCACTGTATATGGCACATCTATGGGGCACAGTGAACGGTGCAGAGCACTGTATATGGCACAGCTATGGGGCACAGTGAACGGTGCAGAGCACTGTATATGGCACATCTATGGGGCACAGTGAACGGTGCAGAGCACTGTATATGGCACATCTATGGGGCACAGTGAACGGTGCAGGGCACTGTATATGGCACATCTATGGGGCACAGTGAACGGTGCAGAGCACTGTATATGGCACAGCTATGGGGCACAGTGAACGGTGCAGAGCACTGTATATGGCACATCTATGGGGCACAGTGAACGGTGCAGAGCACTGTATATGGCACATCTATGGGGCACAGTGAACGGTGCAGAGCACTGTATATGGCACATCTATGGGGCACAGTGAACGGTGCAGAGCACTGTATATGGCACATCTATGGGGCACAGTGAACGGTGCAGAGCACTGTATATGGCACATCTATGGGGCACAGTGAACGGTGCAGAGCACTGTATATGGCACATCTATGGGGCACAATGAACGGTGCAGAGCACAGTATATGGCACATCTATGGGGCACAGTGAACGGTGCAGAGCACTGTATATGGCACAGCTATGGGGCACAGTGAACGGTGCAGAGCACTGTATATGGCACAGCTATGGGGCACAATGAACGGTGCAGAGCACTGTATATGGCACATCTATGGGGCACAATGAACGGTGCAGAGCACTGTATATGGCACATCTATGGAGCACAGTGAATGGTGCAGAGCACTGTATATGGCACATCTATGGGGCACAGTGAATGGTGTAGAGCACTGTATATGGCACATCTATGGGGCACAGTGAACGGTGCAGAGCACTGTATATGGCACATCTATGGGGCACAGTGAACGGTGCAGAGCACTGTATATGGCACATCTATGGAGCACAGTGAACGGTGCAGAGCACTGTATATGGCACATCTATGGGGCACAGTGAACGGTGCAGAGCACTGTATATGGCACATCTATGGGGCACAGTGAACGGTGCAGAGCACTGTATATGGCACATCTATGGGGCACAGTGAACGGTGCAGAGCACTGTATATGGCACATCTATGGGGCACAGTGAACGGTGCAGAGCACTGTATATGGCACATCTATGGGGCACAGTGAACGGTGCAGAGCACTGTATATGGCACATCTATGGGGCACAGTGAACGGTGCAGAGCACTGTATATGGCACATCTATGGGGCACAATGAACGGTGCAGAGCACTGTATATGGCACATCTATGGGGCACAGTGAACGGTGCAGAGCACTGTATATGGCACATCTATGGGGCACAGTGAACGGTGCAGAGCACTGTATATGGCACATCTATGGGGCACAGTGAACGGTGCAGAGCACTGTATATGGCACATCTATGGGGCACAGTGAACGGTGCAGAGCACTGTATATGGCACATCTATGGGGAACAGTGAATGGTGCAGAGCACCGTATATGGCACATCTATGGGGAACAGTGAATGGTGCAGAGCACCGTATATGGCACATCTATGGGGCACAGTGAACGGTGCAGAGCACTGTATATGGCACATCTATGGGGCACAGTGAACGGTGCAGAGCACTGTATATGGCACATCTATGGGGCACAGTGAACGGTGCAGAGCACTGTATATGGCACATCTATGGGGAACAGTGAATGGTGCAGAGCACCGTATATGGCACATCTATGGGGCACAGTGAACGGTGCAGAGCACTGTATATGGCACATCTATGGAGCACAGTGAACGGTGCAGAGCACTGTATATGGCACATCTATGGGGAACAGTGAACGGTGCAGAGCACTGTATATGGCACATCTATGGGGCACAGTGAACGGTGCAGAGCACTGTATATGGCACATCTATGGGGCACAGTGAACGGTGCAGAGCACTGTATATGGCACATCTATGGGGCACAGTGAACGGTGCAGAGCACTGTATATGGCACATCTATGGGGCACAATGAATGGTGCAGGGCACTGTATATGGCACATCTATGGGGCACAGTGAATGGTGCAGGGCACTGTATATGGCACATCTATGGGGCACAGTGAACGGTGCAGGGCACTGTATATGGCACATCTAAGGGGCACAGTGAATGGTGCAGGGCACTGTATATGGCACATCTATGGGGCACAGTGAACGGTGCGGGGCACTGTATATGGCACATCTATGGGGCACAATGAATGGTGCAGGGCACTGTATATGGCACATCTATGGGGCACAGTGAATGGTGCAGAGCACTGTATATGGCACATCTATGGAGCACAGTGAACGGTGCAGAGCACTGTATATGGCACATCTATGGGGAACAGTGAATGGTGCAGAGCACCGTATATGGCACATCTATGGGGCACAATGAATGGTGCAGGGCACTGTATATGGCACATCTATGGGGCACAGTGAATGGTGCAGAGCACTGTATATGGCACATCTATGGGGCACAGTGAACGGTGCAGAGCACTGTATATGGCACATCTATGGGGCACAGTGAATGGTGCAGGGCACTGTATATGGCACATCTATGGGGCACAGTGAACGGTGCAGAGCACTGTATATGGCACATCTATGGGGCACAGTGAATGGTGCAGGGCACTGTATATGGCACATCTATGGGGCACAATGAATGGTGCAGGGCACTGTATATGGCACATCTATGGGGCACAGTGAACGGTGCAGAGCACTGTATATGGCACATCTATGGGGCACAGTGAACGGTGCAGAGCACTGTATATGGCACATCTATGGGGAACAGTGAATGGTGCAGAGCACCGTATATGGCACATCTATGGGGCACAATGAATGGTGCAGGGCACTGTATATGGCACATCTATGGGGCACAGTGAATGGTGCAGAGCACTGTATATGGCACATCTATGGGGCACAGTGAACGGTGCAGAGCACTGTATATGGCACATCTATGGGGCACAGTGAATGGTGCAGGGCACTGTATATGGCACATCTATGGGGCACAATGAATGGTGCAGGGCACTGTATATGGCACATCTATGGGGCACAGTGAATGGTGCAGGGCACTGTATATGGCACATCTATGGGGCACAGTGAATGGTGCAGAGCACTGTATATGGAGCACATCTATGGGGCACAGTGATCGGTGCAGGGCACTGTATATGGCACATCTATGGGGCACAGTGAATGGTGCAGAGCACTGTATATGGCACATCTATGGGGCACAATGAATGGTGCAGGGCACTGTATATGGCACATCTATGGGGCACAGTGAATGGTGCAGAGCACTGTATATGGCACATCTATGGGGCACAGTGAATGGTGCAGAGCACTGTATATGGCACATCTATGGGGCACAGTGAACGGTGCAGAGCACTGTATATGGCACATCTATGGGGCACAGTGAACGGTGCAGAGCACTGTATATGGCACATCTATGGGGCACAGTGAACGGTGCAGAGCACTGTATATGGCACATCTATGGGGCACAGTGAACGGTGCAGAGCACTGTATATGGCACATCTATGGGGCACAGTGAATGGTGCAGAGCACTGTATATGGCACATCTATGGGGCACAGTGAACGGTGCAGAGCACTGTATATGGCACATCTATGGGGCACAGTGAACGGTGCAGAGCACTGTATATGGCACATCTATGGGGCACAGTGAACGGTGCAGAGCACTGTATATGGCACAGCTATGGGGCACAGTGAACGGTGCAGAGCACTGTATATGGCACATCTATGGGGCACAGTGAACGGTGCAGAGCACTGTATATGGCACATCTATGGGGCACAGTGAACGGTGCAGAGCACTGTATATGGCACATCTATGGGGCACAGTGAATGGTGCAGAGCACTGTATATGGCACATCTATGGAGCACAGTGAACGGTGCAGAGCACTGTATATGGCACATCTATGGGGCACAGTGAACGGTGCAGGGCACTGTATATGGCACATCTATGGGGCACAGTGAACGGTGCAGGGCACTGTATATGGCACATCTATGGGGCACAGTGAACGGTGCAGAGCACTGTATATGGCACATCTATGGGGCACAGTGAATGGTGCAGAGCACTGTATATGGCACATCTATGGGGCACAATGAACGGTGCAGAGCACTGTATATGGCACATCTATGGGGCACAATGAACGGTGCAGAGCACTGTATATGGCACATCTATGGGGCACAGTGAACGGTGCAGAGCACTGTATATGGCACATCTATGGGGCACAATGAACGGTGCAGAGCACTGTATATGGCACATCTATGGGGCACAGTGAACGGTGCAGGGCACTGTATATGGCACATCTATGGGGCACAGTGAACGGTGCAGGGCACTGTATATGGCACATCTATGGGGCACAGTGAACGGTGCAGAGCACTGTATATGGCACATCTATGGGGCACAGTGAATGGTGCAGAGCACTGTATATGGCACATCTATGGGGCACAATGAACGGTGCAGAGCACTGTATATGGCACATCTATGGGGCACAGTGAACGGTGCAGAGCACTGTATATGGCACATCTATGGGGCACAGTGAACGGTGCAGAGCACTGTATATGGCACATCTATGGGGCACAGTGAACGGTGCAGAGCACTGTATATGGCACATCTATGGGGCACAATGAACGGTGCAGAGCACTGTATATGGCACATCTATGGGGCACAGTGAATGGTGCAGAGCACTGTATATGGCACAGCAATGGGGCACAGTGAACGGTGCAGAGCACTGTATATGGCACATCTATGGGGCACAGTGAACGGTGCAGGGCACTGTATATGGCACATCTATGGGGCACAGTGAACGGTGCAGAGCACTGTATATGGCACATCTATGGGGCACAGTGAACGGTGCAGAGCACTGTATATGGCACATCTATGGGGCACAGTGAATGGTGCAGAGCACTGTATATGGCACAGCAATGGGGCACAGTGAACGGTGCAGGGCACTGTATATGGCACATCTATGGGGCACAGTGAACGGTGCAGGGCACTGTATATGGCACATCTATGGGGCACAGTGAACGGTGCAGAGCACTGTATATGGCACATCTATGGGGCACAGTGAACGGTGCAGAGCACTGTATATGGCACATCTATGGGGCACAGTGAATGGTGCAGAGCACTGTATATGGCACAGCAATGGGGCACAGTGAACGGTGCAGGGCACTGTATATGGCACATCTATGGGGCACAGTGAACGGTGCAGAGCACTGTATATGGCACATCTATGGGGCACAGTGAACGGTGCAGAGCACTGTATATGGCACATCTATGGGGCACAATGAACGGTGCAGAGCACCGTATATAGCACATCTATGGGGCACAGTGAACGGTGCAGAGCACTGTATATGGCACATCTATGGGGCACAGTGAACGGTGCAGAGCACTGTATATGGCACATCTATGGGGCACAGTGAATGGTGTAGAGCACTGTATATGGCACATCTATGGGGCACAGTGAACGGTGCAGAGCACTGTATATGGCACATCTATGGGGCACAATGAACGGTGCAGAGCACTGTATATGGCACATCTATGGGGCACAGTGAACGGTGCAGAGCACAGTATATGGCACATCTATGGGGCACAGTGAACGGTGTAGAGCACCGTATATGGCACATCTATGGGGCACAGTGAACGGTGCAGGGCACTGTATATGGCACATCTATGGGGCACAGTGAATGGTGCAGAGCACTGTATATGGCACATCTATGGGGCACAGTGAACGGTGCAGAGCACTGTATATGGCACATCTATGGGGCACAGTGAACGGTGCAGGGCACTGTATATGGCACATCTATGGGGCACAGTGAACGGTGCAGAGCACTGTATATGGCACATCTATGGGGCACAGTGAACGGTGCAGAGCACTGTATATGGCACATCTATGGGGCACAGTGAACGGTGCAGAGCACTGTATATGGCACATCTATGGGGCACAGTGAATGGTGCAGAGCACTGTATATGGCACATCTATGGGGCACAGTGAATGGTGCAGAGCACTGTATATGGCACATCTATGGGGCACAGTGAACGGTGCAGAGCACTGTATATGGCACATCTATGGGGCACAGTGAACGGTGCAGGGCACTGTATATGGCACATCTATGGGGCACAGTGAACGGTGCAGAGCACTATATGGGGCACAGCTATGGGGCACAGTGAACGGTGCAGAGCACTGTATATGGCACAGCAATGGGGCACAGTGAACGGTGCAGAGCACTGTATATGGCACATCTATGGGGCACAATGAATGGTGCAGGGCACTGTATATGGCACATCTATGGGGCACAGTGAACGGTGCAGGGCACTGTATATGGCACATCTATGGGGCACAGTGAACGGTGCAGAGCACTATATGGGGCACAGCTATGGGGCACAGTGAATGGTGCAGAGCACTGTATATGGCACAGCAATGGGGCACAGTGAACGGTGCAGAGCACTGTATATGGCACATCTATGGGGCACAATGAATGGTGCAGGGCACTGTATATGGCACATCTATGGAGCACAGTGAACGGTGCAGGGCACTGTATATGGCACATCTATGGGGCACAGTGAACGGTGCAGAGCACTGTATATGGCACATGTATGGGGCACAGTGAACGGTGCAGGGCACTGTATATGGCACATCTATGGGGCACAATGAACGGTGCAGAGCACTGTATATGGCACATCTATGGGGCACAGTGATCGGTGCAGAGCACTGTATATGGCACATCTATGGGGCACAGTGAACGGTGCAGAGCACTGTATATGGCACATCTATGGGGCACAGTGAACGGTGCAGAGCACTGCATATGGCACATCTATGGGGCACAATGAACGGTGCAGAGCACTGCATATGGCACATCTATGGGGCACAATGAACGGTGCAGAGCACTGTATATGGCACATCTATGGGGCACAGTGAACGGTGCAGAGCACTGTATATGGCACATCTATGGGGCACAGTGAACGGTGCAGAGCACTGTATATGGCACATCTATGGGGCACAGTGAACGGTGCAGAGCACTGTATATGGCACATCTATGGGGCACAGTGAACGGTGCAGGGCACTGTATATGGCACATCTATGGGGCACAATGAATGGTGCAGAGCACTGTATATGGCACATCTATGGGGCACAGTGAACGGTGCAGAGCACTGTATATGGCACATCTATGGGGCACAGTGAACGGTGCAGAGCACTGTATATGGCACAGCTATGGGGCACAGTGAACGGTGCAGAGCACTGTATATGGCACATCTATGGGGCACAGTGAACGGTGCAGAGCACTGTATATGGCACATCTATGGGGCACAGTGAACGGTGCAGAGCACTGTATATGGCACATCTATGGGGCACAGTGAACGGTGCAGGGCACTGTATATGGCACATCTATGGGGCACAGTGAACGGTGCAGAGCACCGTATATGGCACAGCAATGGGGCACAGTGAACGGTGCAGAGCACTGTATATGGCACATCTATGGGGCACAGTGAACGGTGCAGAGCACTGTATATGGTACATCTATGGGGCACAGTGAACGGTGCAGGGCACTGTATATGGCACATCTATGGGGCACAGTGAACGGTGCAGAGCACTGTATATGGCACATCTATGGGGCACAGTGAACGGTGCAGAGCACTGTATATGGTACATCTATGGGGCACAGTGAACGGTGCAGGGCACTGTATATGGCACATCTATGGGGCACAGTGAACGGTGCAGAGCACTGTATATGGCACATCTATGGGGCACAGTGAACGGTGCAGAGCACTGTATATGGTACATCTATGGGGCACAATGAACGGTGCAGAGCACTGTATATGGCACATCTATGGGGCACAGTGAACGGTGCAGAGCACTGTATATGGCACATCTATGGGGCACAGTGAACGGTGCAGGGCACTGTATATGGCACATCTATGGGGCACAGTGAACGGTGCAGAGCACTGTATATGGGGCACATCTATGGGGCACAGTGAACGGTGCAGGGCACTGTATATGGCACATCTATGGGGCACAGTGAACGGTGCAGAGCACTGTATATGGCACATCTATGGGGCACAGTGAACGGTGCAGGGCACTGTATATGGCACATCTATGGGGCACAGTGAACGGTGCAGAGCACTGTATGGCACATCTATGGGGCACAGTGAACGGTGCAGAGCACTGTATATGGCACATCTATGGGGCACAGTGAACGGTGCAGAGCACTGTATATGGTACATCTATGGGGCACAGTGAACGGTGCAGAGCACCGTATATGGCACATCTATGGGGCACAGTGAACGGTGCAGAGCACTGTATATGGCACATCTATGGGGCACAGTGAACGGTGCAGAGCACTATATATGGCACATCTATGGGGCACAGTGAACGGTGCAGAGCACTGTATATGGCACATCTATGGGGCACAGTGAACGGTGCAGAGCACTGTATATGGCACATCTATGGGGCACAGTGAACGGTGCAGAGCACTATATATGGCACATCTATGGGGCACAGTGAACGGTGCAGAGCACTGTATATGGCACATCTATGGGGCACAGTGAACGGTGCAGAGCACTATATATGGCACATCTATGGGGCACAGTGAACGGTGCAGAGCACAGTATATGGCACATCTATGGGGCACAGTGAACGGTGCAGAGCACTGTATATGGCACATCTATGGGGCACAGTGAACGGTGCAGAGCACTGTATATGGCACATCTATGGGGCACAGTGAACGGTGCAGAGCACTGTATATGGCACATCTATGGGGCACAGTGAACGGTGCAGAGCACTGTATATGGTACATCTATGGGGCACAGTGAACGGTGCAGAGCACTGTATATGGCACATCTATGGGGCACAGTGAACGGTGCAGAGCACTGTATATGGCACATCTATGGGGCACAGTGAACGGTGCAGAGCACTGTATATGGCACATCTATGGGGCACAGTGAATGGTGCAGAGCACTGTATATGGCACATCTATGGGGCACAGTGAACGGTGCAGAGCACTGTATATGGTACATCTATGGGGCACAGTGAACGGTGCAGAGCACTGTATATGGCACATCTATGGGGCACAGTGAACGGTGCAGGGCACTGTATATGGCACATCTATGGGGCACAGTGAACGGTGCAGAGCACCGTATATGGCACATCTATGGGGCACAGTGAACGGTGCAGAGCACTGTATATGGCACATCTATGGGGCACAGTGAACGGTGCAGAGCACTGTATGGCACATCTATGGGGCACAGTGAACGGTGCAGAGCACAGTATATGGCACATCTATGGGGCACAGTGAACGGTGCAGAGCACCGTATATGGCACATCTATGGGGCACAGTGAACGGTGCAGAGCACTGTATATGGCACATCTATGGGGCACAGTGAACGGTGCAGAGCACTGTATATGGCACATCTATGGGGCACAGTGAACGGTGCAGAGCACTGTATATGGCACATCTATGGGGCACAGTGAACGGTGCAGAGCACTGTATATGGCACAGCTATGGGGCACAGTGAACGGTGCAGAGCACTATATGGCACATCTATGGGGCACAGTGAACGGTGCAGAGCACTGTATATGGCACATCTATGGGGCACAGTGAACGGTGCAGAGCACTATATGGCACATCTATGGGGCACAGTGAACGGTGCAGAGCACTGTATATGGCACATCTATGGGGCACAGTGAACGGTGCAGAGCACTGTATATGGCACATCTATGGGGCACAGTGAACGGTGCAGAGCACTGTATATGGCACATCTATGGGGCACAGTGAACGGTGCAGAGCACTGTATATGGCACATCTATGGGGCACAGTGATCGGTGCAGAGCACTGTATATGGCACATCTATGGGGCACAGTGAACGGTGCAGAGCACCGTATATGGCACATCTATGGGGCACAGTGAACGGTGCAGAGCACTGTATATGGCACATCTATGGGGCACAGTGAACGGTGCAGAGCACTGTATATGGCACATCTATGGGGCACAATGAACGGTGCAGAGCACTGTATATGGAGCACATCTATGGGGCACAGTGAACGGTGCAGAGCACCGTATATGGCACATCTATGGGGCACAGTGAACGGTGCAGAGCACAGTATATGGCACATCTATGGGGCACAGTGAACGGTGCAGAGCACCGTATATGGCACATCTATGGGGCACAGTGAACGGTGCAGAGCACTGTATATGGCACATCTATGGGGCACAGTGAACGGTGCAGAGCACTGTATATGGCACATCTATGGGGCACAGTGAACGGTGCAGAGCACTGTATATGGCACAGCTATGGGGCACAGTGAACGGTGCAGAGCACTATATGGCACATCTATGGGGCACAGTGAACGGTGCAGAGCACTGTATATGGCACATCTATGGGGCACAGTGAACGGTGCAGAGCACTATATGGCACATCTATGGGGCACAGTGAACGGTGCAGAGCACTGTATATGGCACATCTATGGGGCACAGTGAACGGTGCAGAGCACTGTATATGGCACATCTATGGGGCACAGTGAACGGTGCAGAGCACTGTATATGGCACATCTATGGGGCACAGTGAACGGTGCAGAGCACTGTATGGCACATCTATGGGGCACAGTGATCGGTGCAGAGCACTGTATATGGCACATCTATGGGGCACAGTGAACGGTGCAGAGCACCGTATATGGCACATCTATGGGGCACAGTGAACGGTGCAGAGCACTGTATATGGCACATCTATGGGGCACAGTGAACGGTGCAGAGCACTGTATATGGCACATCTATGGGGCACAATGAACGGTGCAGAGCACTGTATATGGAGCACATCTATGGGGCACAGTGAACGGTGCAGAGCACTGTATATGGCACATCTATGGGGCACAATGAACGGTGCAGAGCACTGTATATGGAGCACATCTATGGGGCACAGTGAACGGTGCAGAGCACTGTATATGGCACATCTATGGGGCACAGTGAACGGTGCAGGGCACTGTATATGGCACATCTATGGGGCACAGTGAACGGTGCAGAGCACTGTATATGGCACATCTATGGGACACAGTGAACGGTGCAGAGCACTGTATATGGCACATCTATGGGGCACAGTGAACGGTGCAGAGCACTGTATATGGCACATCTATGGGGCACAGTGAATGGTGCAGGGCACTGTATGGCACATCTATGGGGCACAATGAACGGTGCAGAGCACTGTATATGGCACATCTATGGGGCACAGTGAACGGTGCAGAGCACTGTATATGGCACATCTATGGGGCACAGTGAACGGTGCAGAGCACTGTATATGGCACATCTATGGGGCACAGTGAACGGTGCAGAGCACTGTATATGGCACATCTATGGGGCACAGTGAACGGTGCAGAGCACTGTATACGGCACATCTATGGGGCACAGTGAACGGTGCAGAGCACTGTATATGGCACATCTATGGGGCACAATGAACGGTGCAGAGCACTGTATATGGCACATCTATGGGGCACAGTGAACGGTGCAGAGCACTGTATATGGCACATCTATGGGACACAGTGAACGGTGCAGAGCACTGTATATGGCACATCTATGGGGCACAGTGAACGGTGCAGAGCACTGTATATGGCACATCTATGGGGCACAGTGAACGGTGCAGAGCACTGTATATGGCACATCTATGGGGCACAGTGAACGGTGCAGAGCACTGTATATGGCACATCTATGGGGCACAGTGAACGGTGCAGAGCACTGTACATGGCACATCTATGGGGCACAGTGAACGGTGCAGAGCACCGTATATGGCACATCTATGGGGCACAGTGACCGGTGCAGAGCACTGTATATGGCACATCTATGGGGCACAGTGAACGGTGCAGAGCACTGTATATGGCACATCTATGGGGCACAGTGAACGGTGCAGAGCACTGTATATGGCACATCTATGGGGCACAGTGAACGGTGCAGGGCACTGTATATGGCACATCTATGGGGCACAGTGAATGGTGCAGGGCACTGTATATGGCACATCTATGGGGCACAGTGAACGGTGCAGAGCACCGTATATGGCACATCTATGGGGCACAGTGAACGGTGCAGGGCACTGTATATGGCACATCTATGGGGCACAGTGAACGGTGCAGAGCACTGTATATGGCACATCTATGGGGCACAGTGAACGGTGCAGAGCACTGTATATGGCACATCTATGGGGCACAGTGAACGGTGCAGAGCACTGTATATGGCACATCTATGGGGCACAGTGAACGGTGCAGAGCACTGTATATGGCACATCTATGGGGCACAGTGAACGGTGCAGAGCACTGTATATGGCACATCTATGGGGCACAGTGAATGGTGCAGAGCACTGTATATGGCACATCTATGGGGCACAGTGATCGGTGCAGAGCACTGTATATGGCACATCTATGGGGCACAGTGAACGGTGCAGAGCACTGTATATGGCACATCTATGGGGCACAGTGAACGGTGCAGAGCACTGTATATGGCACATCTATGGGGCACAGTGAACGGTGCAGAGCACTGTATATGGCACATCTATGGGGTATAATGAACGGTGCAGAGCACTGTATATGGCACATCTATGGGGCACAGTGAACGGTGCAGAGCACTGTATATGGCACATCTATGGGGCACAGTGAACGGTGCAGAGCACTGTATATGGCACATCTATGGGGCACAGTGAACGGTGCAGAGCACTGTATATGGCACATCTATGGAGCACAGTGAACGGTGCAGGGCACTATATATGGCACATCTATGGGGCACAGTGAACGGTGCAGAGCACTGTATATGGCACATCTATGGGGCACAGTGAACGGTGCAGAGCACTGTATATGGCACATCTATGGGGCACAGTGAACGGTGCAGGGCACTGTATATGGCACATCTATGGGGCACAGTGAACGGTGCAGAGCACTGTATATGGCACATCTATGGGGCACAGTGAACGGTGCAGAGCACTGTATATGGCACATCTATGGGGCACAGTGATCGGTGCAGAGCACTGTATATGGCACATCTATGGGGCACAGTGAACGGTGCAGAGCACTGTATATGGCACATCTATGGGGCACAGTGAACGGTGCAGAGCACTGTATATGACACATCTATGGGGCACAGTGAACGGTGCAGAGCACTGTATATGGCACATCTATGGGGCACAGTGAACGGTGCAGAGCACTGTATATGGCACATCTATGGGGCACAGTGAACGGTGCAGAGCACTGTATATGACACATCTATGGGGCACAGTGAACGGTGCAGAGCACTGTATATGACACATCTATGGGGCACAGTGAACGGTGCAGAGCACTGTATATGGCACATCTATGGAGCACAGTGAACGGAGCAGAGCACTGTATATGGCACATCTATGGGGCACAGTGAACGGTGCAGAGCACTGTATATGGCACATCTATGGGGCACAGTGATCGGTGCAGAGCACTGTATATGGCACATCTATGGGGCACAGTGAACGGTGCAGAGCACTGTATATGACACATCTATGGGGCACAGTGAACGGTGCAGTGCACTGTATATGGCACATCTATGGGGCACAGTGAACGGTGCAGAGCACTGTATATGGCACAGCTATGGGGCACAGTGAACGGTGCAGAGCACTGTATATGGCACAGCTATGGGGCACAGTGAACGGTGCAGAGCACTGTATATGGCACATCTATGGGGCACAGTGAACGGTGCAGAGCACTATATATGGCACATCTATGGGGCACAGTGAACGGTGCAGAGCACCGTATATGGCACATCTATGGGGCACAGTGAACGGTGCAGAGCACTGTATATGGCACAGCTATGGGGCACAGTGAACGGTGCAGAGCACTGTATATGGCACATCTATGGGGCACAGTGAACGGTGCAGAGCACTGTATATGGCACATCTATGGGGCACAGTGAACGGTGCAGTGCACTGTATATGGCACATCTATGGGGCACAGTGAACGGTGCAGAGCACTGTATATGGCACAGCTATGGGGCACAGTGAACGGTGCAGAGCACTGTATATGGCACACCTATGGGGCACAGTGAACGGTGCAGAGCACTGTATATGGCACATCTATGGGGCACAGTGAACGGTGCAGAGCACTGTATATGGCACATCTATGGGGCACAGTGAACGGTGCAGAGCACTGTATATGGCACATCTATGGGGCACAGTGAATGGTGCAGGGCACTGTATATGGCACATCTATGGGGCACAGTGAACGGTGCAGAGCACTGTATATGGCACATCTATGGGGCACAGTGAACGGTGCAGAGCACTGTATATGGCACATCTATGGGGCACAGTGAATGGTGCAGGGCACTGTATATGGCACATCTATGGGGCACAGTGAATGGTGCAGAGCACTGTATATGGCACATCTATGGGGCACAGTGAACGGTGCAGAGCACTATATATGGCACATCTATGGGGCACAGTGAACGGTGCAGAGCACTGTATATGGCACATCTATGGGGCACAGTGAATGGTGCAGAGCACTGTATATGGCACATCTATGGGGCACAGTGAACGGTGCAGAGCACTGTATATGGCACATCTATGGAGCACAGTGAACGGTGCGGGGCACTGTATATGGCACATCTATGGGGCACAGTGAACGGTGCAGAGCACTGTATATGGCACATCTATGGAGCACAGTGAACGGTGCGGGGCACTGTATATGGCACATCTATGGGGCACAGTGAACGGTGCAGAGCACTGTATATGGCACATCTATGGGGCACAGTGAACGGTGCAGAGCACTGTATATGGCACATCTATGGGGCACAATGAACGGTGCAGAGCACTGTATATGGCACATCTATGGGGCACAGTGAACGGTGTAGAGCACTGTATATGGCACATCTATGGGGCACAGTGAACGGTGCAGAGCACTGTATATGGCACATCTATGGAGCACAGTGAATGGTGTAGAGCACTGTATATGGCACATCTATGGGACACAGTGATCGGTGCAGGGCACCGTATATGGCACATCTATGGAGCACAGTGAACGGTGCGGGGCACTGTATATGGCACATCTATGGGGCACAGTGAACGGTGCAGGGCACCGTATATGGCACATCTATGGAGCACAGTGAACGGTGCGGGGCACTGTATATGGCACATCTATGGGGCACAGTGAACGGTGCAGAGCACTGTATATGGCACATCTATGGGGCACAGTGAACGGTGCAGAGCACTGTATATGGCACATCTATGGAGCACAGTGAACGGTGCGGGGCACTGTATATGGCACATCTATGGGGCACAGTGAACGGTGCAGAGCACTGTATATGGCACATCTATGGAGCACAGTGAACGGAGCAGAGCACTGTATATGGCACATCTATGGGGCACAGTGAACGGTGCAGAGCACTGTATATGGCACATCTATGGAGCACAGTGAACGGTGCAGAGCACTGTATATGGCACATCTATGGGGCACAGTGAACGGTGCAGAGCACTGTATATGGCACATCTATGGGGCACAGTAAACGGTGCAGGGCACCGTATATGGCACATCTATGGAGCACAGTGAACGGTGCGGGGCACTGTATATGGCACATCTATGGGGCACAGTGAACGGTGCAGAGCACTGTATATGGCACATCTATGGGGCACAGTGAACGGTGCAGAGCACTGTATATGGCACATCTATGGAGCACAGTGAACGGTGCGGGGCACTGTATATGGCACATCTATGGGGCACAGTGAACGGTGCAGAGCACTGTATATGGCACATCTATGGGGCACAGTGAACGGTGCAGAGCACTGTATATGGCACATCTATGGGGCACAGTGAACGGAGCAGAGCACTGTATATGGCACATCTATGGGGCACAGTGAACGGTGCAGAGCACTGTATATGGCACATCTATGGGGCACAATGAACGGTGCAGGGCACCGTATATGGCACATCTATGGGGCACAGTGAACGGTGCAGAGCACTGTATATGGCACATCTATGGGGCACAGTGAACGGTGCAGAGCACTGTATATGGCACATCTATGGGGCACAATGAACGGTGCAGGGCACCGTATATGGCACATCTATGGGGCACAGTGAACGGTGCAGAGCACTGTATATGGCACATCTATGGGGCACAGTGAATGGTGCAGAGCACTGTATATGGCACATCTATGGGGCACAGTGAACGGTGCAGAGCACTGTATATGGCACATCTATGGGGCACAGTGAATGGTGCAGGGCACTGTATATGGCACATCTATGGGGCACAGTGAACGGTGCAGAGCACTGTATATGGCACATCTATGGGGCACAGTGAACGGTGCAGAGCACAGTATATGGCACATCTATGGGGCACAGTGAATGGTGCAGAGCACTGTATATG
Organism: Ranitomeya imitator; assembly: GCF_032444005.1. Lineage (NCBI taxonomy): Eukaryota > Metazoa > Chordata > Amphibia > Anura > Dendrobatidae > Ranitomeya > Ranitomeya imitator. Next base: position 713,242,746 of record NC_091286.1, on the reverse strand, counting down.
GCACATCTATGGGGCACAGTGAACGGTGCAGAGCACTGTATATGGCACATCTATGGGGCACAGTGAACGGAGCAGAGCACTGTATATGGCACATCTATGGGGCACAGTGAACGGTGCAGAGCACTGTATATGGCACATCTATGGGGCACAGTGAACGGTGCAGAGCACTGTATATGGCACATCTATGGGGCACAGTGAACGGTGCAGAGCACTGTATATGGCACATCTATGGGGCACAGTGAACGGTGCAGAGCACCGTATATGGCACATCTATGGGGCACAGTGAACGGTGCAGAGCACTGTATATGGCACATCTATGGGGCACAGTGAACGGTGCAGAGCACTGTATATGGCACATCTATGGGGCACAGTGAACGGTGCAGAGCACTGTATATGGCACATCTATGGGGCACAGTGAACGGTGCAGAGCACTGTATATGGCACATCTATGGGGCACAGTGAATGGTGCAGAGCACTGTATATGGCACATCTATGGGGCACAATGAACGGTGCAGAGCACTGTATATGGCACATCTATGGGGCACAGTGAACGGTGCAGAGCACTGTATATGGCACATCTATGGGGCACAGTGAATGGTGCAGAGCACTGTATATGGCACATCTATGGGGCACAGTGAACGGTGCAGGGCACTGTATATGGCACATCTATGGGGCACAGTGAACGGTGCAGAGCACCGTATATGGCACATCTATGGGGCACAGTGAACGGTGCAGAGCACTGTATATGGCACATCTATGGGGCACAGTGAACGGTGCAGAGCACTGTATATGGCACATCTATGGGACACAGTGAACGGTGCAGAGCACTGTATATGGCACATCTATGGGGCACAGTGAACGGTGCAGAGCACTGTATATGGCACATCTATGGAGCACAGTGAACGGTGCAGAGCACTGTATATGGCACATCTATGGGGCACAGTGAACGGTGCAGGGCACTGTATATGGCACATCTATGGGGCACAGTGAACGGTGCAGAGCACTGTATATGACACATCTATGGGGCACAGTGAACGGTGCAGAGCACTGTATATGGCACATCTATGGGGCACAGTGATCGGTGCAGAGCACTGTATATGGGCACATCTATGGGGCACAGTGAACGGTGCAGAGCACTGTATATGGCACATCTATGGGGCACAGTGAACGGTGCAGAGCACTGTATATGGCACATCTATGGGGCACAGTGAATGGTGCAGAGCACTGTATATGGCACATCTATGGGGCACAGTGAACGGTGCAGAGCACTGTATATGACACATCTATGGGGCACAATGAACGGTGCAGGGCACTGTATATGGCACATCTATGGGGCACAGTGAACGGTGCAGAGCACTGTATATAGCACATCTATGGGGCACAGTGAACGGTGCAGAGCACTGTATATGGCACATCTATGGAGCACAGTGAACGGTGCGGGGCACTGTATATGGCACATCTATGGGGCACAGTGAACGGTGCAGAGCACTGTATATGGCACATCTATGGAGCACAGTGAACGGTGCGGGGCACTGTATATGGCACATCTATGGGGCACAGTGAACGGTGCAGAGCACTGTATATGGCACATCTATGGGGCACAGTGAACAGTGCAGAGCACTGTATATGGCACATCTATGGGGCACAGTGAATGGTGCAGAGCACTGTATATGGCACATCTATGGGGCACAGTGAACGGTGCAGAGCACTGTATATGGCACATCTATGGAGCACAGTGAACGGTGCAGAGCACTGTATATGGCACATCTATGGGGCACAGTGAACGGTGCAGAGCACTGTATATGGCACATCTATGGGGCACAGTGAACGGTGCAGAGCACTGTATATGGCACATCTATGGGGCACAGTGAACGGTGCGGGGCACTGTATATGGCACATCTATGGGGCACAGTGAACGGTGCAGAGCACTGTATATGGCACATCTATGGGGCACAGTGAACGGTGCAGAGCACTGTATATGGCACATCTATGGAGCACAGTGAACGGTGCGGGGCACTGTATATGGCACATCTATGGGGCACAGTGAACGGTGCAGAGCACTGTATATGGCACATCTATGGGGCACAGTGAACGGTGCAGAGCACTGTATATGGCACAGCAATGGGGCACAATGAACGGTGCAGAGCACTGTATATGGCACATCTATGGGGCACAGTGAACGGTGCAGAGCACCGTATATGGCACATCTATGGGGCACAGTGAACGGTGCAGAGCACTGTATATGGCACATCTATGGGGCACAGTGAACGGTGCAGAGCACTGTATATGGCACATCTATGGGGCACAGTGAACGGTGCAGAGCACTGTATATGGCACATCTATGGGGCACAGTGAACGGTGCGGAGCACTGTATATGGCACATCTATGGGGCACAGTGAACGGTGCAGAGCACCGTATATGGCACATCTATGGGGCACAGTGAACGGTGCAGAGCACTGTATATGGCACATCTATGGGGCACAGTGAACGGTGCAGAGCACTGTATATGGCACATCTATGGGGCACAGTGAACGGTGCAGAGCACTGTATATGGCACATCTATGGGGCACAATGAACGGTGCAGAGCACCGTATATGGCACATCTATGGGGCACAGTGAACGGTGCAGAGCACTGTATATGGCACATCTATGGGGCACAGTGAACGGTGCAGAGCACCGTATATGGCACATCTATGGGGCACAATGAACGGTGCAGAGCACCGTATATGGCACATCTATGGGGCACAGTGAACGGTGCAGAGCACTGTATATGGCACATCTATGGGGCACAGTGAACGGTGCAGAGCACTGTATATGGCACATCTATGGGGCACAGTGAACGGTGCAGAGCACTGTATATGGCACATCTATGGGACACAGTGATCGGTGCAGAGCACCGTATATGGCACATCTATGGGGCACAATGAACGGTGCAGAGCACCGTATATGGCACATCTATGGGGCACAGTGAACGGTGCAGAGCACTGTATATGGCACATCTATGGGGCACAGTGAACGGTGCAGAGCACTGTATATGGCACATCTATGGGGCACAATGAACGGTGCAGAGCACCGTATATGGCACATCTATGGGGCACAGTGAACGGTGCAGAGCACTGTATATGGCACATCTATGGGGCACAGTGAACGGTGCAGAGCACTGTATATGGCACATCTATGGGACACAGTGATCGGTGCAGGGCACTGTATATGGCACATCTATGGGGCACAGTGAACGGTGCAGAGCACTGTATATGGCACATCTATGGGGCACAGTGAACGGTGCAGAGCACTGTATATGGCACATCTATGGGGCACAGTGAACGGTGCAGAGCACTGTATATGGCACATCTATGGGGCACAGTGAACGGTGCAGAGCACTGTATATGGCACATCTATGGGACACAGTGATCGGTGCAGGGCACTGTATATGGCACATCTATGGGGCACAGTGAACGGTGCAGAGCACTGTATATGGCACATCTATGGGGCACAGTGAACGGTGCAGAGCACCGTATATGGCACATCTATGGGGCACAGTGAACGGTGCAGAGCACCGTATATGGCACATCTATGGGGCACAGTGAACGGTGCAGGGCACTGTATATGGAGCATCTATGGGGCACAGTGAACGGTGCAGGGCACTGTATATGGCACATCTATGGGGCACAATGAACGGTGCAGAGCACTGTATATGGCACATCTATGGGGCACAGTGAACGGTGCAGAGCACTGTATATGGAGCATCTATGGGGCACAGTGAACGGTGCAGGGCACTGTATATGGCACATCTATGGGACACAGTGAACGGTGCAGGGCACTGTATATGGCACATCTATGGGGCACAGTGAACGGTGCAGAGCACTGTATATGGCACATCTATGGGGCACAGTGAACGGTGCAGAGCACTGTATATGGCACATCTATGGGGCACAATGAACGGTGCAGAGCACTGTATATGGCACATCTATGGGGCACAGTGAACGGTGCAGAGCACTGTATATGGCACAGATATGGGGCACAATGAACGGTGCAGGGCACTGTATATGGCACATCTATGGGGCACAGTGAATGGTGCAGAGCACTGTATATGGCACAGATATGGGGCACAGTGAACGGTGCAGAGCACTGTATATGGCACATCTATGGGGCACAGTGAATGGTGCAGAGCACTGTATATGGCACAGATATGGGGCACAGTGAACGGTGCAGAGCACTGTATATGGCACATCTATGGGGCACAGTGAACGGTGCAGAGCACTGTATATGGCACATCTATGGGGCACAGTGAACGGTGCAGAGCACTGTATATGGCACATCTATGGGGCACAGTGAACGGTGCAGAGCACTGTATATGGCACATCTATGGGGCACAGTGAACGGTGCAGAGCACTGTATATGGCACATCTATGGGGCACAGTGAACGGTGCAGAGCACTGTATATGGCACATCTATGGGGCACAGTGAACGGTGCAGAGCACTGTATATGGCACATCTATGGGGCACAGTGAACGGTGCAGAGCACCGTATATGGTACATCTATGGGGCACAGTGAACGGTGCAGGGCACTATATATGGCACATCTATGGGGCACAGTGAACGGTGCAGAGCACTGTATATGGCACATCTATGGGGCACAGTGAACGGTGCAGAGCACTGTATATGGCACATCTATGGGGCACAATGAACGGTGCAGAGCACTGTATATGGCACATCTATGGGGCACAGTGAACGGTGCAGAGCACTGTATATGGCACATCTATGGGGCACAGTGAACGGTGCAGAGCACTATATATGGCACATCTATGGGGCACAGTGAACGGTGCAGAGCACTGTATATGACACATCTATGGGGCACAGTGAACGGTGCAGAGCACCGTATATGGCACATCTATGGGGCACAGTGAACGGTGCAGAGCACTGTATATGGCACATCTATGGGGCACAGTGAACGGTGCAGAGCACTGTATATGGCACATCTATGGGGCACAGTGAACGGTGCAGAGCACTGTATATGGCACATCTATGGGGCACAGTGAACGGTGCAGAGCACTGTATATGGCACATCTATGGGGCACAGTGAACGGTGCAGAGCACTGTATATGGCACATCTATGGGGCACAGTGAACGGTGCAGAGCACTGTATATGGCACATCTATGGGGCACAGTGAACGGTGCAGAGCACCGTATATGGCACATCTATGGGGCACAGTGAACGGGGCAGGGCACTGTATATGGCACATCTATGGGGCACAGTGAACGGGGCAGGGCACCGTATATGGCACATCTATGGGGCACAGTGAACGGTGCAGAGCACTGTATATGGCACATCTATGGGGCACAGTGAACGGTGCAGAGCACTGTATATGGCACATCTATGGGGCACAATGAACGGTGCAGAGCACTGTATATGGCACATCTATGGGGCACAGTGAACGGTGCAGAGCACCGTATATGGCACATCTATGGGGCACAGTGAACGGGGCAGGGCACTGTATATGGCACATCTATGGGGCACAGTGAACGGGGCAGGGCACCGTATATGGCACATCTATGGGGCACAGTGAACGGTGCAGAGCACTGTATATGGCACATCTATGGGGCACAGTGAACGGTGCAGAGCACTGTATATGGCACATCTATGGGGCACAGTGAACGGTGCAGAGCACTGTATATGACACATCTATGGGGCACAGTGAACGGTGCAGAGCACTGTATATGGCACATCTATGGGGCACAATGAACGGTGCAGGGCACTATATATGGCACATCTATGGGGCACAGTGAACGGTGCAGAGCACTGTATATGGCACATCTATGGGGCACAGTGAATGGTGCAGAGCACTGTATATGGCACATCTATGGGGCACAGTGAACGGTGCAGAGCACTGTATATGGCACATCTATGGGGCACAGTGAACGGTGCAGAGCACTGTATATGGCACATCTATGGGGCACAGTGAATGGTGCAGAGCACTGTATATGGCACATCTATGGGGCACAGTGAATGGTGCAGAGCACTGTATATGGCACATCTATGGGGCACAGTGAACGGTGCAGAGCACTGTATATGGCACATCTATGGGGCACAGTGAACGGTGCGGAGCACTGTATATGGCACATCTATAGGGCACAGTGAACGGTGCAGGGCACTGTATATGGCACATCTATGGGGCACAGTGAACGGTGCAGAGCACTGTATATGGCACATCTATGGGGCACAGTGAACGGTGCAGAGCACTGTATATGGCACATCTATGGGGTACAGTGAACGGTGCAGAGCACTGTATATGGCACATCTATGGGGCACAGTGATCGGTGCAGAGCACTGTATATGGCACATCTATGGGGCACAGTGAACGGTGCAGAGCACCGTATATGGCACATCTATGGGGCACAATGAACGGTGCAGAGCACTGTATATGGCACATCTATGGGGCACAGTGAACGGTGCAGAGCACTATATATGGCACATCTATGGGGCACAGTGAACGGTGCAGAGCACTGTATATGGCACATCTATGGGGCACAGTGAACGGTGCAGAGCACTGTATATGGCACATCTATGGGGCACAGTGAACGGTGCAGAGCACTGTATATGGCACATCTATGGGGCACAGTGAATGGTGCAGAGCACCGTATATGGCACATCTATGGGGCACAGTGAACGGTGCGGAGCACTGTATATGGCACATCTATGGGGCACAGTGAACGGTGCAGGGCACTGTATATGGCACATCTATGGGGCACAGTGAACGGTGCAGGGCACTGTATATGGCACATCTATGGGGCACAGTGAACGGTGCGGAGCACTGTATATGGCACATCTATGGGGCACAGTGAACGGTGCAGGGCACTGTATATGGCACATCTATGGGGCACAGTGAACGGTGCAGAGCACTGTATATGGCACATCTATGGGGCACAGTGAACGGTGCAGAGCACTGTATATGGCACAGCTATGGGGAAATATGAACGGTGCAGAGCACTGTATGGCACAGCTATGGGGAAATAATGATTAATTTTTATTTTTGAAATTCACCGGTAAATGCTGCATTTCCACCCTGGGCTTATACTCGAGTCAATAAGTTTTCCCAGTTTTTTGTGGCAAAGTTAGGGGGGGGTCGGCTTATACTCGAGTATATACGGTACCTCTATTTCATCCTGACCCTGACACAGAGCCAGCAAATTTTTCTCTGCCTGATCCACAGAATTAGGTTCATCGTACAGCAAACCGAGCGCCAGGAAAAATGCATCGATATAACTTAATGCAGGATCCCCTGGCGCAAGGGAAAATGCCCAGTCCTGAGGATCGCCACGCAAAAAAGAAATAATGATCTTAACTTGTTGAACTGGGTCACCAGAGGAGCGAGGTTTCAAAGCCAGAAATAGTTTACAATTATTTTTGAAACTCAGAAATTTAGTTCTATCTCCAAAAAACAAATCAGGAATAGGGATTCTCGGTTCTAACATAGAATTCTGAACCACAAAGTCTTGAATACTTTGTACTCTTGCCGTGAGCTGATCCACACATGAAGACAGACCTTTAATGTCCATTGCTACACCTGTGTCCTGAACCACCCAAATGTCTAGGGGAAAAAAAAGGCAAAACACAGTGCAAAGAAAAAAAAATGGTCTCAGAACTTCTTTTTTCCCTCTATTGAGAATCATTAGTACTTTTGGCCTCCAGTACTGTTATGAATAGGTAATTCAGTACCACAATGGACATAGAGGTCAGCGCACATACAGTGACCTGGCAATAACCCAAAAAACAAGAACGAGCTCTGAGACGTGGGAACTCTGTTGACCGCAATCCCTAATCCTCTCCAAACCACACTAAAGGCAGCCGTGGATTGCGCCTGACGCTCCCTATGCAACTCGGCACGGCCTGAGAAACTAGCTAGCCTGATGATAGAAAATAAGCCTACCTTGCCTCAGAGAAATACCCCAAAGGAAAAGGCAGCCCCCACATATAATGACTGTGAGTTAAGATGAAAAGACAAACGTAGAGATGAAATAGATTTAGCAAAGTGAGGCCCAACTTTCTGAACAGAGCGAGGATAGGAAAGGTAACTTTGCGGTCAACACAAAACCCTACAAAAACCACACAAAGGGGGCAAAAAGACCCTCCGTACCGAACTAACGGCACGGAGGTACACCCTCTGCGTCCCAGAGCTTCCAGCAAGCAGTAAAAAACAAATTGACAAGCTGGACAGAAAAAAACAGCAAACAAATAGCAAAGAGGAACTTAGCTATGCAGAGCAGCAGGCCACAGGAACGATCCAGGAGGAAACAGGTCCAATACTAGAACATTGACTGGAGGCCAGGATCAAAGCACTAGGTGGAGTTAAATAGAGCAGCACCTAACGACTTCACCACATCACCTGAGGAAGGAAACTCAGAAGCCGCAGTACCACTTTCCTCCACCAACGGAAGCTCACAGAGAGAACCAGCCGAAGTACCACTTGTGACCACAGGAGGGAGCTCTGCCACAGAATTCACAACACATATCTCAGAGTGACAAGGAGAATACTGCCTTCTTGACACCTGATGGGTGTAGTCACGGGGTTACCGCTATAGTGTGGAGCCACAAGACCACAGCGTCTGATTGCTTATACTCCGGCACTTCTTCATTTTAAATGTGTTTATTTCTTCTGGATGGAAATCACTCTGTTCATAGCTGGGCTCTGTTAGCCACTCCTTTCCCCTTTATAATCTGGGCTCTGTTACTAATCCTTGCCAGAGCAAGCATTTTCTGCATGGCTAACGGTGGGAAAGGAGTACATATGAGAAGGAGAGTTGGAGGAGTTATCTGTGACTGTTGTTTATTTGTATGTGTTGTAATTCCTTATCCTTCTCTATTTTGGTTTATTCCTCTACCTTAAAACCCCATTACATTCCTCTGTTTTATGTGAGTGAATATTTTGTATGCCTGGAGTTTTCTGTTAACCCTTGTTTGCATTGCCTTGTTTATCACGTTGGTATACTACAGTGCACAGTAGCGCCCCCTCTTCCCTGGGTGGCGGAAGAGAACAGACAGAGGGCTAACTCAGGAGATAAGGCAAGGGTGGAGGCCCTGGCATCTTCACCATCTGAAGAATCCCGGGAAGCAGGGTGAGCTAGGGAGCCCCCTAGTGTTAGGGACAGGGAAGGAGCCCCAGGTCCCAGGTCAACCGACAGCTGTGTCGTGGCATTTGCACTGACCATAACCATTTTTTCTGATCCATTATGGATCCAATCGCTGCTCTGACAAGGCACATGACATGGTGGTTTTGCAGCACCCTGATACAGTGTGAAGGATGCCTAAGCTCTGTATGAGACTCCTGACTCCCTTGAGGCAGCCATGTCTCTGGTGATCCGGGTTGATCGGTCTTCACCAGAGGCATAGGGAGTCACCTCTGCGTGCGGGAGGTCCGGGGTCAATTGAGGTCAGCACTGAGCCTACTGTGGAACCCATGCAGGTGGGTTTCAGCTGTAGTAAAAAGGGTTATTTTGTGGGCACGTATCCCTTCCGATCACATGGTAAACAACTGCAAGGAAAACGAGGTGGCTCAGGTTGTGGGGTGGTAAGCAATTCGGGTGTCCTCATCACCTTCATAGGTAGGACACAATTTTTCCTTCCAGCTGTAGTCCATCTGGTTGGGTTAAAGGTGGACGTGACTGCACTTCTGAACAATGGGTCAGGGTTTAATTTGATCGACGCTAGGTTAGTCCAGGTCCAAGGCCTAATCCCACAAACTCTATCCAAACCTGTAGCCATAATCGCTATTGACTCCGCCCCCTTGAGACAGGGGCATTTTACTTAAGTCATCCGAGATTTACAGCTTCAGGTGGGGGTACTGCACACTGAGGTGTTAGACTGCTATGTGTTAGAGGGTCTGCCCTTGCCTGTGCTACTGTGACTTGCTTGGCTTGCACAATCCTGTAATAGATTGGCATACTCAGGAGGTAGTAAAATAGAGTGGGTATTGACAAGTACACTGCTTGGGAACCTGGTTTGTCAAGGTGATTACCCAGTCTGTGCCTAGTTACTTGACGGATATGATTGTGCCATTAATCTGGTTCTTGGTGCCAAGCTGCCCAAGAGCAGACTCTATAATATCTCAGGTCCAGAGAGGCAGGCCATGAAGGACTACATCATGGAAAGCCTGGCTTAAAGTCATATCAGACCAACCTCATCCCCTATTGCCGCAGGGTTCTTTTTGTAAAGGATTTCTGTGAACTCAATGCACTGTCTGAGATCCGTATCTGCTCCCTCTCATTCCAGACCTCTTTAACCAAATTATAGGGGCAAAATGGTTCTCTAAGATGGACCTCAGGAGGACGTATAATCTCATCCGCATTAAAGAGGGGATGAGTGGAATACTGTGTTCAATACGCCTGAGGGACACTGAGAATCTGGTGATGCCTTTTGGGTTGACCAACGCGCTCACCGTCTTTTAACACTTTATAAATTACATCTTTAGTCACTTGGTATGCAGATTCGTGGTTATGTATCTGGATGACATATTAATTAATTCACCTGACCTTGAGTCACACCAGGCACATCAGACAGGTCTTATGTATACTCCGAGACTATAAATTATATGTCAAACCTGAGACGTGTATGTTCTCGGTTGAGGAGATCCCTTTCCTGGGATATGTGATGTCCTCCAAAGGTTTTCGCATGGATCCGGGAAAGTCCGGGAGGTATTGGATTGGATTTGAAAGCGTTACAAAGATTTTTAGGTTTAGCCAACTACTACCGTAAATTCTAAAGAACTTTTCGGCAGTAGCCAAACCTCTTACAAACACTGCTCAAAAAAATAAAGGGAACACTAAAATACCACATCCTACATATCTCTGAATGAAATATTCCGATTGCAAATTTTTATTCATTGCATAGTGAAATGTGTTCAGAACAATAAAACATAATTATCAAAGTAAATCAAAATGAATATCCCATAGAGGTCTGGATTTGGAATGATACTCAAAATCAAAGTGGAAAATCAAATTACAGGCTGATCCAACTTCAGTGGAAATGCCTCATGACAAGGAAAAGATGCCCAGTATTGTGTGTGGCCTCCACGTGCCTGTATGACCTCCCTTGTTGTGAATTCTGCTCTTGGGCTCCCTCCGGTGGTTATGAGTGGTAGTGCTGCGGTCTTTGGATCGCAGCATTTATCAGGTGTGTCCACTTATTGCAATTTGGACTGGGCTATTTAGTCTTGCTTGTTCCTTTAGTCAGTGCCAGTTGTCCATTGTTTTTGGAGGATTCACATCCCTGCCTGGCCTCTCCTGTTTTGCTGTTCATTTCAACAAAGATAAGTTCTGGCTTTGTTTTTGCTGTCCACATGCTGTGGGCCTTATAGTTCAGTGCATTTTCATGTTTGGTCTTGTCCAGCTTTGTCTGTGTAAGGATTTTTTGCAGCCAAGCTTTATCTCTGGAGATGCAGATGTACCCTCCATGTCTTTAGTCAGATGTGGAGATTTGTATTTTCTGTGGTGGATATTTTCTAGTGTTTTAATACTGACCGCATAGTACTCTGTCCTATTCTTTCTTTTTAGCTAGAATGGCCTCCTTTGCTAAATCCTGATTTCAGTCTGCGTATGTCATTTCCCTCTCCTCTCAGTCAATATTTGTGGGGGCTGTCTATCCTTTGGGGATTTTCTCTGAGGCAAGATAGTTTTCCCGTTTCTATCTTTAGGGGAAGTTAGTCCTTAGGCTGTGTCGAGGTGTTTAGGGAGTGTTAGGTACATCCCACGGCTACTTCTAGTTGCGGTGCTAAGTTCAGGGTCTGCGGTCAGTACAGGTACCACCTTCTCCAGAGTACGTCTCATGCTGCTCCTAGGCCTCCAGATCATAACACTCCCTACAATGCCTGGGCATGCTCCTGATGAGGCGGCGGATGGTCTCCTGAAGGATCTCCTCCCAGACCTGGACTAAAGCATCTGCCAACTCCTGGACAGTGTGTGGTGCAGCGTGACGTTGGTGGATGGAGCGAGACATGATGTCCCAGATGTGCTCAATCGGATTCAGGTCTGGGGAAAAGGCGGGCCAGTCCATAGCTTCAATGCCTTCATCTTGCAGGAACTGCTGACACACTCCTGCCACATGAGGTCTGGCATTGTCCTGCATTAGGAGGAACCCAGGGCCAATTGCACCAGCATAAGGTCTCACAAGGGGTCTGAGGATCTCATCTCGGTACCTAACGGCAGTCAGGCTACCTCTGGTGAGCACATGGAGGGCCGTGCGGCCCTTCAAAGAAATACCACCCCACGCCATTACTGACTTACTGCCAAACCGTGTCTATAGAAAAAACAGCCGCACACTCAAGACTTGCAGGTTTTTACGTGAAAGTTGTATTTTTTATTATTAGTACAGGTATCACCAAATGGTTATTAGTGTTCAGAGAAAATGACGGATACTTTAAGTTACGGTTAACGTTTCGACCATGGCTGGTCTTTGTCAAAACCACACTTCTAATGGAGGGTAGAAAAGGTGCAGAAGCAGTCTGGAGTAGGCGAAGTCTGCAAGGGTCCTGTAGCACTGAGTCCGTCACACTGGTTACTGCCAAACCGGTCATGCTGAAGGATCTTGCAGGCAGATCGCTCCCCACGGTGTCTCCAGACTGTGACATGTGCTCAATGTGAACCTGCTTTCATCTGTGAAGAGCACAGGGTGCCAGTGGCGAATTTGCCAATCCTCGTGTTCTGTAGCAAATGGCAAGCATCCTGCACAGTGTTCGGCTGTGAGCACAACCCCCATCTGTGGGCATCGGGCCCTCAAACCATCCTCATGGAGTCAGTTTCTAACCGTTTGTGCAGACATGTACATTTGTGGCCTGCTGGAGGACATTTTGCAGGGATCTGGCAGTGCTCCTCCTGTTTCTCCTTGCACAAAGGCGGAGGTAGCAGTCCTGCTGCTGGGTTGTTGCCCTCCTACGGCCCCCTCCACGTCTCCTGGTGTACTGGCCTGTCTCCTGGTAGCGCCTCCAGCCTTTGGGCACTACGCTGACAGACACAACAAACCTTCTTGCCACAGCTTGCATTGATGTGCCATCCTGGATGAGCTGCAGTACCTGAGCCACTTGTGTGGGTTGTAGAGTCCGTCTCATGCTACCACGAGTGTGAAAGCACAACCAACATTCAAATGTGACCAAAACATCAGCCAGAAAGCATTGGTACTGAGACGTGGTCTGTGGTCCCCACCTGCAGAATCACTCCTTTATTGAGGGTGTCTTGATAATTGCCAATAATTGCCATCTGTTGTCTATACCATTTGCACAACAGCATGTGAAATTGATTGTTAATCAGTGTTGCTTCCTAAGTGGACAGTTTGATTTCACAGAAGCTTGATTTACTTGGAGTTAGATTCTGTTGTTTAAGTGTTCCCTTTATTTTTTTGACCAGTGTATATGATCAAGAAGGGGACAGACTTCTCCAAGTGGTCCAGTCCTGCCAGGGAGGCATTTGATACGTTGAAGAGGTGTTTTTCTTCTGCACCGATCCTTTGTCGCAGGGTGCGTCTCCTGGTAAATGGCCACCACGTGCTTATTTTTCTAATAAACTGTCACCTGCTGAGAAAATTTATGACATTGGTAACAGGGAACTCAATCAAATAGGCTTTTGAAGACTGGCGTTATTTTTTTGAGGGAGCGGTTCACCCAGTTATGGTAATCACGAATCATAAGAATTTGGTAAATTTGGAATCTGCGAAACATCGTACACCCCGACAGGCAAGTTGGGCATTGTTCTTTACCAGGTTTAACTTTTTTGTCACATATAGGCAGGAGAACAAAAACATTAAAGCAAAAATTGGTGGTTATGGTGTCTATATGCTTCAATCTGGAAAAAGAGGCTGTTGACGCTCAGGGGGACGCCCCTGCTGCATGTCCACCTGTTAAACTGTTTGTTCCTGTTAATCTCTGTCTTCGAGTCCTTAGCGAACATCACAATTCAGTGTTTGCCGGACACCCTGGTAATACAGCCAACGCTGGTCTGCTTACTCAGCGTTTTTGGTGGCCAGCTGCTCATCAGGATGTCCGGACTAGGTAGCTGCCTGCAGTGTCTGTGCGCGTTCGAAGACCTCTCATACTCACCCATCGGGGCTCTCAAACTGTTGGAGATTCCCAGTAGACATTGGACTCACTTGTAAGTCGATTTTATCACAGATATTCCTGGGTCGGAAGGGAATACTGTGAAACTGGTGGTGGAAGATGAGATTCAGTAAAATGTCTCATTTTGTCGCTTTACCAACATTACCGAATGCCAAATCCTTGGCGCTAGTTTAGGGAAATAGATTGCATGGGATCCTGATTGATATATTGTTTCTGACCGGGAGGGGGGGGGGTGGGTTGCAATTTGTCTCCAAGTTTTGGAGGGCAATTTGCCCCCAGCTGGGGATTCATTTGTCTTTTGCTTCCGCTTTTCACTCGCAGTCTAATGGGCAGACTGAACGTGTTCATAAGAATCTAGAGACGTATCTCAGGTGTTTTGTATTTGAAAATCAGGAGGACTTGGTTACCTATTTACCATTAACCAAATTCGCTGTAAATAAATCAGGAATCGACCGGTAAGTCTCCGTTTTTCGGCTCATATGGGTTCAATCTTCAGTTTAGTTCTTTTAATGGTAATCACCCTTCTGGATTACCGGAAGAAGAACGGTATCCATCTTCCATTTTTACCATATGTCAGAGGGTTATGAATAATTTGAGGAAGATGGGATCCAAATACAAGAGTGTGGCTGATAAGAGACGTTTGGTGGGTACGGACCTGTGTGATGGTGACTTGGTGTGGCTGTCCTATAGGAACATTAAGCTGAAGGTTCCGTCTTGGAAACTGGGTCCCAGATAAATCGGTCCTTATAAGATCGTAGCCATCATCAGTCCAGTAGCATTTCGACTTGCTTTACCACCTACCTTTAGGATCCATAATGTGCTGTTCCGTGTAAGTTATGTTCTTTAGTTTCTATGTATTGTATTTTCATGCTATGTCTGTTCTTACATTTCTGCTCTGCTGCCACCCAATGCCCTTTTTCCATATGGCAGCCTGTTATTAATTAATTCTTGTGGGCATGTCTTTCACTTCCGGTTCAGGGGTCAAGTCTTCTCTTCCTCTGGCAGCTATTTCATTTTTTAGTTTACTTGCTGCTGTGAGAGGACATGCTTGAATCGGGCTTAGGAAGGCATCAGTCTTTCGACCTCTTGCTGTTCACTCTTGCTGCTCACTTGCTGTACTTGACTCAACTCTGGAGAAGTTATTGTATACCATCCTACACTGTATGTGCAGGTTTCCAAATAAACAAGTCTGGATTGCACAATCCCTGGTGTACATCATGTCTTCAGACGCCGAGCAGCATTGGTCCTGTCTGCCCTACAGCGAGGAAAACTGAAGGTACGATTAGCTCTCACAACCCTTATTAGTCAGCGACACCTCCATTCGAATCATGTGGGGACAGAACAGTCGAAAGACTGCCTTGAAGCCCGACCAGAATCACCCAACCCTTGTGGCCGCGCTCTGCCCGCTCACATGCTGCAGCCCTGCTCTGCTAAGAAATCTACTGCAGAATCACCTCAGACCGCATTGTGCATAAAGACTCTCTGTATTATACCACATCGCTGCAGATTGTCGGACTGCTGAACCCCACAATTGTCCAAAAACACCTTGGGAATCTTATCAGGGGGTCCCAACTAAGCTGCACCGCGATTTCCTGCCCCCAATTCAAAAGTTTAGTTTCTCAAAGAGACAACGCACCTTAAATCAAAATGGCCGAAAAGGACCTTACGCAGTTCCCTAATGCTGAAACAGAGCAAATACAACCTGATACGGTCCATTATGAAGACCAGGAAGCAGAGCCCGCTTACGCAGCAGACCTAGATGCACGACCAGTACGCTCCCTCAAGCTAACACTGAAGGTCCTTGAGAATTACCATTCCACAAGGGATGAGTTCCATGACAACCTGGACGACCTACGTGAACGAGTCGCCTCCCTCATCTCAAGCGTCCAACGCCACAAAGATGATCCAGCGAGTTTACAGGACACTATAAGACAGCTAGACGCAGCCCACAGCAGATACAAGAGATTGTCCGCAAAGTATGCTGCCTTCTTAAAAGACTCTACAATCGACGAAACCCTATCAGTTAAGCAAGGCAGACTCCACAGACAGAGAAAGGGACGCCGCCGTGCAAGACGCCAAAGATAAAGCGGAGCTTTGTATCGCCCATCTGCAAGAAACTAGATCGCACAGGTCAGCCTCGACTAAACACTCTGTTTGGTCATACAAATCATCCTGCTCAAGAACTTCAGCTCTAGGCGACAGAGGCCCATTTAAACACAGAGCGGTGCAAACTAAGACGTTCATCCGTCAGTCAAGAAAGTAGAGGCAGAAGCAGAAGTCAAGAAAGTAGAGGCAGAAGCAAAGAAAGCAGAAGCAGAGGCCCGAGCAAGGATTCTTCAAACAGAAATCGAGGAAGAAATCGCATTAGCCGAAGTAAAAATACTCGAGCAAGCATTGAAGCAAAACCTCAACCCGATTTGCCTGCCACCACAGGAAGAAGACGACCCAGCTGTTCGTACCAGCGACTACGTGCATAAACAGATACCTGCAGCGCACACATTACCCAGGATGTTTATGCAGCCAGTCTGGTCCATGCTTTTCATGTGGCACACCCAGATGGCCTGATCCTGAGGTTCTGGAGGTCCCTCGTAGAAGAGGGACTGTCACGTGGTAACAGCAACAGTTGGGATCCAGAAGACCGCAGCGTCCGATTGCTCCTACTCTGGCGCTGAGAATAAGCACTTCTTCATTTTAAATGTTTACTTCTTCTGGCAGAACAGGGGTTAATCGGCCATGTTGGAAATCCCTGTTCTCAGCTGTGATCGGTTAGCCACTCCTTTTCCCTATATAATCTGGGCTCTGTTACTAATCCTTGCCAGATCAAGCATTTTCTGCATGGCTACTGGTGGGAGAGGAGAACATATGAGACGGAGAGTTGAAGGCGTTATTAGTAACTGTTGCTTGGTTTGTATGCGTGGTAATTCCTTATCCTTTATTTTGGTTTATTCCCTTACCTCCACACGCCGATGCATTCCTCTCTTATGTGAGTGAATATTTTGTATGCCTGGAGTTTTCTGTTAACCCTTGTCTCTGATGCCTCGTTGGGTTGGTGTACAAACCAGGGATTCAAGCTTCAGGAGGCTAATTTGCATATTCCAGGTGCCTTCTGGGAGAAGCGAAGTCTCCCTAAGCTAGAAGATCGTTGGGTACAGCCGGGACCAGCTGCTTCGAAAGCATCACCAAACCAGGGATTCAAGCTTCAGGAGGCTAATTTGCATATTCCAGGTGCCTTCTGGGAGAAGCGAAGTCTCCCTAAGCTAGAAGATCGTTGGGTACAGCCGGGACCAGCTGCTTCGAAAGCATCACCAAACCAGGGATTCAAGCTTCAGGAGGCTAATTTGCATATTCCAGGTGCCTTCTGGGAGAAGCGAAGTCTCCCTAAGCTAGAAGATCGTTGGGTACAGCCGGGACCAGCTGCTTCGAAAGCATCACCAAACCAGGGATTCAAGCTTCAGGAGGCTAATTTGCATATTCCAGGTGCCTTCTGGGAGAAGCGAAGTCTCCCTAAGCTAGAAGATCGTTGGGTACAGCCGGGAACAGCTGCTTCGAAAGCATCACCAAACCAGGGATTCAAGCTTCAGGAGGCTAATTTGCATATTCCAGGTGCCTTCTGGGAGAAGCGAAGTCTCCCTAAGCTAGAAGATCGTTGGGTACAGCCGGGACCAGCTGCTTCGAAAGCATCACCAAACCAGGGATTCAAGCTTCAGGAGGCTAATTTGCATATTCCAGGTGCCTTCTGGGAGAAGCGAAGTCTCCCTAAGCTAGAAGATCGTTGGGTACAGCCGGGACCAGCTGCTTCGAAAGCATCACCAAACCAGGGATTCAAGCTTCAGGAGGCTAATTTGCATATTCCAGGTGCCTTCTGGGAGAAGCGAAGTCTCCCTAAGCTAGAAGATCGTTGGGTACAGCCGGGACCAGCTGCTTCGAAAGCATCACCAAACCAGGGATTCAAGCTTCAGGAGGCTAATTTGCATATTCCAGGTGCCTTCTGGGAGAAGCGAAGTCTCCCTAAGCTAGAAGATCGTTGGGTACAGCCGGGACCAGCTGCTTAGAAAGCATCACCAAACCAGGGATTCAAGCTTCAGGAGGCTAATTTGCATATTCCAGGTGCCTTCTGGGAGAAGCGAAGTCTCCCTAAGCTAGAAGATCATTGGGTACAGCCGGGACCAGCTGCTTCGAAAGCATCACCAAACCAGGGATTCAAGCTTCAGGAGGCTAATTTGCATATTCCAGATGCCTTCTGGGAGAAGCGAAGTCTCCCTAAGCTAGAAGATCGTTGGGTACAGCCGGGACCAGCTGCTTCGAAAGCATCACCAAACCAGGGATTCAAGCTTCAGGAGGCTAATTTGCATATTCCAGGTGACTTCTGGGAGAAGCGAAGTCTCCCTAAGCTAGAAGATCGTTGGGTACAGCCGGGACCAGCTGCTTCGAAAGCATCACCAAACCAGGGATTCAAGCTTCAGGAGGCTAATTTGCATATTCCAGGTGCCTTCTGGGAGAAGCGAAGTCTCCCTAAACTAGAAGATCGTTGGGTACAGCCAGGACCAGCTGCTTCGAAAGCATCACCAAACCGAATTTTTGCCTGTAGGACATTATTGCAAGAGAGCTTGGCTGAGTAGATTACACAAGAAGGAAAACACACAGCAAGTCAGCAGGATCTAGGAGCAACATGGCAGATGTGACAACCTACATGGTGAGCTGCAGCATGTGCTACATGTTCACAGATCGACCAGAAGAAGAATCCAATTTCACCTGTCAGAAGTGTAGACTAGTGGCCCTTTTAGAAGAAAAGGTGCGGGGTCTGGAAGAAAGAATAGCAACTTTGAAACTCATCAAAAAGAATGAAGACTTTCTAGACAGAACAGAAGCATCTCTACTGGTCACAGAAGGTGCAAAAAGTGTCAGAGAACCTCCAAAAGCAGATGAGTGGAAGCATGTGACCAAAAGAAGCAAGAAGACCATGGAGAAATCACCAACCACACAACTGAAGAACCGATATCAAATCTTTGTAGAGGATGAAGATGGCACACCTAAGAATGAAGCAATACCAGCAAGCAAAAAAGAAAAGGGCACACAGCAACAAGTGACAGCAAAAAGTACAGCCAAGAAGCAACGAAGAGTGGTGGTGGTGGGAGACTCACTACTGAGAGGCACCGAAGCAGCCATCTGCAGACCGGACATAACTGCAAGAGAAGTATGCTGCCTTCCAGGTGCGATGATCAAGGATGTGACCGATAGGATACCAAAGCTCTTCAGCTCCAAGGACGTCCACCCATTTCTTCTGATACATGTTGGCACCAATGACACGGCAAGGAAGGACCTACCGACAATCTGCAAGGACTTTGAAGAGTTGGGGAAGAAAGTAAAGGAACTGGATGCACAGGTAGTTTTTTCTTCTATCCTTCCAGTAGACGGGCATGGCACCAGGAGATGGAACAGGATCCTTGATGCAAACAACTGGCTAAGACGATGGTGCAGACAACAAGGATTTGGATTCCTGGACCACGGTGTGAATTACTGGTATGATGGACTCCTCGCCAGAGACGGACTACACCTCAACAAACCTGGGAAACACACATTCGCCAGAAGACTCGCTACACTCATCAGGAGGGCGTTAAACTAGAAGAAGAGGGGACGGGAAGAAAAACATTAGACTCGAACAAAGACGACCCAGGAAAACATACTCAGAAGGGAGGTAAGAACATTTCTAAAACAATCCACAGTGAGGAGATTGGAACAAAACAAAATCCTCTAAACTGCATGCTCGCAAACGCCAGAAGCCTGACAAACAAGATGGAAGAACTAGAAGCAGAAATATCTACAGGTAACTTTGACATAGTGGGAATAACCGAGACATGGTTAGATGAAAGCTATGACTGGGCAGTTAACTTACAGGGTTACAGTCTGTTTAGAAAGGATCGTAAAAATCGGAGAGGAGGAGGGGTTTGTCTCTATGTAAAGTCTTGTCTAAAGTCCACTTTAAGGGAGGATATTAGCGAAGGGAATGAGGATGTCGAGTCCATATGGGTTGAAATTCATGGAGGGAAAAATGGTAACAAAATTCTCATTGGGGTCTGTTACAAACCCCCAAATATAACAGAAAGCATGGAAAGTCTACTTCTAAAGCAGATAGATGAAGCTGCAACCCATAATGAGGTCCTGGTTATGGGGGACTTTAACTACCCGGATATTAACTGGGAAACAGAAACCTGTGAAACCCATAAAGGCAACAGGTTTCTGCTAATAACCAAGAAAAATTATCTTTCACAATTGGTGCAGAATCCAACCAGAGGAGCAGCACTTTTAGACCTAATACTATCTAATAGACCTGACAGAATAACAAATCTGCAGGTGGTTGGGCATTTAGGAAATAGCGACCACAATATTGTGCAGTTTCACCTGTCTTTCACTAGGGGGACTTGTCAGGGAGTCACAAAAACATTGAACTTTAGGAAGGCAAAGTTTGAACAGCTTAGAGATGCCCTTAATCTGGTAGACTGGGACAATATCCTCAGAAATGAGAATACAGATAATAAATGGGAAATGTTTAAGAACATCCTAAATAGGCAGTGTAAGCGGTTTATACCTTGTGGGAATAAAAGGACTAGAAATAGGAAAAACCCAATGTGGCTAAACAAAGAAGTAAGACAGGCAATTAACAGTAAAAAGAAAGCATTTGCACTACTAAAGCAGGATGGCACCATTGAAGCTCTAAAAAACTATAGGGAGAAAAATACTTTATCTAAAAAACTAATTAAAGCTGCCAAAAAGGAAACAGAGAAGCACATTGCTAAGGAGAGTAAAACTAATCCCAAACTGTTCTTCAACTATATCAATAGTAAAAGAATAAAAACTGAAAATGTAGGCCCCTTAAAAAATAGTGAGGAAAGAATGGTTGTAGATGACGAGGAAAAAGCTAACATATTAAACACCTTCTTCTCCACGGTATTCACGGTGGAAAATGAAATGCTAGGTGAAATCCCAAGAAACAATGAAAACCCTATATTAAGGGTCACCAATCTAACCCAAGAAGAGGTGCGAAACCGGCTAAATAAGATTAAAATAGATAAATCTCCGGGTCCGGATGGCATACACCCACGAGTACTAAGAGAACTAAGTAATGTAATAGATAAACCATTATTTCTTATTTTTAGTGACTCTATAGCGACAGGGTCTGTTCCGCAGGACTGGCGCATAGCAAATGTGGTGCCAATATTCAAAAAGGGCTCTAAAAGTGAACCTGGAAATTATAGGCCAGTAAGTCTAACCTCTATTGTTGGTAAAATATTTGAAGGGTTTCTGAGGGATGTTATTCTGGATTATCTCAATGAGAATAACTGTTTAACTCCATATCAGCATGGGTTTATGAGAAATCGCTCCTGTCAAACCAATCTAATCAGTTTTTATGAAGAGGTAAGCTATAGGCTGGACCACGGTGAGTCATTGGACGTGGTATATCTCGATTTTTCCAAAGCGTTTGATACCGTGCCGCACAAGAGGTTGGTACACAAAATGAGAATGCTTGGTCTGGGGGAAAATGTGTGTAAATGGGTTAGTAACTGGCTTAGTGATAGAAAGCAGAGGGTGGTTATAAATGGTATAGTCTCTAACTGGGTCGCTGTGACCAGTGGGGTACCGCAGGGGTCAGTATTGGGACCTGTTCTCTTCAACATATTCATTAATGATCTGGTAGAAGGTTTACACAGTAAAATATCGATATTTGCAGATGATACAAAACTATGTAAAGCAGTTAATACAAGAGAAGATAGTATTCTGCTACAGATGGATCTGGATAAGTTGGAAACTTGGGCTGAAAGGTGGCAGATGAGGTTTAACAATGATAAATGTAAGGTTATACACATGGGAAGAAGGAATCAATGTCACCATTACACACTGAATGGGAAACCACTGGGTAAATCTGACAGGGAGAAGGACTTGGGGATCCTAGTTAATGATAAACTTACCTGGAGCAGCCAGTGCCAGGCAGCAGCTGCCAAGGCAAACAGGATCATGGGGTGCATTAAAAGAGGTCTGGATACACATGATGAGAGCATTATACTGCCTCTGTACAAATCCCTAGTTAGACCGCACATGGAGTACTGTGTCCAGTTTTGGGCACCGGTGCTCAGGAAGGATATAATGGAACTAGAGAGAGTACAAAGGAGGGCAACAAAATTAATAAAGGGGATGGGAGAACTACAATACCCAGATAGATTAGCGAAATTAGGATTATTTAGTCTAGAAAAAAGACGACTGAGGGGCGATCTAATAACCATGTATAAGTATATAAGGGGACAATACAAATATCTCGCTGAGGATCTGTTTATACCAAGGAAGGTGACGGGCACAAGGGGGCATTCTTTGCGTCTGGAGGAGAGAAGGTTTTTCCACCAACATAGAAGAGGATTCTTTACTGTTAGGGCAGTGAGAATCTGGAATTGCTTGCCTGAGGAGGTGGTGATGGCGAACTCAGTCGAGGGGTTCAAGAGAGGCCTGGATGTCTTCCTGGAGCAGAACAATATTGTATCATACAATTATTAGGTTCTGTAGAAGGACGTAGATCTGGGTATTTATTATGATGGAATATAGGCTGAACTGGATGGACAAATGTCTTTTTTCGGCCTTACTAACTATGTTACTATGTTACTATGTTACTACGGTGCACAGTAGCGCCCCCCTTTCCATGCGTAGCGGAAAAGAACAGACGGAGGGCTAACGTAGGAGATAAGGAAAGGACAGAGGCCTCGGCATCTTCGGCATCTGAAGTATCCCGGGGAGTAGGGCGAGTTAGGCGCCCCTAGTGTTAGGGACAGGAAAGGAGCCCCTGGTCCAGGGTCACCCAACAGCTGTGTCGTGACAGGTGTTTTCAATATACCAGAATGTATTTCGGACTGCAGGATGCCCCAGCCACCTTCCAGAGTGCCATGGATCGGATTCCTAGCTCCTCATAAAAAGTATGCCGCAACCAACCTAGATGACATAGTGATTTTTAGCCCAGACTAGGGTAGTCATCTATCAAAAGTACAGGCGATCCTGGATGTTCTGAGAAAGGTGGCATTTACCGTACATCCAAATAAATATGCAATAGGGAAGGAAGAGGCCAAGTACATAGGCTACATGATCGGGTGAGACGAAATCAAGCCACACGTAAACAAAGTCGATGCAATCCAGAAGTGGCCGCAACCGCTTTCCAAGAAGCAAGTGAGGGTATTTCTTGGAGGGATATTACTGGCGGTTTATTTCAAATTTCACTGTGATTGCCGCCCCACTGACTGATCTCCTTAAAGGCACTAAATCGACGATGGCAGAATGGACTGCTGAAACAGATGGCATTCCAAGAACTGAAGCAGGCTCCAAATAAGCTGATGGCACTGATTGCACCAGACTTCAGCAAAGAATTTGTGCTCCAGACGGATGCTTTCGAAGTCGGGAAGGGAGTCCTGCTGTCTCAAGTGATAAATGGGGAACAACATCCCATCCTGCATCTAAGCCGGAAGCTCTAGTCCGGCGAGAAAAACTATGCCATTGTTGATAAAGAGTGCTTAGCCATAAAACGGGCAGCGGATACACTGAAGTATTATCTACTAGTGTGTTTAAACTAGTGTCGAACAATGCACTTCTGAGATGGTTAAGAGAAAAGAAGGGTAAGAATGCCCACGTGACTAGGTGGTTCTTAGGCTTTCAGGACTTAAGTTTCCACGTAGAGCATAGATTCGGGAAGTTAGACGGTAGCGTTGATGTCCTCTCTAGAATTTCCACTATTGTGTCTGAAGGTGCCAAAACCCACGGATGTGGGCAGAGGAAGGGGGAATATCTGATGGGGTCATTGGCAATGCATTTGAGGTTGCCATCTTCCGTGATGTGAAATCCAGAAGAAATGTCTCTCCAGCATGTTGTGTGCAGAGTAGTGATGAGCGAGTATGCTCGTTACTCGGGTTTCTCTGAGCGTGCTCAGGTGGTCTCCGAGGATTTTGGCGTGCTCGGAGATTTAGTTTATGTTGTCGCAGCTTCATGATTAGCGGCTGCTAGACAGCTTGAATACATATGGGGATTCCCTGTTTGTTAAGAAATCCTCACATATATTCAAGCTGTCTAGCCGCCATAAATCATGCAGCTGCGTCGACAAACCAAATCTCATGTACAGCACCATGGAATTAATGGTGCTATATTAATAAATAATAATAATCTACGAGCACTCTGAAATACTTAGAGACCATCCGAGCATGCTCGGAGAAACCCGAGTAACGAGCATACTCGATCATCACTAGTGCTGAGGGGTTAATCGGCCATGACAGGGTTGGGCTTTTTTTGTGAGTAGCTGTTTGAGATTTGCAGGACAGCTACTCACCATATCTCCAACCCAAGGGTGTGGGCCAGCAAATAAATTTCCGGCCACTGAGTTGATTTGGGAATTGTGTGTGTTTGGAGACAATGAAGTCTCCAGTCTGACGCTCAAGTGTGGGTTGGAATTTGTGGTTTCCCACAAGGCTGGAACTGCTATGGAAAATAATTTCTACGTGAAAAAACCTATGCGAGAAATAGGTCAGTCGTAACTATAGAAAATGTAATGCAGGCGTCTCTGCATCCCTTTCCCTGGCAGAGACACCAACGCTCACCACTGCGGCCCCGCACCTAACTCTCCTTCGACTGCTGTCCCTGCACGTCTCTGCACTCTACCTCCCCCAGCAGAGAAGCAGAAATACTCACTGTCGCCTTTCCAGTAGAGACAAGTTCTTCTCATCAGGTGTGCAGAGTACAGCACCACCTGTCCCAACTGATGCAGATACCCTTCAACAAAATGGTGGAACTGGGAGCCGTTGGTTCCTTGTGTCACCTTTCAGCTTGAGCGATTGAGTCTTAGCACAGCAGACACAATGACGTCTCTTAAAATCACCTACCCTGCGGAGCCACAGTCCATTAAAGTGAAGCAGAGCATCGGAGGGAAGAACATTAGGCAAGTCGTTTTATTTTTTAGACTTATCTAGTATTTTGGGGACCATCACACAGTGTAATATGATGAGGATATCATGCTATGCATGAGGGACAGTTTAGCCATCATACTGTGTGTGGGGTACTGTTTATCCATGATATTGTGTGGGAGCTGTGGATAAGAGAGCCATCATACCGTGCATAGGGGACTGTTGGGACATCAGACTGTGTGTGAGAGACTCTAGGATCCATCATACTGTGTGGGATTGCTGTGGGGTTCATTATGGTGTAAACTTGGAGCCATCATAGTGAGTTGTAGGGACATTTTATATAGAACATTGTTTACACTCGTATAGGGGGCTGTGGGGACATCATATTGTGGGGGTAGTGCTGTGGGGTCCATCATACTGTGTGGAGCACCTGTGGGGGACATCATACTGTGCAGCGAGCCTGTGGAGTCCATCATACAGTGTAGAGGGATGCAGGGTCCATCATACTGCATACAACAAGCTATAGAGACATCATACTGTGTGTAAGGGAGCAACATACTGTGTATAAGGAAGCACTGAGGGACATCATCGCATGTATAAAGGAGCAGTAGGAGACATTATGCTGTGTATATGGACGCTGTAGGGCCATTATACTGTAAGACAATGCTCTGGAATGCATAACATGGCGAGGCTGTGGTGTACTGTATATTTTGTGGGGGCAGTGAGGTTCATCATACTGTGTAGTGGGGTGGTGGGTTTCATCATGCTGTATATGCTGTTGGGGCATCATATTTTATATAGGAAAGCTGCGGGGGCATCATCCTGTGTGTGGGAGACTCTGGAGACATACTGTGTGTGGGAGGCTAAGGGGCATCATACTGTGTGTGGGAGGCTAAGGGGCATCATACTGTGTGTGGGAGGCTAAGGTGCATCATACTGTGTGTGGGAGGCCAAGGGGCATCATACTGTGTGTGGGAGGCCAAGGGGCATCATCCTGTGTGTGGGAGGCTAAGGGGCATCATACTGTGTGTGGGAGGCTAATGGGCATCATCCTGTGTGTGGGAGGCTAAGGGGCATCATCCTGTGTGTGGGAGGCTAAGGGGCATCATACTGTGTGTGGGAGGCTAAGGGGCATCATACTGTGTGTGGGAGGCTAAGGGGCATCATCCTGTGTGTGGGAGGCTAAGAGGCATCATACTGTGTGTGGGAGGCTAAGGGGCATCATACTGTGTGTGGGAGGCTAAGGGGCATCATACTGTGTGTGGGAGGCTAAGAGGCATCATACTGTGTGTGGGAGGCTAAGGGGCATCATCATGTGTGTGGGAGGCTAAGAGGCATCATACTGTGTGTGGGAGGCTAAGGGGCATCATACTGTGTGTGGGAGGCTAAGGGGCATCATACTGTGTGTGGGAGGCTAAGGGGGCATCATACTGTGTGTGGGAGGCCAAGGGGCATCATCCTGTGTGTGGGAGGCTAAGGGGCATCATACTGTGTGTGGGAGGCTAAGGGGCATCATCATGTGTGTGGGAGGCTAAGAGGCATCATACTGTGTGTGGGAGGCTAAGGGGCATCATACTGTGTGTGGGAGGCTAAGAGGCATCATACTGTGTGTGGGAGGCTAAGGGGCATCATACTGTGTGTGGGAGGCCAAGGGGCATCATCCTGTGTGTGGGAGGCTAAGGGGCATCATCCTGTGTGTGGGAGGCTAAGGGGCATCATCCTGTGTGTGGGAGGCTAAGGGGCATCATCCTGTGTGTGGGAGGCTAAGGGGCATAATACTGTGTGTGGGAGGCTAAGGGAGCATCATACTGTGTGTGGGAGGCTAAGGGAGCATCATACTGTGTGTGGGAGGCTAAGGGAGCATCATACTGTGTGTGGGAGGCTAAGAGGCATCATACTGTGTGTGGGAGGCTAAGGGGCATCATCCTGTGTGTGGAAGGCTAAGGGGCATCATACTGTGTGTGGGAGGCTAAGGGGCATCATCATGTGTGTGGGAGGCTAAGAGGCATCATACTGTGTGTGGGAGGCTAAGGGGCATCATACTGTGTGTGGGAGGCTAAGGGGCATCATACTGTGTGTGGGAGGCTAAGGGGCATCATACTGTGTGTGGGAGGCTAAGGGGGCATCATACTGTGTGTGGGAGGCCAAGGGGCATCATCCTGTGTGTGGGAGGCTAAGGGGCATCATACTGTGTGTGGGAGGCTAATGGGCATCATCCTGTGTGTGGGAGGCTAAGGGGCATCATCCTGTGTGTGGGAGGCTAAGGGGCATAATACTGTGTGTGGGAGGCTAAGGGGCATCATACTGTGTGTGGGAGGCTAAGGGGCATCATCCTGTGTGTGGAAGGCTAAGGGGCATCATACTATGTGTGGGAGGCTAAGGGGCATCATCATGTGTGTGGGAGGCTAAGAGGCATCATACTGTGTGTGGGAGCCTAAGGGGCATCATCCTGTGTGTGGGAGGCTAAGGGGCATCATACTGTGTGGGGGAGGCTAAGGGGCATCATACTGTGTGTGGGAGGCTAAGGGGCATCATCCTGTGTGTGGGAGGCTAAGGGGCATCATAGTGTGTGGGAGGCTAAGGGAGCATCATACTGTGTGTGGGAGGCTAAGAGAGCATCATACTGTGTGTGGGAGGCTAAGGGGCATCATCCTGTGTGTGGGAGGCTAAGAGGCATCATACTGTGTGTGGGAGGCTAAGGGGCATCATAGTGTATGTGGGAGGCTAAGGGAGCATCATACTGTGTGTGGGAGGCCAAGAGAGCATCATATTGTGTGTGGGAGGCTAAGGGGTATCATACTGTGTGTGGGAGGCTTAGGCTACGTTCAGATTAGCGTTTCCCGACGCTGCGTCGGGCGACGCAGCGGCGACGCACGCGTCATGCGTCCCTATGTTTAACATGGGGGACGCATGCGTTTTTCTTGTCGCGTTTTCCGACACGTGCGTCGTTTTTGATGCTAGCGTCGGACGCAAGAAAATGCAACAAGTTGCATTTTTCTTGCGTCCGATTTTCGTCAAAAAACGACGCACGCGTCGCAAAACGCAGCGTTTTTGCGTGCGTTTGCACGCGTTTTTTCGTGCGTCGCGTCGCCGACGCAGCGGCGCGCAACGCTAATCTGAACGTAGCCTAAGGGGCATCATAGTGTGTGTGGGAGGCTAAGGGAGCATCATACTGTGTGTGGGAGGCTAAGAGAGCATCATACTGTGTGTGGGAGGCTAAGGGAGCATCATACTGTGTGTGGGAGGCTAAGAGGCATCATACTGTGTGTGGGAGGCTAAGGGGCATCATACTTTGTGTGGGAGGCTAAGGGAGCATCATACTGTGTGTGGGAGGCTAAGGGGCATCATCATGTGTGTGGGAAGCGAAGAGGCATCATACTGTGTGTGGGAGCCTAAGGGGCATCATACTGTGTGTGGGAGCCTAAGGGGCATCATCCTGTGTGTGGGAGCCTAAGGGGCATCATCCTGTGTGTGGGAGGCTAAGGGGCATCATACTGTGTGGGGGAGGCTAAGGGGCATCATACTGTGTGTGGGAGGCTAAGGGGCATCATCCTGTGTGTGGGAGGCTAAGGGGCATCATAGTGTGTGTGGGAGGCTAAGGGAGCATCATACTGTGTGTGGGAGGCTAAAAGAGCATCATACTGTGTGTGGGAGGCTAAGGGGCATCATCCTGTGTGTGGGAGGCTAAGAGGCATCATACTGTGTGTGGGAGGCTAAGGGGCATCATAGTGTGTGTGGGAGGCTAAGGGAGCATCATACTGTGTGTGGGAGGCTAAGAGAGCATCATACTGTGTGTGGGAGGCTAAGGGGCATCATACTGTGTGTGGGAGGCTAAGGGGCATCATAGTGTGTGTGGGAGGCTAAGGGAGCATCATACTGTGTGTGGGAGGCTAAGAGAGCATCATACTGTGTGTGGGAGGCTAAGAGAGCATCATACTGTGTGTGGAAGCCTAAGGGGCATCATCCTGTGTGTGGGAGGCTAAGGGGCATCAAACTGTGTGTGGGATTTCCATTATATTGTGTGAAGGTGCTGCACGGTTCATCACAAGAAGGATGGTATGGAGGCCATCTTACTCTGCGGGGAGCTGTGGTAATAACATCACACTCTGTTAAAGGGAGCTGGGGGGCACATCATACTGCGCACACAAAGCTTTGTTGGACACCTTACCCTATATAGGGGGCTGTGGGGCACATCATACTGTGCACACAAAGCTATCTGGACATCTTACCTTGTATATGCGACATTTGGGCACATCATACTGCGCACACAAAGCTTTGTGGGACATTTTACCTTGTATACGGGACAGTGGGGCACATCATACTGCACACACAAAGCTTTGTTGGACGTCATACCCTATATAGGGGGCTGTGGGGCACATCATACTGCGCACACAAAGCTTTGTGGGATATCTTTCCCTGTATAGGGGGCTGTGGGGCACATCATACTGCACGCAGAAAGCTTTGTTGGACATCATACCCTATATAGGGAGCTGTGGGGCACATCATACTGCACACACTAAGCTTTGTGGGACATCTTACCCTGTATAGGGGGCTGTGGGGCACATCATACTGCGCACACAAAGCTTTGTTGGACATCATACCTTGTAGAGGGGGCTGGGTGGAACATCATACTGCGCACACAAAGCTTTGTGGGACATCTTACCCTATATAGGGGGCTGGGGGGCACATCATACTGCGTACACAAAGCTTTGTTGGACATCTTACCCTGTATAGGGGGCTGGGTGGCACATCATGCTGTGCACACAAAGCTTTGTGAGACATTTTACCCTATATAGGGGGCTGGGGGGCACATCATGCAGTGCACACAAAGCTTTGTGAGACATCTTACCCTGTGTATAGGGGGCTGGGTGGCACATCATACTGCGCACACAAAGCTTTGTTTGACATCTTACCCTATATAGGGGGCTGGGTGGCACATCATGCTGTGCACACAAAGCTTTGTGAGACATTTTACCCTATATAGGGGGCTGTGGGGCACATCATACTGCGCACACAAAGCTTTGTGAGACATTTTACCCTACATCGGGGATGTGGGGCACCTCATACTGCGCACACAAAGCTTTGTTGGACATCTTAGGCTACGTTCACATTTGCGTTGTTGGGCGCAGCGTCGGCGACGCAACCAACAACGCATGTACACCGTTTTGCGACGCATGCGATGTCGTAAGATCGTACAGAGCAAGAATTTCCGCGCAGAGAAAACGCTACAAGTAGCGTCCTCTGCGCCCTGTCTGTGCATCAATATGACGCATGCGTCGTAAAACGCAATACAACGCATACCGGCGCATGTCCATGCGCCCCCCAATGTTAAAGATAGGGGCGCATGACACATGCGTTGGTATGCGTCGACCACGCTGCGCCCAACACCGCAAATGTGAACGTTGCCTTACCCTGTATAGGGAGCTGTGGGGCACATCATACAGCGCTGTAAGGACTCTGGATTCCTTGTTTATCTGTGGTGTTTTATTGCCATTTTCCAAGATGGCGTCTGCTGCCTCAAATCTGCTCATGTGATCTGACTTCCCTGTCTTTATAAGCCTGGCTTGCTTCATACTCCTTGCTTGTGTATTCTGCCTGAATCCCTGGATTGTGCTGCAAGAGACTTCCCTCTCCAGATACTCCGGCTCCACCTATTCAGCTAACCTTCTCAGCTCTGAGGTTCTCCTGCATTACTCTGCATTCTTCTCCTACCTGCTGGGACATGTAAGCTTATCCTGCTACAGCTAAGCTTGATTGATTTCCACTGCTGGTTTATTTGACTGTTTCTGGACTCGAAGCTCTGCACTGCTTCTGAACTCTTTGCTAATACTGCCAGCCCTGGTATGAACTGTGTCTTATGATCTGCATTTCCCCTGAAAGTGCTACACCCATAAGACTTTGCCTTCAGTCAAGCTGCAAACAAACTATTCCTAAGAAGGACCGAGTTTGCCGTCCACTTGAACTGTTGTGCACATGCTGCACCCACGTTTGTGCGTTTGAATACTGACTTTGCCTGCAGCCGAGCTGCAAGGAACTTACCCTGATTTCACCTTGTTTGCTGTGTTTTGAACTTGCTCACGCATTGCACCAGTGTTTGTTTTGAATAATACAGACTTATCACTATACTTGGTTCTGCTGCTTATTTGTCTCAAGCCAAGAGATTCCCGAGTGTTCCACTATAATTGTTACAGAATACACAAGCCAAATAAGGAATCTGCTGAGACAATGGCTACTGACCCTAAGATTGAACAACTGTTTTCTATGACGAGATCTCTGCAAAGAGAGATGGGCAGTCTGCAGAGTAAGGTTCCACTATAATTGTTACATGCGCACACAAAGCTTTGTGGGACATATTACCCTGTACAGGGGGCTGTGGGGCACATCATACTGTGCACACGAGGCTTTGTGAGACATTTTACCCTGTACAGGGAGCTGGGGGGTACATCATACTGTGCACACAAAGCTTTGTGAGACATCTTACCTTATATAGGGAGCTGGGGGACACATCATGCTGCACACACAAAGCTTTGTGGGACATCTTACCCTGTATAGGTGGGCACATTATACTGCACACACAAAGCTTTGTGAGACATTTTACCCTATATAGGGGGCTGTGGGGCACATCATACTGTGCACACAAAGCTTTGTGAGACATCTTACCCCATATAGGGGGCTGTGGGGCACATCATACTGCGCACACGAGGCTTTGTTGGACATCTTACCCTATATAGGGAGCTGGGGGACACATCATGCTGCACACACAAAGCTTTGTGGGACATCTTACCCTGTATAGGGGCGCACATTATACTGTGCACACAAAGCTTTGTGGGACATCTTACCCTATATAGGGGGCTGTGGGGCACATTATACTGCGCACACAAAGCTTTGTGGGAAATTTACCCAATATAGGGGGCTGTGGGGCACATCATACTGCACACACAAAGCTTTGTGAGACATTTTAGGCTACTTTCACACTAGCGTTATTGGCTGTACGTCGCATTGCGTCGTTTAGGAGAAAAAACGCATCCTGCAAAGTTGCCTGCAGGATGCGTTTTTTCCCCATAGACTAACATTAGCGACGTATGGCCACACGTCGCAACCGTCGTGCGACGGTTGCATCATGTTTTGGCGGACCGTCGGCACAAAAAAAGTTACATGTAACTTTTTGCGCGTAGTGTCTGCCATTTTCGACCGCGCATACGCAGCCGAAACTCCTCCCCCTCCTCCCCGGACCTTACAATGGGGCAGCGGAAGCGTCGTAAGACAGCTTCCGCTGCCCACGTCATGCATTATTTTCACAACGCGTGTCGGCACGTCGGGCCGACGCATAGCGACGGCCCCATGCCGATGCTAGTGTGAAAGCAGCCTTACCCTATATAGGGGGCTATGGGGCACATCATACAGCGGGCACAAAGCTTTGTGAGACATTTTACCCTATATAGGGGGCTGAGGGGGTACATTATATTGCGCACACAAAGCTTTGTGGGACATCTTACCCTATATAGGGGGCTGGGGGGATACATTATACTGCGCACACAAAGCTTTGTGGGACATCTTACCCTGTATAGGGGGCTGTGGGGGCACATCATACTGCGCACACAAAGCTTTGTTGGACATCATACCCTGTATAGGGAGATGTGGGGGCACATCATACTGTGCACACAAAGCTTTGTGGGACATCTTACCCTGTATGGGGGGCACATCATACTGCGCACACAAAGCTTTGTGGGACATCTTACCATGTATAGGGGGCTGTGGGGCACATCATACTGCGCACACAAAGCTTTGTGGGACATCTTACCCTATATAGGGGGCTGTGGGGCACATCATACTGTATACACAAAGCTTTGTGGGACATCTTACCCTATATAGGGGGCTGTGGGGCACATCATACTGCGCACACAAAGCTTTGTGGGACATCTTAACGTGTAAGGGGGGCTGTGGGGCACATCATACTGCGCACACAAAGCTTTGTGGGACATCTTACCCTGTATGGGGGGCTGTGGGGCACATCATACTGTGCACACAAAGCTTTGTGGGACATCTTACCATGTATAGGGGGGCTGTGGGGCACATCATACTGCGCACACAAAGCTTTGTGGGACATCTTACCCTGTATAGGGGGCTGTGGGGCACATCATACTGTGCACACGAAGCTTTGTGGGACATCTTACCCTGTACAGGGGGCTGGTGAGTACATCATACTGTGCACACAAAGCTTTGTGGGACATCTTACCCTGTGTAGGGGGCTGTGGGGCACATCATACTGTGCACACAAAGCTTTGTGGGACATCTTACCCTGTGTAGGGGGCTGGTGAGTACATCATACTGTGCACACAAAGCTTTGTGGGACATCTTACCCTGTGTAGGGGGCTGTGGGGCACATCATACTGTGCACACAAAGCTTTGTGGGACATCTTACTCTGTATGAGGGGCTGTGGGGCACATCATACTGTGCACACAAAGCTTTGTGGGACATCTTACCCTGTGTAGGGGGCTGTGGGGCACATCATACTGCGCACATAAAGCTTTGTGGGACATCTTACCCTGTATGGGGGGCTGTGGGGCACATCATACTGTGCACACAAAGCTTTGTGGGACATCTTACTCTGTATGAGGGGCTGTGGGGCACATCATACTGCGCACACAAAGCTTTGTGGGACATCTTACCCTGTATGGGGGGCTGTGGGGCACATCATACTGTGCACACAAAGCTTTGTGGGACATCTTACTCTGTATGAGGGGCTGTGGGGCACATCATACTCTGCACACAAAGCTTTGTGGGACATCTTACCCTGTATGGGGGGCTGGGGGGATACATTATACTGTGCACACAAAGCTTTGTGGGACATCTTACCCTGTATAGGGGGCTGTGGGGCACATCATACTGTGCACACAAAGCTTTGTGGGACATCTTACCCTGTACAGGGGGCTGGTGAGTACATCATAGTGTGCACACAAAGCTTTGTGGGACATCTTACCCTGTATAGGGAAATGTGGGGGCACATCATACTGTGCACACAAAGCTTTGTGGGACATCTTACCCTGTATGGGGGGCTGGGGGGCACATCATACTGCGCACACAAAGCTTTGTGGGACATCTTACCATGTATAGGGGGCTGTGGGGCACATCATACTGCGCACACAAAGCTTTGTGGGACATCTTACCCTATATAGGGGGCTGTGGGGCACATCATACTGTATACACAAAGCTTTGTGGGACATCTTACCCTATATAGGGGGCTGTGGGGCACATCATACTGCGCACACAAAGCTTTGTGGGACATCTTAACGTGTAAGGGGGGCTGTGGGGCACATCATACTGTGCACACAAAGCTTTGTGGGACATCTTACCATGTATAGGGGGGCTGTGGGGCACATCATACTTCATACACAAAGCTTTGTGGGACATCTTACCGTGTAAGGGGGGCTGTGGGGCACATCATACTGCGCACACAAAGCTTTGTGGGACATCTTACCCTGTATAGGGGGCTGTGGGGCACATCATACTGTGCACACGAAGCTTTGTGGGACATCTTACCCTGTACAGGGGGCTGGTGAGTACATCATACTGTGCACACAAAGCTTTGTGGGACATCTTACCCTGTGTAGGGGGCTGGTGAGTACATCATACTGTGCACACAAAGCTTTGTGGGACATCTTACCCTGTGTAGGGGGCTGTGGGGCACATCATACTGTGCACACAAAGCTTTGTGGGACATCTTACTCTGTATGAGGGGCTGTGGGGCACATCATACTGTGCACACAAAGCTTTGTGGGACATCTTACCCTGTGTAGGGGGCTGTGGGGCACATCATACTGCGCACATAAAGCTTTGTGGGACATCTTACCCTGTATGGGGGGCTGTGGGGCACATCATACTGTGCACACAAAGCTTTGTGGGACATCTTACTCTGTATGAGGGGCTGTGGGGCACATCATACTGCGCACACAAAGCTTTGTGGGACATCTTACCCTGTATGGGGGGCTGTGGGGCACATCATACTGTGCACACAAAGCTTTGTGGGACATCTTACTCTGTATGAGGGGCTGTGGGGCACATCATACTCTGCACACAAAGCTTTGTGGGACATCTTACCCTGTATGGGGGGCTGGGGGGATACATTATACTGTGCACACAAAGCTTTGTGGGACATCTTACCCTGTATAGGGGGCTGTGGGGCACATCATACTGTGCACACAAAGCTTTGTGGGACATCTTACCCTGTACAGGGTGCTGGTGAGTACATCATAGTGTGCACACAAAGCTTTGTGGGACATCTTACCCTGTGTAGGGGGCTGTGGGGCACATCATACTGCGCACACAAAGCTTTGTGGGACATCTTACCCTGTGTAGGGGGCTGTGGGGCACATCATACTGCGCACACAAAGCTTAGTGGGACATCTTACCCTGTATGGGGGGCTGTGGGGCACATCATACTGTGCACACAAAGCTTTGTGGGACATCTTACTCTGTATGAGGGGCTGTGAGGCACATCATACTGCGCACACAAAGCTTTGTGGGACATCTTATCATGTATGGGGGGCTGGGGGGATACATTATACTGTGAACACAAAGCTTTGTGGGACATCTTACCCTGTGTAGGGGGCTGTGGGGACCCCATTAGTGTTCTTATCTCACTTTCATTAAGTTTAGTTTCTCCCCATTAGATTTGTCCTCTCCATCTCATCAAGGTTAGTCTCTCACCTCTAGACTTGTCAATGGCCTTAATGTTATGAAAATAATGCGACTTCTCTACAAATCTCCAAAATCATAAATCACATACAATAATTACGTAAGGTTTCAGCACTTAATTCCCATTTTCTACTTCTCTGTAATACTTTCTGGTAGTTTCCGTGAAACTCTCTATATTAATATAAAAAAAAAAAAAAACACACAACATCGGAGACCACTTTAGAAAGGTGCATCTCCAAGACATTCTCCAACAAATGTCGGTGCTTCTATTGAGTGGCCGATGCTTCCTCCAACTGCACTTCCAGCTAATGACACTAACACATACATGATGGACACACATCGGGGTGCTCTCAACAAATCCCCGATCACCAGAAGAACAGAAGGTGCGGAGCTCTGGATCCTGCTATGGTCCTAGCTTCCCCAATAACGGTGTCTGAGAAGTTCTCATCAATCATCAGGGGAAGCACAAAAGAGACCCCGAGACTTCCAGACCACGTCCCACAGCAAACCTGCTCCTCTTCCATGATCATCAGCGCACATCCAGAGATGGGCGAAATCATGTTCCACCAAATAACAATAATTATACTAACGATAATTACAGACACAAGTATGTACGGCCTGAGACAGTGGTGAGAATGTATTATATCTGCCAGACCGACCACAGCAACGACCACAAAGAAATGACAGAGGTCTCCTCTTACCTGGTGATACACGAGCCCGGAGCTCCTCCACCACAACGTCCTTATACTGATCCCAGTGTCCTTCTACATAATCCCACTCCTCCATGGAGAAATAGAGAGCGACGTCCTGACACCGGAGAGGAACCTGACAACCAATGAGACCGACATCACCCAGAATCCTCCAGTGTATACTGTATAATCTCCCAGCAGTCTCCTCATCACCCAGAATCCTCCAGTGTATACTGTATAATCTCCCATCAGTCTCCTCTCATCACCCAGAATCCTCCAGTGTATACTGTATAATCTCCCATCAGTCTCCTCTCATCACCCAGAATCCTCCAGTGTACACTGTATAATCTCCCAGCAGTCTCCTCTCACCACCCAGAATCCTCCAGTGTACAATGTATAAACTCCCAGCAGTCTCCTCTCACCACCCAGAATCCTCCAGTGTACAATGTATAATCTCCCAGCAGTCTCCTCTCACCACCCAGAATCCTCAAGTGTATACTGTATAATCTCCCAGCAGTCTCCTCTCATCACCCAGAATCCTCCAGTGTATACTGTATAATCTCCCAGCAGTCTCCGCTCATCACCCAGAATCCTCCAGTGTATAATCTCCCAGCAGTCTCCTCATCACCCAGAATCCTCCAGTGTATACTTTATAATCTCCCAGCAGTCTCCTCATCACCCAGAATCCTCCAGTGTATACTTTATAATCTCCCAGCAGTCTCCTCTCATCACCCAGAATCCTCCAGTGTATATACTGTATAATCTCCCAGCAGTCTCCTCATCACCCAGAATCCTCCAGTGTATACTGTATAATCTCCCAGCAGTCTCCTCTCATCACCCAGAATCCTCCAGTGTATATACTGTATAATCTCCCAGCAGTCTCCTCATCACCCAGAATCCTCCAGTGTATATACTGTATAATCTCCCAGCAGTCTCCTCTCATCACCCAGAATCCTACAGTGTACACTGTATAATCTCCCAGCAGTCTCCTCTCATCACCCAGAATCCTCCAGTGTACACTGTATAATCTCCCAGCAGTCTCCTCTCATCACCCAGAATCCTCCAGTGTACACTGTATAATCTCCCAGCAGTCTCCTCCCATCACCCAGAATCCTCCAGTGTATACTGTATAATCTCCCAGCAGTCTCCTCTCATCACCCAGAATCCTCCAGTGTATACTGTATAATCTCCCAGCAGCCTCCTCTCATCACCCAGAATCCTCCAGTGTACACTGTATAATCTCCCAGCAGTCTCCTCTCATCACCCAGAATCCTCCAGTGTATACTGTATAATCTCCCAGCAGTCTCCTCATATAACCCAGAATCCTCCAGTGTATACTGTATAATCTCCCAGCAGTCTCCTCTCATCACCCAGAATCCTCCAGTGTATACTGTATAATCTCTCAGCAGTCTCCTTTCATCACCCAGAATCCTCCAGTGTATACTGTATAATCTCCCAGCAGTCTCCTCTCTGCTCATCCAGAATCCTCCAGTGTATACTGTATAATCTCCCAGCAGTCTCCTCTCATCACCCAGAATCCTCCAGTGTACACTGTATAATCTCCCAGCAGTCTCCTCCCATCACCCAGAATCCTCCAGTGTATACTGTATAATCTCCCAGCAGTCTCCTCTCATCACCCAGAATCCTCCAGTGTATACTGTATAATCTCCCAGCAGCCTCCTCTCATCACCCAGAATCCTCCAGTGTACACTGTATAATCTCCCAGCAGTCTCCTCTCATCACCCAGAATCCTCCAGTGTATACTGTATAATCTCCCAGCAGTCTCCTCTCATCACCCAGAATCCTCCAGTGTATACTGTATAATCTCCCAGCAGCCTCCTCTCATCACCCAGAATCCTCCAGTGTACACTGTATAATCTCCCAGCAGTCTCCTCCCATCACCCAGAATCCTCCAGTGTATACTGTATAATCTCCCAGCAGTCTCCTCCCATCACCCAGAATCCTCCAGTGTATACTGTATAATCTCCCAGCAGTCTCCTCATCACCCAGAATCCTCCAGTGTATACTGTATAATCTCCCAGCAGTCTCCTCTCATCACCCAGAATCCTCCAGTGTATACTGTATAATCTCCCAGCAGTCTCCTCATCACCCAGAATCCTCCAGTGTATACTGTATAATCTCCCAGCAGTCTCCTCTCATCACCCAGAATCCTCCAGTGTATACTGTATAATCTCCCAGCAGTCTCCTCATCACCCAGAATCCTCCAGTGTACACTGTATAATCTCCCAGCAGTCTCCTCTCATCACCCAGAATCCTCCAGTGTATACTGTATAATCTCCCAGCAGTCTCCTCTCATCACCCAGAATCCTCCAGTGTATACTGTATAATCTCCCAGCAGTCACCTCTCATCACCCAGAATCCTCCAGTGTATACTGTATAATCTCCCAGCAGTCTCCTCTCATCACCCAGAATCCTCCAGTGTACACTGTATAATCTCCCAGCAGTCTCCTCTCATCACCCAGAATCCTCCAGTGTACACTGTATAATCTCCCAGCAGTCTCCTCTCATCACCCAGAATCCTCCAGTGTACACTGTATAATCTCCCAGCAGTCTCCTCTCATCACCCAGAATCCTCCAGTGTATACTGTATAATCTCCCAGCAGTCTCCTCTCTGCTCATCCAGAATCCTCCAGTGTATACTGTATAATCTCCCAGCCGTCTCCTCTCATCACCCAGAATCCTCCAGTGTATACTGTATAATCTCCCAGCAGTCTCCTCTCATCACCCAGAATCCTCCAGTGTATACTGTATAATCTCCCAGCAGTCTCCTCCCATCACCCAGAATCCTCCAGTGTACACTGTATAATATCCCAGCAGTCTCCTCTCATCACCCAGAATCCTCCAGTGTAAACTGTATAATCTCCCAGCAGTCTCCTCTCATCACCCAGAATCCTCCAGTGTATACTGTATAATCTCCCAGCAGTCTCCTCCCATCACCCAGAATCCTCCAGTGTACACTGTATAATATCCCAGCAGTCTCCTCTCATCACCCAGAATCCTCCAGTGTACACTGTATAATCTCCCAGCAGTCTCCTCTCATCACCCAGAATCCTCCAGTGTATACTGTATAATCTCCCAGCAGTCTCCTCTCATCACCCAGAATCCTCCAGTGTATACTGTATAATCTCCCAGCAGTCTCCTCTCATCACCCAGAATCCTCCAGTGTACACTGTATAATCTCCCAGCAGTCTCCTCTCATCACCCAGAATCCTCCAGTGTACACTGTATAATCTCCCAGCAGTCTCCTCTCACCACCCAGAATCCTCCAGTGTATACTGTATAATCTCCCAGCAGTCTCCTCTCTGCTCATCCAGAATCCTCCAGTGTATACTGTATAATCTCCCAGCAGTCTCCTTTCATCACCCAGAATCCTCCAGTGTATACTGTATAATCTCCCAGCAGTCTCCTCATCACCCAGAATCCTCCAGTGTACACTGTATAATCTCCCAGCAGTCTCCTCTCCGCTCATCACCCAGAATCCTCCAGTGTATACTGTATAATCTCCCAGCAGTCTCCTCCCATCACCCAGAATCCTCCAGTGTACACTGTATAATATCCCAGCAGTCTCCTCTCATCACCCAGAATCCTCCAGTGTACACTGTATAATCTCCCAGCAGTCTCCTCTCATCACCCAGAATCCTCCAGTGTACACTGTATAATCTCCCAGCAGTCTCCTCTCATCACCCAGAATCCTCCAGTGTATACTGTATAATATCCCAGCAGTCTCCTCTCATCACCCAGAATCCTCCAGTGTATACTGTATAATCTCCCAGCAGTCTCCTCATCACCCAGAATCCTCCAGTGTACACTGTATAATCTCCCAGCAGTCTCCTCTCATCACCCAGAATCCTCCAGTGTACACTGTATAATCTCCCAGCAGTCTCCTCTCATCACCCAGAATCCTCCAGTGTATACTGTATAATCTCCCAGCAGTCTCCTCATCACCCAGAATCCTCCAGTGTATACTGTATAATCTCCCAGCAGTCTCCTCTCATCACCCAGAATCCTCCAGTGTATACTGTATAATCTCCCCGCAGTCTCCTCTCATCACCCAGAATCCTCCAGTGTACACTGTATAATCTCCCAGCAGTCTCCTCTCATCACCCAGAATCCTCCAGTGTATACTGTATAATCTCCCCGCAGTCTTCTCTCATCACCCAGAATCCTCCAGTGTACACTGTATAATCTCCCCGCAGTCTCCTCTCATCACCCAGAATCCTCCAGTGTATACTGTATAATCTCCCCGCAGTCTCCTCTCATCACCCAGAATCCTCCAGTGTACACTGTATAATCTCCCAGCAGTCTCCCCTCATCACCCAGAATCCTCCAGTGTATACTGTATAATCTCCCAGCAGTCTCCTCCCATCACCCAGAATCCTCCAGTGTATACTGTATAATCTCCCAGCAGTCTCCTCTCATCACCCAGAATCCTCCAGTGTATACTGTATAATCTTCCAGCAGTCTCCTCCCATCACCCAGAATCCTCCAGTGTATACTGTATAATCTCCCAGCAGTCTCCTCCCATCACCCAGAATCCTCCAGTGTACACTGTATAATCTCCCAGCAGTCTCCTCATCACCCAGAATCCTCCAGTGTACACTGTATAATCTCCCATCAGTCTCCTCTCCTCTCATCACCCAGAATCCTCCAGTGTATACTGTATAATCTCCCAGCAGTCTCCTCCCATCACCCAGAATCCTCCAGTGTATACTGTATAATCTCCCAGCAGTCTCCTCTCATCACCCAGAATCCTCCAGTGTATACTGTATAATCTCCCAGCAGTCTCCTCTCATCACCCAGAATCCTTCAGTGTATACTGTATAATCTCCCAGCAGTCTCCTCTCATCACCCAGAATCCTCCAGTGTATACTGTATAATCTCCCAGCAGTCTCCTCCCATCACCCAGAATCCTCCAGTGTATACTGTATAATCTCCCAGAAGCTCCTCCCATCACCCAGAATCCTCCAGTGTATACTGTATAATCTCCCAGCAGTCTCCTCCCATCACCCAGAATCCTCCAGTGTATACTGTATAATCTCCCAGCAGTCTCCTCTCATCACCCAGAATCCTTCAGTGTATACTGTATAATCTCCCAGCAGTCTCCTCTCATCACCCAGAATCCTCCAGTGTATACTGTATAATCTCCCAGCAGTCTCCTCTCATCACCCAGAATCCTCCAGAGTATACTGTATAATCTCCCAGCAGTCTCCTCTCATCACCCAGAATCCTCCAGTGTACACTATATAATCTCCCAGCAGTCTCCTCTCATCACCCAGAATCCTCCAGTGTACACTGTATAATCTCCCAGCAGTCTCCTCCCATCACCCAGAATCCTCCAGTGTACACTATATAATCTCCCAGCAGTCTCCTCTCATCACCCAGAATCCTCCAGTGTACACTGTATAATCTCCCAGCAGTTTCCTCATCACCCAGAATCCTCCAGTGTATACTGTATAATCTCCCAGCAGTCTACTCTGATCACCCAGAAT
Source organism: Ranitomeya imitator (assembly GCF_032444005.1). Lineage (NCBI taxonomy): Eukaryota > Metazoa > Chordata > Amphibia > Anura > Dendrobatidae > Ranitomeya > Ranitomeya imitator. Next base: position 713,200,833 of record NC_091286.1, on the reverse strand, counting down.
CCTCCAGTGTATACTGTATAATCTCCCAGCAGTCTCCTCTCATCACCCAGAATCCTCCAGTGTATACTGTATAATCTCCCAGCAGTCTCCTCTCATCACCCAGAATCCTCCAGTGTATACTGTATAATCTCCCAGCAGTCTCCTCACATCACCCAGAATCCTCCAGTGTATACAGTATAATCTCCCCGCAGTCTCCTCCCATCACCCAGAATCCTCCAGTGTATACTGTATAATCTCCCAGCAGTCTCCTCATCACCCAGAATCCTCCAGTGTATACAGTATAATCTCCCCGCAGTCTCCTCCCATCACCCAGAATCCTCCAGTGTATACTGTATAATCTCCCAGCAGTCTCCTCATCACCCAGAATCCTCCAGTGTACACTGTATAATCTCCCAGCAGTCTCCTCATCACCCAGAATCCTCCAGTGTATACTGTATAATCTCCCAGCAGTCTCCTCATCACCCAGAATCCTCCAGTGTACACTGTATAATCTCCCAGCAGTCTCCTCTCATCACCCAGAATCCTCCAGTGTATACTGTATAAAATCCCAGCAGTCTCCTCCCATCACCCAGAATCCTCCAGTGTATACTGTATAATCTCCCAGCAGTCTCCTCATCACCCAGAATCCTCCAGTGTATACTGTATAATCTCCCAGCAGTCTCCTCATCACCCAGAATCCTCCAGTGTATACTGTATAATCTCCCAGCAGTCTCCTCTCACCCAGAATCCTCCAGTGTATACTGTATAATCTCCCAGCAGTCTCCTCTCATCACCCAGAATCCTCCAGAGTACACTGTATAATCTCCCAGCAGTCTCCTCTCATCACCCAGAATCCTCCAGTGTATACTGTATAATCTCCCAGCAGTCTCCTCTCATCACCCAGAATCCTCCAGTGTATACTGTATAATCTCCCAGCAGTCTCCTCTCATCACCCAGAATCCTCCAGTGTATACTGTATAATCTCCCAGCAGTCTCCTCTCATCACCCAGAATCCTCCAGAGTACACTGTATAATCTCCCAGCAGTCTCCTCTCATCACCCAGAATCCTCCAGTGTATACTGTATAATCTCCCCGCAGTCTCCTCCCATCACCCAGAATCCTCCAGTGTATACTGTATAATCTCCCAGCAGTCTCCTCATCACCCAGAATCCTCCAGTGTATACTGTATAATCTCCCAGCCGTCTCCTCTCATCACCCAGAATCCTCCAGTGTATACTGTATAATCTCCCAGCAGTCTCCTCTCATCACCCAGAATCCTCCAGTGTATACTGTATAATCTCCCAGCAGTCTCCTCTCATCACCCAGAATCCTCCAGAGTACACTGTATAATTTCCCAGCAGTCTCCTCTCATCACCCAGAATCCTCCAGTGTATACTGTATAAAATCCCAGCAGTCTCCTCCCATCACCCAGAATCCTCCAGTGTATACTGTATAATCTCCCAGCAGTCTCCTCATCACCCAGAATCCTCCAGTGTATACTGTATAATCTCCCAGCAGTCTCCTCTCATCACCCAGAATCCTCCAGTGTATACTGTATAATCTCCCAGCAGTCTCCTCTCATCACCCAGAATCCTCCAGTGTATACTGTATAATCTCCCAGCAGTCTCCTCTCATCACCCAAAATCCTCCAGTGTATACTGTATAATCTCCCAGCAGTCTCCTCATCACCCAGAATCCTCCAGTGTATACTGTATAATCTCCCAGCAGTCTCCTGTCATCACCCAGAATCCTCCAGTGTATACTGTATAATATCCCAGCAGTCTCCTCTCATCACCCAGAATCCTCCAGTGTATACTGTATAATCTCCCAGCAGTCTCCTCATCACCCAGAATCCTCCAGTGTATACTGTATAATCTCCCAGCAGTCTCCTCTCCTCACCCAGATTCCTCCAGTGTATACTGTATAATCTCCCAGCAGTCTCCTCATCACCCAGAATCCTCCAGTGTATACTGTATAATCTCCCAGCAGTCTCCTCTCCTCACCCAGAATCCTCCAGTGTACACTGTATAATCTCCCCGCAGTCTCCTCATCACCCAGAATCCTCCAGTGTATACTGTATAATCTCCCAGCAGTCTCCTCTCACCACCCAGAATCCTCCAGTGTACACTGTATAATCTCCCAGCAGTCTCCTCTCCTCACCCAGAATCCTCCAGTGTATACTGTATAATCTCCCAGCAGTCTCCTCATCACCCAGAATCCTCTAGTGTACACTGTATAATCTCCCAGCAGTCTCCTCTGATCACCCAGAATCCTCCAGTGTATACTGTATAATCTCCCAGCAGTCTCCTCTCATCACCCAGAATCCTCCAGTGTATACTGTATAATCTCCCAGCAGTCTCCTCTCATCACCCAGAATCCTCCAGTGTATACTGGATAATCTCCCAGCAGTCTCCTCTCATCACCCAGAATCCTCCAGTGTACACTGTATAATCTCACAGCAGTCTCCTCTCATCACCCAGAATCCTCCAGTGTACACTGTATAATCTCCCAGCAGTCTCCTCTCATCACCCAGAATCCTCCAGTGTATACTGTATAATCTCCCAGCAGTCTCCTCTTATCACCCAGAATCCTCCAGTGTACACTGCATAATCTCCCGGCAGTCTCCTCTCATCACCCAGAATCCTACAGTGTATACTGTATAATCTCCCAGCAGTCTCCTCTCATCACCCAGAATCCTCCAGTGTATACTGTATAATCTCCCAGCAGTCTCCTCATCACCCAGAATCCTCCAGTGTATACTGTATAATCTCCCAGCAGTCTCCTCATCACCCAGAATCCTCCAGTGTATACTGTATAATCTCCCAGCAGTCTCCTCTCATCACCCAGAATCCTCCAGTGTACACTGTATAATCTCCCAGCAGTCTCCTCCCATCACCCAGAATCCTCCAGTGTATACTGTATAATCTCCCAGCAGTCTCCTCCCATCACCCAGAATCCTCCAGTGTATACTGTATAATCTCCCAGCAGTCTCCTCTCATCACCCAGAATCCTCCAGTGTATACTGTATAATCTCCCAGCAGTCTCCTCATCACCCAGAATCCTCTAGTGTACACTGTATAATCTCCCAGCAGTCTCCTCTCATCACCCAGAATCCTCCAGTGTATACCGTATAATCTCCCAGCAGTCTCCTCTCAGCACCCAGAATCCTCCAGTGTACACTGTATAATCTCCCAGCAGTCTCCTCTCATCACCCAGAATCCTCCAGTGTATACTGTATAATCTCCCAGCAGTCTCCTCTCATCACCCAGAATCCTCCAGTGTACACTGTATAATCTCCCAGCAGTCTCCTCTCATCACCCAGAATCCTCCAGTGTATACTGTATAATCTCCCAGCAGTCTCCTCATCACCCAGAATCCTCCAGTGTATACTGTATAATCTCCCAGCAGTCTCCTCCCATCACCCAGAATCCTCCAGTATATACTGTATAATCTCCCAGCAGTCTCCTCTCATCACCCAGAATCCTCCAGTGTATACTGTATAATCTCCCAGCAGTCTCCTCCCATCACCCAGAATCCTCCAGTGTACACTGTATAATCTCCCAGCAGTCTCCTCTCATCACCCAGAATCCTCCAGTGTACACTGTATAATCTCCCATCAGTCTCCTCTCCTCTCATCACCCAGAATCCTCCAGTGTACACTGTATAATCTCCCATCAGTCTCCTCTCCTCCCATCACCCAGAATCCTCCAGTGTATACTGTATAATCTCCCAGAAGTCTCATCTCATCACCCAGAATCCTCCAGTGTATACTGTATAATCTCCCAGCAGTCTCCTCTCATCACCCAGAATCCTCCAGTGTATACTGTATAATCTCCCAGCAGTCTCCTCTCATCACCCAGAATCCTCCAGTGTATACTGTATAATCTCCCAGCAGCCTCTTCTCATCACCCAGAATCCTCCAGTGTATACTGTATAATCTCCCAGCAGTCTCCTCTCATCACCCAGAATCCTCCAGTGTACACTGTATAATCTCCCAGCAGTCTCCTCTCATCACCCAGAATCCTCCAGTGTATACTGTATAATCTCCCAGCAGTCTCTTCCCATCACCCAGAATCCTCCAGTATATACTGTATAATCTCCCAGCAGTCTCCTCATCACCCAGAATCCTCCAGTGCATACTGTATAATCTCCCAGCAGTCTCCTCTCATCACCCAGAATCCTCCAGTGTACACTGTATAATCTCCCAGCAGTCTCCTCTCATCACCCAGAATCCTCCAGTGTATACTGTATAATCTCCCAGCAGTCTCCTCTCATCACCCAGAATCCTCCAGTGTACACTGCATAATCTCCCAGCAGTCTCCTCTCACCACCCAGAATCCTCCAGTGTATACTGTATAATCTCCCAGCAGTCTCCTCTCATCACCCAGAATCCTCCAGTGTACACTGTATAATCTCCCAGCAGTCTCCTCTCATCACCCAGAATCCTCCAGTGTACACTGTATAATCTCCCAGCAGTCTCCTCTCATCACCCAGAATCCTCCAGTGTATACTGTATAATCTCCCAGCAGTCTCCTCTCACCACCCAGAATCCTCCAGTGTACACTGTATAATCTCCCAGCAGTCTCCTCTCCTCACCCAGAATCCTCCAGTGTATACTGTATAAACTCCCAGCAGTCTCCTCATCACCCAGAATCCTCTAGTGTACACTGTATAATCTCCCAGCAGTCTCCTCTGATCACCCAGAATCCTCCAGTGTATACTGTATAATCTCCCAGCAGTCTCCTCTCATCACCCAGAATCCTCCAGTGTATACTGTATAATCTCCCAGCAGTCTCCTCTCATCACCCAAAATCCTCCAGTGTATACTGGATAATCTCCCAGCAGTCTCCTCTCATCACCCAGAATCCTCCAGTGTATACTGTATAATCTCCCAGCAGTCTCCTCATCACCCAGAATCCTCCAGTGTATACTGTATAATCTCCCAGCAGTCTCCTGTCATCACCCAGAATCCTCCAGTGTATACTGTATAATATCCCAGCAGTCTCCTCTCATCACCCAGAATCCTCCAGTGTATACTGTATAATCTCCCAGCAGTCTCCTCATCACCCAGAATCCTCCAGTGTATACTGTATAATCTCCCAGCAGTCTCCTCTCCTCACCCAGAATCCTCCAGTGTATACTGTATAATCTCCCAGCAGTCTCCTCATCACCCAGAATCCTCCAGTGTATACTGTATAATCTCCCAGCAGTCTCCTCTCACCACCCAGAATCCTCCAGTGTACACTGTATAATCTCCCAGCAGTCTCCTCTCCTCACCCAGAATCCTCCAGTGTACACTGTATAATCTCCCAGCAGTCTCCTCTCATCACCCAGAATCCTCCAGTGTATACTGTATAATCTCCCAGCAGTCTCCTCTCATCACCCAGAATCCTCCAGTGTATACTGTATAATCTCCCAGCAGTCTCCTCTCATCACCCAGAATCCTCCAGTGTACACTGTATAATCTCCCAGCAGTCTCCTCTCATCACCCAGAATCCTCCAGTGTATACTGTATAATCTCCCAGCAGTCTCTTCCCATCACCCAGAATCCTCCAGTATATACTGTATAATCTCCCAGCAGTCTCCTCATCACCCAGAATCCTCCAGTGCATACTGTATAATCTCCCAGCAGTCTCCTCTCATCACCCAGAATCCTCCAGTGTACACTGTATAATCTCCCAGCAGTCTCCTCTCATCACCCAGAATCCTCCAGTGTATACTGTATAATCTCCCAGCAGTCTCCTCTCATCACCCAGAATCCTCCAGTGTACACTGCATAATCTCCCAGCAGTCTCCTCTCACCACCCAGAATCCTCCAGTGTATACTGTATAATCTCCCAGCAGTCTCCTCTCATCACCCAGAATCCTCCAGTGTACACTGTATAATCTCCCAGCAGTCTCCTCTCATCACCCAGAATCCTCCAGTGTACACTGTATAATCTCCCAGCAGTCTCCTCTCATCACCCAGAATCCTCCAGTGTATACTGTATAATCTCCCAGCAGTCTCCTCTCACCACCCAGAATCCTCCAGTGTACACTGTATAATCTCCCAGCAGTCTCCTCTCCTCACCCAGAATCCTCCAGTGTATACTGTATAAACTCCCAGCAGTCTCCTCATCACCCAGAATCCTCTAGTGTACACTGTATAATCTCCCAGCAGTCTCCTCTGATCACCCAGAATCCTCCAGTGTATACTGTATAATCTCCCAGCAGTCTCCTCTCATCACCCAGAATCCTCCAGTGTATACTGTATAATCTCCCAGCAGTCTCCTCTCATCACCCAAAATCCTCCAGTGTATACTGGATAATCTCCCAGCAGTCTCCTCTCATCACCCAGAATCCTCCAGTGTATACTGTATAATCTCCCAGCAGTCTCCTCATCACCCAGAATCCTCCAGTGTATACTGTATAATCTCCCAGCAGTCTCCTGTCATCACCCAGAATCCTCCAGTGTATACTGTATAATATCCCAGCAGTCTCCTCTCATCACCCAGAATCCTCCAGTGTATACTGTATAATCTCCCAGCAGTCTCCTCATCACCCAGAATCCTCCAGTGTATACTGTATAATCTCCCAGCAGTCTCCTCTCCTCACCCAGAATCCTCCAGTGTATACTGTATAATCTCCCAGCAGTCTCCTCATCACCCAGAATCCTCCAGTGTATACTGTATAATCTCCCAGCAGTCTCCTCTCACCACCCAGAATCCTCCAGTGTACACTGTATAATCTCCCAGCAGTCTCCTCTCCTCACCCAGAATCCTCCAGTGTACACTGTATAATCTCCCAGCAGTCTCCTCTCATCACCCAGAATCCTCCAGTGTATACTGTATAATCTCCCAGCAGTCTCCTCATCACCCAGAATCCTCTAGTGTACACTGTATAATCTCCCAGCAGTCTCCTCTGATCACCCAGAATCCTCCAGTGTATACTGTATAATCTCCCAGCAGTCTCCTCTCATCACCCAGAAACCTCCAGTGTATACTGTATAATCTCCCAGCAGTCTCCTCTCATCACCCAGAATCCTCCAGTGTATACTGGATAATCTCCCAGCAGTCTCCTCTCATCACCCAGAATCCTCCAGTGTACACTGTATAATCTCACAGCAGTCTCCTCTCATCACCCAGAATCCTCCAGTGTACACTGTATAATCTCCCAGCAGTCTCCTCTCATCACCCAGAATCCTCCAGTGTATACTGTATAATCTCCCAGCAGTCTCCTCTTATCACCCAGAATCCTCCAGTGTACACTGCATAATCTCCCGGCAGTCTCCTCTCATCACCCAGAATCCTACAGTGTATACTGTATAATCTCCCAGCAGTCTCCTCTCATCACCCAGAATCCTCCAGTGTATACTGTATAATCTCCCAGCAGTCTCCTCATCACCCAGAATCCTCCAGTGTATACTGTATAATCTCCCAGCAGTCTCCTCATCACCCAGAATCCTCCAGTGTATACTGTATAATCTCCCAGCAGTCTCCTCTCATCACCCAGAATCCTCCAGTGTACACTGTATAATCTCCCAGCAGTCTCCTCCCATCACCCAGAATCCTCCAGCGTATACTGTATAATCTCCCAGCAGTCTCCTCCCATCACCCAGAATCCTCCAGTGTATACTGTATAATCTCCCAGCAGTCTCCTCTCATCACCCAGAATCCTCCAGTGTATACTGTATAATCTCCCAGCAGTCTCCTCATCACCCAGAATCCTCTAGTGTACACTGTATAATCTCCCAGCAGTCTCCTCTCATCACCCAGAATCCTCCAGTGTATACCGTATAATCTCCCAGCAGTCTCCTCTCAGCACCCAGAATCCTCCAGTGTACACTGTATAATCTCCCAGCAGTCTCCTCTCATCACCCAGAATCCTCCAGTGTATACTGTATAATCTCCCAGCAGTCTCCTCATCACCCAGAATCCTCCAGTGTATACTGTATAATCTCCCAGCAGTCTCCTCCCATCACCCAGAATCCTCCAGTATATACTGTATAATCTCCCAGCAGTCTCCTCATCACCCAGAATCCTCCAGTGTATACTGTATAATCTCCCAGCAGTCTCCTCTCATCACCCAGAATCCTCCAGTGTATACTGTATAATCTCCCAGCAGTCTCTTCCCATCACCCAGAATCCTCCAGTATATACTGTATAATCTCCCAGCAGTCTCCTCATCACCCAGAATCCTCCAGTGCATACTGTATAATCTCCCAGCAGTCTCCTCTCATCACCCAGAATCCTCCAGTGTACACTGTATAATCTCCCAGCAGTCTCCTCTCATCACCCAGAATCCTCCAGTGTACACTGTATAATCTCCCAGCAGTCTCCTCTCATCACCCAGAATCCTCCAGTGTACACTGCATAATCTCCCAGCAGTCTCCTCTCACCACCCAGAATCCTCCAGTGTACACTGTATAATCTCCCAGCAGTCTCCTCCCATCACCCAGAATCCTCCAGTGTACACTGTATAATCTCCCAGCAGTCTCGGCTCATCACCCAGAATCCTCCAGTGTATACTGTATAATCTCCCAGCAGCCTCCTCTCATCACCCAGAATCCTCCAGTGTATACTGTATAATCTCCCAGCAGTCTCCTCCCATTACCCAGAATCCTCCAGTGTATACTGTATAATCTCCCAGCAGTCTCCTCATCACCCAGAATCCTCCAGTGTACACTGTATAATCTCCCAGCAGTCTCCTCTCATCACCCAGAATCCTCCAGTGTATACTGTATAATCTCCCAGCAGTCTCCTCTCATCACCCAGAATCCTCCAGTGTATACTGTATAATCTCCCAGCAGTCTCCTGTCATCACCCAGAATCCTCCAGTGTATACTGTATAATCTCCCAGCAGTCTCCTCTCATCACCCAGAATCCTCCAGTGTATACTGTATAATCTCCCAGCAGTCTCCTCTCATCACCCAGAATCCTCCAGTGTATACTGTATAATCTCCCAGCAGCCTCTTCTCATCACCCAGAATCCTCCAGTGTACACTGTATAATCTCCCAGCAGTCTCCTCTCATCACCCAGAATCCTCCAGTGTATACTGTATAATCTCCCAGCAGCCTCCTCTCATCACCCAGAATCCTCCAGTGTATACTGTATAATCTCCCAGCAGTCTCCTCTCATCACCCAGAATCCTCCAGTGTATACTGTATAATCTCCCAGCAGTCTCTTCCCATCACCCAGAATCCTCCAGTATATACTGTATAATCTCCCAGCAGTCTCCTCATCACCCAGAATCCTCCAGTGCATACTGTATAATCTCCCAGCAGTCTCCTCTCATCACCCAGAATCCTCCAGTGTACACTGTATAATCTCCCAGCAGTCTCCTCTCATCACCCAGAATCCTCCAGTGTATACTGTATAATCTCCCAGCAGTCTCCTCTCATCACCCAGAATCCTCCAGTGTACACTGCATAATCTCCCAGCAGTCTCCTCTCATCACCCAGAATCCTCCAGTTTATACTGTATAATCTCCCAGCAGTCTCCTCTCACCACCCAGAATCCTCCAGTGTATACTGTATAATCTCCCAGCAGTCTCCTCTCACCACCCAGAATCCTCCAGTGTACACTGTATAATCTCCCAGCAGTCTCCTCTCCTCACCCAGAATCCTCCAGTGTATACTGTATAATCTCCCAGCAGTCTCCTCATCACCCAGAATCCTCTAGTGTACACTGTATAATCTCCCAGCAGTCTCCTCTGATCACCCAGAATCCTCCAGTGTATACTGTATAATCTCCCAGCAGTCTCCTCTCATCACCCAGAATCCTCCAGTGTATACTGTATAATCTCCCAGCAGTCTCCTCTCATCACCCAAAATCCTCCAGTGTATACTGGATAATCTACCAGCAGTCTCCTCATCACCCAGAATCCTCCAGTGTATACTGTATAATCTCCCAGCAGTCTCCTCATCACCCAGAATCCTCCAGTGTATACTCTATAATCTCACAGCAGTCTCCTGTCATCACCCAGAATCCTCCAGTGTATACTGTATAATCTCCCAGCAGTCTCCTCTCATCACCCAGAATCCTCCAGTGTATACTGTATAATCTCCCAGCAGTCTCCTCTCATCACCCAGAATCCTCCAGTGTATACTGTATAATCTCCCAGCAGTCACCTCCCATCACCCAGAATCCTCCAGTGTACACTGTATAATCTCCCAGCAGTCTCCTCTCACCACCCAGAATCCTCCAGTGTATACTGTATAATCTCCCAGCAGTCACCTCCCATCACCCAGAATCCTCCAGTGTACACTGTATAATCTCCCAGCAGTCTCCTCTCACCACCCAGAATCCTCCAGTGTATACTGTATAATCTCCCAGCAGTCTCCTCTCATCACCCAGAATCCTCCAGTGTACACTGTATAATCTCCCAGCAGTCTCCTCTCCTCACCCAGAATCCTCCAGTGTACACTGTATAATCTCCCAGCAGTCTCCTCATCACCCAGAATCCTCTAGTGTACACTGTATAATCTCCCAGCAGTCTCCTCTGATCACCCAGAATCCTCCAGTGTATACTGTATAATCTCCCAGCAGTCTCCTCTCATCACCCAGAATCCTCCAGTGTATACTGTATAATCTCCCAGCAGTCTCCTCTCATCACCCAGAATCCTCCAGTGTATACTGGATAATCTCCCAGCAGTCTCCTCTCATCACCCAGAATCCTCCAGTGTACACTGTATAATCTCACAGCAGTCTCCTCTCATCACCCAGAATCCTCCAGTGTATACTGTATAATCTCCCAGCAGTCTCCTCTCATCACCCAGAATCCTCCAGTGTATACTGTATAATCTCCCAGCAGTCTCCTCTCATCACCCAGAATCCTCCAGTGTATACTGTATAATCTCCCAGCAGTCTCCTCTTATCACCCAGAATCCTCCAGTGTACACTGCATAATCTCCCGGCAGTCTCCTCTCATCACCCAGAATCCTACAGTGTATACTGTATAATCTCCCAGCAGTCTCCTCTCATCACCCAGAATCCTCCAGTGTATACTGTATAATCTCCCAGCAGTCTCCTCATCACCCAGAATCCTCCAGTGTATACTGTATAATCTCCCAGCAGTCTCCTCTCATCACCCAGAATCCTCCAGTGTATACTGTATAATCTCCCAGCAGTCTCCTCTCATCACCCAGAATCCTCCAGTGTATACTGTATAATCTCCCAGCAGTCTCCTCTCATCACCCAGAATCCTCCAGTGTATACTGTATAATCTCCCAGCAGTCTCCTCATCACCCAGAATCCTCCAGTGTATACTGTATAATCTCCCAGCAGTCTCCTCTCATCACCCAGAATCCTCCAGTGTATACTGTATAATCTCCCAGCAGTCTCCTCTCCTCATCACCCAGAATCCTCCAGTGTATACTGTATAATCTCCCAGCAGTCTCCCCTCATCACCCAGAATCCTCCAGTGTATACTGTATAATCTCCCAGCAGTCTCCTCTCATTACCCAGAATCCTCCAGTGTATACTGTATAATCTCCCAGCAATCTCCCCTTATAACCCAGAATCCTCCAGTGTATACTGTATAATCTCCCAGCAATCTCCCCTTATAACCCAGAATCCTCCAGTGTATACTGTATAATCTCCCAGCAGTCTCCTCTCATTACCCAGAATCCTCCATTGTACACTGTATAATCTCCCAGCAGTCTCCTCCCATCACCCAGAATCCTCCAGTGTACACTGTATAATCTCCCAGCAGTCTCCTCCCATCACCCAGAATCCTCCAGTGTATACTGTATAATCTCCCAGCAGTCTCCTCATCACCTAGAATCCTCCAGTGTATACTGTATAATCTCCCAGCAGTCTCCTCTCATCACCCAGAATCCTCCAGTGTATACTGTATAATCTCCCAGCAGTCTCCTCTCATCACCCAGAATCCTCCAGTGTACACTGTATAATCTCCCAGCAGTCTCCTCTCATCACCCAGAATCCTCCAGTGTACACTGTATAATCTCCCAGCAGTCTCCTCTCATCACCCAGAATCCTCCAGTGTACACTGAATAATCTCCCAGCAGTCTCCTCCCATCACCCAGAATCCTCCAGTGTACACTGTATAATCTCCCAGCAGTCTCCTCCCATCACCCAGAATCCTCCAGTGTATACTGTATAATCTCCCAGCAGTCTCCTCATCACCCAGAATCCTCCAGTATATACTGTATAATCTCCCAGCAGTCTCCTCTCATTACCCAGAATCCTCCAGTGTACACTGTATAATCTCCTAGCAGTCTCCTCATCACCTAGAATCCTCCAGTGTATACTGTATAATCTCCCAGCAGTCTCCTCATCACCCAGAATCCTCCAGTGTATACTGTATAATCTCCCAGCAGTCTCCTCATCACCTAGAATCCTCCAGTGTACACTGTATAATCTCCCAGCAGTCTCCTCTCATCACCCAGAATCCTCCAGTGTATACTGTATAATCTCCCAGCAGTCTCCTCATCACCTAGAATCCTCCAGTGTATACTGTATATTCTCCCAGCAGTCTCCTCATCACCCAGAATCCTCCAGTGTATACTGTATAATCTCCCAGCAGTCTCCTCTCATCACCCAGAATCCTCCAGTGTGCACTGTATAATCTCCCAGCAGTCTCCTCTCATCACCCAGAATCCTCCAGTGTATACTGTATAATCTCCCAGCAGTCTCCTCTCCTCACCCAAAATCCTCCAGTGTATACTGTATAATCTCCCAGCAGTCTCCTCTCATCACCCAGAATCCTCCAGTGTATACTGTATAATCTCCCAGCAGTCTCCTCTCCTTACCCAGAATTCTCCAGTGTACACTGTATAATCTCCCAGCAGTCTCCTCTCATCACCCAGAATCCTCCAGTGTATACTGTATAATCTCCCAGCAGTCTCCTCTCCTCACCCAAAATCCTCCAGTGTATACTGCATAATCTCCCAGCAGTCTCCTCCCATCACCCAGAATCCTCCAGTGTATACTGTATAATCTCCCAGCAGTCTCCTCTCATCACCCAGAATCCTCCAGTGTATACTGTATAATCTCCCAGCAGTCTACTCTCATCACCCAGAATCCTCCAGTGTATACTGTATAATCTCCCAGCAGTCTCCTCCCATCACCCAGAATCCTCCAGTGTATACTGTATAATCTCCCAGCAGTCTCCTCATCACCCAGAATCCTCCAGTGTATACTGTATAATCTCCCAGCAGTCTCCTCTCATCACCCAGAATCCTCCAGTGTATACTGTATAATCTCCCAGCAGTCTCCTCTCATCACCCAGAATCCTCCAGTGTATACTGTATAATCTCCCAGCAGTCTCCTCTCATCACCCAGAATCCTCCACTATATACTGTATAATCTCCCAGCAGTCTCCCCTCATCACCCAGAATCCTCCAGTGTACACTGTATAATCTCCCAGCAGTCTCCCCTCATCACCCAGAATCCTCCAGTATATACTGTATAATCTCCCAGCAGTCTCCCCTCATCACCCAGAATCCTCCAGTGTATACTGTATAATCTCCCAGCAGTCTCCTCTCATCACCCAGAATCCTCCAGTGTATACTGTATAATCTCCCAGCAGTCTCCTCCCATCACCCAGAATCCTCCAGTGTACACTGTATAATCTCCCAGCAGTCTCCTCTCATCACCCAGAATCCTCCAGTGTATACTGTATAATCTCCCAGCAGTCTCCTCTCATCACCGACAATCCTCCAGTGTACACTGTATAATCTCCCAGCAGTCTCCTCTCATCACCCAGAATCCTCCAGTGTAATCTCCCAGCAGTCTCCTCTCCTCACCCAGAATCCTCCAGTGTATACTGTATAATCTCCCAGCAGTCTCCTCTCATCACCCAGAATCCTCCAGTGTAATCTCCCAGCAGTCTCCTCTCATCACCCAGAATCCTCCAGTGTACACCGTATAATCTCCCAGCAGTCTCCTCTCATCACCGAGAATCCTCCAGTGTATACTGTATAATCTCCCAGCAGTCTCCTCTCATCACCCAGAATCCTCCAGTGTATACTGTATAATCTCCCAGCAGTCTCCTCATCACCCAGAATCCTCCAGTGTATACTGTATAATCTCCCAGCAGTCTCCTCATCACCTAGAATCCTCCAGTGTATACTGTATAATCTCCCAGCAGTCTCCTCTCCTCACCCAGAATCCTCCAGTGTCATCTCCCAGCAGTCTCCTCTCATCACCCAGAATCCTCCAGTGTACACCGTATAATCTCCCAGCAGTCTCCTCTCATCACCTAGAATCCTCCAGTGTACACTGTATAATCTCCCAGCAGTCTCCTCTCATCACCCAGAATCCTCCAGTGTACACTGTATAATCTCCCAGCAGTCTCCTCATCACCTAGAATCCTCCAGTGTACACTGTATAATCTCCCAGCAGTCTCCTCTCCTCACCCAAAATCCTCCAGTGTATACTGTATAATCTCCCAGCAGTCTCCTCCCATCACCCAGAATCCTCCAGTGTATACTGTATAATCTCCCAGCAGTCTCCTCTCATCACCCAGAATCCTCCAGTGTACACTGTATAATCTCCCAGCAGTCTCCTCTCATCACCCAGAATCCTCCAGTATATACTGTATAATCTCCCAGCAGTCTCCTCTCATCACCCAGAATCCTCCAGTGTATACTGTATAATCTCCCAGCAGTCTCCTCTCTTCACCCAGAATCCTCCAGTATACACTGTATAATCTCCCAGCAGTCTCCTCTCATCACCCAGAATCCTCCAGTGTATACTGTATAATCTCACAGCAGTCTCCTCTCATCACCCAGAATCCTCCAGTGTATACTGTATAATCTCCCAGCAGTCTCCTCTCATCACCCAGAATCCTCCAGAGTATACTGTATAATCTCCCAGCAGTCTCCTCTCATCACCCAGAATCCTCCAGTGTATACTGTATAATCTCCCAGCAGTCTCCTCTCATCACCCAGAATCCTCCAGGGTATACTGTATAATCTCCCAGCAGTCTCCTCTCATCACCCAGAATCCTCCAGTGTACACTGTATAATCTCCCAGCAGTCTCCTCTCATCACCCAGAATCCTCCAGTGTAATCTCCCAGCAGTCTCCTCTCATCACCCAGAATCCTCCAGTGTACACCGTATAATCTCCCAGCAGTCTCCTCTCATCACCCAGAATCCTCCAGTGTACACTGTATAATCTCCCAGCAGTCTCCTCTCATCACCCAGAATCCTCCAGTGTATACTGTATAATCTCCCAGCAGTCTCCTCATCACCTAGAATCCTCCAGTGTACACTGTATAATCTCCCAGCAGTCTCCTCCCATCACCCAGAATCCTCCAGTGTATACTGTATAATCTCCCAGCAGTCTCCTCTCATCACCCAGAATCCTCCAGTGTACACTGTATAATCTCCCAGCAGTCTCCTCTCATCACCCAGAATCCTCCAGTATATACTGTATAATCTCCCAGCAGTCTCCTCTCATCACCCAGAATCCTCCAGTGTATACTGTATAATCTCCCAGCAGTCTCCTCTCATCACCCAGAATCCTCCAGTGTATACTGTATAATCTCCCAGCAGTCTCCTCTCATCACCCAGAATCCTCCAGTGTATACTGTATAATCTCCCAGCAGTCTACTCTCATCACCCAGAATCCTCCAGTGTATACTGTATAATCTCCCAGCAGTCTCCTCCCATCACCCAGAATCCTCCAGTGTATACTGTATAATCTCCCAGCAGTCTCCTCTCATCACCCAGAATCCTCCAGTGTACACTGTATAATCTCCCAGCAGTCTCCTCTCATCACCGAGAATCCTCCAGTGTATACTGTATAATCTCCCAGCAGTCTCCTCCCATCACCCAGAATCCTCCAGTGTATACTGTATAATCTCCCAGCAGTCTCCTCTCATCACCCAGAATCCTCCAGTGTATACTGTATAATCTCCCAGCAGTCTCCTCTCATCACCCAGAATCCTCCAGTGTACACTGTATAATCTCCCAGCAGTCTCCTCCCATCACCCAGAATCCTCCAGTGTATACTGTATAATCTCCCAGCAGTCTCCTCTCATCACCCAGAATCCTCCAGTGTATACTGTATAATCTCCCAGCAGTCTCCTCTCATCACCCAGAATCCTCCAGTGTACACTGTATAATCTCCCAGCAGTCTCCTCTCATCACCCAGAATCCTCCAGTGTATACTGTATAATCTCCCAGCAGTCTCCTCTCATCACCCAGAATCCTCCAGCGTATACTGTATAATCTCCCCGCAGTCTCCTCTCATCACCCAGAATCCTCCAGTGTACACTGTATAATCTCCCAGCAGTCTCCTCTCATCACCCAGAATCCTCCAGTGTACACTGTATAATCTCCCAGCAGTCTCCTCTCATCACCCAGAATCCTCCAGTGTATACTGTATAATCTCCCAGCAGTCTCCTCTCCTCACCCAGAATCCTGCAGTGTATACTGTATAATCTCCCAGCAGTCTCCTTTCATCACCCAGAATCCTCCAGTGTACACTGTATAATCTCCCAGCAGTCTCCTTTCATCACCCAGAATCCTCCAGTGTATACTGTATAATCTCCCAGCAGTCTCCTTTCATCACCCAGAATCCTGCAGTGTATACTGTATAATCTCCCAGCAGTCTCCTTTCATCACCCAGAATCCTCCAGTGTACACTGTATAATCTCCCAGCAGTCTCCTTTCATCACCCAGAATCCTCCAGTGTATACTGTATAATCTCCCAGCAGTCTCCTTTCATCACCCAGAATCCTCCAGTGTACACTGTATAATCTCCCAGCAGTCTCCTCTCATCACCCAGAATCCTCCAGTGTACACTGTATAATCTCCCAGCTGTCTCCTCATCACCCAGAATCCTCCAGTGTATACTGTATAATCTCCCAGCAGTCTCCTCTCATCACCCAGAATCCTCCAGTGTACACTGTATAATCTCCCAGCAGTCTCCTCTCATCACCCAGAATCCTCCAGTGTACACTGTATAATCTCCCAGCAGTCTCCTCGTCACCCAGAATCCTCCAGTGTATACTGTATAATCTCCCAGCAGTCTCCTCTCCTCATCACCCAGAATCCTCCAGTGTATACTGTATAATCTCCCAGCAGTCTCCTCTCATCACCCAGAATCCTCCAGAGTATACTGTATAATCTCCCAGCAGTCTCCTCATCACCCAGAATCCTCCAGTGTATACTGTATAATCTCCCAGCAGTCTCCTCTCATCACCCAGAATCCTCCAGTGTATACTGTATAATCTCCCAGCAGTCTCCTCTCATCACCCAGAATCCTCCAGGGTATACTGTATAATCTCCCAGCAGTCTCCTCTCATCACCCAGAATCCTCCAGTGTACACTGTATAATCTCCCCGCAGTCTCCTCTGATCACCCAGAATCCTCCAGTGTGCACTGTATAATCTCCCAGCAGTCTCCTCTCATCACCCAGAATCCTCCAGTGTGCACTGTACAATCTCCCAGCAGTCTCCTCTCATTACCCAGAATCCTCCAGTGTACACTGTATAATCTCCCAGCAGTCTCCTCATCACCCAGCATCCTCCAGTGTATACTGTATTATCTCCCAGCAGTCTCCTCTCACCACCCAGAATCCTCCAGTGTATACTGTATAATCTCCCAGCAGTCTCCTCTCCTCACCCAGAATCCTCCAGTGTACACTGTATAATCTCCCAGCAGTCTCCTCTCCTCACCCAGAATCCTCCAGTGTATACTGTATAATCTCCCAGCAGTCTCCTCATCACCCAGAATCCTCCAGTGTATACTGTATAATCTCCCAGCAGTCTCCTCTCACCACCCAGAATCCTCCAGTGTATACTGTATAATCTCCCAGCAGTCTCCTCCCATCACCCAGAATCCTCCAGTGTATACTGTATAATCTCCCAGCTGTCTCCTCTCCTCACCCAGAATCCTCCAGTGTATACTGTATAATCTCCCAGCAGTCTCCTCATCACCCAGAATCCTCCAGTGTATACTGTATAATCTCCCAGCAGTCTCCTCCCATCACCCAGAATCCTCCAGTTTATACTGTATAATCTCCCAGCAGTCTCCTCATCACCCAGAATCCTCCAGTGTATACTGTATAATCTCCCAGCAGTCTCCTCTCCTCACCCAGAATCCTCCAGTGTATACTGTATAATCTCCCAGCAGTCTCCTCTCATCACCCAGAATCCTCCAGTGTAATCTCCCAGCAGTCTCCTCTCATCACCTAGAATCCTCCAGTGTACACTGTATAATCTCCCAGCAGTCTCCTCCCATCACCCAGAATCCTCCAGTGTATACTGTATAATCTGCCAGCAGTCTCCTCCCATCACCCAGAATCCTCCAGTGGTGTATACTGTATAATCTCCCAGCAGTCTCCTCTCATCACCCAGAATCCTCCAGTGTATACTGTATAATCTCCCAGCAGTCTCCTCTCCTCATCACCCAGAATCCTCCAGTGTATACTGTATAATCTCCCAGCAGTCTCCTCTCATCACCCAGAATCCTGCAGGGTATACTGTATAATCTCCCAGCAGTCTCCTCCCATCACCCAGAATCCTTCAGTGTACACTGTATAATCTCCCAGCAGTCTCCTCTCATCACCCAGAATCCTCCAGTGTATACTGTATAATCTTCCAGCAGTCTACTCTCATCACCCAGAATCCTCCAGTGTATACTGTATAATCTCCCAGCAGTCTCCTCCCATCACCCAGAATCCTCCAGTGTATACTGTATAATCTCCCAGCAGTCTCCTCTCATCACCCAGAATCCTCCAGTGTATACTGTATAATCTCCCAGAGTCTCCTCACATCACCCAGAATCCTCCAGTGTATACTGTATAATCTCCCAGCAGTCTCCTCTCACCACCCAGAATCCTCCAGAGTATACTGTATAATCTCCCAGCAGTCTCCTCTCATCACCCAGAATCCTCCAGTGTGCACTGTATAATCTCCCAGCAGTCTCTTCTCATCACCCAGAATCCTCCAGTGTATACTGTATAATCTCCCAGCAGTCTCCTCTCATCACCCAGAATCCTCCAGTGTATACTGTATAATCTCCCAGCAGTCTCCTCTCATCACCCAGAATCCTCCAGTGTGCACTGTATAATCTCCCAGCAGTCTCCTCTCATCACCCAGAATCCTCCAGTGTACACTGTATAATCTCCCAGCAGTCTCCTCTCTTCACCCAGAATCCTCCAGTGTATACTGTATAATCTCCCAGCAGTCTCCTCTCATCACCCAGAATCCTCCAGTGTATACTGTATAATCTCCCAGCAGTCTCCTCTCATCACCCAGAATCCTCCAGTGTACACTGTACAATCTCCCAGCAGTCTCCTCATCACCCAGAATCCTCCAGTGTATACTGTATAATCTCCCAGCAGTCTCCTCTCATCACCCAGAATCCTCCAGTGTATACTGTATAATCTCCCAGCTGTCTCCTCTCCTCACCCAGAATCCTCCAGTGTATACTGTACAATCTCCCAGCAGTCTCCTCATCACCCAGAATCCTCCAGTGTACACTGTATAATCTCCCAGCAGTCTCCTCTGATCACCCAGAATCCTCCAGTGTATACTGTATAATCTCCCAGCAGTCTCCTCTCATCACCCAGAATCCTCCAGTGTATACTGTATAATCTCCCAGCAGTCTCCTCTCACCACCCAGAATCCTCCAGTGTACACTGTATAATCTCCCAGCAGTCTCCTCTCCTCACCCAGAATCCTCCAGTGTATACTGTACAATCTCCCAGCAGTCTCCTCTCATCACCCAGAATCCTCCAGTGTATACTGTATAATCTCCCAGCTGTCTCCTCTCCTCACCCAGAATCCTCCAGTGTATACTGTACAATCTCCCAGCAGTCTCCTCATCACCCAGAATCCTCCAGTGTACACTGTATAATCTCCCAGCAGTCTCCTCTGATCACCCAGAATCCTCCAGTGTATACTGTATAATCTCCCAGCAGTCTCCTCTCATCACCCAGAATCCTCCAGTGTATACTGTATAATCTCCCAGCAGTCTCCTCTGATCACCCAGAATCCTCCAGTGTATACTGTATAATCTCCCAGCAGTCTCCTCTCATCACCCAGAATCCTCCAGTGTACACTGTATAATCTCCCAGCAGTCTCCTCTGATCACCCAGAATCCTCCAGTGTATACTGTATAATCTCCCAGCAGTCTCCTCTCATCACCCAGAATCCTCCAATGTACACTGTATAATCTCCCAGCAGTCTCCTCTGATCACCCAGAATCCTCCAGTGTATACTGTGTAATCTCCCAGCAGTCTCCTCTGATCACCCAGAATCCTCCAGTGTATACTGTATAATCTCCCAGCAGTCTCCTCTGATCACCCAGAATCCTCCAGTGTATACTGTATAATCTCCCAGCAGTCTCCTCATCACCCAGAATCCTCCAGTGTATACTGTATAATCTCCCAGCAGTCTCCTCTCATCACCCAGAATCCTCCAGTGTACTCTGTATAATCTCCCAGCAGTCTCCTCTCATCACCCAGAATCCTCCAGTGTACACTGTATAATCTCCCAGCAGTCTCCTCTCATCACCCAGAATCCTCCAGTGTATACTGTATAATCTCCCAGCAGTCTCCTCATCACCCAGAATCCTCCAGTGTACACTGTATAATCTCCCAGCAGTCTCCTCTGATCACCCAGAATCCTCCAGTGTATACTGTATAATCTCCCAGCAGTCTCCTCTCATCACCCAGAATCCTCCAGTGTATACTGTATAATCTCCAAGCAGTCTCCTTTCATCACCCAGAATCCTCCAGTGTATACTGTATAATCTCCCAGCAGTCTCCTCTGATCACCCAGAATCCTCCAGTATATACTGTATAATCTCCCAGCAGTCTCCTCTCATCACCCAGAATCCTCCAGTGTACACTGTATAATCTCCCAGCAGTCTCCTCTGATCACCCAGAATCCTCCAGTGTATACTGTATAATCTCCCAGCAGTCTCCTCTCATCACCCAGAATCCTCCAGTGTATACTGTATAATCTCCCAGCAGTCTCCTCTCATCACCCAGAATCCTCTAGTGTATACTGTATAATCTCCCAGCAGTCTCCTGTCATCACCCAAAATCCTCCAGTGTATACTGTATAATCTCCCAGCAGTCTCCTCATCACCCAGAATCCTCCAGTGTACACTGTATAATCTCCCAGCAGTCTCCTCTCCGCTCATCACCCAGAATTCTCCAGTGTATACTGTATAATCTCCCAGCAGTCTCCTCTCATCACCCAGAATCCTCCAGTGTATACTGTATAATCTCCCAGCAGTCTCCTCACATCACCCAGAATCCTCCAGTGTGCACTGTATAATCTCCCAGCAGTCTCCTCTCATCACCCAGAATCCTCCAGTGTATACTGTATAATCTCCCAGAGTCTCCTCACATCACCCAGAATCCTCCAGTGTATACTGTATAATCTCCCAGCAGTCTCCTCTCACCACCCAGAATCCTCCAGAGTATACTGTATAATCTCCCAGCAGTCTCCTCTCATTACCCAGAATCCTCCAGTGTATACTGTATAATCTCCCAGCAGTCTCCTCTCATCACCCAGAATCCTCCAGTGTATACTGTATAATCTCCCAGCAGTCTCCTCTCATCACCCAGAATCCTCCAGAGTATACTGTATAATCTCCCAGCAGTCTCCTCTCATCACCCAGAATCCTCCAGTGTATACTGTATAATCTCCCAGCAGTCTCCTCACATCACCCAGAATCCTCCAGTGTATACTGTATAATCTCCCAGCAGTCTCCTCTCACCACCCAGAATCCTCCAGAGTATACTGTATAATCTCCCAGCAGTCTCCTCTCATTACCCAGAATCCTCCAGTGTATACTGTATAATCTCCCAGCAGTCTCCTCTCACCACCCAGAATCCTCCAGTGTATACTGTATAATCTCCCAGCAGTCTCCTCATCACCCAGAATCCTCCAGTGTATACTGTATAATCTCCCAGCAGTCTCCTCTCATCACCCAGAATCCTCCAGTGTACACTGTATAATCTCCCAGCAGTCTCCTCTCATCACCCAGAATCCTCCAGTGTACACTGTATAATCTCCCAGCAGTCTCCTCTCATCACCCGGAATCCTCCAGTGTATACTGTATAATCTCCCAGCAGTCTCCTGTCATCACCCAGAATCCTCCAGTGTATACTGTATAATCTCCCAGCAGTCTCCTCTCATCACCCAGAATCCTCCAGTGTACACTGTATAATCTCCCAGCAGTCTCCTCTCATCACCCAGAATCCTCCAGTGTACACTGTACAATCTCCCAGCAGTCTCCTCATCACCCAGAATCCTCCAGTGTATACTGTATAATCTCCCAGCAGTCTCCTCTGATCACCCAGAATCCTCCAGTGTGCACTGTATAATCTCCCAGCAGTCTCCTCTCATCACCCAGAATCCTCCAGTGTATACTGTATTATCTCCCAGCAGTCTCCTCTCCTCACCCAGAATCCTCCAGTGTACACTGTATAATCTCCCAGCAGTCTCCTCTCATCACCCAGAATCCTCCAGTGTATACTGTATAATCTCCCAGCAGTCTCCTCTGATCACCCAGAATCCTCCAGTGTATACTGTATAATCTCCCAGCAGTCTCCTCTCATCACCCAGAATCCTCCAGTGTACACTGTATAATCTCCCAGCAGTCTCCTCTGATCACCCAGAATCCTCCAGTGTATACTGTATAATCTCCCAGCAGTCTCCTCTCATCACCCAGAATCCTCCAATGTACACTGTGTAATCTCCCAGCAGTCTCCTCTGATCACCCAGAATCCTCCAGTGTATACTGTGTAATCTCCCAGCAGTCTCCTCTGATCACCCAGAATCCTCCAGTGTATACTGTATAATCTCCCAGCAGTCTCCTCTGATCACCCAGAATCCTCCAGTGTATACTGTATAATCTCCCAGCAGTCTCCTCATCACCCAGAATCCTCCAGTGTATACTGTATAATCTCCCAGCAGTCTCCTCTCATCACCCAGAATCCTCCAGTGTACTCTGTATAATCTCCCAGCAGTCTCCTCTCATCACCCAGAATCCTCCAGTGTACACTGTATAATCTCCCAGCAGTCTCCTCTCATCACCCAGAATCCTCCAGTGTATACTGTATAATCTCCCAGCAGTCTCCTCATCACCCAGAATCCTCCAGTGTACACTGTATAATCTCCCAGCAGTCTCCTCTGATCACCCAGAATCCTCCAGTGTATACTGTATAATCTCCCAGCAGTCTCCTCTCATCACCCAGAATCCTCCAGTGTATACTGTATAATCTCCAAGCAGTCTCCTTTCATCACCCAGAATCCTCCAGTGTATACTGTATAATCTCCCAGCAGTCTCCTCTGATCACCCAGAATCCTCCAGTATATACTGTATAATCTCCCAGCAGTCTCCTCTCATCACCCAGAATCCTCCAGTGTACACTGTATAATCTCCCAGCAGTCTCCTCTGATCACCCAGAATCCTCCAGTGTATACTGTATAATCTCCCAGCAGTCTCCTCTCATCACCCAGAATCCTCCAGTGTATACTGTATAATCTCCCAGCAGTCTCCTCTCATCACCCAGAATCCTCTAGTGTATACTGTATAATCTCCCAGCAGTCTCCTGTCATCACCCAAAATCCTCCAGTGTATACTGTATAATCTCCCAGCAGTCTCCTCATCACCCAGAATCCTCCAGTGTACACTGTATAATCTCCCAGCAGTCTCCTCTCCGCTCATCACCCAGAATTCTCCAGTGTATACTGTATAATCTCCCAGCAGTCTCCTCTCATCACCCAGAATCCTCCAGTGTATACTGTATAATCTCCCAGCAGTCTCCTCACATCACCCAGAATCCTCCAGTGTGCACTGTATAATCTCCCAGCAGTCTCCTCTCATCACCCAGAATCCTCCAGTGTATACTGTATAATCTCCCAGAGTCTCCTCACATCACCCAGAATCCTCCAGTGTATACTGTATAATCTCCCAGCAGTCTCCTCTCACCACCCAGAATCCTCCAGAGTATACTGTATAATCTCCCAGCAGTCTCCTCTCATTACCCAGAATCCTCCAGTGTATACTGTATAATCTCCCAGCAGTCTCCTCTCATCACCCAGAATCCTCCAGTGTATACTGTATAATCTCCCAGCAGTCTCCTCTCATCACCCAGAATCCTCCAGAGTATACTGTATAATCTCCCAGCAGTCTCCTCTCATCACCCAGAATCCTCCAGTGTATACTGTATAATCTCCCAGCAGTCTCCTCACATCACCCAGAATCCTCCAGTGTATACTGTATAATCTCCCAGCAGTCTCCTCTCACCACCCAGAATCCTCCAGAGTATACTGTATAATCTCCCAGCAGTCTCCTCTCATTACCCAGAATCCTCCAGTGTATACTGTATAATCTCCCAGCAGTCTCCTCTCACCACCCAGAATCCTCCAGTGTATACTGTATAATCTCCCAGCAGTCTCCTCATCACCCAGAATCCTCCAGTGTATACTGTATAATCTCCCAGCAGTCTCCTCTCATCACCCAGAATCCTCCAGTGTACACTGTATAATCTCCCAGCAGTCTCCTCTCATCACCCAGAATCCTCCAGTGTACACTGTATAATCTCCCAGCAGTCTCCTCTCATCACCCGGAATCCTCCAGTGTATACTGTATAATCTCCCAGCAGTCTCCTCTCATCACCCAGAATCCTCCAGTGTATACTGTATAATCTCCCAGCAGTCTCCTCTCATCACCCAGAATCCTCCAGTGTACACTGTATAATCTCCCAGCAGTCTCCTCTCATCACCCAGAATCCTCCAGTGTACACTGTACAATCTCCCAGCAGTCTCCTCATCACCCAGAATCCTCCAGTGTATACTGTATAATCTCCCAGCAGTCTCCTCTGATCACCCAGAATCCTCCAGTGTGCACTGTATAATCTCCCAGCAGTCTCCTCTCATCACCCAGAATCCTCCAGTGTATACTGTATTATCTCCCAGCAGTCTCCTCTCCTCACCCAGAATCCTCCAGTGTACACTGTATAATCTCCCAGCAGTCTCCTCTCACCACCCAGAATCCTCCAGTGTATACTGTATTATCTCCCAGCAGTCTCCTCTCCTCACCCAGAATCCTCCAGTGTACACTGTATAATCTCCCAGCAGTCTCCTCTCCTCACCCAGAATCCTCCAGTGTATACTGTATAATCTCCCAGCAGTCTCCTCATCACCCAGAATCCTCCAGTGTATACTGTATTATCTCCCAGCAGTCTCCTCTCACCACCCAGAATCCTCCAGTATACACTGTATAATCTCCCAGCAGTCTCCTCATCACCCAGAATCCTCCAGTGTATACTGTATTATCTCCCAGCAGTCTCCTCTCACCACCCAGAATCCTCCAGTGTACACTGTATAATCTCCCAGCAGTCTCCTCATCACCCAGAATCCTCCAGTGTATACTGTATAATCTCCCAGCAGTCTCCTCTCCTCACCCAGAATCCTCCAGTGTATACTGTATAATCTCCCAGCAGTCTCCTCTCATCACCCAGAATCCTCCAGTGTATACTGTATAATCTCCCAGCAGTCTCCTCTCATCACCCAGAATCCTCCAGTGTACACTGTATAATCTCCCAGCAGTCTCCTCTCATCACCCAGAATCCTCCAGTGTACACTGTACAATCTCCCAGCAGTCTCCTCATCACCCAGAATCCTCCAGTGTATACTGTATAATCTCCCAGCAGTCTCCTCATCACCCAGAATTCTCCAGTGTATACTGTATAATCTCCCAGCAGTCTCCTCTCATCACCCAGAATCCTCCAGTGTATACTGTATAATCTCCCAGCAGTCTCCTCATCACCCAGAATTCTCCAGTGTAAACTGTATAATCTCCCAGCAGTCTCCTCTCATCACCCAGAATCCTCCAGTGTATACTGTATAATCTCCCAGCAGTCTCCTCTCATCACCCAGAATCCTCCAGTGTACACTGTACAATCTCCCAGCAGTCTCCTCATCACCCAGAATCCTCCAGTGTATACTGTATAATCTCCCAGCAGTCTCCTCATCACCCAGAATCCTCCAGTGTATACTGTATAATCTCCCAGCAGTCTCCTCATCACCCAGAATCCTCCAGTGTACACTGTATAATCTCCCAGCAGTCTCCTCTCATCACCCAGAATCCTCCAGTGTATACTGTATAATCTCCCAGCAGTCTCCTCTCATCACCCAGAATCCTCCAGTGTACACTGTATAATCTCCCCGCAGTCTCCTCTCATCACCCAGAATCCTCCAGTGTGCACTGTATAATCTCCCAGCAGTCTCCTCTCATCACCCAGAATCCTCCAGTGTACACTGTACAATCTCCCAGCAGTCTCCTCTCATTACCCAGAATCCTCCAGTGTACACTGTATAATCTCCCAGCAGTCTCCTCTCATCACCCAGAATCCTCCAGTGTATACTGTATTATCTCCCAGCAGTCTCCTCTCACCACCCAGAATCCTCCAGTGTATACTGTATAATCTCCCAGCAGTCTCCTCTCATCACCCAGAATCCTCCAGTGTGCACTGTATAATCTCCCAGCAGTCTCCTCTCATCACCCAGAATCCTCCAGTGTACACTGTACAATCTCCCAGCAGTCTCCTCTCATTACCCAGAATCCTCCAGTGTACACTGTATAATCTCCCAGCAGTCTCCTCATCACCCAGAATCCTCCAGTGTATACTGTATTATCTCCCAGCAGTCTCCTCTCACCACCCAGAATCCTCCAGTGTATACTGTATTATCTCCCAGCAGTCTCCTCTCCTCACCCAGAATCCTCCAGTGTACACTGTATAATCTCCCAGCAGTCTCCTCTCCTCACTCAGAATCCTCCAGTGTACACTGTAGAATCTCCCAGCAGTCTCCTCTCATCACCCAGAATCCTCCAGTGTACACTGTATAATCTCCCAGCAGTCTCCTCTCCTCACTCAGAATCCTCCAGTGTACACTGTATAATCTCCCAGCAGTCTCCTCATCACCCAGAATCCTCCAGTGTATACTGTATTATCTCCCAGCAGTCTCCTCTCACCACCCAGAATCCTCCAGTGTACACTGTATAATCTCCCAGCAGTCTCCTCCCATCACCCAGAATCCTCCAGTGTATACTGTATAATCTCCCAGCAGTCTCCTCTGATCACCCAGAATCCTCCAGTGTATACTGTATAATCTCCCAGCAGTCTCCTCTCATCACCCAGAATCCTCCAGTGTATACTGTATAATCTCCCAGCAGTCTCCTCTGATCACCCAGAATCCTCCAGTGTATACTGTATAATCTCCCAGCAGTCTCCTCTCATCACCCAGAATCCTCCAGTGTATACTGTATAATCTCCCAGCAGTCTCCTCTCATCACCCAGAATCCTCCAGTGTATACTGTATAATCTCCCAGCAGTCTCCTCTCATCACCCAGAATCCTCCAGTGTGCACTGTATAATCTCCCAGCAGTCTCCTCTCATCACCCAGAATCCTCCAGTGTATACTGTATAATCTCCCCGCAGTCTCCTCTGATCACCCAGAATCCTCCAGTGTATACTGTAAAATCTCCCAGCAGTCTCCTCTCATCACCCAGAATCCTCCAGTGTATACTGTAAAATCTCCCAGCAGTCTCCTCTCATCACCCAGAATCCTCCAGTGTATACTGTATAATCTCCCAGCAGTCTCCTCTCATCACCCAGAATCCTCCAGTGTATACTGTATAATCTCCCCGCAGTCTCCTCTGATCACCCAGAATCCTCCAGTATATACTGTAAAATCTCCCAGCAGTCTCCTCTCATCACCCAGAATCCTCCAGTGTATACTGTAAAATCTCCCAGCAGTCTCCTCTCATCACCCAGAATCCTCCAGTGTATACTGTAAAATCTCCCAGCAGTCTCCTCTCATCACCCAGAATCCTCCAGTGTATACTGTAAAATCTCCCAGCAGTCTCCTCTCATCACCCAGAATCCTCCAGTGTACACTGTACAATCTCCCAGCAGTCTCCTCATCACCCAGAATCCTCCAGTGTATACTGTATAATCTCCCAGCAGTCTCCTCTCATCACCCAGAATCCTCCAGTGTACACTGTACAATCTCCCAGCAGTCTCCTCATCACCCAGAATCCTCCAGTGTATACTGTATAATCTCCCAGCAGTCTCCTCTCATCACCCAGAATCCTCCAGTGTACACTGTACAATCTCCCAGCAGTCTCCTCATCACCCAGAATCCTCCAGTGTATACTGTATTATCTCCCAGCAGTCTCCTCTCACCACCCAGAATCCTCCAGTGTACACTGTATAATCTCCCAGCAATCTCCTCTCCTCACCCAGAATCCTCCAGTGTATACTGTATAATCTCCCAGCAGTCTCCTCATCACCCAGAATCCTCCAGTGTATACTGTATAATCTCCCAGCAGTCTCCTCTCCTCACCCAGAATCCTCCAGTGTACACTGTATAATCTCCCAGCAGTCTCCTCTGATCACCCAGAATCCTCCAGTGTATACTGTATAATCTCCCAGCAGTCTCCTCTCATCACCCAGAATCCTCCAGTGTATACTGTATAATCTCCCAGCAGTCTCCTCTCATCACCCAGAATCCTCCAGTGTACACTGTATAATCTCCCAGCAGTCTCCTCTCATCACCCAGAATCCTCCAGTGTACACTGTATAATCTCCCAGCAGTCTCCTCTCATCACCCAGAATCCTCCAGTGTATACTGTATAATCTCCCAGCAGTCTCCTCTGATCACCCAGAATCCTCCAGTGTATACTGTATAATCTCCCAGCAGTCTCCTCTCATCACCCAGAATCCTCCAGTGTACACTGTATAATCTCCCCGCAGTCTCCTCTGATCACCCAGAATCCTCCAGTGTGCACTGTATAATCTCCCAGCAGTCTCCTCTCATCACCCAGAATCCTCCAGTGTATACTGTAAAATCTCCCAGCAGTCTCCTCTCATCACCCAGAATCCTCCAGTGTACACTGTACAATCTCCCAGCAGTCTCCTCATCACCCAGAATCCTCCAGTGTATACTGTATAATCTCCCAGCAGTCTCCTCTCATCACCCAGAATCCTCCAGTGTATACTGTATAATCTCCCAGCAGTCTCCTCTCATCACCCAGAATCCTCCAGTGTGCACTGTATAATCTCCCAGCAGTCTCCTCTCATCACCCAGAATCCTCCAGTGTATACTGTAAAATCTCCCAGCAGTCTCCTCTCATCACCCAGAATCCTCCAGTGTACACTGTACAATCTCCCAGCAGTCTCCTCATCACCCAGAATCCTCCAGTGTATACTGTAAAATCTCCCAGCAGTCTCCTCTCATCACCCAGAATCCTCCAGTGTACACTGTACAATCTCCCAGCAGTCTCCTCATCACCCAGAATCCTCCAGTGTATACTGTAAAATCTCCCAGCAGTCTCCTCTCATCACCCAGAATCCTCCAGTGTACACTGTACAATCTCCCAGCAGTCTCCTCATCACCCAGAATCCTCCAGTGTATACTGTATAATCTCCCAGCAGTCTCCTCTCATCACCCAGAATCCTCCAGTGTATACTGTATAATCTCCCAGCAGTCTCCTCATCACCCAGAATCCTCCAGTGTATACTGTATAATCTCCCAGCAGTCTCCTCTCCTCACCCAGAATCCTCCAGTGTATACTGTATAATCTCCCAGCAGTCTCCTCATCACCCAGAATCCTCCAGTGTACACTGTATAATCTCCCAGCAGTCTCCTCTGATCACCCAGAATCCTCCAGTGTATACTGTATAATCTCCCAGCAGTCTCCTCTGATCACCCAGAATCCTCTAGTGTATACTGTATAATCTCCCAGCAGTCTCCTCTCATCACCCAGAATCCTCCAGTGTATACTGTATAATCTCCCAGCAGTCTCCTCTCATCACCCAGAATCCTCCAGTGTACACTGTATAATCTCCCAGCAGTCTCCTCTCATCACCCAGAATCCTCCAGTGTATACTGTATAATCTCCCAGCAGTCTCCTTTCATCACCCAGAATCCTCCAGTGTACACTGTATAATCTCCCAGCAGTCTCCTCTCATCACCCAGAATCCTCCAGTGTATACTGTATAATCTCCCAGCAGTCTCCTCATCACCCAGAATCCTCCAGTGTATACTGTATAATCTCCCAGCAGTCTCCTCCCATCACCCAGAAACCTCCAGTGTACACTGTATAATCTCCCAGCAGTCTCCTCTCATCACCCAGAATCCTCCAGTGTATACTGTATAATCTCCCAGCAGTCTCCTCTCATCACCCAGAATCCTCCAGTGTACACTGTATAATCTCCCAGCAGTCTCCTCTCATCACCCAGAATCCTCCAGTGTATACTGTATAATCTCCCAGCAGTCTCCTCCCATCACCCAGAATCCTCCAGTGTATACTGTATAATCTCCCAGCAGTCTCCTCTCATCACCCAGAATCCTCCAGTGTACACTGTATAATCTCCCAGCAGTCTCCTCTCATCACCCAGAATCATCCAGTGTACACTGTATAATCTCCCAGCAGTCTCCTCTCATCACCCAGAATCCTCCAGTGTACACTGTATAATCTCCCAGCAGTCTCCTCTCATCACCCAGAATCCTCCAGTGTACACTGTATAATCTCCCAGCAGTCTCCTCTCACCACCCAGAATCCTCCAGTGTATACTGTATAATCTCCCAGCAGTCTCCTCTCATCACCCAGAATCCTCCAGTGTATACTGTATAATCTCCCAGAAGTCTCCTCTCATCACCCAGAATCCTCCAGTGTATACTGTATAATCTCCCAGCAGTCTCCTCTCATCACCCAGAATCCTCCAGTGTATACTGTATAATCTCCCAGAAGTCTCCTCTCATCACCCAGAATCCTCCACTATATACTGTATAATCTCCCAGCAGTCTCCTCTCATCACCCAGAATCCTCCAGTGTATACTGTATAATCTCCCAGCAGTCTCCTCTCATCACCCAGAATCCTCCAGTGTATACTGTATAATCTCCCAGCAGTCTCCTCTCATCACCCAGAATCCTCCACTATATACTGTATAATCTCCCAGCAGTCTCCTCTCATCACCCAGAATCCTTCAGTGTATACTGTATAATCTCCCAGCAGTCTCCTCATCACCCAGAATCCTCCAGTGTATACTGTATAATCTCCCAGCAGTCTCCTCCCATCACCCAGAATCCTCCAGTGTATACTGTATAATCTCCCAGCAGTCTCCTCTCCTCACCCAAAATCCTCCAGTGTATACTGTATAATCTCCCAGCAGTCTCCTCTCATCACCCAGAATCCTCCAGTGTATACTGTATAATCTCCCAGCAGTCTCCTCTCATCACCCAGAATCCTCCAGTGTATACTGTATAATCTCCCAGCAGTCTCCTCTCATCACCCAGAATCCTCCAGTGTATACTGTATAATCTCCCAGCAGTCTCCTCTCATCACCCAGAATCCTCCAGAGTATACTGTATAATCTCCCAGCAGTCTCCTCTCATCACCCAGAATCCTCCAGTGCATACTGTATAATCTCCCAGCAGTCTCCTCTCATCACCCAGAATCCTCCAGGGTACACTGTATAATCTCCCAGCAGTCTCCTCTCATCACCCAGAATCCTCCAGTGTATACTGTATAATCTCCCAGCAGTCTCCTCTCATCACCCAGAATCCTCCAGTGTATACTGTATAATCTCCCAGCAGTCTCCTCTCATCACCCAGAATCCTCCAGTGTATACTGTATAATCTCCCAGCAGTCTCCTCATCACCCAGAATCCTCCAGTGTACACTGTATAATCTCCCAGCAGTCTCCTCTCATCACCCAGAATCCTCCAGGGTATACTGTATAATCTCCCAGCAGTCTCCTCCCATCACCCAGAATCCTCCAGTGTATACTGTATAATCTCCCAGCAGTCTCCTCATCACCCAGAATCCTCCAGTGTACACTGTATAATCTCCCAGCAGTCTCCTCTCATCACCCAGAATCCTCCAGTGTATACTGTATAATCTCCCAGCAGTCTCCTCTCATCACCCAGAATCCTCCAGTGTACACTGTATATTCTCCCAGCAGTCTCCTCTCATCACCCAGAATCCTCCAG
The DNA here is from genome assembly GCF_032444005.1 of Ranitomeya imitator. Lineage (NCBI taxonomy): Eukaryota > Metazoa > Chordata > Amphibia > Anura > Dendrobatidae > Ranitomeya > Ranitomeya imitator. Next base: position 713,168,872 of record NC_091286.1, on the reverse strand, counting down.
TGTATACTGTATAATCTCCCAGCAGTCTCCGCTCATCACCCAGAATCCTCCAGTGTATACTGTATAATCTCCCAGCAGTCTCCTCTCATCACCCAGAATCCTCCAGTGTATACTGTATAATCTCCCAGCAGTCTCCTCTCATTACCCAGAATCCTCCAGTGTATACTGTATAATCTCCCCGCAGTCTCCTCTCATCCCCCAGAATCCTCCAGTGTATACTGTATAATCTCCCAGCAGTCTCCTCTCATCACCCAGAATCCTCCAGTGTATACTGTATAATCTCCCAGCAGTCTCCTCCCATCACCCAGAATCCTCCAGTGTATACTGTATAATCTCCCAGCAGTCTCCTCTCATCACCCAGAATCCTCCAGAGTATACTGTATAATCTCCCAGCAGTCTCCTCTCATCACCCAGAATCCTCCAGTGTATACTGTATAATCTCCCAGCAGTCTCCTCTCATCACCCAGAATCCTCCAGGGTATACTGTATAATCTCCCAGCAGTCTCCTCCCATCACCCAGAATCCTCCAGTGTATACTGTATAATCTCCCAGCAGTCTCCTCTCATCACCCAGAATCCTCCAGTGTATACTGTATTATCTCCCAGCAGTCTCCTCCCATCACCCAGAATCCTCCAGTGTATACTGTATAATCTCCCAGCAGTCTCCTCTCATCACCCAGAATCCTCCAGAGTATACTGTATAATCTCCCAGCAGTCTCCTCTCATCACCCAGAATCCTCCAGTGTATACTGTATAATCTCCCAGCAGTCTCCTCTCATCACCCAGAATCCTCCAGGGTATACTGTATAATCTCCCAGCAGTCTCCTCCCATCACCCAGAATCCTCCAGTGTATACTGTATAATCTCCCAGCAGTCTCCTCTCATCACCCAGAATCCTCCAGTGTATACTGTATAATCTCCCAGCAGTCTCCTCTCATCACCCAGAATCCTCCAGTGTACACTGTATAATCTCCCAGCAGTCTACTCTCATCACCCAGAATCCTCCAGTGTACACTGTATAATCTCCCAGCAGTCTCCACCCATCACCCAGAATCCTCCAGTGTAATCTCCCAGCAGTCTCCTCATCACCCAGAATCCTCCAGTGTACACTGTATAATCTCCCAGCAGTCTCCTCTCATCACCCAGAATCCTCCAGTGTACACTGTATAATCTCCCAGCAGTCTCCTCCCATCACCCAGAATCCTCCAGTGTATACTGTATAATCTCCCCGCAGTCTCCTCTCATCACCCAGAATCCTCCAGTGTACACTGTATAATCTCCCAGCAGTCACCTCTCCCCTCATCACCCAGAATCCTCCAGTGTATACTGTATAATCTCCCAGCAGTCACCTCTCATCACCCAGAATCCCCCAGTGTAATCTCCCAGCAGTCTCCTCTCATCACCCAGAATCCCCCAGTGTAATCTCCCAGCAGTCTCCTCTCATCACCCAGAATCCTCCAGTGTATACTGTATAATCTCCCAGCAGTCTCCTCTCATCACCCAGAATCCTCCAGTGTATACTGTATAATCTCCCAGCAGTCTCCTCTCATCACCCAGAATCCTCCAGTGTATACTGTATAATCTCCCAGCAGTCTCCTCTCATCACCCAGAATCCCCCAGTATAATCTCCCAGCAGTCTCCTCTCATCACCCAGAATCCTCCAGTGTAATCTCCCAGCAGTCTCCTCTCATCACCCAGAATCCCCCAGTATAATCTCCCAGCAGTCTCCTCTCCGCTCATCACCCAGAATCCCCCAGTGTAATCTCCCAGCAGTCACCTCTCCGGTCAGCAGCTCAGTGATCTTGTTGGCCAGTTCTAGGACCTTCTTCTCAGGTGTCGGGGAGTGCAGGGGTTCTGTGATGGGGCTCTGGATCTTGCTCCGTCCTCCGGTCATACAGGGGGTCACACGGTCACCGGACGTCTTCTTCACCACCGTGTGCTCCTGTGTACAGTGACAGACGCCGATCACCACAGATTCTATCCATCTTTTCAGTCCTGTTATATTAGTAGAGATCAGAGTGATCTCATGGGAGACTCTCACCTTTCCCTTTAACAAGTCGATTATCTCCAGGGCGAGGAGTAATATTCTTGTAGTCATGTCGCTTTTGTCCTGGTCGTTCCTCGTTGGGTCATTTTTCATCCTGACGTCCTGGTACTGATCCTTCTGTCCTTCCATGTACTCCCACTCCTCCATGGAGAAATAGACAGCGGCATCCTGACACCTGACAGGAACCTGACAAACATACCAATATTACCCAGAATCCTCCCGTGTATGACTGTAGAATTTCCCAGCATTCCCAGCAGTCACCTCTCCAGTCAGCAGCTCTGTGATCTCGGTGGTGAGATCTAGGATCTTCTCAGCCATCGGGGAGTGTGGGGCTTCTGTGATGGGGCTCTCACTCCTGCTCCCTCTTCCGGATACATGGAGATGGATGATGGGAGTCACACAGTCACCTGATGTCTTCTTCTCTATGGTGCAATCCTGTATAAGGAGAGATGATGAACAATAAGATAGAAGAATAATAGGAGGACCTGCCCATCTTCTCACCTGGAGAACTCATGTGGCTCTCACTGCCAGTTTCTGCTGGTTTACGCCTTATTGTTTGGGAGGTTTGAGGCCCTTGGAGAATGAAATATGGATTTTTGTGTTACCGTAAAATCCTTTTCTCCGAGACGCTCATTGGGGGACACCGGACTGTGGGGTGTATGCTACTGCTGCCAGGAGGCTGATACGAAGTAAACATAACAAAAGTTAGCTCCTCCTCCGCCGTATACACCCTGACACTGGCCGCAGGAGAATCCAGTTTGGTGCAAAAAAAGCCAGTAGGAAAACAACAAAAAATAAATCAGCTTTAACACAGGCGCAAAATTTCCAGAAACAAAAAACACCAAATAATAAAGAAGAAGCCATCAGAGTAATAGGGTGGGTGCTGTGCCCCCCAATGAGTGTCTCGGAGAAAAGGATTTTACCGTGAGTAACACAAAAATCCATATTTCTCCTTCGTCTCATTGGGGGACACAGGACTGTGGGACGTCCTAAAGCAGTCCCTGGGTGGGAAACCAACTCCTCGGCATAATCCCCAAGCACCTATTGCAGTGTTTCTCAACTCCAGTCCTCAAGACCCCACAACAGGTCACGTTTTCAGGATTTACATAGTATTGCACAGGTGATAATTTCATCACCTGTTCAAGCATTAATTCCATCGCCTATGCAATACTAAGGAGTTGAGAAACCCTGACCTATTGCCGATAGATGTGCTACTGCTACTTGGAGAATTATATAGAGAAAAAAACGGAGTATATGTCCATAAAAGTATCAAGTTTATTAAATATACATAGACAATAATCAAATATCAAACAACACAAAAAGTAATACACTAAGGTATTGTGGGTAGCAGAGATAGCTATGGTAGCACAGATAAAAAACAACAATTAGACTGAGGGGGAAGGGGTCAGGGTGTATCAGATCTAAAGTCTAATTGTTGCACTATGCACTTTATAAAAATATAAATTGGCATCAGTTTTTCTCCACGTTGTTTTTTATCTGTGCTACCATAGCTATCTCTGCTACTCACAATACCTTTGTGTATTACTTTTTGTGTTGTTTGATATTTGATTATTGTCTATGTATATTTAATAAACTTGATACTTTTATGGACATACAGGTCCTTCTCAAAAAATTAGCATATAGTGTTAAATTTCATTATTTACCATAATGTAATGATTACAATTAAACTTTCATATATTATAGATTCATTATCCACCAACTGAAATTTGTCAGGTCTTTTATTGTTTTAATACTGATGATTTTGGCATACAACTCCTGATAACCCAAAAAACCTGTCTCAATAAATTAGCATATTTCACCCATCCAATCAAATAAAAGTGTTTTTTAATAACAAACAAAAAAACCAACAAATAATAATGTTCAGTTATGCACTCAATACTTGGTGGGGAATCCTTTGGCAGAAATGACTGCTTCAATGCGGCGTGGCATGGAGGCAATCAGCCTGTGACACTGCTGAGATGTTATGGAGGCCCAGGATGCTTCAATAGCGGCCTTAAGCTCATCCAGAGTGTTGGGTCTTGCGTCTCTCAACTTTCTCTTCACAATATCCCACAGATTCTCTATGGGGTTCAGGTCAGGAGAGTTGGCAGGCCAATTGAGCACAGTAATACCATGGTCAGTAAACCATTTACCAGTGGTTTTGGCACTGTGAGCAGGTGCCAGGTCGTTCTGAAAAATGAAATCTTCATCTCCATAAAGCATTTCAGCCGATGGAAGCATGAAGTGCTCCAAAATCTCCTGATAGCTAGCTGCATTGACCCTGCCCTTGATGAAACACAGTGGACCAACACCAGCAGCTGACATGGCACCCCACACCATCACTGACTGTGGGTACTTGACACTGGACTTCAGGCATTTTGGCATTTCCTTCTCCCCAGTCTTCCCCCAGACTCTGGCACCTTGATTTCCGAATGACATGCAAAATTTGCTTTCATCAGAAAAAAGTACTTGGGACCACTTAGCAACAGTCCAGTGCTGCTTCTCTGTAGCCCAGGTCAGGCGCCTCTGCCGCTGTTTATGGTTCAAAAGTGGCTTTACCTGGGGAATGCGGCACCTGTAGCCCATTTCCTGCACACGCCTGTGCACGGTGGCTCTGGATGTTTCCACACCAGACTCAGTCCACTGCTTCCTCAGGTTCCCCAAGGTCTGGAATCGCTCCTTCTCCACAATCTTCCTCAGGGTCCGGTCTCCTCTTCTCGTTGTACAGCGTTTTCTGCCACATTGTTTCCTTCCAACGGACTTACCATTGAGGTGCCTTGATACAGCACTCTGGGAACAGCCTATTTGTTGAGAAATTTCTTTCTGGGTCTTACCCTCTTGCTTGAGGGTGTCAATGATGGCCTTCTTGACATCTGTCAGGTCGCTAGTCTTACCCATGATGGGGGTTTTGAGTAATGAACCAGGCAGGGAGTTTACAAAAGCCTCAGGTATCTTTTGCATGTGTTTAGAGTTAATTAGTTGATTCAGAAGATTAGGGTAATAGGTCGTTTAGAGAACCTTTTCTTGATATGCTAATTTATTGAGACAGGTTTTTTGGGTTATCAGGAGTTGTATGCCAAAATCATCAGTATTTAAACAATAAAAGACCTGACAAATTTCAGTTGGTGGATAATGAATCTATAATATATGAAAGTTTAATTGTAATCATTACATTATGGTAAATAATGAAATTTAACACTATATGCTAATTTTTTGAGAAGGACCTGTATACTCCGTTTTTTTTCTCTATATAATGTATATAATGCAGTATTGGGAGTGTCCTATATGCAATCATGAGTGATGCTTCTCTGTAGTGGGCTCCCTTATTGTGGCTGTGAGCATGGTGGAGAGGTCTCGTATTATTTGTTTCAGTTTGGGCTTGTTATAATATGCTACCTGGAGAATCCTCCTACCAAGACTTGCATCCGCCGAGGCCCGAGTATACTTTCCTGCGACTCTCGGGGAGGACGAACAGTGTGTCTGTCTGCTGAAAGGATACAGTCCGAGACCCATATCTCCTGAGAGCTCTCACTAGATCTAGTGTATGGAGAGCCCTTTCTAGACGGTGCGTTGGCGCCAGACAAAACGAAGGCAAGACAATGTCCTCGTTCATGTGGAACGAGGAAACAACCTTTGGCAAAAAAAAGGGGGTGCTGGCCTGAGCACCACCTTATCCTGATGAAAACGCAAAAACGGAGCCTAACAGGATAGTGCCGCCAGCTCTGAGACCCGCCTGATGGATGTTATGGCCACTAGAAATACTACCTTCCAGGAAAGGTATGTCAAGGAAATGTCCTGAAGAGGCTCGAATGGAAATTCCTGCAGGACCCCTAGGACCAGCTTAAGGTTCCAAGCGTCCAAGGGGGCCTTGTAAGGCGGTACCATGTGAGCAACGCCTTGTATGAAGGTCTTCACCTGTAAATTGGTAGCGATCCTGTACTGAAAAAGGACAGACAAGGCAGATATCTGTCTTTTGAGGGTACTTGGTGCTAAACCGGAATCCACAACGGCTTGGAGGAATGCTAAAATGTTGGGGATAGAGAAACAAAGCGGGGAATAACCGCGCTCTCTGCACCATGCGAAGAAGACCTTCCAGGTGTGATGGTAGATATGTGCTGAGGTGGGCTTCCGGGCACTATTAGTAGCGGCCACCTTGTGGGAGAACGCTGCCTGGGTTAGAATCCAAGATTCCACGGCCAGGCTGCTAAACACAGCGCCCCTGAGCTCTGGTGGTAGATCGGGCCCTGGGAGAGAAGGTCCAAGTGCTCTGGCAGCCGCGAGGGAGTCTCGGTGAGAAGCTGTACTAGATCTGCGCACCAAGACCGCCGAGGCCAATCTGGAGCGACCAGAATTGCTGGGACCCGCTCTACCTTGATCTTTTTGATGACTCTTGGGAGCAGTGGTAGCGGAGGAAACAGGTAAGGGAGGTGAAACTGGTTCCGAGGTAGGACTAACGCATCTACGGCGATTGCCTGTGGATCCCGGTATCGGGCGACAAACCTGGGTGCCTCTGGTGTTTACCCTGGAGGCCATCAGGTCCACGTCCGGGGTCCGCCAGCGTTGGCAAATCTGTTGAAAATCATCGGGGTGAAACGACCACTCCCCGGACGCCAGACCCTGACGGCTGAGGAAATCCGCTGGCCAATTCTCCTCGCCTGGAATGTCCACTGCCGAGATCACAGAGTGGAACTTCTCGGCCCAGCAGAGGATCTGTTTTACCTTGTGCATGGCTGCCCTGCTGCGGGAACCCCCTTGATGATCTATGTATGCCACGGCCGTGGCATCGTCCGACTGGATCCGGATGGGGCGTCTTGCCAGGCCGAATAGCCAGAATCTCTAGAAGGTTGATCGGGAGGGCTGACTCCCGTGAACACCAGCGTCCCTGGGCTGTATGTTGGCAAAACACCGCTCCCCATCCAAGGAGATGGTCATCGGTCGTGAGCACCAGCCATTGGACTGGGGGAAAAAGTTTCCCCTGTTGAAGGGAGGAACTCTTTGTCCACCATGTAAGCGCCTGTGTGACCTGAGTGGACAGACGGCACCGGAGATTCAGAGAGAGAATAGGTTCCTGTCCCAAGAGGGCACGCTGTAGGGGACGAAGATGGAGTTGCGCAAACAGAACTCCCTCTATCGCTGCCACCATCCTTCCCAAGACTCTCATGCAAAAATGGATGGTATGAGGGACCGGCTGGCGAAGCACCCGCACTTCCTGCCGAAGTGCTAGGACCTTGTCCCGAGGGTGTATTGGAAGCCCTCGGGAAGTGTCGAAGATCATCCCTAGAAAGGTGATCCTCTGAGATGGCACAGGAGACGACTTTCTTAAATTCAACAGCCATCGCAGGCGAGCAAGAGTATCTAGCGAGATGCAAACACTTTCCCCGCAGGCCCGAAAAGATGGACCCCTGACCAGGAGGTCGTCTAAATATGGTGAGATGACTATACCCCGGGAATGCAGGATGGACACCACGGCTGCCATGACCTTTGTGAACACCCTAGGGATGGAGGCCAGCCCTAAAGGCAAGGCTGTGAACTGGAAATGCAGGTTGCTGATGGCAAAACGAAGAAACCTCTGATGAAGGGGAATATGGGAATGTGAAGATATGCGTCTTGGATATCTATGGACTCCAAATATTCTCCCTTTTTCATGGCAGTAATGACCGAGCGGAGAGATTCCATTCGGATACACGAATGCTGAAAAACTTGTTCAGAAGCTTCAGGTCCAGAATGGACCTTACCGCTCCGTCCTTTTTGGGGACTATGAACAGGTTGGAATAGAAACCTTGAAACTTCTCGTCCTCCGGAATGGGGATGATAACTCCGCTGAGTCGAAGAGACTCGATAGCCTTGAATAAGGCCCGTGCCCGGAATTCTAAAGTGGGAAGACGAGACAGATTTCGAGTCAATTTTTTTTCTATCTTGTGCCCTGAGGACACCAGCTCTCTTACCCATCTGTCGTGATGAAGGCGAGCCAGACTTGGCGAAACCAGAGTAGGCGGCCGCCCACCTTGCTGGCGACGACACGAGACTGCCTCCAGTCATTTGGATGAGAATCTGGAGGACCTAGGTCCTCTAGATCTTGGCTGGTGCGACCGCATTCTGCCCAACGGGTTGGTTCTGTATGAGATGTGACGATCCCTGTTCTGATTAGGCCAACCTGAACTGACGGGATCGGTTTCTGCGGTCCACCCCGGGTTTTGAAAGGATCAAAATCGTGCCTGAAAACATTGGTGAATTGGCTGCTGAATACTTTGCTGCGGGAGGAAGTTGCTCTTCACCCCTGTGGCGTCAGAAATGAGTTGATCTAATGTTTCGCCTTATAATCGGCCACTCTGAGAGGGCAAAGAAGTAAGGGACTTCTATGAGGTTGAGTCTGCCCGCCATATCTTCAACCACAGAGCCCTCCTCATGGAAATTGCATTTGTGGCAGCCAGTGCTGTGAAGTTCACAACATTCAAAGATGCATTAATCAAAAAGTCTCCCGCTAGAGCGGTCTGATTTGAGATTTCAGCCCCCTCGGATGGCAGGTCCTTATCCTGCAGATCTCTATTCAATGATTCTGACAAGGATATCATGGTCTTAGCTACCCACGTCGCCGCAAAAGAGGGCGAGAGGGCTGAACCTGAAGCTTCAAACACTGAGCGAGCCAGGCTCTCAATGAGTAGTTTTAGAAGCCAACCGAGACACGGGAGGATCCACCGAAGGGGATTCTGCCCACATCTTACGGAGTTCAGGAGCGAAAGGATATCTGGTGTTTAGGGACTTCTGACCAAAGAACCGCTTGACTGGTCGCTCCCTGTGACATTGCACTATAACCTCAAACTCTGGGTGAGTGCAAAATACTCTATGAGACTGTTTTGTCCATCTTAAATGACACCTTATGACCCGAGGCGAAGGTGGATTCATCGTCTATACTCAGGGTTTGGTTGACAGCCTCAATGAGGCTGTCGATTGTCTCCTGGTAATTAGGTGCCTCTAAATTGAGGGACCCTTCAGAATTGTAATCCGAGTTTTGCTCACTAACCTCTTCTGGCGAGGGAGAGCAAGAGACGGAACTCATGGATGCCGAGGCACTAGACGGATTCGAAGACGCTGTGTGGGTTCGTTACCCCTGTGTCTGATTAGAGAGAGAGAGAGCGCGGCCCCTGCAGGCCGGAGGTTCCTGTGAGATGGAGGATTCCTCCAAGACAGGCAAACCACTGTCACTGCCCCTATCTGGGGTCTAAAGGGACTCGATTGCTCTAGTTAGCGACACCACAGATTTCGACAGAGACAGGGCCCATTCCGGGGGACCCGACACACTGGGCTCAGTCGCAGGGGAGGGCTCCTGATCGCGCTAAAAATCGCAGGCCTCACAGAATTGATTGCTCTGGGCAAGTGGAAAAACAGACTGACAGCTAAAACATGAGGTATATAATACCGTGTGGGTCTTGGTCCTAGACCTGGTGGGTCTGTTGAGAGAGAAAGCGAGAGAGAGGAGTTGCCAGACTGGGGGGAGTAACATTTACCCCAGTCCTGTGACCCTGGATCCTGCGGAACAACATAAAAGAAACAGATCCTCTGAGACCAATCTTCAAAAATGCGCGCTCTGCTCGAAGGGGCGGAACCGGAAGCAGATGCGCTCCGGAGGCTTGACTTTCACCCGCGGCCTAGTACCAGCAAAAGCCGGGGACTAAATTTTCGGCGCCTTCCCGAGGATACGGGGGCGGGGCCACCTGAAAACCGAATTTCCCCCGCTGACCTGGACCTGCCAGACGACACAGGGGGAGAGGTGTGCGCATGGAAGCGCCAGGCAGAGCGCTGTAATAGGAGCCCTCCCAGCCCCTTACTCCTGCAACGGATTCCAGCTTCAGGTTAGACAGGGGGCTGTGTAAAGGACGGTGCAGGCATCCTAGCTCCATCGTCCCTTCAGGGGATGAGGAGAGGGACCGTCCGCCTCCTTCCATCACCGCAGTCTTACAATTGGTGATGCAGTGGGGGCCGCACGGACTGCACATATGCACCTGTACAGCCTAGGGTTTCAATACCTTAGGGTGGCCAGGGCTGAGTCTGGCATCTGGCCCACATTGCAGGAGAGGATACGTGGAGGCGACACTCCACATGCTCGCCTGTTGTTGGTTTGGGGAGATTGGACCCTTCAAAAGGGTCCGTCGCCCCTGTCTCATCTTCATGGTAAAAAAAGAGAAAAAAAAGGTCTGGGAATAACCAGACATATGCCTCCTAAAGACACTAAGCTTGAACTGGATTAGCCTGCGGCCAGTGTCAGGGTGTATATGGCGGAGGAGGAGCTAACTTTTTTTCATGTTTACTTAGTGTCAGCCTCCTGGCGGAGGAAGCATACACCCACAGTCCGGTGTCCCCCAATGAGACGAAGGAGAAATTGATAGTCAGCCCAAACTTGTTTTCAGCAATTTGCTGGTGATCTCTTGGCAGCTCTGTCTGTGCTGATACAGCAGTGAGGCGTGAATATACCAAGATACAATCAAATAGTGATACGACCATTCTATGGAGTTCAACTATAGAAGGCAAGGTAGAAAATCTGTAGACTTCTCAGAGAAGAAAAGCAGATTCTCTGAAAGACATCCTGTTAGCTATACTAACAATGGAAGCAGTGACAATAAGAGATTTCTCCTGGCTCCTCTCTGTGGTTCTATAAAAATCTATCAATAACAGGAGAGAGGATGAAGAGGGATGACTATGAGAAGGACTCTCCAAAGTAGAAGAGCAAGTGTCTTCTCTGCCAAAGGAAGATCAATGTACACGGCTGAACATTAGATGTACAGATCTTCTTGAGGGACCGGAAGGTCAGGACTATATGATATTTATATCAGGACTGTATGGGAGGAACACATTATCCTTGTCTGCATGAATTACATGAAGGAGTTAGGAGGAGACATTACTTTGTTACTTGTGGTGGAGTTGGATTCTGCGGCTGAGCACTCCGGATAGGGGATGGATTCAGGAAAGTGATCACTGGAGGGGTTTTGTTTTCCTTACAGTGAATTTAGGGGAATGAAGCAGGTAGTTTGGGATACATAAACAGTTTTAATAAAAAGTAAAAAGAATGGAAATATTTTATAAAAACACATAAGGGACCTCAGAAACTACTGAAGTCACTCAGATCCTTACAGTTTAGGTCCACAGATGCCAGCTCTGCCAGATTAGAGAGGCAAGAGGCAAAATACGACCACGATCATTAGGTGCCAAAGAGCTGCGATGGCAACCGGAGCTGAACAATATCCACTAGATCTAACATGTACAGAAGCCTGAAGTAAGGTCTAATATGCCGCCAGTGCTACAACTGTACATGGAAGTCAGCAATTCTTAGTGAGGCCTCCATGGCCGTCCTGGCACTAGTCACTGCTTGGCAGGCCACAGGGAGTATATGGCTTTTCAGTCTTTTATGTCTTTATTGCTATGAAGGCCCTGGCTTAGGTCTTTGAACAAGCTACTAGTAGGTTCAGGGAGTTGGCATGGGGATCGTCATACAACTGGAACAAAAAAAAGGGACAAAAGCAAAGACAAAATCAGAAGACAGAAGAAGGTGTGAGGGAAATTCTATAAGGAATAACACATAAGGATTTGTCTGCCATTCACAAACTTCACTGTGAACCACAGCTGAGGAGGAGCATCAGCGCGACGGCAGAGGGTCATCCCGAATCCCGTGAGTAGGAGCATCAAATGAGGGGCAGATGTGCAGAAAAGCTGGAAATCCTCCATGTATTATTGGGAGGGGGATTGGAAGAAAACAAGCTAGTTAATATGCGATGAACTTGCCTCCTTATTAGCCCAAGGTCCAGTTACAGACCTGCCATTTCCCGATCAAACGAAAATCATATCTGCAGGTTAATACCGTTATCGGACATGACTGGTTTCCTCTAAGCAACGAAATGCCGCTCAAAGGTCTTCTATTACTTTATGGGGAAATCACAATGTGTGGAATAAAAGAAAAGCCGACCCACTGTTACCAGATCCAACACGGAGGGAAAAACAAACAAAATGTGTCCAATATATAAAAAGAAAGTTCATGTAGAAAGAGACAAGCATTTCCTTTACTTTCCCACTGATTTTAAAGAAAAAAAAAGGAAGAAAACAACATAAAAATTAGGCGTCAATTATAACAAAAAAAATTTCAAAAACTATTTTTTTAAGTCGTATTTATTTATATCCATTTATATCCATGGATGTAACAGGACTATATACGAACATTGACCATGTGATCGGTCTGGAATGATTTGAACTGTTTGTCGCTGGTGACGATAGGATCCCGACAATCCAAAAGGATTTCATCATGAGAAGCGTGTCCTTCAGCTTGAATAACAATCATTTCACGTTCGAGGGGAAGGTTTACCATCAGAAACGGCATAGCCATGGGCTCGAGGGTGGCACCTACGTAAGCAAACTTATTCATGGGCACCTTCGAGTCCTGGCATGAGTTCAATAATACCTTCAGGGATGATATTATCGTCTATAAGCGGTTTATAGATGATGTTTTTATAATAACACAGTATTCGAGTTCCTGGAAATAATCATGTGCAACAACTGGAGAATTGAACTAAAACCTGAGATTAGTAAGATGGAGATCAACTTTTTGGATCTAACGATAAAACATGATGACAAAGGTAAAATAATAAAGAATTTTTTCAAAAAAGTTGACCCCAACAGCTATGTACACTACGAAAGTAACCATTACAACAAATGGCTGACAAATGTACCCAAAAATCAGTATCAACGAATGAGGAAAAATTGTACCTTATTAAAAGATTATAAGGAACAAAGCAAATGACTAAGAGAGAGATTTTTAGAAAGTGAATACCCCAAAAAACTAATTAAAAAAAGCATACGCAGAGACAAAGGGAACTTCACAAAGTAGTTTAATACACGGGACAGAAAATATAAAGTCCACAGATGAATTTTATATCATGAATTTCATCACCACCTTCTCTTCCCAGAATAGTACCATCAGGAACATAATATAGACGCATTGGAAGATTCTACTAAACGACCCGGTCTGTCAGAAAGTATTACCAACTAGACCAGTGGTTGCCTTTAGGAGGGCACCAGCCCTGAAAAACATTTTAGCCCCAGAATTAGGGATGGGGGAGTCAAAAAAGCCCTTATTGCAGGAATCAGCACCTCACAGAAGCCCCGAAGACAAAGGTGGGGAATCTTTTATCTGGACCCGTAGAAGCGCGCAAGCGCGAAACGGCCGTCGTCCTTCACCTCCTTCCCGCACCCTAACCGCTACCAGCCGCTGCTCCATCGTATGTATGTCCACGCATTGCTCTGAATAAAGGACATCTATTTTCGGCAATTTCTGGGTGAGTGCCACTTTCATTCGTTCTTCAGTGAATTTACAGAAATATAGAAGAGTTTACCTCTCCACTCAGCAGATAATAGAAATATAGAAGAGTTTACCTCTCCACTCAGCAGATAATAATAGAAATACAGAAGAGTTTACCTCTCCACTCAGCAGATAATAGATATATAGAAGAGTTTACCTCTCCGCTCAGAAGATCATCGAAATATAGAAGAGTTTACCTCTCCACTCAGCAGATAATAGAAATATAGAAGAGTTTAACTCTCCACTCAGCAGATAATAATAGAAATATAGAAGAGTTTACCTTTCCACTCAGCAGATAATAGTAATATAGAAGAGTTTACCTCTCCACTCAGCAGATAATAGAAATATAGAAGAGTTTATCTCTCCACTCAGCAGACAATAATAGAAATACAGAAGAGTTTACCTCTCCACTCATCAGATAATAATAGTAATATAGAAGAGTTTACCTTTCCACTCAGCAGATAATAATAGAAATACAGAAGAGTTTACCTCTCCACTCAGCAGATAATAGATATATAGAAGAGTTTACCTCTCCGCTCAGCAGATAATAATAGAAATATAGAAGAGTTTACCTCTCCACTCAGCAGATAATAATAGAAATATAGAAGAGTTTACCTCTCCACTCAGCAGATAATAGAAATATAGAAGAGTTTACCTCTCCACTCAGCAGATAATAGAAATATAGAAGAGTTTACCTCTCCACTCAGCAGATAATAATAGAAATATAGAAGAGTTTACCTCTCCGCTCAGCAGATAATAATAGAAATATAGAAGAGTTTACCTCTCCACTCAGCAGATAATAGAAATATAGAAGAGTTTACCTCTCCACTCAGCAGATAATAGAAATATAGAAGAGTTTACCTCTCCGCTCAGCAGATAATAATAGAAATATAGAAGAGTTTACCTCTCCACTCAGCAGATAATAATAGAAATATAGAAGAGTTTACCTCTCCACTCAGCAGATAATAGAAATATAGAAGAGTTTACCTCTACACTCAGCAGATAATAATAGAAATATAGAAGAGTTTACCTCTCCACTCAGCAGATAATAATAGAAATATAGAAGAGTTTACCTCTCCGCTCAGCAGATAATAATAGAAATATAGAAGAGTTTACCTCTCCACTCAGCAGATAATAGAAATATAGAAGAGTTTACCTCTACACTCAGCAGATAATAATAGAAATATAGAAGAGTTTACCTCTCCACTCAGCAGATAATAGAAATATAGAAGAGTTTACCTCTCCACTCAGCAGATAATAGAAATATAGAAGAGTTTACCTCTCCACTCAGCAGATAATAGAAATATAAAAGTTTACCTCTCCGCTCAGCAGATAATAATAGAAATATAGAAGAGTTTACCTCTCCACTCAGCAGATAATAATAGAAATATAGAAGAGTTTACCTCTCCACTCAGCAGATAATAGAAATATAGAAGAGTTTACCTCTCCACTCAGCAGATAATAATAGAAATACAGAAGAGTTTACCTCTCCACTCAGCAGATAATAGAAATATAGAAGAGTTTACCTCTCCACTCAGCAGATAATAGAAATATAGAAGAGTTTACCTCTCCGCTCAGCAGATAATAGAAATATAGAAGAGTTTACCTCTCCACTCAGCAGATAATAATAGAAATATAGAAGAGTTTACCTCTCCACTCAGCAGATAATAATAGAAATATAGAAGAGTTTACCTCTCCGCTCAGCAGATAATAGGAATATAGAAGAGTTTACCTCTCCACTCAGCAGATAATAGAAATATAGAAGAGTTTACCTCTCCACTCAGCAGATAATAGAAATATAGAAGAGTTTACCTCTCCACTCAGCAGATAATAATAGGAATATAGAATAGTTTACCTCTCCGCTCAGCAGATAATAGAAATATAGAATAGTTTACCTCTCCACTCAGCAGATAATAGAAATATAGAAGAGTTTACCTCTCCGCTCAGCAGATAATAGAAATATAGAATAGTTTACTTCTCCACTCAGCAGATAATAGAAATATAGAAGAGTTTACCTCTCCACTCAGCAGGTAATAATAGAAATATACAAGAGTTTACCCCTCCACTCAGCAGATAATAATAGAAATATAGAATAGTTTACCTCTCCGCTCAGCAGATAATAGAAATATAGAAGAGTTTACCTCTCCACTCAGCAGATAATAATAGAAATATAGAAGAGTTTACCTCTCCAGTCAGCAGATAATAATAGAAATATAGAAGAGTTTACCTCTCCGCTCAGCAGATAATAATAGAAATATAGAAGAGTTTACCTCTCCACTCAGCAGATAATAATAGAAATATAGAAGAGTTTACCTCTCCACTCAGCAGATAATAGAAATATAGAAGAGTTTACCTCTCCACTCAGCAGATAATAATAGAAATATAGAAGAGTTTACCTCTCCACTCAGCAGATAATAGAAATATAGAAGAGTTTACCTCTCCACTCAGCAGATAATAATAGAAATATAGAAGAGTTTACCTCTCCACTCAGCAGATAATAGAAATATAGAAGAGTTTACCTCTCCACTCAGCAGATAATAATAGAAATATAGAAGAGTTTACCTCTCCACTCAGCAGATAATAGAAATATACAAGAGTTTACCTCTCCACTCAGCAGATAATAATAGAAATATAGAAGAGTTTACCTCTCCACTCAGCAGATAATAATAGAAATATAGAATAGTTTACCTCTCCGCTCAGCAGATAATAGAAATATAGAAGAGTTTACCTCTCCACTCAGCAGATAATAATAGAAATATAGAAGAGTTTACCTCTCCACTCAGCAGATAATAGAAATATACAAGAGTTTACCTCTCCACTCAGCAGATAATAATAGAAATATAGAAGAGTTTACCTCTCCACTCAGCAGATAATAATAGAAATATAGAAGAGTTTACCTCTCCACTCAGCAGATAATAGAAATATAGAAGAGTTTACCTCTCCACTCAGCAGATAATAATAGAAATATAGAAGAGTTTACCTCTCCACTCAGCAGATAATAATAGAAATATAGAATAGTTTACCTCTCCGCTCAGCAGATAATAGAAATATAGAAGAGTTTACCTCTCCACTCAGCAGATAATAATAGAAATATAGAAGAGTTTACCTCTCCACTCAGCAGATAATAATAGAAATATAGAAGAGTTTACCTCTCCACTCAGCAGATAATAATAGAAATATAGAAGAGTTTACCTCTCCACTCAGCAGATAATAGAAATATAGAAGAGTTTACCTCTCCACTCAGCAGATAATAATAGAAATATAGAAGAGTTTACCTCTCCACTCAGCAGATAATAGAAATATAGAAGAGTTTACCACTCCACTCAGCAGATAATAATAGAAATATAGAAGAGTTTACCTCTCCACTCAGCAGATAATAGAAATATAGAAGAGTTTACCTCTCCACTCAGCAGATAATAATAGAAATATAGAAAAGTTTACCTCTCCACTCAGCAGATAATAATAGAAATATAGAAGAATTTACCTCTCCACTCAGCAGATAATAATAGAAATATAGAAGAGTTTACCTCTCCACTCAGGAGATAATAGTAGAAATATAGAAGAGTTTACCTCTCCACTCAGCAGATAATAATAGAAATATAGAAGAGTTTACCTCTCCGCTCAGCAGATAATAATAGAAATATAGAAGAGTTTACCTCTCCACTCAGCAGATAATAATAGAAATATAGAAGAGTTTACCTCTCCGCTCAGCAGATAATAGAAATATAGAAGAGTTTACCTCTCCACTCAGCAGATAATAATAGAAATATAGAAGAGTTTACTTCTCCACTCAGCAGATAATAGAAATATAGAAGAGTTTACCTCTCCACTCAGCAGGTAATAATAGAAATATACAAGAGTTTACCCCTCCACTCAGCAGATAATAATAGAAATATAGAAGAGTTTACCTCTCCGCTCAGCAGATAATAGAAATATAGAATAGTTTACTTCTCCACTCAGCAGATAATAGAAATATAGAAGAGTTTACCTCTCCACTCAGCAGGTAATAATAGAAATATACAAGAGTTTACCCCTCCACTCAGCAGATAATAATAGAAATATAGAATAGTTTACCTCTCCGCTCAGCAGATAATAGAAATATAGAATAGTTTACCTCTCCACTCAGCAGATAATAATAGAAATATAGAAGAGTTTACCTCTCCACTCAGCAGATAATAATAGAAATATAGAAGAGTTTACCTCTCCACTCAGCAGATAAT
Source organism: Ranitomeya imitator (assembly GCF_032444005.1). Taxonomy (NCBI): domain Eukaryota; kingdom Metazoa; phylum Chordata; class Amphibia; order Anura; family Dendrobatidae; genus Ranitomeya; species Ranitomeya imitator. The sequence continues at coordinate 713,151,265 of NC_091286.1, read as the reverse complement.
AATAGAAATATAGAAGAGTTTACCTCTCCACTCAGCAGATAATAGAAATATAGAAGAGTTTACCTCTCCACTCAGCAGATAATAGAAATATAGAAGAGTTTACCTCTCCACTCAGCAGATAATAATAGAAATATAGAAGAGTTTACCTCTCCACTCAGCAGATAATAATAGAAATATAGAAGAGTTTACCTCTCCACTCAGCAGATAATAATAGAAATATAGAAGAGTTTACCTCTCCACTCAGCAGATAATAGAAATATAGAAGGGTTTACCTCTCCACTCAGCAGATAATAATAGAAATATAGAAGAGTTTACCTCTCCACTCAGCAGATAATAATAGAAATATAGAAGAGTTTACCTCTCCACTCAGCAGATAATAATAGAAATATAGAAGAGTTTACCTCTCCGCTCAGCAGATAATAATAGAAATATAGAAGAGTTTACCTCTCCGCTCAGCAGATAATAATAGAAATATAGAAGAGTTTACCTCTCCACTCAGCAGATAATAATAGAAATATAGAAGAATTTACCTCTCCGCTCAGCAGATAATAGAAATATAGAATACTTTACCTCTCCACTCAGCAGATAATAGAAATATAGAAGAGTTTACCTCTCCACTCAGCAGATAATAGAAATATAGAAGAGTTTACCTCTCCACTCAGCAGATAATAATAGAAATATAGAAGAGTTTACCTCTCCGCTCAGCAGATAATAATAGAAATATAGAAGAGTTTACCTCTCCACTCAGCAGATAATAATAGAAATATAGAAGAGTTTACCTCTCCGCTCAGCAGATAATAATAGAAATATAGAAGAGTTTACCTCTCCGCTCAGCAGATAATAATAGAAATATAGAAGAGTTTACCTCTCCGCTCAGCAGATAATAGAAATATAGAGGAGTTTACCTCTCCACTCAGCAGATAATAGAAATATAGAAGAGTTTACCTCTCCGCTCAGCAGATAATAGAAATATAGAAGAGTTTACCTCTCCACTCAGCAGATAATAATAGAAATATAGAAGAGTTTACCTCTCCGCTCAGCAGATAATAGGAATATAGAAGAGTTTACCTCTCCACTCAGCAGATAATAGAAATATAGAAGAGTTTACCTCTCCACTCAGCAGATAATAGAAATATAGAAGAGTTTACCTCTCCACTCAGCAGATAATAATAGGAATATAGAAGAGTTTACCTCTCCACTCAGCAGATAATAATAGAAATATAGAAGAGTTTACCTCTCCACTCAGCAGATAATAGAAATATATAAGAGTTTACCTCTCCACTCAGCAGATAATAATAGAAATATAGAAGAGTTTACCTCTCCGCTCAGCAGATAATAATAGAAATATAGAAGAGTTTACCTCTCCACTCTGCAGATAATAGAAATATAGAAGAGTTTACCTCTCCGCTCAGCAGATAATAGAAATATAGAAGAGTTTACCTATCCACTCAGCAGATAATAATAGAAATATAGAAGAGTTTACCTCTCCACTCTGCAGATAATAGAAATATAGAATAGTTTACCTCTCCACTCAGCAGATAATAATAGAAATATAGAAGAGTTTACCTCTCCACTCTGCAGATAATAGAAATATAGAAGAGTTTACCTCTCCGCTCAGCAGATAATAGAAATATAGAAGAGTTTACCTATCCACTCAGCAGATAATAATAGAAATATAGAAGAGTTTACCTCTCCGCTCAGCAGATAATAGAAATATAGAATAGTTTACCTCTCCGCTCAGCAGATAATAGAAATATAGAGGAGTTTACCTCTCCACTCAGCAGATAATAGAAATATAGAAGAGTTTACCTCTCCACTCAGCAGATAATAATAGAAATATAGAAGAGTTTACCTCTCCACTCAGCAGATAATAATAGAAATATAGAAGAGTTTACCTCTCCGCTCAGCAGATAATAGAAATATAGAATAGTTTACCTCTCCGCTCAGCAGATAATAGAAATATAGAGGAGTTTACCTCTCCACTCAGCAGATAATAGAAATATAGAAGAGTTTACCTCTCCACTCAGCAGATAATAATAGAAATATACAAGAGTTTACCTCTCCACTCAGCAGATAATAATAGAAATATAGAAGAGTTTACCTCTCCACTCAGCAGATAATAGATATATAGAAGAGTTTACCTCTCCACTCAGCAGATAATAATAGAAATATAGAAGAGTTTACCTCTCCGCTCAGCAGATAATAGAAATATAGAATAGTTTACCTCTCCACTCAGCAGATAATAATAGAAATATAGAAGAGTTTACCTCTCCACTCAGCAGATAATAATAGAAATATAGAAGAGTTTACCTCTCCACTCAGCAGATAATAATAGAAATATAGAAGAGTTTACCTCTCCACTCAGCAGATAATAGAAATATAGAAGAATTTACCTCTCCGCTCAGCAGATAATAGAAATATAGAATAGTTTACCTCTCCACTCAGCAGATAATAGAAATATAGAAGAGTTTACCTCTCCGCTCAGCAGATAATAGAAATATAGAATAGTTTACCTCTCCACTCAGCAGATAATAATAGAAATATAGAAGAGTTTACCTCTCCACTCAGCAGATAATAATAGAAATATAGAAGAGTTTACCTCTCCACTCAGCAGATAATAATAGAAATATAGAAGAGTTTACCTCTCCACTCAGCAGATAATAGAAATATAGAAGAGTTTACCTCTCCACTCAGCAGATTATAGAAATATAGAAGAGTTTACCTCTCCACTCAGCAGATAATAATAGAAATATAGAAGAGTTTACCTCTCCGCTCAGCAGATAATAATAGAAATATAGAAGAGTTTACCTCTCCGCTCAGCAGATAATAATAGAAATATAGAAGAGTTTACCTCTCCACTCAGCAGATAATAATAGAAATATAGAAGAGTTTACCTCTCCGCTCAGCAGGTAATGATAGAAATATAGAAGAGTTTACCTCTCCACTCAGCAGGTAATGATAGAAATATAGAAGAGTTTACCTCTCCACTCAGCAGATAATAATAGAAATATAGAAGAGTTTACCTCTCCACTCAGCAGATAATAATAGAAATATAGAAGAATTTACCTCTCCGCTCAGCAGATAATAGAAATATAGAAGAGTTTACTTCTCCACTCAGCAGATAATAGAAATATAGAAGAGTTTACCTCTCCACTCAGCAGATAATAATAGAAATATAGAAGAGTTTACCTCTCCGCTCAGCAGATAATAATAGAAATATAGAAGAGTTTACCTCTCCGCTCAGCAGATAATAATAGAAATATAGAAGAGTTTACCTCTCCACTCAGCAGATAATAATAGAAATATAGAAGAGTTTACCTCTCCGCTCAGCAGGTAATGATAGAAATATAGAAGAGTTTACCTCTCCACTCAGCAGGTAATGATAGAAATATAGAAGAGTTTACCTCTCCACTCAGCAGATAATAATAGAAATATAGAAGAGTTTACCTCTCCACTCAGCAGATAATAATAGAAATATAGAAGAATTTACCTCTCCGCTCAGCAGATAATAGAAATATAGAAGAGTTTACTTCTCCACTCAGCAGATAATAGAAATATAGAAGAGTTTACCTCTCCACTCAGCAGATAATAGAAATATAGAAGAGTTTACCTCTCCACTAAGCAGATAATAGAAATATAGAAGAGTTTACCTCTCCACTCAGCAGATAATAATAGAAATATAGAAGAGTTTACCTCTCCGCTCAGCAGATAATAATAGAAATATAGAAGAGTTTACCTCTCCACTCTGCAGATAATAGAAATATAGAAGAGTTTACCTCTCCGCTCAGCAGATAATAATAGAAATATAGAAGAGTTTACCTCTCCACTCAGCAGATAATAATAGAAATATAGAAGAGTTTACCTCTCCGCTCAGCAGATAATAATAGAAATATAGAAGAGTTTACCTCTCCGCTCAGCAGATAATAATAGAAATATAGAAGAGTTTACCTCTCCACTCTGCAGATAATAGAAATATAGAAGAGTTTACCTCTCCGCTCAGCAGATAATAATAGAAATATAGAAGAGTTTACCTCTCCACTCTGCAGATAATAGAAATATAGAAGAGTTTACCTCTCCACTCAGCAGATAATAGAAATATAGAAGAGTTTACCTCTCCACTCAGCAGATAATAGAAATATAGAAGAGTTTACCTCTCCACTCAGCAGATAATAGAAATATAGAAGAGTTTACCTCTCCGCTCAGCAGATAATAATAGAAATATAGAAGAGTTTACCTCTCCACTCTGCAGATAATAGAAATATAGAAGAGTTTACCTCTCCGCTCAGCAGATAATAATAGATATATAGAAGAGTTTACCTCTCCGCTCAGCAGATAATAGAAATATAGAAGAGTTTACCTCTCCGCTCAGCAGATAATAATAGAAATATAGAAGAGTTTACCTCTCCACTCTGCAGATAATAGAAATATAGAAGAGTTTACCTCTCCGCTCAGCAGATAATAATAGATATATAGAAGAGTTTACCTCTCCGCTCAGCAGATAATAGAAATATAGAAGAGTTTACCTCTCCGCTCAGCAGATAATAATAGAAATATAGAAGAGTTTACCTCTCCACTCTGCAGATAATAGAAATATAGAAGAGTTTACCTCTCCACTCTGCAGATAATAGAAATATAGAAGAGTTTACCTCTCCGCTCAGCAGATAATAATAGAAATATAGAAGAGTTTACCTCTCCGCTCAGCAGATAATAATAGATATATAGAAGAGTTTACCTCTCCGCTCAGCAGATAATAGAAATATAGAAGAGTTTACCTCTCCACTCAGCAGATAATAGAAATATAGAAGAGTTTACCTCTCCGCTCAGCAGATAATAATAGAAATATAGAAGAGTTTACCTCTCCACTCTGCAGATAATAGAAATATAGAAGAGTTTACCTCTCCACTCTGCAGATAATAATAGAAATATAGAAGAGTTTACCTCTCCACTCAGCAGATAATAATAAAAATATAGAAGAGTTTACCTCTCCGCTCAGCAGATAATAATAGAAATATAGAAGAGTTTACCTCTCCACTCAGCAGATAATAGAAATATAGAAGAGTTTACCTCTCCGCTCAGCAGATAATAGAAATATAGAAGAGTTTACCTCTCCTCTCAGCAGATAATAATAGAAATATAGAAGAGTTTGCCTCTCCGCTCAGCAGATAATAGAAATATAGAAGAGTTTACCTCTCCACTCAGCAGATAATAGAAATATAGAAGAGTTTACCTCTCCGCTCAGCAGATAATAGAAATATAGAAGAGTTTACCTCTCCACTCAGCAGATAATAGAAATATAGAAGAGTTTACCTCTCCACTCAGCAGATAATAGAAATATAGAAGAGTTTACCTCTCCACTCAGCAGATAATAATAGGAATATAGAAGAGTTTACCTCTCCACTCAGCAGATAATAATAGAAATATAGAAGAGTTTACCTCTCCACTCAGCAGATAATAGAAATATAGAAGAGTTTACCTCTCCACTCAGCAGATAATAATAGAAATATAGAAGAGTTTACCTCTCCGCTCAGCAGATAATAGAAATATAGAAGAGTTTACCTCTCCACTCAGCAGATAATAATAGAAATATAGAAGAGTTTACCTCTCCACTCAGTAGATAATAATAGAAATATAGAAGAGTTTACTTCTCCACTCAGCAGATAATAATAGAAATATAGAAGAGTTTACTTCTCCACTCAGCAGATAATAGAAATATAGAAGAGTTTGCCTCTCCACTCAGCAGATAATAATAGAAATATAGAAGAGTTTACCTCTCCACTCAGCAGATAATAATAAAAATATAGAAGAGTTTACCTCTCCGCTCAGCAGATAATAGAAATATAGAAGAGTTTACCTCTCCACTCAGCAGAAAATAATAGAAATATAGAAGAGTTTACCTCTCCACTCAGCAGAAAATAATAGAAATATAGAAGAGTTTACCTCTCCACTCAGCAGAAAATAATAGAAATATAGAAGAGTTTACCTCTCCACTCAGCAGACAATAATAGAAATATAGAAGAGTTTACCTCTCCACTCAGCAGATAATAATAGAAATATAGAAGAGTTTACCTCTCCACTCAGCAGATAATAATAGAAATATAGAAGAGTTTACCTCTCCACTCAGCAGATAATAATAGAAATATAGAAGAGTTTACCTCTCCACTCAGCAGATAATAATAGAAATATAGAAGAGTTTACCTCTCCGCTCAGCAGATAATAATAGAAATATAGAAGAGTTTACCTCTCCACTCAGCAGATAATAATAGAAATATAGAAGAGTTTACCTCTCCACTCAGCAGATAATAGAAATATAGAAGAGTTTACCTCTCCACTCAGCAGATAATAGAAATATAGAAGAGTTTACCTCTCCACTCAGCAGATAATAATAGAAATATAGAAGAGTTTACCTCTCCACTCTGCAGATAATAGAAATATAGAATAGTTTACCTCTCAGCTCAGCAGATAATAGAAATATAGAAGAGTTTACCTCTCTGCTCAGCAGATAATAGAAATATAGAAGAGTTTACCTCTCCGCTCAGCAGATAATAATAGAAATATAGAAGAGTTTACCTCTCCGCTCAGCAGATAATAGAAATATAGAAGAGTTTACCTCTCCGCTCAGCAGATAATAATAGAAATATAGAAGAGTTTACCTCTCCGCTCAGCAGGTAATAATAGAAATATAGAAGAGTTTACCTCTCCGCTCAGCAGATAATAGAAATATAGAAGAGTTTACCTCTCCGCTCAGCAGATAATAATAGAAATATAGAAGAGTTTACCTCTCCACTCAGCAGATAATAATAGAAATATAGAAGAGTTTACCTCTCCACTCAGCAGGTAATGATAGAAATATAGAAGAGTTTACCTCTCCACTCAGCAGATAATAATAGAAATATAGAAGAATTTACCTCTCCGCTCAGCAGATAATAGAAATATAGAAGAGTTTACCTCTCCACTCAGCAGATAATAGAAATATAGAAGAGTTTACCTCTCCACTCAGCAGATAATAGAAATATAGAAGAGTTTACCTCTCCACTCAGCAGATAATAGAAATATAGAAGAGTTTACCTCTCCACTCAGCAGATAATAATAGAAATATAGAAGAGTTTACCTCTCCGCTCAGCAGATAATAATAGAAATATAGAAGAGTTTACCTATCCGCTCAGCAGATAATAATAGAAATATAGAAGAGTTTACCTCTCCACTCTGCAGATAATAGAAATATAGAAGAGTTTACCTCTCCACTCAGCAGATAATAGAAATATAGAAGAGTTTACCTCTCCGCTCAGCAGATAATAATAGAAATATAGAAGAGTTTACCTCTCCACTCTGCAGATAATAATAAAAATATAGAAGAGTTTATCTCTCCGCTCAGCAGATAATAATAGAAATATAGAAGAGTTTACCTCTCCGCTCAGCAGATAATAGAAATATAGAAGAGTTTACCTCTCCACTCAGCAGATAATAGAAATATAGAAGAGTTTACCTCTCCACTCAGCAGATAATAGAAATATAGAAGAGTTTACCTCTCCACTCAGCAGATAATAATAGAAATATAGAAGAGTTTACCTCTCCGCTCAGCAGATAATAGAAATATAGAAGAGTTTACCTCTCCACTCAGCAGATAATAGAAATATAGAAGAGTTTACCTCTCCACTCAGCAGATAATAGAAATATAGAAGAGTTTACCTCTCCACTCAGCAGATAATAATAGAAATATAGAAGAGTTTACCTCTCCGCTCAGCAGATAATAGAAATATAGAAGAGTTTACCTCTCCACTCAGCAGATAATAGAAATATAGAAGAGTTTACCTCTCCACTCAGCAGATAATAATAGAAATATAGAAGAGTTTACCTCTCCGCTCAGCAGATAATAGAAATATAGAAGAGTTTACCTCTCCACTCAGCAGATAATAGAAATATAGAAGAGTTTACCTCTCCACTCAGCAGATAATAGAAATATAGAAGAGTTTACCTCTCCACTCAGCAGATAATAGAAATATAGAAGAGTTTACCTCTCCACTCAGCAGATAATAATAGGAATATAGAAGAGTTTACCTCTCCACTCAGCAGATAATAATAGAAATATAGAAGAGTTTACCTCTCCGCTCAGCAGATAATAGAAATATAGAAGAGTTTACCTCTCCACTCAGCAGATAATAGAAATATAGAAGAGTTTACCTCTCCGCTCAGCAGATAATAGAAATATAGAAGAGTTTACCTCTCCACTCAGCAGATAATAGAAATATAGAAGAGTTTACCTCTCCGCTCAGCAGATAATAGAAATATAGAAGAGTTTACCTCTCCGCTCAGCAGATAATAGAAATATAGAAGAGTTTACCTCTCCACTCAGCAGATAATAGAAATATAGAAGAGTTTACCTCTCCACTCAGCAGATAATAGAAATATAGAAGAGTTTACCTCTCCACTCAGCAGATAATAGAAATATAGAAGAGTTTACCTCTCCACTCAGCAGATAATAGAAATATAGAAGAGTTTACCTCTCCACTCAGCAGATAATAATAGAAATGTAGAAGAGTTTACCTCTCCACTCAGCAGATAATAATAGAAATATAGAAGAGTTTACCTCTCCACTCAGCAGATAATAGAAATATAGAAGAGTTTACCTCTCCACTCAGCAGATAATAGAAATATAGAAGAGTTTACCTCTCCACTCAGCAGATAATAATAGAAATATAGAAGAGTTTACCTCTCCGCTCAGCAGATAATAGAAATATAGAAGAGTTTACCTCTCCACTCAGCAGATAATAATAATAATAATAATAATAATTTTATTTATATAGCGCCAACATATTCCGCAGCGCTTTACAAATTATAGAGGGGACTTGTACAGACAATAAACATTACAGCATAACAGAAATACAGTTCAAAACAGATACCAGGAGGAGTGAGGGCCCTGCTCGCAAGCTTACAAACTATGGGGAAAAGGGGAGACACGAGAGGTGGATGGTAACAATTGCTTTAGTTATTCGGACCAGCTATAGTGTAAGGCTCAGGTGTTCATGTAAAGCTGCATGAACCAGTTACCTGCCTAAGTATGTAGCAGTACAGACACAGAGGGCTAATACTGCATAAAGTGTATGAGAACATGATGCGAGGAACCTTTTTTTTTTTTTTTTTTTTTTTTATTATAAATAGGCCACACAGGGATCGTTAGGTTAATGCATTGAGGCGGTAGGCCAGTCTGAACAAATGAGTTTTTAGGGCACGCTTAAAACTGTGGGGATTGGGGATTAATCGTATTAACCTAGGTAGTGCATTCCAAAGAATCGGCGCAGCACGTGTAAAGTCTTGGAGACGGGAGTGGGAGGTTCTGATTATTGAGGATGCTAACCTGAGGTCATTAGCGGAGCGGAGGGCACGGGTAGGGTGGTAGACTGATACCAGGGAGGAGATGTAGGGTGGTGCTGAGCCATGGAGTGCTTTGTGGATGAGGGTAGTAGTTTTGTACTGGATTCTGGAGTGGATGGGTAGCCAGTGTAATGACTGGCACAGGGTAGAGGCATCGGTGTAACGGTTGGTGAGGAATATGATCCTGGCTGCAGCATTCAGGACAGATTGGAGCGGGGAGAGTTTTGCAAGAGGGAGACCGATTAGTAGAGAGTTACAATAGTCCAGACGAGAATGAATAAGTGAAACAGTCAGAGTTTTTGCAGAGTCGAAATTAAGAAAAATAATAGATAATAGATAATAGAAATATAGAAGAGTTTACCTCTCCACTCAGCAGATAATAATAGAAATATAGAAGAGTTTACCTCTCCACTCAGCAGATAATAGAAATATAGAAGAGTTTACCTCTCCACTCAGCAGATAATAGAAATATAGAAGAGTTTACCTCTCCACTCAGCAGATAATAGAAATATAGAAGAGTTTACCTCTCCACTCAGCAGATAATAATAGAAATATAGAAGAGTTTACCTCTCCACTCAGCAGATAATAGAAATATAGAAGAGTTTACCTCTCCGCTCAGCAGATAATAGAAATATAGAAGAGTTTACCTCTCCGCTCAGGAGATAATAGAAATATAGAAGAGTTTACCTCTCCACTCAGCAGATAATAATAGATATATAGAAGAGTTTACCTCTCCACTCAGCAGATAATAGAAATATAGAAGAGTTTACCTCTCCGCTCAGCAGATAATAGAAATATAGAAGAGTTTACCTCTCCACTCAGCAGATAATAATAGAAATATAGAAGAGTTTACCTCTCCCCTCAGCAGATAATAATAGAAATATAGAAGAGTTCACCTCTCCACTCAGCAAATAGAAATATAGAAGAGTTTACCTCTCCACTCAGCAGATAATAGAAATATAGAAGAGTTTACCTCTCCACTCAGCAGATAATAATAGAAATATAGAAGAGTTCACCTCTCCACTCAGCAAATAGAAATATAGAAGAGTTTACCTCTCCACTCAGCAGATAATAGAAATATAGAAGAGTTTACCTCTCCGCTCAGCAGATAATAGAAATATAGAAGAGTTTACCTCTCCACTCAGCAGATAATAATAGAAATATAGAAGAGTTCACCTCTCCACTCAGCAGATAATAGAAATATAGAAGAGTTTACCTCTCCACTCAGCAGATAATAATAGAAATATAGAAGAGTTTACCTCTCCGCTCAGCAGATAATAGAAATATAGAAGAGTTTACCTCTCCACTCAGCAGATAATAATAGAAATATAGAAGAGTTTACCTCTCCGCTCAGCAGATAATAGAAATATAGGAGAGTTTACCTCTCCACTCAGCAGATAATAATAGAAATATAGAAGAGTTTACCTCTCCACTCAGCAGATAATAATAGAAATATAGAAGAGTTTACCTCTCCGCTCAGCAGATAATAGAAATATAGAAGAGTTTACCTCTCCACTCAGCAGATAATAGAAATATAGAAGAGTTTACCTCTCCGCTCAGCAGATAATAGAAATATAGAAGAGTTTACCTCTCCACTCAGCAGATAATAATAGAAATATAGAAGAGTTTACCTCTCCACTCAGCAGATAATAATAGAAATATAGAAGAGTTTACCTCTCCGCTCAGCAGATAATAGAAATATAGAAGAGTTTACCTCTCCACTCAGCAGATAATAGAAATATAGAAGAGTTTACCTCTCCTCTCAGCAGATAATGATAGAAATATAGAAGAGTTTACCTCTCCACTCAGCAGATAATAGAAATATAGAAGAGTTTACCTCTCCACTCAGCAGATAATAATAGAAATATAGAAGAGTTTACCTCTCCACTCAGCAGATAATAGAAATATAGAAGAGTTTACCTCTCCTCTCAGCAGATAATGATAGAAATATAGAAGAGTTTACCTCTCCACTCAGCAGATAATAGAAATATAGAAGAGTTTACCTCTCCACTCAGCAGATAATAGAAATATAGAAGAGTTTACCTCTCCGCTCAGCAGATAATAGAAATATAGAAGAGTTTACCTCTCCGCTCAGCAGATAATAGAAATATAGAAGAGTTTACCTCTCCACTCAGCAGATAATAGAAATATAGAAGAGTTTACCTCTCCACTCAGCAGATAATAATAGAAATATAGAAGAGTTTACCTCTCCTCTCAGCAGATAATAATAGAAATATAGAAGAGTTTACCTCTCCGCTCAGCAGATAATAGAAATATAGAAGAGTTTACCTCTCCTCTCAGCAGATAATAATAGAAATATAGAAGAGTTTGCCTCTCCGCTCAGCAGATAATAGAAATATAGAAGAGTTTACCTCTCCACTCAGCAGATAATAATAGAAATATAGAAGAGTTTACCTCTCCACTCAGCAGATAATAGAAATATAGAAGAGTTTACCTCTCCACTCAGCAGATAATAATAGAAATATAGAAGAGTTTACCTCTCCACTCAGCAGATAATAATAGAAATATAGAAGAGTTTACCTCTCCACTCAGCAGATAATAGAAATATAGAAGAGTTTACCTCTCCGCTCAGCAGATAATAGAAATATAGAAGAGTTTACCTCTCCTCTCAGCAGATAATAATAGAAATATAGAAGAGTTTACCTCTCCACTCAGCAGATAATAATAGAAATATAGAAGAGTTTACCTCTCCACTCAGCAGATAATAGAAATATAGAAGAGTTTACCTCTCCACTCAGCAGATAATAATAGATATATAGAAGAGTTTACCTCTCCACTCAGCAGATAATAATAGAAATATAGAAGAGTTTACCTCTCCACTCAGCAGATAATAGAAATATAGAAGAGTTTACCTCTCCACTCAGCAGATAATAATAGAAATATAGAAGAGTTTACCTCTCCTCTCAGCAGATAATAATAGAAATATAGAAGAGTTTACCTCTCCACTCAGCAGATAATAGAAATATAGAAGAGTTTACCTCTCCACTCAGCAGATAATAATAGATATATAGAAGAGTTTACCTCTCCACTCAGCAGATAATAATAGAAATATAGAAGAGTTTACCTCTCCGCTCAGCAGATAATAGAAATATAGAAGAGTTTACCTCTCCACTCAGCAGATAATAATAGAAATATAGAAGAGTTTACCTCTCCACTCAGCAGATAATAATAGAAATATAGAAGAGTTTACCTCTCCACTCAGCAGATAATAATAGAAATATAGAAGAGTTTACCTCTCCACTCAGCAGATAATAGAAATATAGAAGAGTTTACCTCTCCACTCAGCAGATAATAATAGAAATATAGAAGAGTTTACCTCTCCACTCAGCAGATAATAATAGAAATATAGAAGAGTTTACCTCTCCACTCAGCAGATAATAGAAATATAGAAGAGTTTACCTCTCCGCTCAGCGGATAATAGAAATATAGAAGAGTTTACCTCTCCACTCAGCAGATAATAATAGAAATATAGAAGAGTTTACCTCTCCGCTCAGCAGATAATAGAAATATAGAAGAGTTTACCTCTCCACTCAGCAGATAATAATAGAAATATAGAAGAGTTTACCTCTCCACTCAGCAGATAATAGAAATATAGAAGAGTTTACCTCTCCACTCAGCAGATAATAATAGAAATATAGAAGAGTTTACCTCTCCACTCAGCAGGGAGATGATCTGTAAGGCGAAGTCCATTATTCTTGCTGTAATCTCTTTCTTGTCTCCATCCATCTTTGTTGGGTCCTTCCGGAGTAAACACTGTATGATCTGGGGGCTGGAGGTCACAGAGCGGCACCATCATTAGTAAAGAAGACTTAGAGAGATTCACGATTTTAAGAACATTTATGGTGATTACTTAGAAATGTGGTGGAAAAGAGTGAAACATAACATAACACTATTTTAGCATCATTCTAATCGTTACGACTTTTCATAATACATAACAGAAGACACATATGAATGTTATTCACGTCTATATACAAGAACAAATGATTGATCACACACAGAAATGTCGCCATTACAACTCATTGCTGGGGCATCTTTGCTTTTAGGTTCATGATCAAAAAAAGATAAGGAACAGTTATTAGGATTTGTACTGTTATATTTAATATTTTATACCTTGCTTTGATAATCATTGACAACATCATTTGACAACAAAAATGGAGAAAAGGGAGAAACAAATCAGCAGTGGAAAAACAAGTGGTGACGAGGAGCAAGGATCAGGTTTTATTGCAAATATTTCTAAGAAAATATTAATTGATGATGAAAATATCGGTGTTAAACAAGGGGTTATCTTTTGGACTGAGCACACGTCAACTGGTTTCAATGAAATATTGATTGGCAGAATTTGTTTTAGGTCTCAAACTGAAAGAGTGGTTTAGTAACAGAATGGCTATGGAATCAGTGTCGGTTGGTGAACCTAACTTGAAAGAAGTATCTTTGTGAAATCAGAGTAATTTTGTGCCACCAAATAGTCCACCAGTAATAGAAGCATTTATAACTGCGGTTACTAGAATCATAGAATTGTAGAGTTGGAAGGGACCTCCGGGTCATCTGGTCCAACCCCCGGCTCAAAGCAAGATTCATGAAATCATCCCAGACAGATGTCTGTCCAGCCTCTGTGTGAAGACTTCCATTGGAGGAGAACTCACCACCTCTCGTGGCCGCCTGTTCCACTCATTGATCACCCTTAACTGTCACAAACGTTTTTTCTAATATCTAATCTGTGTCTCCTCCCATTCAGTTTCATCCCATTGCTTCTAGTCTTTCCTTGTGCAAATAAGTATAAAGATGATCCTTCTACAATGTGACGGCCATGGAGATATTTGTAGACGGCTATTAAGTCTCCTCTCAGTCTTCTTTTTTGCAGCTAAACATTCCCAAATCCTGTAAACATTCCTCATAGGACATGGTTTGCCGACCGGTCACCATTCTGGTCGCTCTTCTCTGAACTTGCTCCAGTTTGTTGATGTCTTTTTTAAAATGTGGAGCCCAAAACTGGACACAGTATTCCAGATGATGTCTGACCAAAGAGGATTAGAGGGCAATAATGACTTCACGTGATCTAGACTCTATGCTTCTAATAATACATCCCAGAATTGTATTTGCCCTTTTTGCTGCAGCATCACACTGTTGACTCATGTTCAGTCTGTGGATCTATTAGTATACCCAAGTCTTTTTCACACGTGCTGTTGCTTGGCCATATTCCTCCCATTCTGTAAATTCTTTTTTCATTTTGATTGATAGGGATATTGAGATTTTGAAAAATAATTGTGATAAAAATTTCAAATGCCCCAATATGACAAAAGGGGAAATCCAAGCTATAATTGATTTGTCACACAGTGGGGAAGTCATTATAAAAAGTGCCGACAAGGGCGGTGCTGTGGTAATCATGGATCATCAAAATTATGTTATAGAGATTGAGAGACAATTGGGGGACCTGGAGGTATAAGAGAGACTAACACATTATCCTAAATATAAAATTGTTAGGGAGATTAAAAGCCTTTTGGATGAAGCTTTAGACAAACATATTATTGATAAAAATGTATTTGATTTTTTGAACATTGAACATTCTACTACATCTGTTATTTATACTCTCCCAAAAATTCATAAGTTTCTTTTAGATCGTCCAGGAAGACCCATCGTCTCGGGATATAATTCCTCTTTGTCTAATATTGGAATTTATTTGGATAGAGTACTTAATCCGATTGCCAGCTGTACCGATTCCTCTGTCAAGGACACTATCGACTTTTTGGAGAAAATTAATCAAATCAGTATACTCAGGAGAAAAAAATCATAGCCTCGTTTGCTGTGACATCACTATATACTCCTATTCATTATCCGGGGGGTTAAACACAGTGAACATACAGTTGATGACCACTACATTTTCTGAGCATGCAAGAAAATTTATTGTACAGCTTCTATAATTGGTTTTGACTAAAAACTATTTTCTATTTGGTGATGATTATTATCTTCAGCTGCGCGGAGTCGCCATGGGCACAAACATGGCACCCGCGTATGCTAACTTAGTTATGAGGGTTCTTGAGGAGGATTTTGTCTCTGTGTCCCACCACTTCAGCTATGTAGCTGTATGGTGGAGATACGTAGACGACATCTTCCTCATTTGGACAGGAACCGAAACGATGCTCTTGGAGTTCCATCAATACATGAATACCTTTGATGATACAATAAATTGACCTCGGTGCATTCAAACACCATTATACAAGTTTTGGATGTGGCTGTAAGAGTTGTGGGTGATGGCTTTGTTACACAGCTGTACAGTAAAACAACTGATAAAAATAATTTACTATCTGTCACGATCCAACTTTGGATTTGTGGCAGATCTGGTTTGCCTCAGTTTTAGACCTTTTTTCCTTTGTGGTCATCAGGGGTTAATGCAGTTCCTCCCCTCTCCCCCCCGCCCCCCGGTGGCCGCTGATGGTACTGCATTGCTGCTGGGTCAGCTGATGTTTGTGGTGACCACTCCCTCCATTGTTTAAGACATCACCTGGTTCATCAGCTGACTGTCGGTGTAAAGGTAGCTTCACACATAACGATATTGTTAACGATATCGTTGCTATTTGTGACGTAGCAACGATATCGTTAATGAAATCGTTATGTGTGACAGCGACCAACGATCAGGCCCCTGCTGGGAGATCGTTGGTCGCTGAAGAAAGTCCAGAACTTTATTTCGTCGCTGGACTCCTGCTGACATCGCTGGATCGGCGTGTGTGACACCGATCCAGCGATGTCTTCACTGGTAACCAGGGTAAACATCGGGTAACTAAGCACAGGGCCGCGCTTAGTAACCCGATGTTTACCCTGGTTACCATGCTAAAAGTAAAAAAAAACAAATAGTACATACTTACCTACAGCCATCTGTCCTCCAGCGCTGCGCTCTGCACTCCTCCTGTACTGTCTGTGAGCCGGAAAGCAGAGCGGTGACTTCACCGCTCTGCTTTCCGGCTCCCAGACAGTACAGGAGGAGAGCAGAGAAGCAGAGCGCAGCGCTGGAGGACAGACAGCGGTAGGTAAGTATCTAGTGTTTGTTTTTTTTTACTTTTAGGATGGTAACCAGGGTAAACATCGGGTTACTAAGCGCGGCCCTGCGCTTAGTTACCCGATGTTTACCCTGGTTACCGGCATCGTTGGTAGCTGGAGAGCGGTCTGTGTGACAGCTCTCCAGCGACCAAACAGCGACGCTGCAGCGATCCGGATCGTTGTCGGTATCGCTGCAGCGTCGCTTAATGTGAAGGGGCCTTTAGTTCATTCTTCAGCGACTAAGCCGGGAGTAGGAGCTAGCTGGGAACTGTTGTTCTACAGCTGTGTCCTTGTATCTGGTGTTTTTTCCTGCTGTGCTGTGCCTTGCAGCATTAAGCTAAGTGTGGTTTTCCGTTACCTTGTCTGTTTTCCTGTTAATTGTGGTATTTATACACTGGTGCAGTCCACCTCTCTTGGGGGAAAGGGGGTCACTGATAGGGCCTGCACAGGAGACAGGGATACGCTGGCGGCTCGGGCCTCCTAACCATCATAGGTACCCCCGAGATAAGGGAAAGCCAGGACCCCTTACAGGTGCGGGTTCCAGTACGCCGTCCTGACCCTTTATCGCCGTAAACGGCGTGACACTATCATTTAATAGTCAACATCCCAAAAAGATGACAGAAGTTATGCCTTCTAGTCAACTGATGAGGGTTAAACGCATTGAGTGTGATAAACATTCACAAGAGAGATCAAAAATCTATTAAATGGACAAAAATAGGGTTAATGAAATTGTTAGAGAAAACTTATTTTAAAAAAAAAAGTATATTACTAAAAAACCTAGTCACATTCTCTTTGTCACAACATATTGTGAAGAAAGCCAGAAAATGGCAGAAGTGATTTATAAACATTGGGATATTTTACTGTATACAGGTCCTTCTCAAAAAATTAGCATATAGTGTTAAATTTCATTATTTACCATAATGTAATGATTACAATTAAACTTTCATATATTATAGATTCATTATCCACCAACTGAAATTTGTCAGGTCTTTTATTGTTTTAATACTGATGATTTTGGCATACAACTCCTGATAACCCAAAAAACCTGTCTCAATAAATTAGCATATCAAGAAAAGGTTCTCTAAACGACCTATTACCCTAATCTTCTGAATCAACTAATTAACTCTAAACACATGCAAAAGATACCTGAGGCTTTTATAAACTCCCTGCCTGGTTCATTACTCAAAACCCCCATCATGGGTAAGACTAGCGACCTGACAGATGTCAAGAAGGCCATCATTGACACCCTCAAGCAAGAGGGTAAGACCCAGAAAGAAATTTCTCAACAAATAGGCTGTTCCCAGAGTGCTGTATCAAGGCACCTCAATGGTAAGTCTGTTGGAAGGAAACAATGTGGCAGAAAACGCTGTACAACGAGAAGAGGAGACCGGACCCTGAGGAAGATTGTGGAGAAGGACCGATTCCAGACCTTGGGGAACCTGAGGAAGCAGTGGACTGAGTCTGGTGTGGAAACATCCAGAGCCACCGTGCACAGGCGTGTGCAGGAAATGGGCTACAGGTGCCGCATTCCCCAGGTAAAGCCACTTTTGAACCATAAACAGCGGCAGAGGCGCCTGACCTGGGCTACAGAGAAGCAGCACTGGACTGTTGCTAAGTGGTCCCAAGTACTTTTTTCTGATGAAAGCAAATTTTGCATGTCATTCGGAAATCAAGGTGCCAGAGTCTGGAGGAAGACTGGGGAGAAGGAAATGCCAAAATGCCTGAAGTCCAGTGTCAAGTACCCACAGTCAGTGATGGTGTGGGGTGCCATGTCAGCTGCTGGTGTTGGTCCACTGTGTTTCATCAAGGGCAGGGTCAATGCAGCTAGCTATCAGGAGATTTTGGAGCACTTCATGCTTCCATCGGCTGAAATGCTTTATGGAGATGAAGATTTCATTTTTCAGCACGACCTGGCACCTGCTCACAGTGCCAAAACCACTGGTAAATGGTTTACTGACCATGGTATTACTGTGCTCAATTGGCCTGCCAACTCTCCTGACCTGAACCCCATAGAGAATCTGTGGGATATTGTGAAGAGAAAGTTGAGAGACGCAAGACCCAACACTCTGGATGAGCTTAAGGCCGCTATTGAAGCATCCTGGGCCTCCATAACATCTCAGCAGTGTCACAGGCTGATTGCCTCCATGCCACGCCGCATTGAAGCAGTCATTTCTGCCAAAGGATTCCCGACCAAGTATTGAGTGCATAACTGAACATTATTATTTGATGGTTTTTTTGTTTGTTATTAAAAAACACTTTTATTTGATTGGATGGGTGAAATATGCTAATTTATTGAGACAGGTTTTTTGGGTTATCAGGAGTTGTATGCCAAAATCATCAGTATTAAAACAATAAAAGACCTGACAAATTTCAGTTGGTGGATAATGAATCTATAATATATGAAAGTTTAATTGTAATCATTACATTATGGTAAATAATGAAATTTAACACTATATGCTAATTTTTTGAGAAGGACCTGTATACCGTATATACTCGAGTATAAGCCGAGATTTTCAGCCCATTTTTTTGGGCTGAAAGTCCCCCTCTCGGCTTATACTCGAGTCATATACCCGGGTGTCAGCAGGGGAGGGAGAGCGGGGGCTGTGTAATCATACTTACCTGCTGCGGCGCGGTCCCTGCAGTCCCTGGCTTCTCCGGCGCTGCAGCTTCTTCCTGTAATTGAGTGGTCACATGGCACCGCTCATTACAGAAATGAATAGGCGGCTCCACCCCCATAGGGGAGGAGCCGCATATTCATTGCTGTAAATGATCGGTGCCATGCGACCGCTCAATTACAGGAAGAAGCTGCAGCGCCGGAGAAGCCAGGGACTGCAGGGACCGCGCCGCAGCAGGTAAGGGGAGCGCAGCGCTATAATTACCTGCTCCTCGCTCCGGTGCGGCTCCGTCTGCAGCGTCCTCTAGCTGTGACGCTCAGGTTAGAGGGCGCTGTGACGTAGTCAGTGCGTGCCCTC
The DNA here is from genome assembly GCF_032444005.1 of Ranitomeya imitator. Lineage (NCBI taxonomy): Eukaryota > Metazoa > Chordata > Amphibia > Anura > Dendrobatidae > Ranitomeya > Ranitomeya imitator. Next base: position 713,131,871 of record NC_091286.1, on the reverse strand, counting down.
TGCTGAGCGTCAGTGCTGGAGACGGAGCCGCACGAGGAGCAGGTAATTATTGAAAGCGCCGGCGTCCTGAGAAGAGAGGTGAGTATGTGATTTTTTTTTTTTTTATGGCAGCACCAGCAGCATTCTAAGGAGCACCTATGGGGCCATAATGAAAGGTGCAGAGCATATAAGGGGCACAGCATTATAAGGAGCACCTATGGGGCCATAATCAAAGGTGCAGAGCATATATGGGGCACAGCATTATAAGGAGCATCTATGGGGCCATAATCAAAGGTGCAGAGCATATATGGCACAGCATTATAAGGAGCATCTATGGGGCCATAATCAACGGTGCAGAGCATTCTATATAGCACAGTTGTATATGGAGCATCTATGGGGCAATAATGAACGGTATGGAGCATCTATTTTTATTTTTGAAATTCACCGGTAGCTGCTGCATTTTCTACCCTAGGCTTATACTCGAGTCAATAAGTTTTCCCAGTTTTTTGTGGCAAAATTAGGGGGGTCGGCTTATACTCGGGTCGGCTTATACTCGAGTATAAACGGTACTCGAGTATAAGCCGAGACTCCTAATTTTGCCACAAAAAAAACTGGGAAAACTTATTGCCTCGAGTATAAGCCTAGGGTGGAAAAAGCAGCAGCTACTGGTAAATGTCAAAAATAAAAATAGATACCAATAAAAGTAAAATTAATTGAGACTTCAGTAGGTTAAGTGTTTTTGAATATCCATATTGAATCAGGAGCCCCATATAATGCTCCATACAGTTCATGATGGCCCCATAAAATGCTCCATAATAAAATACACCCCATATAATGCTCCATACAGTTCATGATGGCCCCATAAGATGCTCCATACAAACTACACCCCATATAATGCTCCACATTAAAATATGCCCCATATAATGCTGCACAAAGGTTAATGATGGCCCCATAAGATGCTCCATAGAAACATTTGCCCCATACAATGCTGCATAAAGGTTGATGGCCCCATAAAATGCTCCATAGATTATGCCCATAAAATGCTCCATAGATTATGCCCCATAAAATGCTCCATAGATTATGCCCCATAAAATGCTCCATAGATTATGCCCCATAAGATGCTCCATAGATTATGCCCCATAAAATGCTCCATAGATTATGCCCCATAAAATGCTCCATACATTATGCCCCATAAGATGCTCCATGTTGTGAATTCCGCTCTTGGGCTCCCTCCGGTGGTTGTAAGTGGCACTTTTGTGAGTTCTGCTCTTGTGGTTTCTAGTGGTATGGCTGCTCCTTGGAGTTAGCTGTCATCAGCTGCCTCCACTTATCATCTCTTCTGCTCGGCTATTTAGGCCTGGCTGTTCCTTCAGCCAGTGCCACTTGTAAATGGTTCCTGGTTGGATTCACATCTCTTTGGATTTCCCTGTTATCCTGACCAGTTCAGCAAAGCTAAGTTTTTGCTTGCGCTTTTCCGTTCACAGATTGTGGACTTATCCGTTCAGTGCTTTCTATGTTTGTCCAGCGTTATCAATATGAATTAATTCTGTCTTGCTGGAAGCTCTGGGAAGCAGATTTACCCTCCAGACCTTTAGTCAGGTGTGGAGATTTTTTTGTAAACTGTGCGTGGATTTTTGTAGTGTTTTATACTGACCGCACAGTATTCCATCCTGTCCTATCTATCAAGCTAGACTGGCCTCCTGTGCTCATCCTGGTATCATTCTGTGTATGTCTTTTTCCTCTCCACTCACAGTCATTATTTGTGGGGGGCTAATCTATCCTTTGGGGATTTTCTCTGAAGCAAGATAGTTTTCCTGCTTCGGTCTTTAGGGGGTAGTTAGCTCTTAGGCTGTGACGAGATGCCTAGGGAGAGTTAGGAGCATTCCACGGCTACTTCTAGTGTTGTGTTGAGCTTAGGGACTGCGGTCAGTACAGTTACCACTTCCTTCAGAGCTCGTTCCATGTTGCTCCTAGACCACCGCACCATAACAGCTCCATACATTATGCCCCATAAGATGCTCCATACATTATGCCCCATAAAATGCTCCATACATTATACCCCATAAAATGCTCCATAGATTATGCCCCATAAAATGCTTCATAGATTATGCCCCATAAAATGCCCCATAAAATGCTCCATAGATTATGCCCCATAAGATGCTCCATAGATTATGCCCCATAGATTAGGCTCCATAGAGTATACCCCATAAAATGCTCCATAGATTATACCCCATAAGATGCTCCATAGATTATGCCCATAAAATTATCCATAGATTATGCCCCATAAAATGCTCCACAGATTATGCCCCATAAGATGCCTTATGATCAATCCCTTTGTGACCTTGGACGGGATAGTACGTCCGAGGTCAGATCCCCAGTTTTGATGTGAGCTCCGGCGGTGAGCCTGCAAAGCCGGGACATGTCAGCTGTTCCATACAGTTCATGATGGGCCAAATAAGATGCTCCATACAAAATACGCCCCATATAATGCTCCAGAAAGTTCATGAATCCGATGTTAGAGCCTAGAATTCCAATTCCTGATTTGTTTTCTGGGGATAGATCTAAGTTCCTGAATTTCAAAAATAATTGTAAACTGTTTCTTGCTTTGAAACCCCGCTCCTCTGGTGACCCCGTTCAACAAGTAAAAATCATTATTTCTTTGTTGCGTGGTGACCCTCAAGACTGGGCATTTTCCCTTGCGCCAGGAGATCCTGCATTGCGTGATGTAGATGCGTTTTTTCTGGCACTTGGATTGCTTTATGATGAACCTAATTCAGTGGATCAGGCAGAGAAAATCTTGCTGGCTTTGTGTCAGGGTCAGGATGAAGCGGAGGTATATTGTCAGAAGTTTAGAAAGTGGTCTGTGCTTACTCAGTGGAATGAGTGTGCCCTGGCAGCAATTTTCAGAAAGGGTCTCTCTGAAACCCTTAAGGATGTCATGGTGGGATTTCCCACGCCTGCTGGTCTGAATGAGTCTATGTCCTTGGCCATTCAGATCGATCGGCGCTTGCGTGAGCGCAAAGCTGTGCACCATTTGGCGGTATTCTCTGAGCATAGGCCTGAGCCTATGCAATGTGATAGGACTTTGACCAGAGCTGAACGGCAAGAAAACAGACGTCGGAATGGGCTGTGTTTTTACTGTGGTGATTCCACTCATGCTATCTCCGATTGTCCTAAGCGCACTAAGCGGTTCGCTAGGTCTGCTACCATTGGTACGGTACAGTCTAAATTTCTTTTGTCCGTTACTCTGATTTGCTCTTTGTCGTCCTATTCTGTTATGGCATTTGTGGATTCAGGCGCTGCCCTGAATTTGATGGACTTGGAGTTTGCCAGGCGCTGTGGTTTTTTCTTGGAGCCCTTGCAGTATCCTATTCCATTGAGAGGAATTGATGCTACGCCTTTGGCCAAGAATAAGCCTCAGTACTGGACTCAATTGACCATGTGCATGGCTCCTGCACATCAGGAGGATATTCGCTTTTTGGTGTTGCTTTTGCCCGAAGAGGCCCTGGACGCATATTTCCATGGATTTTATTTCAGATCTCCCTGTCTCTCAAAGGATGTCGGTCATTTGGGTGGTTTGTGATCGCTTCTCTAAGATGGCCCATTTGGTACCCTTGTCTAAATTGCCTTCCTCATCTGATTTGGTGCCATTGTTTTTCCAGCATGTGGTTCGTTTGCATGGCATTCCGGAGAACATCGTCTCGGACAGAGGTTCCCAGTTTGTTTCGAGGTTTTGGCAGTCCTTTTGTGCTAAGATGGGCATTGATTTGTCTTTTTCTTCGGCTTTCCATCCTCAGACAAATGGCCAAACCGAACGAACTAATCAGACATTGGAAACATATCTGAGATGCTTTGTTTCTGCTGATCAGGATGATTGGGTGTCCTTCTTGCCTTTGGCTGAGTTCGCCCTTAATAATCGGGCCAGCTCGGCTACTTTGGTTTCGCCTTTTATCCGTAATTCTGGTTTTCATCCTCGTTTCTCTTCAGGGCAGGTTGAGCCTTCGGACTGTCCTGGTGTGGATACTGTGGTGGACAGGTTGCAGCAGATTTGGACTCATGTAGTGGACAATTTGACATTGTCCCAGGAGAAGGCTCAACGTTTCGCTAACCGCCGGCGCTGTGTTGGTCCCCGACTTCGTGTTGGGGATTTGGTTTGGTTGTCGTCTCGTTATGTTCCTATGAAGGTTTCCTCTCCTAAGTTTAAGCCTCGTTTCATTGGTCCGTATAAGATTTCTGAAGTTCTTAATCCTGTGTCATTTCGTTTGGCCCTTCCAGCTTCTTTTGCCATCCATAATGTGTTCCATAGGTCGTTATTGCGGAGATACGTGGCGCCTATGGTTCCCTCCGTTGATCCTCCTGCCCCGGTGTTGGTCAAGGGGGAGTTGGAGTATGTGGTGGAGAAGATTTTGGATTCTCGTATTTCGAGACGGAAACTCCAGTACCTGGTCAAGTGGAAGGGTTATGGTCAGGAAGATAATTCCTGGGTTTTTGCCTCTGATGTTCATGCTGCCGATCTAGTTCGTGCCTTTCATTTGGCTCGTCCTAATCGGCCTGGGGGCTCTGGTGAGGGTTCTGTGACCCCTCCTCAATGGGGGGGGTACTGTTGTGAATTCTGTTATCGAACTCCCTCCTGTGGTCATGAATGGTACTTCGGCGAGTTCTGTCCATAGACTCCCTCTGGTGGCTGTGAGTGGAGCTGCTGCTTCTGAGGTTCCTTCCACAGGTGACTTAGTTTATTCTTTGGCTGGCTGCTCTATTTAACTCCACTCAGATCGTTACTCCATGCCAGTTGTCAATGTTCTTGTACTGGTTCAGTTCGCTCTTGGATCTTTCTGGTGACCTGTCTACTCCAGCAGAACCTAAGTCCTTGCTAGTTAATTATTTGTTCATTGTTTTCTTGTCCAGCTTGCTATCATGATTTTGCCTTGCTAGCTGGAAGCTCTGGGATGCAGAGTGGCACCTCCGCACCGTGAGTCGGTGCGGAGGTCTTTTTGCACACTCTGCGTAGTCTTTTTGTAGTTTTTTGTGCTGACCGCAAAGATACCTTTCCTATCCTCAGTCTGTTTAGTTAGTCTGGCCTCCTTTGCTGAAACCTGTTTTATTTCTGTGTTTGTGACTTTCATCTTAACTCACAGTCAATATGTGTGGGGGGTGTTGTGAGTTCTGTTTTTGGGCTCCCTCTGGTGGTTACTGATGGTACTGGGTGACTTGTGTTCTCTGCGGTCTCTGGTGTCCACCTGTTCCATCAGGTTATGGGAGTTTCCTATTTAACCTGGCTTTTTTGTCATTTCATCGCCGGCTATCAATGTAATCAGCGTGTCTTTTTACCTCTGCTACCTGCGTCTTATCTTCAGGACAAGCTAAGTTTTGATTTTCCTGTTCCACGTTTTGCTTAATTTTTTGTCTTAGTCCAGCTTGCAGATATGTGATTCCTTGCTGCTGGTTGCTCTAGTGGGCTGAAATTACTCCTCATGTTCCATGAGTTGGCACATGAGTTCAAGTAATTTCAGGATGGTTTTTTGAAGGGTTTTTCGCTGACCGCGCAGTTCACTTTTGTATCCTCTGCTATCTAGCTTTAGCGGGCCTCATTTTTGCTGATTCTATTTTCATAACTACGTATGTGCTTTCCTCTCATTTCACCGTTATTACATGTGGGGGGCTGCTATTTCTGTGGGGTGCTTCTCTGGAGGCAAGTGAGGTCTGTGTTTCTTCTAATAGGGGAAGTTAATCCTTCGGCTGGCGCGAGACGTCTAGGAATCATCGTAGGCACGTTCCCCGGCTACTGCTAGTTGTGTGTTTAGGTTCAGGATCGCGGTCAGTTCAGGTTCCATCACCCTAGAGCTTGTTTTGTTTTTGTGCTTGTCCTTTTGTGATCCCCTGCCATTGGGATCATGACAGGGGGGCTGCCTTTTCCTTTGGGGAATCTCTCTGAGGCAAGGTAGGCTTTATTTTCTATCTCTAGGGCTAGTTAGCTCTTAGGCTGTGAAGAGGCGTCTAGGCAGAGTTAGGTTAGCTCCACGGCTATTTCTAGTGTGTGTGATAGGATTAGGGGTTGCGGTCAGCAGAGCTCCCACTTCCCAGAGCTTGTCCTGTGTTAGTTTAACCATCAGGTCGTTCCGGGTGCTCCTAACCACCAGGTCCATAACATACAATGCTGCATTAAGGTTGATGGCCCCATAAAATGCTCCATAGATCATGCCCCATAAGATGCTCCATACATTATGCCCCATAAGATGCTCCATAGATTATGCCCCCTAAAATGCTCCATAGATTATGCCCCATAAAATGCTCCATAGATTATGCCCCATAAGATGCTCCATACATTATGCCCCATAAGATGCGCCATACATTATGCCCCATAAGATGCGCCATACATTATGCCCCATAAGATGCGCCATACATTATGCCCCATAAGAAGCTCCATAGATTATGCCCCATAAAATGCTCCACAGATTGTGCCCCCTAAAATGCTACATACATTATGCCCCATAAGATGCTCCATACATTATGCCCCATAAAATGCTCCATAGATTATGCCCCATGAAATGCTCCATAGATTATGCCCCATAAATTATGCCCCATAAGATGCTCCATAGATTATGCCCCATAAGATGCTCCATAGATTATGCCCTATAAGATGCTCCATAGATTATGCCCCATAAGATGCTCCATAGATAATGTCCCATAAAATGCTCCATAGATTATGCCCCATATGCTGTTACTGCGAAAAAAAAAAAAATCCCCCCCAAAAAAATCACATACCTCTCGTTGCTCAGGCCCCCGGCACTTGCGATATTCACCTCTCCCCGTCCTACCGCCGTCTTCCGCGTCCTACGCAGTGACTGTGCTGGCAGAGGACGGCACGCACACTAAACACATCATCGCGCCCTCTGACCTGAACAGTCACACCCACAGGACGTGGAAGACAGAGCAGCGCCAGGCGGTGGATCGGGGAGAGGTGAATATTGTGCAATGCTCACCTCCCCCGATATATTCACCTGCTCCCGGCGTGGTCCCTGCTTGTAAGAGACAGATGGTCGACGCCGGCAACTTGGTCCGGTGTTCAGCGGTCACACTGTACTGCTCATTAAAGTAATGAATATGTGGCTCCACCCCTAAGGGAGTGGAGTAGCGTCCATATTCATTACTTTAATGAAAAAAATGGGCTGAAAATCTTGGCTTATACTCAAGTATATACGGTAAATATGTGTGTACCTCATATTGAGGAATTCAGACAACCACCCATTTTTTTGTATAAAAGAAACTGTACTATTGGTTCCAATTTGGTGAAATCTGATATTGGATCTTTTAAAAAAATCTTACCAGACACATTGACAGAGAATGACAGAAGGGGCTGCTTCCCGTTTGTCATGCATCAATTGTTGCCTGATGATCAACCCCTTTCTGACCTCCGACAGGATAGTATGTCCGAGGTCAGATCCCCCGCTTTGGTGCGGGCTCCGGCGGTGAGCCTGCAAAGCCGGGACAGGTCAGCTTTTGTACAGCTGACATGTGCCCGCAATAGTGGTGGGTGGATCCACCCGCCGCTATTAACTAGTTAAATGCCACTGTCAACTCCCGGGGCATGACAACCAGAGGTCTATTGAAGAGCTCTATGGTTATTGATGCTGGTCAGCGCTCATAGGAAGCCTGTTATGCAGCTACATAGGAGCGATCTATGCATCGCTCCTATGTAGCTGAGCCGATTGAGTTATGGCAGCTTCTAGCCTCCCATGGAGACTATTGAAGCATGGCAAAAGTAAAAGAAAAATGATTTAAAAAATATGAAAAAAATAAAAAAAAAAACATAAAAAGTTCAAATCACCCCCCTTTCCCCCCATGCAAAATAAATTTTAAAAAAAATCAAACCTACACATATTTGGCATCGCCGCACTCAGAATCGCTCGCTCTATCAATAAAAAAAAAGCATTAACCTGATCGCTAAACGGCATAGCGAGAAAAAAAATCAAAACGGGCGATCAAAAGAACGTGCCTGCACTGATATTGTATCATTAAAAACGTCAGCTAAACACGCAAAAAATAAGCCCTCACCCAACCCCAGATCCCGAAAAATGGAGACGCTACGGGTATCGGAAAATGGCGCAATTTTTTTACCACTTAGATAAAAGAGAACCTAGTCATGTTTGGTGTCTATGAACTCGTAATGACCTGAAGACTCATAATGTCAGGTCAGTTTAGCATTTAGTGAACCTAGTAAAAAAGCCAAAGAAAAAAACAAGTGTGGGATTGCACTTTTTTTGCAATTTCACCGTACTTGGAATTTTTTCCCCGTTTTCTAGTACACGACATGCTAAAACCAATGATGTCGTTCACAAGTACAAGTCGTCCTGCAAAAAACAAGCCCTCACATGGCCATATTGACGGAAAAATAAAAAAGTTATGGCTCTGGGAAGGAGGGGAGCGAAAAACGAAAACATAAAAAAAGCTCCGGTCATGAAGGGGTTAAGGGTGTAGATTTTCACATCCTATTATAAATGAAGAATTTACTATCAGACATGGCCTTACGTGCGATTCTGAATGTGTCATTTATTTATAGCAGTGCCCTTGTTCCTTGTGGTGTGATGTTAATCAACACCGACGTCCCACAAGGAGGAAGAGGACGGACGAGAAACCATTACCGGTAATGAGGAGGGGATCGGATCCAGAGGTCGGAGAGAAAAGAACTTGTATGGATAATGAGACGAAATACTTCCTCACATCATTTAATGATGTCTATTAATTGATTTGTCAGTTGTTTAGATGTCATTATTAATAGAATTTTGTTTTTATTGCTTTTGGTTTAGGTTCTTCATCCTTGAGCATGACGCACTCACGTTTTCATTAATTTTTTTCATTTTCTATATTTTTTGTGATTTTTTAATAAAAAATTATATATTTTCTTTACTGTTCTTTTTTAGTTCATTGAGTTGATCTGTGATTTGTTATATATATATATATTTTGGATTATTAATCTCTGTTAATTGATATGGAAGAATGATATCGTAATGATGACATTTGTATTATTTAGTGTCACGGATCTTGTGGACGGTGGGACCCATACTCCCGTCCATGCCACCATTTCCGCGTAGTTGTCGGGATGTTCCCTTACCTAGTGACAGTCTAGGCCTTCGGTTCTTCTGTGTGACAGATCTCACTAGTGGACTTGTACTGCCTTATACAGATAGGATGAATACATTGTTACAGAGGTTTGGGTCTTGGTTCTGTCACCGATGTGGTGGGTGGACGCTGGGGACCCATACTCCCGTCCATTCCACCATTTCCGCGTAGTTGTCGGGATGTTCCCTTACCTAGTGACAGTCTAGGCCTTCGGTTCTTCTGTGTGACAGATCTCACTAGTGGACTTGTACTGCCTAATACAGATAGGATGAATACATTGTTACAGAGGTTTGGGTGTTGGTTGTATCACCGATGTGGTGGGTGGACGGTGGGGACCCATACTCCCGTCCATTCCACCATTTCCGCGTAGTTGTCGGGATGTTCCCTTACCTAGTGACAGTCTAGGCCTTCGGTTCTTCTGTGTGACAGATCTCACTAGTGGACTTGTACTGCCTAATACAGATAGGATGAATACATTGTTACAGAGGTTTGGGTGTTGGTTGTGTCACCGATGTGGTGGGTGGACGGTGGGGACCCATACTCCCGTCCATTCCTCTGCCCAGTGACGATTTCGGACTTATATCCTGACCAACCCGTTCTGCTCTGGATTATAACATACTTCACTCTCTTATTATGGTTCTGTGGCTATTCAGCCCTTATTAATCATTGCCATCTATATGCTTTATTATACAAAGATTTGCTTATTTTTTTATCCATTTATTGATCTATGGGCATGTATTGAGTTGAACCTCTTCCAATATGGCGGCATGAGACTCCAGCATGTTAGTGCGCGGGTGCATATGCCCGGGACTATGGGAAGCTATGGTGTCTGCGGGGACATGGCGCAGCTGTATGTGGAGATTGTGAGTGCGGGTCCTATTAGGAGGCCACACCTGAAACCATTTCACTATTTAGGAGCCATCACTTGTATTTCGCACTGTATATGAGATGCATTATTTTAATAATATTATCCTATGGATGATCACTGAGCACTTTATGTATTATATGAATATTTCTATGCACACTGTATACTTGGAATGTTTTAGGATTAATTGATTCACTAAATTGATGACTTGTGCGCCCTATATATATCTGCACCACTGTTGTATTCATTGCTTGATAAAGGATTGTATATCCAGAGAGATAGAATTTTAACAGCTTTGTGTTTTGTATTCGCTTTATAGGTCTTGATCATAAAGGCAATGAGACCGGGTGATTGCTTTGTTGTTAGCACTTAAAGAAATGGTTTTCGCTCATTCTTGGGGGAAGCTCAGAGAATCCATGATTTAAGGACTTTGTTCTTAAAAATGACATATCCTTGTAGGTAATGAACTCCGCCATTTTCATGTGGGTGTTATAAAAACAAGCTTTGTATACGGATAGATACTGGCTGTGTATGTTCTTGTCTCCAATCAATCTCCACCCTGATAAAACCAACACTGTCACCGAGCGCAGGACACGCTGTGTCTGCCCTAAAGCTTTCTGTAAAGAGGGGTTAACACGACGGTACATGTCGCCTGAAACCCAGGATGGTTAATTGGACCCGACTGTGATCAGCTACCCAGGAACAAAACCATGGTGAGAAACATCTTGGTATTCAAATGTCAGGGTTTTTCTTGTGGTCCGAGAAAGGTACATAGAGCGAGTATACTCGCTGCTCGGGTGATCTCCTAGCAGGTCCGGACTGGCCAAGAACCGGAGGATTCTCCGATGGGCCCAGGCACTGACACCTGCTGGCACACTGGCCAGCAGCTGCCTAGGGCCCCCAATGCTCCAGGGGCCCCTTGCCAGTGGCTATAGGGCCCCTGAGTCAAGGGGGCTGCCCTGTGCCTGTAGCAGCAGCAGGAGACAGGATCCTGTCCCCGCTGCTAAAGCCAAATGAATATTCATGCTTCCCCATGCCCCTATGGGCGTGGAGAGGCGTGAATACCATTTCTCTTTAATAGCGGGCAGCGTTAGCCGCAGGATGCAGCTAACACTGCCCGCATGTAAAGCCGCACCACACACACACTCACAAAGTACCGCACACCCACACACAGCACCGCACACATACACACAGACTCCCAGAGCAGCTCACCTCCCGGCGTCCTGCTTCCTGTCTGAGACAGCCCAGCTGGATGACGTCATCATCCAGCGTGCTGCGGTCTCAGTCAGAAAGCTTCCAGGAATCCAGCGAGGAAGAGGCTGCTGGAATGAGCTGCTGCGGGGAGGTGAGCAGTGCTGCACGCGCGCGCCGTGTGTGTGTGTGATGAGCTGCGGTGAGCTGTGTGTGTGGTGAATGATATTGGTGGGGGGACAATGATGGAGGTGATGGGCAATGATGGTGGTGGGGGAGGCAATGATGGAGGTGATGAAATGGGCAGTGGTGGTGGGAGGAAATGATGGAGGTGTGGGGTAATGATGATGTTGGCGGGAGGCAATGATGGAGGTGATGGGCAAGGATGGTGGTGAGTGGCAATGATGGTGGTGGGGGAGAGGCAATGATGGAGGTGATGGGCAAGGATGGTGGTGGGGGACGCAATGATGGAGGTGAGGAAATGGACAATGATGGTGGGGAGGAGGCAGTGATGCAGGTGGTGGAATGGGCAGTGATGGAGGTGGTGGGGAAAAGGCAATGATGGAGGTGGTGATGAGGACAATGATGGGGTGGAGAGGGGCTGCATTATACTTTATGAGGGGGCTACATTATATTTTGTGGGGGGACTGCATTATTCTTAGGGGACTACTTTATATTATGGGGGGGGCTACATCATACTATGTGAGGGGGCTGCATTATCTCAGTTGACTACATTATATTCTGTGGTGGCTGCATTATACTATATGAGGGGGCTGCATTATACCCTATGATATTTGACATTATATTCTATGGTGGGAACTGAGTTATACCTGAGGGGGTTGCATTATATTTTGTGGGGTGCTGCATTATATTCTATTAGAAGGGACTGCGTTATATTTTATGAGGGGGATAAATTATATCCTGTGAGGGGGCTACCCCAACGCTTGCTACATAATTAACACGTGTACTACCTTATATTATACCCTGATATTTTTTCCGCACAATTGGTGGTCTTGTATCTATTTCTATGTAGCTACATAGTGGGCCCCAAGAATGATTTTCTCTGGTGGACCCAAGGTGCTCCAGTCTGACCCCGTCTCCTAGTATTTATGACTGCTCGGAGATTTAGCTTTTGTTGCGTCAGCTGAATGATTTACAGCTACTAGCCAGGCTGAGTACATGTGGGGGTTGCCTGGTTGCTAGGGAATCCCCACATGTATTCAGCCTTGGTAGTAGCTGTAAATAATTCAGCTGATGCAAGAAAACTAAATCTCCGAACAGTCATAAATACTCGGAGATCACCCGAGCGTGCCCGGGAAATCCCAAGCAACACTCGCTCATCACTACTTCTCACATGTAAAGCGCTATGGAGCATCTTATGGGGCCATCAACCTTTATGGAAGAGCATATGGGGCATATTATGCTAGGGAGCATCTTATGGGGCCATCAACCTTTATCGAGCAGCATGTGGGGCATATTATGCTATGGAGCATCTTATGGGGCCATCAACCTTTATGGAGCAGCATGTAAGGAATATTATGCTATGGAGCGTCTTATAGGGCCATCAACCTTTATGGAGCAGCATGTGGGGCATATTATGCTATGGAGCATCTTATAGGGTCATCAACCTTTATGGAGCAGCATGGGGGGCTGTCATGATTCCAATGGCAGGGAATCACAAAAGGACAAGCACCAACGAGCTCTAGGGTGATGGAACCTGAGCTGACCGCGACCCTAAACCTGAACACACAAATAACAATAGCCGGGGAACGTGCCTACGTTGATCCTAGACGTCTCGCACCAGCCGAAGATCTAACTTCCCCTATTAGAAGAAACACAGACCTCTCTTGCCTCCAGAGAAATACCCCACAGGAATAGCAGCCCCCCACATATAATGACGGTGAAATGAGAGGAAGGCACATACACAGTATGAAAACAGATTTAGCAAAATGAGGCCCGCTAAAACTAGATAGCAGAGGATACAAAAGTAAACTGCGCGGTCAGCAAAAAACCCTTCAAAAAACCATCCTGTAATTACTTGAACTCATGTTCCAACTCATGGAACATGAGGAGCAATTACAGCCCACTAGAGCAACCAGCAGCAAAGAAACAATTACATGCAAGCTGGACAAGACAAAAATAAAGCAAAACGTGAAACAAGAAAATCAAAAACTTAGCTTGTCCTGAAGATTACTGAAGCCAGAAGCTGAGGTAACAAAACACTCTGATAACCTTGATAGCCGGCGGGGAAATTACAAGAAAGCCCGGTTAAATAGGAAACTCCCAAATCCTAATAGAACAGGTGGACACCAGAGACAGCAGAACACAAATCACCCAGTACCATCAGTAACCACCAGAGGGAGCCCAAAAACAGAACTCACAACAGGGGGCATAGTATGCTATGGAGCATCTTACAGGGCCATCAACCTTTATGGAGCAGCATATGGGGCATATTATGCTATGGAGCATCTTATAGGGCCATCAACCTTTATGGAGCAGCATGTGGGGCATATTATGCTATGGAGCATCTTATAGGGTCATCAACCTTTATGGAGCAGCATGGGGGGCATAGTATGCTATGGAGCATCTTATAGGGCCATCAACCTTTATGGAGCAGCATATGGGGCATATTATGCTATGGAGCATCTTATAGGGCCATCAACCTTTATGGAGCAGCATATGGGGCATATTATGCTATGGAGCATCTTATAGGGCCATCAACCTTTATAGAGCAGCATGTGGGGCATATTATGCTATGGAGCATCTTATGGGGCTATCACCCTTTATGGAGCAGCATATGGGGCATATTATGCTATGGAGCATCTTATAGGGCCATCAACCTTTATGGAGCAGCATATGGGGCATATTATGCTATGGAGCATCTTATAGGGCCATCAACCTTTATGGAGCAGCATATGGGGCATATTATGCTATGGAGCATCTTATAGGGCCATCAACCTTTATGGAGCAGCATGTGGGGCATATTATGCTATAGAGCATCTTATAGGGCCATCAACCTTTATGGAGCAGCATATGGGGCATATTATGCTATGGGGCATCTTATAGGGCCATCAACCTTGATGGAGCAGCATGTGGGGCATATTATGCTATGGGGAATCTTATAGGGCCATCACCCTTTATGGAGCAGCATATGGGGCATATTATGCTATGGGGCATCTTATAGGGCCATCACCCTTTATGGAGCAGCATATGGGGCATATTATGCTGTGGAGCATCTTATGGGGCCACCAACCTTTATGGAGCAGCATATGGGGCATAATAATTATATTTATATAGCACCAACATATTCCGCAGCGCTTTACAATTATAGAGGGGACTTGTACAGACAATAGACATTACAGCATAACAATAATCACAGTTCAAAATAGATACCAAGAGGAATGAGGGCCCTGCTGCTCGCAAGCTACAATCTATAGGAAAAGGGGAGACACGAGAGGTGGATGGTAACAATTGCTTTCGTTGTTCGGACCAGCCATAGTGTAAGGCTCGGGTGTTCATGTAAAGCTGCATGGACCAGTTATCAGTCTAAGGCCGGCCTCACACTAGCGAGTTTTACGGACGTATGAGAGGTGCTAAAAATACGGATTGCATACGGTACAATGCTTCTCTATGGCCCAGCTCCTATCAGCCGTATTTTACTGATCCGTATTATAAGGCTTTCTACGGCTGTAGAAGATCGCAGCATGCTGCGTTTGTCACCGTATTGCGCAAAAAATACGTCAATGAAAGTCTATGGGGGCCAGAAAAATACGGATTACACACGAACCAACAGTGTGACTTGCGAGAAATATGCAGCGGTGTCAGAGAGAAAAGCCGGCAATTCAGAGCGGTGTACAGTAACATCACTGACAGGTTAGAATAGAATAGCTATAATAAATGTCTACACATAGAATAGGTATATATATATGTCAGTAGACACATATATGTATATATATTAATATTTCATACAGCGCTAGATAGCTTAAAAGCCGGTAATTCAATTGCCGGCTTTTCATTTCTCCTTCACAAACCCGACATGATATGACACATGATTACATACAGTAAACCATCTCATATCCCAATTTTTTTGGCATATTCCACACTACTAATTTTAGTAGTGTGTATGTGCAAAATTTGGCCGTTCTAGCTATTAAAGGATTAAACCGCGGAAAAAATTGGCGTGGGCCCACGCGCAATTTTCTCCGCCAGAATGGTAAAGCCAGTGACTGAGAGCAGATATTAATAGCCTGGAGAGGGTCCATGGTTATTGCCCGCCCCCCACCCTTCCCGGCTAAAAACATCTGCCACCAGCCACCCCAGAAAAGGCACATCTGGAAGATGCGCCTATTCTGGCACTTGGCCACTCTCTTCCCATTCCCGTGTAGCGGTGGGATATGGGGTAATGAAGGGTTAATGTCACCTTGCTATTGTAAGGTGACATTAAGCCAGTTTAATAATGGAGAGGCGTCAATTATGACACCTATCCATTATTAATCCAATTGTATGAAATGGTTAAAAAACACAAACACATTATTACAAAGTATTTTATTGAAATAAATACACAGGTTGTTGTAATAGTTTATTATCCTGATAATCCACCTGAAGACCCTCGTCCTGTAAAAAAGTTAAAATAAAAAAACAACAATATACATACCTTCCGATGATCTGTCACGTCCAACGATGTAAATCCATCTGAAGGGGTTAACTATTTTTACAGGCAGGAGCTCTGCTAATGCAGCTGTGCTCCTGTCTGTAAAACCCCGGGGAATGAATGGAATGTAGGTCAATGACCTGTAGTTACCTTCAGTCGCGGTGATGCGCCCTCTGCTGGATGTCCTCATATGAACTCGAGCCTGGGAACTTTTCAGAATATTTCAACTTTTCTGGCGTATTACGGCCGTAAAATACGGACCGTATTTTTATACGCTGAGTGTGACGCCAGCCTAAGTATGTAGCAGTACAGACACAGAGGGCTATTAACTGCATAAAGTGTATGAGAACATGATGGGAGGAACCTGATTATGGATTACGTTTTTTAAATGGGCCACACAGGGATAGTTAGGTTAATGTGTTGAGGCGGTAGGCCAGTCTGAACAAATGAGTTTATAGGGCACGCTTAAAACTGTGGGGAGTGAACTAGATGCAGTGGGGGAGGGAGGACAGTGCATGGTATGAGGGGATGGGAAGATTATTTCCTGTCGGATGTGGTCAATTTTTTCTTTGACGTAATTGGCCAGATCGTCAGCGCGGAGATCCGTGGTTGGGGCCTGCACTCTTGGGTTGAGTAGGGACTGGAAAGTATCAAAGAGACGTTTAGGGTTATTGGACAGTGAGGTGATGAGGGTGTTGAAATAGGTTTGTTTTGAGAGGTGAAGGGCAGAGTTGTATGTTTTTAGCATGAACTTTGTTGTGAATTCTGTTGTCGAACTCCCTCCTGTGGTCGTGAATGGTACTTCGGCGAGTTCTGTCCGTGGACTCCCTCTGGTGGTTGTGAGTGAAGCTGCTGCTTCTGAGGTTCCTTACACAGGTGACGTGGTTTGTCCTTTGGTTGGCTGCTCTATTTAACTCCACTCAGATCGTTACTCCATGCCAGCTGTCAATGTTCCTGTGCTGGTTCAGTCGCTCTTGGATTTTTCTGGAGACCTGTCTCTTCCTGCAAGAAGCTAAGTCCCTGTTTGTTATTTTCTGTTCATGGTTTTCTAGTCCAGCTTGCTTTCATGATTTTGTCTTGCTAGCTGGAAGCTCTGGGATGCAGGGTGGCGCCTCTGCACCGTGAGTCGGTGCGGGGGTCTTTTTTGCACACTCTGCGTGGTCTTTTGTAGTTTTGTGCTGACCGCAAAGATACCTTTCCTATCCTCTGTCTATTTAGTTAGTCTGGCCTCCCCTTTGCTAAAACCTGTTTCATTTCTGTGTTTGTGACTTTCATCTTTACTCACAGTTAATATTTGTGGGGGGCTGCCTTTTCCTTTGGGGAAATTTCTCTGAGGCAAGGTAGGCTTTATTTTCTATCTCTAGGGCTAGCTAGTTCTTAGGCTGTGTCCGAGGCGTCTAGGCCTGTTAGGTACGCTCCACGGCTATTTCTAGTGTGTGTGATAGGATTAGGGATTGCGGTCAGCAAAGTTCCCACTTCCCAGAGCTTGTCCTGTGAGTTTAACCATCAGGTCTTTCCGGGTGCTCCTAACCACCAGGTCATAACAGAACTTATAATGGATGAAATCTTCGGGTAGATTAGATTTTCTCCACAGACGTTCTGCGCACCTGGAGCACCGCTGCAGGAAACGTGTTTGCAGCGTGTGCCAGGGTTGTCGCAGTCTGTGCCGAGTTGTTCTATGTATAAGAGGAGCACCTTCATCCAGGGCACTTTGCAGGGTTTTATTGTGATGCTTCAGAGCAGAATCAGGACATGAGATGGAGGGCCAATGAGGACTGCAAGGTCTTCATAAGTTTCTGGGTGTTAATGGCCTGTATGTTTCTATAAGTGTGGAAAGTGAAGGGGTGGACCGGACACGAGGGCGGACAGGGGGGGGCAATCAGACAAGAGGGCAGACGGGGCGGACGATCGGACACGAGGGCGGGCGATCGGACACGAGGGCGGACGGGGCGGGCGATCGGACACGAAGGTGGACGGGGCGGGCGATCGGACACGAGGGCGGACGGGGCGGGCGATCGGACACGAGGGCGGACGGGGCGGGCGATCGGACACGAGGGCGGATGGGGCGGGCGATCGGACACGAGGGCGGGCGATCGGACACGAGGGCGGACGGGGCGGGCGATCGGACATGCGGACGGGGCGGGCGATCGGACACGAGGGCGGACGATCGGACACGAGGGCGGACGGGGCGGGCGATCGATCGGACACGAGGGCGGACGGGGCGTGCGATCGGACACGAGGGCGGACGGGGCGGGCGATCGGACACGAGGGCGGACGGGGCGGGCGATCGGACACGAGGGCGGACGGGGCGGGCGATCGGACACGAGGGCGTGCGATCGGACACGAGGGTGGACGGGGCGGGCGATCGGACACGAGGGCGGACGGGGCGGGCGATCGGACACGAGGGCGGACGGGGCGGGCGATCGGACACGAGGGCGGACGGGGCGGGCGATCGGACACGAGGGCGGACGATCGGACGCGAGGGCGGACGGGGCGGGCGATCGGACACGAGGGCGGGCGATCGGACGCGAGGGCGGACGGGGCGGGCGATCGGACACGAGGGCGGACGGGGCGGGCGATCGGACACGAGGGCGGACGGGGCGGGCGATCGGACACGAGGGCGGACAAGGCGGGCGATCGGACACGAGGGCGGGCGATCGGACACGAGGGCGGACGATCGGACACGAGGGCGGACGATCGGACACGAGGGCGGACGATCGGACACGAGGGCGGACGGGGCGGGCGATCGGACACGAGGACGGACGATCGGACGCGAGGGCGGACGGGGCGGGCGATCGGACACGAGGGCGGACGGGGCGGGCAATCGGACGCGAGGGCGGACGGGGCGGGCGATCGGACACGAGGGCGGACGGGGCGGGCGATCGGACACGAGGGCGGACGGGGCGGGCGATCGGACACGAGGGCGGACAAGGCGGGCGATCGGACACGAGGGCGGGCGATCGGACACGAGGGCGGACGATCGGACACGAGGGCGGACGATCGGACACGAGGGCGGACGATCGGACACGAGGGCGGACGGGGCGGGCGATCGGACACGAGGGCGGACGATCGGACGCGAGGGCGGACGGGGCGGGCGATCGGACACGAGGGCGGACGGGGCGGGCAATCGGACGCGAGGGCGGACGGGGCGGGCGATCGGACACGAGGGCGGACGGGGCGGGCAATCGGACGCGAGGGCGGACAGGGCGGGCGATCGGACACGAGGGCGGACAAGGCGGGCGATCGGACACGAGGGTGGACGATCGGACACGAGGGCGGACGGGGCGGGCGATCGGACACGAGGGCGGACGGGGCTGGCGATCGGACACAAGGGCGGACGGGGCGGGCGATAGGACACGAGGGCGGACGGGGCGGGCGATCGGACACGAGGGCGGACGGGGCTGGCGATCGGACACGAGGGCGGACGGGGCTGGCGATCGGACACGAGGGCGGACGGGGCGGGCGATCGGACACGAGGGCGGACGGGGCGGGCGATCGGACACGAGGGCGGGCGATCGGACACGAGGGCGGACAGGGCGGGCGATCGGACACGAGGGCGGACGGGGCGGGCGATCGGACACGAGGGCGGACGATCAGACGCGAGGGCGGACGGGGCGGGCGATCGGACACGAGGGCGGACGGGGCGGGCGATCGGACACGAGGGCGGACGGGGCGGGCGATCGGACACGAGGGCGGACGATCGGACACGAGGGCGGACGGGGCGGGCGATCGGACACGAGGGCGGACGGGGCGGGCGATCGGACACGAGGGCGGACGGGGCGGGCGATCGGACACGAGGGCGGACGGGGCGGGCGATCGGACACGAGGGCGGGCGATCGGACACGAGGGCGGACGGGGCCGGCGATCGGACACGAGGGCGGACGGGGCGGGCGATCGGACACGAGGGCGGACGATCAGACGCGAGGGCGGACGGGGCGGGCGATCGGACACGAGGGCGGACGGGGCGGGCGATCGGACACGAGGGCGGACGGGGCGGGCGATCGGACACGAGGGCGGACGGGGCGGGCGATCGGACACGAGGGCGGACGGGGCGGGCGATCGGACACGAGGGCGGACGGGGCGGGCGATCGGACACGAGGGCGGACGGGGCGGGCGATCGGACACGAGGGCGGACGGGGCGGGCGATCGGACACGAGGGCGGACGGGGCGGGCGATCGGACACGAGGGCGGACGGGGCGGACGATCGGACACGAGGGCGGACGGGGCGGGCGATCGGACACGAGGGCGGACGGGGCGGGCGATCGGACACGAGGGCGGACGGGGCGGGCGATCGGACACGAGGGCGGACGGGGCGGGCGATCGGACACGAGGGCGGACGGGGCGGGCGATCGGACACGAGGGCGGACGGGGCGGGCGATCGGACACGAGGGCGGACGGGGCGGGCGATCGCACACGAGGGCGGACGGGGCGGGCGATCGGACACGAGGGCGGACGGGGCGGGCGATCGGACACCTGTGGAAAAATCTGTAGCCACGCCCCGTCCAAGCTCCTCCCACTGACGGAAACTGACGAAAAAGACGGTAAAAAAAATATGCGACATTTCAGAGTGCTTAATACAAAGCTGTAAATTCATCCTCATGAATCAGCGCCGAAGTCTCCTCCGCGGAAGAGCAGCCGCCGCCTCACCTCACACAGCGGCCGCGGGTCCTCCGCACAGAGACAACAACCGACACCTACCGCACAGCAACAGCGGAAGGACCTGTGCTGACGTCACCGGCACGTGACCAGAAGAGGTGGAGCTAGAAGAGACAGGTCGGTGAAGAAACTACGATGACGTCACCTCCACAAGGGGCGGAGCGTATTGGAAGAGTTACTGTGGAGACCCGAGAGCCCCGGCACTGCTGGGACTTGTAGTTCTCTCATTAGTCGGCTCCGCTGTTGTCTGTCGGTCTCCTCAGTCTCCGCTCACTGATCTCAGCGCTGAGCTCCGCATCCATGTGTGCCGATCCCTCCCCTGAGGAGTGTTGACCCCATGATCCCCCCAAAGAATTCTCATCCCCCGTCCTGAGGAGCCGCTCCCTCTTCCCCCACCTTGACAGCACTAATCCCCGTCCTGAAAAGCCGCTCCCTCTTCTCCCACCCTGAGAGCACTAATCCTCGTCCTGAGGAGCCGCTCCCTCTTCCCCCACCCTGAGAGCACTAATCCCCGTCCTGAGGAGCCGCTCCCTCTTCCCCCACCTTGAGGGCACTAATCCCCGTCCTGAGGAGCCGCTCCCTCTTCCCCCACCTTGAGGGCACTAATCCCCGTCCTGAGGAGCCGCTCCCTCTTCCCCCACCTTGAGAGCACTAATCCCCGTCCTGAAAAGCCGCTCCCTCTTCTCCCACCCTGAGAGCTCTAATCCCCGTCCTGAGGGGCCGCTCCCTCTTCCCCCACCTTGACAGCACTAATCCCCGTCCTGAAAAGCCGCTCCCTCTTCCCCCACCTTGAGAGCACTAATCCCCGTCCTGAAAAGCCGCTCCCTCTTCTCCCACCCTGAGAGCTCTAATCCCCGTCCTGAGGGGCCGATCCCTCTTCCCCCACCTTGAGAGCACTAATCCCCGTCCTGAAAAGCCGCTCCCTCTTCTCCCACCATGAGAGCACTAATCCCCGTCCTGAGGAGCCGCTCCCTCTTCTCCCACCTTGAGAGCACTAATCCCCGTCCTGAGGAGCCGCTCCCTCTTCCCCCACCCTGAGAGCACTAATCCCCATCCTGAGGAGCCGCTCCCTCTTCTCCACCCTGAGAGCACTAATCCCCATCCTAAGGAACCGCTCCCTCTTCTCCCACCCTGAGAGCACTAATCCCCGTCCTGAGGAGCAGCTCCCTCTTCCCCCACCCTGAGAGCACTAATCCCAGTCCTGAGGGGCCGCTCCCTCTTCCCCCACCTTGAGGGCACTAATCCCCGTCCTGAGGAGCCACTCCCTCTTCCCCCACCCTGAGAGCACTAATCCCCGTCCTGAGGAGCGCCACACCCTCCTCTCCCACCGAGTGCACTAATCCCCATCCTGAGGAGCCGCTCCCTCTTCTCCACCCTGAGAGCACTAATCCCCATCCTGAGGAGCCGCTCCCTCTTCTCCACCCTGAGAGCACTAATCCCCATCCTGAGGAGCCGCTCCCTCTTCTCCCACCCTGAGAGCACTAATCCCCGTCCTGAGGAGCGCCACACCCTCTTCTCCCACCGAGTGCACTAATCCCCATCCTGAGGAGCCGCTCCCTCTTCTCCACCCTGAGAGCACTAATCCCCATCCTGAGGAGCCGCTCCCTCTTCTCCACCCTGAGAGCACTAATCCCCATCCTGAGGAGCCGCTCCCTCTTCTCCCACCCTGAGAGCGCTAATCCCCGTCCTGAGGAGCCGCTCCCTCTTCCCCCACCCTGAGAGCGCTAATCCCCGTCCTGAGGAGCCACTCCCTCTTCCCCCACCCTGAGAGCACTAATCCCAGTCCTGAGGGGCCGCTCCCTCTTCTCCCATCCTGAGAGCACTAATCCCCGTCCTGAGGAGCTGCTCCCTCTTCCCCCACCCTGAGAGCACTAATCCCCGTCCTGAGGAGCGCCGCTCCCTCTTCCCCCACCCTGAGAGCACTAATCCCCATCCTGATGAGTGCCGCTCCCTCTTCCCCCACCCTGAGAGCGCTAATCCCCGTCCTGAGGGGCCGCTCCCTCTTCCCCCACCTTGAGGGCACTAATCCCCGTCCTGAGGAGCCGCTCCCTCTTCCCCCACCCTGAGAGCACTAATCCCCGTCCTGAAAAGCCGCTCCCTCTTCTCCCACCATGAGAGCACTAATCCCCGTCCTGAGGAGCCGCTCCCTCTTCCCCCACCCTGAGAGCACTAATCCCCGTCCTGAGGAGCCACTCCCTCTTCCCCCACCCTGAGAGCACTAATCCCCGTCCTGAGGAGCGCCACACCCTCTTCTCCCACCGAGTGCACTAATCCCCGTCCTGAGGAGCCGCTCCCTCTTCTCCCACCCTGAGAGCACTAATCCCCGTCCTGAGGAGCCGCTCCCTCTTCTCCCACCCTGAGAGCGCTAATCCCCGTCCTGAGGAGCCACTCCCTCTTCCCCCACCCTGAGAGCACTAATCCCCATCCTGAGGAGCCGCTCCCTCTTCTCCACCCTGAGAGCACTAATCCCCATCCTGAGGAACCGCTCCCTCTTCTCCCACCCTGAGAGCACTAATCCCCGTCCTGAGGAGCAGCTCCCTCTTCCCCCACCCTGAGAGCACTAATCCCAGTCCTGAGGGGCCGCTCCCTCTTCCCCCACCTTGAGGGCACTAATCCCCGTCCTGAGGAGCCACTCCCTCTTCCCCCACCCTGAGAGCACTAATCCCCGTCCTGAGGAGCGCCACACCCTCTTCTCCCACCGAGTGCACTAATCCCCGTCCTGAGGAGCCGCTCCCTCTTCTCCCACCCTGAGAGCACTAATCCCCGTCCTGAGGAGCCACTCCCTCTTCCCCCACCCTGAGAGCACTAATCTCCTCCTGAGGAGCCGCTCCCTCTTCTCCCACCCTGAGAGCACTAATCCCCGTCCTGAGGAGCGCCACACCCTCTTCTCCCACCGAGTGCACTAATCCCCATCCTGAGGAGCCGCTCCCTCTTCTCCACCCTGAGAGCACTAATCCCCATCCTGAGGAGCCGCTCCCTCTTCTCCACCCTGAGAGCACTAATCCCCATCCTGAGGAGCCGCTCCCTCTTCTCCCACCCTGAGAGCGCTAATCCCCGTCCTGAGGAGCCGCTCCCTCTTCCCCCACCCTGAGAGCGCTAATCCCCGTCCTGAGGAGCCACTCCCTCTTCCCCCACCCTGAGAGCACTAATCCCAGTCCTGAGGGGCCGCTCCCTCTTCTCCCATCCTGAGAGCACTAATCCCCGTCCTGAGGAGCTGCTCCCTCTTCCCCCACCCTGAGAGCACTAATCCCCGTCCTGAGGAGCGCCGCTCCCTCTTCCCCCACCCTGAGAGCACTAATCCCCATCCTGATGAGTGCCGCTCCCTCTTCCCCCACCCTGAGAGCGCTAATCCCCGTCCTGAGGGGCCGCTCCCTCTTCCCCCACCTTGAGGGCACTAATCCCCGTCCTGAGGAGCCGCTCCCTCTTCCCCCACCCTGAGAGCACTAATCCCCGTCCTGAAAAGCCGCTCCCTCTTCCTCCACCCTGAGAGCACTAATCCCCGTCCTGAGGAGCCGGTCCCTCTTCTCCCACCATGAGAGCACTAATCCCCGTCCTGAGGAGCCGCTCCCTCTTCTCCCACCATGAGAGCACTAATCCCCATCCTGAGGAGCAGCTCCCTCTTCCCCCACCCTGAGAGCACTAATCCCAGTCCTGAGGGGCCGCTCCCTCTTCTCCCACCCTGAGAGCACTAATCCCCGTCCTGAGGAGCAGCTCCCTCTTCCCCCACCCTGAGAGCACTAATCCCAGTCCTGAGGGGCCGCTCCCTCTTCCCCCACCTTGAGGGCACTAATCCCCGTCCTGAGGAGCCGCTCCCTCTTCTCCCACCATGAGAGCACTAATCCCCATCCTGAGGAGCAGCTCCCTCTTCCCCCACCCTGAGAGCACTAATCCCAGTCCTGAGGGGCCGCTCCCTCTTCTCCCACCCTGAGAGCACTAATCCCCGTCCTGAGGAGCAGCTCCCTCTTCCCCCACCCTGAGAGCACTAATCCCAGTCCTGAGGGGCCGCTCCCTCTTCCCCCACCTTGAGGGCACTAATCCCCGTCCTGAGGAGCCACTCCCTCTTCCCCCACCCTGAGAGCACTAATCTCCGTCCTGAGGAGCCGCTCCCTCTTCTCCCACCCTGAGAGCACTAATCCCCGTCCTGAGGAGCGCCACACCCTCTTTTCCCACCGAGTGCACTAATCCCCGTCCTGAGGAGCCGCTCCCTCTTCTCCCACCCTGAGAGCACTAATCCCCGTCCTGAGGAGCCACTCCCTCTTCCCCCACCCTGAGAGCACTAATCTCCGTCCTGAGGAGCCGCTCCCTCTTCTCCCACCCTGAGAGCACTAATCCCCGTCCTGAGGAGCGCCACACCCTCTTCTCCCACCGAGTGCACTAATCCCCATCCTGAGGAGCCGCTCCCTCTTCTCCACCCTGAGAGCACTAATCCCCATCCTGAGGAGCCGCTCCCTCTTCTCCACCCTGAGAGCACTAATCCCCATCCTGAGGAGCCGCTCCCTCTTCTCCCACCCTGAGAGCGCTAATCCCCGTCCTGAGGAGCCGCTCCCTCTTCCCCCACCCTGAGAGCGCTAATCCCCGTCCTGAGGAGCCACTCCCTCTTCCCCCACCCTGAGAGCACTAATCCCAGTCCTGAGGGGCCGCTCCCTCTTCTCCCATCCTGAGAGCACTAATCCCCGTCCTGAGGAGCTGCTCCCTCTTCCCCCACCCTAAGAGCACTAATCCCCGTCCTGAGGAGCGCCGCTCCCTCTTCCCCCACCCTGAGAGCACTAATCCCCATCCTGATGAGTGCCGCTCCCTCTTCCCCCACCCTGAGAGCGCTAATCCCCGTCCTGAGGGGCCGCTCCCTCTTCCCCCACCTTGAGGGCACTAATCCCCGTCCTGAGGAGCCGCTCCCTCTTCCCCCACCCTGAGAGCACTAATCCCAGTCCTGAGGGGCCGCTCCCTCTTCTCCCACCCTGAGAGCACTAATCCCCGTCCTGAGGAGCAGCTCCCTCTTCCCCCACCCTGAGAGCACTAATCCCAGTCCTGAGGGGCCGCTCCCTCTTCCTCCACCTTGAGGGCACTAATCCCCGTCCTGAGGAGCCACTCCCTCTTCCCCCACCCTGAGAGCACTAATCCCCGTCCTGAGGAGCGCCACACCCTCTTCTCCCACCGAGTGCACTAATCCCCGTCCTGAGGAGCCGCTCCCTCTTCTCCCACCCTGAGAGCACTAATCCCCGTCCTGAGGAGCCACTCCCTCTTCCCCCACCCTGAGAGCACTAATCTCCGTCCTGAGGAGCCGCTCCCTCTTCTCCCACCCTGAGAGCACTAATCCCCGTCCTGAGGAGCGCCACACCCTCTTCTCCCACCGAGTGCACTAATCCCCATCCTGAGGAGCCGCTCCCTCTTCTCCACCCTGAGAGCACTAATCCCCATCCTGAGGAGCCGCTCCCTCTTCTCCACCCTGAGAGCACTAATCCCCATCCTGAGGAGCCGCTCCCTCTTCTCCCACCCTGAGAGCGCTAATCCCCGTCCTGAGGAGCCGCTCCCTCTTCCCCCACCCTGAGAGCGCTAATCCCCGTCCTGAGGAGCCACTCCCTCTTCCCCCACCCTGAGAGCACTAATCCCAGTCCTGAGGGGCCGCTCCCTCTTCTCCCATCCTGAGAGCACTAATCCCCGTCCTGAGGAGCTGCTCCCTCTTCCCCCACCCTGAGAGCACTAATCCCCGTCCTGAGGAGCGCCGCTCCCTCTTCCCCCACCCTGAGAGCACTAATCCCCATCCTGATGAGTGCCGCTCCCTCTTCCCCCACCCTGAGAGCGCTAATCCCCGTCCTGAGGGGCCGCTCCCTCTTCCCCCACCTTGAGGGCACTAATCCCCGTCCTGAGGAGCCGCTCCCTCTTCCCCCACCCTGAGAGCACTAATCCCCGTCCTGAGGAGCCGCTCCCTCTTCCCCCACCCTGAGAGCGCTAATCCCCGTCCTGAGGAGCCGCTCCCTCTTCTCCACCCTGAGAGCACTAATCCCAGTCCTGAGGAGCCGCTCCCTCTTCCCCCACCTTGAGGGCACTAATCCCCGTCCTGAGGAGCCGCTCCCTCTTCCCCCACCCTGAGAGCGCTAATCCCCGTCCTGAGGAGCCGCTCCCTCTTCCCCCACCCTGAGAGCGCTAATCCCCGTCCTGAGGAGCCGCTCCCTCTTCCCCCACCCTGAGAGCCCTAATCCCCGTCCTGAGGAGCCGCTCCCTCTTCCCCCACCCTGAGAGCGCTAATCCCCGTCCTGAGGAGCCGATCCCTCTTCCCCCCCCCCTGAGAGCACTAATCCCCGTCCTGAGGAGCCGCTCCCTCTTCCCCCACCCTGAGAGCGCTAATCCCCGTCCTGAGGAGCCGCTCCCTCTTCCCCCACCCTGAGAGCGCTAATCCCCTTCCTGAGGAGCCGCTCCCTCTTCCCCCACCCTGAGAGCTCTAATCCCCGTCCTGAGGAGCCGCTCCCTCTTCCCCCACCCTGAGAGCACTAATCCCCGTCCTGAGGAGCCGCTCCCTCTTCCCCCACCTTGAGAGCACTAATCCCCGTCCTGAAAAGCCGCTCCCTCTTCTCCCACCATGAGAGCACTAATCCCCGTCCTGAGGGGCCGCTCCCTCTTCCCCCACCTTGAGAGCACTAATCCCCGTCCTGAAAAGCCGCTCCCTCTTCTCCCACCATGAGAGCGCTAATCCCCGTCCTGATGAGCGCCGCTCCCTCTTCTCCCATCCTGAGAGCACTAATCCCCGTCCTGATGAGCGCCGCTCCCTCTTCCCCCACCCTGAGAGCACTAATCCCCGTCCTGAGGAGCGCCGCTCCCTCTTCCCCCACCCTGAGAGCACTAATCCCCGTCCTGAGGAGCCGCTCCCTCTTCCCCCACCCTGAGAGCACTAATCCCCATCCTGAGGAGCCGCTCCCTCTTCCCCCACCCTGAGAGCGCTAATCCCCGTCCTGAGGGGCCGCTCCCTCTTCTCCACCCTGAGAGCACTAATCCCAGTCCTGAGGAGCCGCTCCCTCTTCCCCCACCTTGAGGGCACTAATCCCCGTCCTGAGGAGCCGCTCCCTCTTCCCCCACCCTGAGAGCTCTAATCCCCGTCCTGAGGAGCCGCTCCCTCTTCTCCACCCTGAGAGCACTAATCCCAGTCCTGAGGGGCCGCTCCCTCTTCCCCCACCCTGAGAGCTCTAATCCCCGTCCTGAGGAGCCGCTCCCTCTTCCCCCACCTTGAGAGCACTAATCCCCGTCCTGAAAAGCCGCTCCCTCTTCTCCCACCATGAGAGCACTAATCCCCGTCCTGAGGGGCCGCTCCCTCTTCCCCCACCTTGAGAGCACTAATCCCCGTCCTGAAAAGCCGCTCCCTCTTCTCCCAACATGAGAGCGCTAATCCCCGTCCTGAGGGGCCGCTCCCTCTTCCCCCACCTTGAGAGCACTAATCCCCGTCCTGAAAAGCCGCTCCCTCTTCTCCCACCATGAGAGCACTAATCCCCGTCCTGAGGAGCCGCTCCCTCTTCTCCCACCTTGAGAGCACTAATCCCCGTCCTGAGGAGCCGCTCCCTCTTCTCCCACCCTGAGAGCGCTAATCCCCGTCCTGAGGAGCCACTCCCTCTTCCCCCACCCTGAGAGCACTAATCCCCATCCTGAGGAGCCGCTCCCTCTTCTCCACCCTGAGAGCACTAATCCCCATCCTGAGGAACCGCTCCCTCTTCTCCCACCCTGAGAGCACTAATCCCCGTCCTGAGGAGCAGCTCCCTCTTCCCCCACCCTGAGAGCACTAATCCCAGTCCTGAGGGGCCGCTCCCTCTTCCCCCACCTTGAGGGCACTAATCCCCGTCCTGAGGAGCCACTCCCTCTTCCCCCACCCTGAGAGCACTAATCCCCGTCCTGAGGAGCGCCACACCCTCCTCTCCCACCGAGTGCACTAATCCCCGTCCTGAGGAGCCGCTCCCTCTTCTCCCACCCTGAGAGCACTAATCCCCGTCCTGAGGAGCCACTCCCTCTTCCCCCACCCTGAGAGCACTAATCTCCGTCCTGAGGAGCCGCTCCCTCTTCTCCCACCCTGAGAGCACTAATCCCCGTCCTGAGGAGCGCCACACCCTCTTCTCCCACCGAGTGCACTAATCCCCATCCTGAGGAGCCGCTCCCTCTTCTCCACCCTGAGAGCACTAATCCCCATCCTGAGGAGCCGCTCCCTCTTCTCCACCCTGAGAGCACTAATCCCCATCCTGAGGAGCCGCTCCCTCTTCTCCCACCCTGAGAGCGCTAATCCCCGTCCTGAGGAGCCGCTCCCTCTTCCCCCACCCTGAGAGCGCTAATCCCCGTCCTGAGGAGCCACTCCCTCTTCCCCCACCCTGAGAGCACTAATCCCAGTCCTGAGGGGCCGCTCCCTCTTCTCCCATCCTGAGAGCACTAATCCCCGTCCTGAGGAGCTGCTCCCTCTTCCCCCACCCTGAGAGCACTAATCCCCGTCCTGAGGAGCGCCGCTCCCTCTTCCCCCACCCTGAGAGCACTAATCCCCATCCTGATGAGTGCCGCTCCCTCTTCCCCCACCCTGAGAGCGCTAATCCCCGTCCTGAGGGGCCGCTCCCTCTTCCCCCACCTTGAGGGCACTAATCCCCGTCCTGAGGAGCCGCTCCCTCTTCCCCCACCCTGAGAGCACTAATCCCCGTCCTGAAAAGCCGCTCCCTCTTCTCCCACCATGAGAGCACTAATCCCCGTCCTGAGGAGCCGCTCCCTCTTCCCCCACCCTGAGAGCACTAATCCCCGTCCTGAGGAGCCACTCCCTCTTCCCCCACCCTGAGAGCACTAATCCCCGTCCTGAGGAGCGCCACACCCTCTTCTCCCACCGAGTGCACTAATCCCCGTCCTGAGGAGCCGCTCCCTCTTCTCCCACCCTGAGAGCACTAATCCCCGTCCTGAGGAGCCGCTCCCACTTCTCCCACCCTGAGAGCGCTAATCCCCGTCCTGAGGAGCCACTCCCTCTTCCCCCACCCTGAGAGCACTAATCCCCATCCTGAGGAGCCGCTCCCTCTTCTCCACCCTGAGAGCACTAATCCCCATCCTGAGGAACCGCTCCCTCTTCTCCCACCCTGAGAGCACTAATCCCCGTCCTGAGGAGCAGCTCCCTCTTCCCCCACCCTGAGAGCACTAATCCCAGTCCTGAGGGGCCGCTCCCTCTTCCCCCACCTTGAGGGCACTAATCCCCGTCCTGAGGAGCCACTCCCTCTTCCCCCACCCTGAGAGCACTAATCCCCGTCCTGAGGAGCGCCACACCCTCTTCTCCCACCGAGTGCACTAATCCCCGTCCTGAGGAGCCGCTCCCTCTTCTCCCACCCTGAGAGCACTAATCCCCGTCCTGAGGAGCCACTCCCTCTTCCCCCACCCTGAGAGCACTAATCTCCGTCCTGAGGAGCCGCTCCCTCTTCTCCCACCCTGAGAGCACTAATCCCCGTCCTGAGGAGCGCCACACCCTCTTCTCCCACCGAGTGCACTAATCCCCATCCTGAGGAGCCGCTCCCTCTTCTCCACCCTGAGAGCACTAATCCCCATCCTGAGGAGCCGCTCCCTCTTCTCCCACCCTGAGAGCGCTAATCCCCGTCCTGAGGAGCCGCTCCCTCTTCCCCCACCCTGAGAGCGCTAATCCCCGTCCTGAGGAGCCACTCCCTCTTCCCCCACCCTGAGAGCACTAATCCCAGTCCTGAGGGGCCGCTCCCTCTTCTCCCATCCTGAGAGCACTAATCCCCGTCCTGAGGAGCTGCTCCCTCTTCCCCCACCCTGAGAGCACTAATCCCCGTCCTGAGGAGCGCCGCTCCCTCTTCCCCCACCCTGAGAGCACTAATCCCCATCCTGATGAGTGCCGCTCCCTCTTCCCCCACCCTGAGAGCGCTAATCCCCGTCCTGAGGGGCCGCTCCCTCTTCCCCCACCTTGAGGGCACTAATCCCCGTCCTGAGGAGCCGCTCCCTCTTCCCCCACCCTGAGAGCACTAATCCCCGTCCTGAAAAGCCGCTCCCTCTTCCTCCACCCTGAGAGCACTAATCCCCGTCCTGAGGAGCCGCTCCCTCTTCTCCCACCATGAGAGCACTAATCCCCGTCCTGAGGAGCCGCTCCCTCTTCTCCCACCATGAGAGCACTAATCCCCATCCTGAGGAGCAGCTCCCTCTTCCCCCACCCTGAGAGCACTAATCCCAGTCCTGAGGGGCCGCTCCCTCTTCTCCCACCCTGAGAGCACTAATCCCCGTCCTGAGGAGCAGCTCCCTCTTCCCCCACCCTGAGAGCACTAATCCCAGTCCTGAGGGGCCGCTCCCTCTTCCCCCACCTTGAGGGCACTAATCCCCGTCCTGAGGAGCCACTCCCTCTTCCCCCACCCTGAGAGCACTAATCTCCGTTCTGAGGAGCCGCTCCCTCTTCTCCCACCCTGAGAGCACTAATCCCCGTCCTGAGGAGCGCCACACCCTCTTCTCCCACCGAGTGCACTAATCCCCGTCCTGAGGAGCCGCTCCCTCTTCTCCCACCCTGAGAGCACTAATCCCCGTCCTGAGGAGCCACTCCCTCTTCCCCCACCCTGAGAGCACTAATCTCCGTCCTGAGGAGCCGCTCCCTCTTCTCCCACCCTGAGAGCACTAATCCCCGTCCTGAGGAGCGCCACACCCTCTTCTCCCACCGAGTGCACTAATCCCCATCCTGAGGAGCCGCTCCCTCTTCTCCACCCTGAGAGCACTAATCCCCATCCTGAGGAGCCGCTCCCTCTTCTCCACCCTGAGAGCACTAATCCCCATCCTGAGGAGCCGCTCCCTCTTCTCCCACCCTGAGAGCGCTAATCCCCGTCCTGAGGAGCCGCTCCCTCTTAGCCCACCCTGAGAGCGCTAATCCCCGTCCTGAGGAGCCACTCCCTCTTCCCCCACCCTGAGAGCACTAATCCCAGTCCTGAGGGGCCGCTCCCTCTTCTCCCATCCTGAGAGCACTAATCCCCGTCCTGAGGAGCTGCTCCCTCTTCCCCCACCCTGAGAGCACTAATCCCCATCCTGAGGAGCGCCGCTCCCTCTTCCCCCACCCTGAGAGCACTAATCCCCATCCTGATGAGTGCCGCTCCCTCTTCCCCCACCCTGAGAGCGCTAATCCCCGTCCTGAGGGGCCGCTCCCTCTTCCCCCACCTTGAGGGCACTAATCCCCGTCCTGAGGAGCCGCTCCCTCTTCCCCCACCCTGAGAGCACTAATCCCCGTCCTGAAAAGCCGCTCCCTCTTCTCCCACCATGAGAGCACTAATCCCCGTCCTGAGGAGCCGCTCCCTCTTCCCCCACCCTGAGAGCACTAATCCCAGTCCTGAGGGGCCGCTCCCTCTTCTCCCACCCTGAGAGCACTAATCCCCGTCCTGAGGAGCAGCTCCCTCTTCCCCCACCCTGAGAGCACTAATCCCAGTCCTGAGGGGCCGCTCCCTCTTCCCCCACCCTGAGAGCACTAATCCCCATCCTGATGAGTGCCGCTCCCTCTTCCCCCACCCTGAGAGCGCTAATCCCCGTCCTGAGGGGCCGCTCCCTCTTCCCCCACCTTGAGGGCACTAATCCCCGTCCTGAGGAGCCGCTCCCTCTTCCCCCACCCTGAGAGCACTAATCCCCGTCCTGAAAAGCCGCTCCCTCTTCTCCCACCATGAGAGCACTAATCCCCGTCCTGAGGAGCCGCTCCCTCTTCCCCCACCTTGAGGGCACTAATCCCCGTCCTGAGGAGCCGCTCCCTCTTCCCCCACCCTGAGAGCACTAATCCCCGTCCTGAAAAGCCGCTCCCTCTTCTCCCACCATGAGAGCACTAATCCCCGTCCTGAGGAGCCGCTCCCTCTTCCCCCACCCTGAGAGCACTAATCCCAGTCCTGAGGGGCCGCTCCCTCTTCTCCCACCCTGAGAGCACTAATCCCCGTCCTGAGGAGCTGCTCCCTCTTCCCCCACCCTGAGAGCACTAATCCCCGTCCTGAGGAGCGCCGCTCCCTCTTCCCCCACCCTGAGAGCACTAATCCCCATCCTGATGAGTGCCGCTCCCTCTTCCCCCACCCTGAGAGCGCTAATCCCCGTCCTGAGGGGCCGCTCCCTCTTCCCCCACCTTGAGGGCACTAATCCCCGTCCTGAGGAGCCGCTCCCTCTTCCCCCACCCTGAGAGCACTAATCCCCGTCCTGAAAAGCCGCTCCCTCTTCTCCCACCATGAGAGCACTAATCCCCATCCTGAGGAGCCGCTCCCTCTTCTCCCACCCTGAGAGCGCTAATCCCCGTCCTGAGGAGCCGCTCCCTCTTCCCCCACCCTGAGAGCGCTAATCCCCGTCCTGAGGAGCCACTCCCTCTTCCCCCACCCTGAGAGCACTAATCCCAGTCCTGAGGGGCCGCTCCCTCTTCTCCCATCCTGAGAGCACTAATCCCCGTCCTGAGGAGCTGCTCCCTCTTCCCCCACCCTGAGAGCACTAATCCCCGTCCTGAGGAGCGCCGCTCCCTCTTCCCCCACCCTGAGAGCACTAATCCCCATCCTGATGAGTGCCGCTCCCTCTTCCCCCACCCTGAGAGCGCTAATCCCCGTCCTGAGGGGCCGCTCCCTCTTCCCCCACCTTGAGGGCACTAATCCCCGTCCTGAGGAGCCGCTCCCTCTTCCCCCACCCTGAGAGCACTAATCCCCGTCCTGAAAAGCCGCTCCCTCTTCTCCCACCATGAGAGCACTAATCCCCGTCCTGAGGAGCCGCTCCCTCTTCCCCCACCCTGAGAGCACTAATCCCAGTCCTGAGGGGCCGCTCCCTCTTCTCCCACCCTGAGAGCACTAATCCCCGTCCTGAGGAGCAGCTCCCTCTTCCCCCACCCTGAGAGCACTAATCCCAGTCCTGAGGGGCCGCTCCCTCTTCCCCCACCTTGAGGGCACTAATCCCCGTCCTGAGGAGCCACTCCCTCTTCCCCCACCCTGAGAGCACTAATCTCCGTCCTGAGGAGCCGCTCCCTCTTCTCCCACCCTGAGAGCACTAATCCCCGTCCTGAGGAGCGCCACACCCTCTTCTCCCACCGAGTGCACTAATCCCCGTCCTGAGGAGCCGCTCCCTCTTCTCCCACCCTGAGAGCACTAATCCCCGTCCTGAGGAGCCACTCCCTCTTCCCCCACCCTGAGAGCACTAATCTCCGTCCTGAGGAGCCGCTCCCTCTTCTCCCACCCTGAGAGCACTAATCCCCGTCCTGAGGAGCGCCACACCCTCTTCTCCCACCGAGTGCACTAATCCCCATCCTGAGGAGCCGCTCCCTCTTCTCCACCCCGAGAGCACTAATCCCCATCCTGAGGAGCCGCTCCCTCTTCTCCACCCTGAGAGCACTAATCCCAGTCCTGAGGGGCCGCTCCCTCTTCTCCCATCCTGAGAGCACTAATCCCCGTCCTGAGGAGCTGCTCCCTCTTCCCCCACCCTGAGAGCACTAATCCCCGTCCTGAGGAGCGCCGCTCCCTCTTCCCCCACCCTGAGAGCACTAATCCCCATCCTGATGAGTGCCGCTCCCTCTTCCCCCACCCTGAGAGCGCTAATCCCCGTCCTGAGGGGCCGCTCCCTCTTCCCCCACCTTGAGGGCACTAATCCCCGTCCTGAGGAGCCGCTCCCTCTTCCCCCACCCTGAGAGCACTAATCCCCGTCCTGAAAAGCCGCTCCCTCTTCTCCCACCATGAGAGCACTAATCCCCGTCCTGAGGAGCCGCTCCCTCTTCCCCCACCCTGAGAGCACTAATCCCCGTCCTGAGGAGCCACTCCCTCTTCCCCCACCCTGAGAGCACTAATCCCCGTCCTGAGGAGCGCCACACCCTCTTCTCCCACCGAGTGCACTAATCCCCGTCCTGAGGAGCCGCTCCCTCTTCTCCCACCCTGAGAGCACTAATCCCCGTCCTGAGGAGCCGCTCCCTCTTCTCCCACCCTGAGAGCGCTAATCCCCGTCCTGAGGAGCCACTCCCTCTTCCCCCACCCTGAGAGCACTAATCCCCATCCTGAGGAGCCGCTCCCTCTTCTCCACCCTGAGAGCACTAATCCCCATCCTGAGGAACCGCTCCCTCTTCTCCCACCCTGAGAGCACTAATCCCCGTCCTGAGGAGCAGCTCCCTCTTCCCCCACCCTGAGAGCACTAATCCCAGTCCTGAGGGGCCGCTCCCTCTTCCCCCACCTTGAGGGCACTAATCCCCGTCCTGAGGAGCCACTCCCTCTTCCCCCACCCTGAGAGCACTAATCCCCGTCCTGAGGAGCGCCACACCCTCTTCTCCCACCGAGTGCACTAATCCCCGTCCTGAGGAGCCGCTCCCTCTTCTCCCACCCTGAGAGCACTAATCCCCGTCCTGAGGAGCCACTCCCTCTTCCCCCACCCTGAGAGCACTTATCTCCGTCCTGAGGAGCCGCTCCCTCTTCTCCCACCCTGAGAGCACTAATCCCCGTCCTGAGGAGCGCCACACCCTCTTCTCCCACCGAGTGCACTAATCCCCATCCTGAGGAGCCGCTCCCTCTTCTCCACCCTGAGAGCACTAATCCCCATCCTGAGGAGCCGCTCCCTCTTCTCCACCCTGAGAGCACTAATCCCCATCCTGAGGAGCCGCTCCCTCTTCTCCCACCCTGAGAGCGCTAATCCCCGTCCTGAGGAGCCGCTCCCTCTTCCCCCACCCTGAGAACGCTAATCCCCGTCCTGAGGAACCGGTCCCTCCTCCCCCACCCTGAGAGCACTAATCCCCATCCTGAGGAGCCGCTCCCTCTTCCCCCACCCTGAGAGCACTAATCCCCGTCCTGAGGGGCCGCTCCCTCTTCCCCCACCCTGAGAGCACTAATCCCCATCCTGAGGAGCCGCTCCCTCTTCCCCCACCCTGAGAGCACTAATCCCAGTCCTGAGGGGCCGCTCCCTCTTCCCCCACCTTGAGGGCACTAATCTCCGTCCTGAGGAGCCGCTCCCTCTTCTCCCACCCTGAGAGCACTAATCCCCGTCCTGAGGAGCGCCACGCCCTCTTCTCCCACCGAGTGCACTAATCCCCATCCTGAGGAGCCGCTCCCTCTTCTCCACCCTGAGAGCACTAATCCCCATCCTGAGGAGCCGCTCCCTCTTCTCCCACCCTGAGAGCACTAATCCCAGTCCTGAGGGGCCGCTCCCTCTTCCCCCACCCTGAGAGCACTAATCCCCATCCTGAGGAGCCGCTCCCTCTTCCCCCACCCTGAGAGCACTAATCCCAGTCCTGAGGGGCCGCTCCCTCTTCCCCCACCTTGAGGGCACTAATCTCCGTCCTGAGGAGCCGCTCCCTCTTCTCCCACCCTGAGAGCACTAATCCCCGTCCTGAGGAGCGCCACACCCTCTTCTCCCACCGAGTGCACTAATCCCCATCCTGAGGAGCCGCTCCCTCTTCTCCACCCTGAGAGCACTAATCCCCATCCTGAGGAGCCGCTCCCTCTTCTCCCACCCTGAGAGCGCTAATCCCCGTCCTGAGGAGCCGCTCCCTCTTCCCCCACCCTGAGAGCGCTAATCCCCATCCTGAGGAGCCACTCCCTCTTCCCCCACCCTGAGATCACTAATCCCCGTCCTGAGGAGCTGCTCCCTCTTCCCCCACCCTGAGAGCACTAATCTCCGTCCTGAGGAGCCGCTCCCTCTTCTCCCACCCTGAGAGCACTAATCCCCGTCCTGAGGAGCGCCACACCCTCTTCTCCCACCGAGTGCACTAATCCCCATCCTGAGGAGCCGCTCCCTCTTCTCCACCCTGAGAGCACTAATCCCCATCCTGAGGAGCCGCTCCCTCTTCTCCCACCCTGAGAGCGCTAATCCCCGTCCTGAGGAGCCGCTCCCTCTTCCCCCACCCTGAAAGCGCTAATCCCCGTCCTGAGGAGTCACTCCCTCTTCCCCCACCCTGAGAGCACTAATCCCAGTCCTGAGGGGCCGCTCCCTCTTCTCCCATCCTGAGAGCACTAATCCCCGTCCTGAGGAGCTGCTCCCTCTTCCCCCACCCTGAGAGCACTAATCCCCGTCCTGAGGAGCGCCGCTCCCTCTTCCCCCACCCTGAGAGCACTAATCCCCATCCTGATGAGTGCCGCTCCCTCTTCCCCCACCCTGAGAGCACTAATCCCCGTCCTGAGGTGCCGCTCCCTCTTCCCCCACCTTGAGGGCACTAATCCCCGTCCTGAGGAGCCGCTCCCTCTTCCCCCACCCTGAGAGCACTAATCCCCGTCCTGAAAAGCCGCTCCCTCTTCTCCCACCATGAGAGCACTAATCCCCGTCCTGAGGAGCCGCTCCCTCTTCCCCCACCCTGAGAGCACTAATCCCCGTCCTGAGGAGCCACTCCCTCTTCCCCCACCCTGAGAGCACTAATCCCCGTCCTGAGGAGCGCCACACCCTCTTCTCCCACCGAGTGCACTAATCCCCATCCTGAGGAGCCGCTCCCTCTTCTCCACCCTGAGAGCACTAATCCCCATCCTGAGGAGCCGCTCCCTCTTCTCCACCCTGAGAGCACTAATCCCCATCCTGAGGAGCCGCTCCCTCTTCTCCCACCCTGAGAGCGCTAATCCCCGTCCTGAGGAGCCGCTCCCTCTTCCCCCACCCTGAGAGCGCTAATCCCCGTCCTGAGGAGCCACTCCCTCTTCCCCCACCCTGAGAGCACTAATCCCAGTCCTGAGGGGCCGCTCCCTCTTCTCCCATCCTGAGAGCACTAATCCCCGTCCTGAGGAGCTGCTCCCTCTTCCCCCACCCTGAGAGCACTAATCCCCGTCCTGAGGAGCGCCGCTCCCTCTTCCCCCACCCTGAGAGCACTAATCCCCATCCTGATGAGTGCCGCTCCCTCTTCCCCCACCCTGAGAGCGCTAATCCCCGTCCTGAGGGGCCACTCCCTCTTCTCCCACCTTGAGGGCACTAATCCCCGTCCTGAGGAGCCGCTCCCTCTTCCCCCACCCTGAGAGCACTAATCCCCGTCCTGAAAAGCCGCTCCCTCTTCCTCCACCCTGAGAGCACTAATCCCCGTCCTGAGGAGCCGCTCCCTCTTCCCCCACCCTGAGAGCACTAATCCCAGTCCTGAGGGGCCGCTCCCTCTTTCCCCACCTTGAGGGCACTAATCCCCGTCCTGAGGAGCCACTCCCTCTTCCCCCACCCTGAGAGCACTAATCCCCGTCTTGAGGAGCGCCACACCCTCTTCTCCCACCGAGTGCACTAATCCCCGTCCTGAGGAGCCACTCCCTCTTCTCCCATCCTGAGAGCACTAATCCCCGTCCTGAGGAGCCACTTCCTCTTCCCCCACCCTGAGAGCACTAATCTCCGTCCTGAGGAGCCGCTCCCTCTTCTCCCACCCTGAGAGCACTAATCCCCGTCCTGAGGAGCGCCACACCCTCTTCTCCCACCGAGTGCACTAATCCCCATCCTGAGGAGCCGCTCCCTCTTCTCCACCCTGAGAGCACTAATCCCCATCCTGAGGAGCCGCTCCCTCTTCTCCACCCTGAGAGCACTAATCCCCATCCTGAGGAGCCGCTCCCTCTTCTCCCACCCTGAGAGCGCTAATCCCCGTCCTGAGGAGCCGCTCCCTCTTCCCCCACCCTGAGAGCGCTAATCCCCGTCCTGAGGAGCCACTCCCTCTTCCCCCACCCTGAGAGCACTAATCCCAGTCCTGAGGGGCCGCTCCCTCTTCTCCCATCCTGAGAGCACTAATCCCCGTCCTGAGGAGCTGCTCCCTCTTCCCCCACCCTGAGAGCACTAATCCCCGTCCTGAGGAGCGCCGCTCCCTCTTCCCCCACCCTGAGAGCACTAATCCCCATCCTGATGAGTGCCGCTCCCTCTTCCCCCACCCTGAGAGCGCTAATCCCCGTCCTGAGGGGCCGCTCCCTCTTCCCCCACCTTGAGGGCACTAATCCCCGTCCTGAGGAGCCGCTCCCTCTTCCCCCACCCTGAGAGCACTAATCCCCGTCCTGAAAAGCCGCTCCCTCTTCCTCCACCCTGAGAGCACTAATCCCCGTCCTGAGGAGCCGCTCCCTCTTCTCCCACCATGAGAGCACTAATCCCCGTCCTGAGGAGCCGCTCCCTCTTCTCCCACCATGAGAGCACTAATCCCCGTCCTGAGGAGCAGCTCCCTCTTCCCCCACCCTGAGAGCACTAATCCCAGTCCTGAGGGGCCGCTCCCTCTTCTCCCACCCTGAGAGCACTAATCCCCGTCCTGAGGAGCAGCTCCCTCTTCCCCCACCCTGAGAGCACTAATCCCAGTCCTGAGGGGCCGCTCCCTCTTCCCCCACCTTGAGGGCACTAATCCCCGTCCTGAGGAGCCACTCCCTCTTCCCCCACCCTGAGAGCACTAATCTCCGTCCTGAGGAGCCGCTCCCTCTTCTCCCACCCTGAGAGCACTAATCCCCGTCCTGAGGAGCGCCACACCCTCTTCTCCCACCGAGTGCACTAATCCCCGTCCTGAGGAGCCGCTCCCTCTTCTCCACCCTGAGAGCACTAATCCCCATCCTGAGGAGCCGCTCCCTCTTCTCCACCCTGAGAGCACTAATCCCCGTCCTGAGGAGCAGCTCCCTCTTCCCCCACCCTGAGAGCACTAATCCCAGTCCTGAGGGGCCGCTCCCTCTTCCCCCACCTTGAGGGCACTAATCCCCGTCCTGAGGAGCCACTCCCTCTTCCCCCACCCTGAGAGCACTAATCCCCGTCCTGAGGAGCGCCACACCCTCTTCTCCCACCGAGTGCACTAATCCCCGTCCTGAGGAGCCGCTCCCTCTTCTCCCACCCTGAGAGCACTAATCCCCGTCCTGAGGAGCCACTCCCTCTTCCCCCACCCTGAGAGCACTTATCTCCGTCCTGAGGAGCAGCTCCCTCTTCTCCCACCCTGAGAGCACTAATCCCCGTCCTGAGGAGCGCCACACCCTCTTCTCCCACCGAGTGCACTAATCCCCATCCAGAGGAGCCGCTCCCTCTTCTCCACCCTGAGAGCACTAATCCCCATCCTGAGGAGCCGCTCCCTCTTCTCCACCCTGAGAGCACTAATCCCCATCCTGAGGAGCCGCTCCCTCTTCTCCCACCCTGAGAGCGCTAATCCCCGTCCTGAGGAGCCGCTCCCTCTTCCCCCACCCTGAGAGCGCTAATCCCCGTCCTGAGGAGCCACTCCCTCTTCCCCCACCCTGAGAGCACTAATCCCAGTCCTGAGGGGCCGCTCCCTCTTCTCCCATCCTGAGAGCACTAATCCCCGTCCTGAGGAGCTGCTCCCTCTTCCCCCACCCTGAGAGCACTAATCCCCGTCCTGAGGAGCGCCGCTCCCTCTTCCCCCACCCTGAGAGCACTAATCCCCATCCTGATGAGTGCCGCTCCCTCTTCCCCCACCCT
Source organism: Ranitomeya imitator (assembly GCF_032444005.1). Taxonomy (NCBI): domain Eukaryota; kingdom Metazoa; phylum Chordata; class Amphibia; order Anura; family Dendrobatidae; genus Ranitomeya; species Ranitomeya imitator. Next base: position 713,092,122 of record NC_091286.1, on the reverse strand, counting down.
GAGAGCGCTAATCCCCGTCCTGAGGGGCCGCTCCCTCTTCCCCCACCTTGAGGGCACTAATCCCCGTCCTGAGGAGCCGCTCCCTCTTCCCCCACCCTGAGAGCACTAATCCCCGTCCTGAAAAGCCGCTCCCTCTTCTCCCACCATGAGAGCACTAATCCCCGTCCTGAGGAGCCGCTCCCTCTTCCCCCACCCTGAGAGCACTAATCCCCGTCCTGAGGAGCCACTCCCTCTTCCCCCACCCTGAGAGCACTAATCCCCGTCCTGAGGAGCGCCACACCCTCTTCTCCCACCGAGTGCACTAATCCCCGTCCTGAGGAGCCGCTCCCTCTTCTCCCACCCTGAGAGCACTAATCCCCGTCCTGAGGAGCCGCTCCCTCTTCTCCCACCCTGAGAGCGCTAATCCCCGTCCTGAGGAGCCACTCCCTCTTCCCCCACCCTGAGAGCACTAATCCCCAGCCTGAGGAGCCGCTCCCTCTTCTCCACCCTGAGAGCACTAATCCCCGTCCTGAGGAGCCGCTCCCTCTTCCTCCACCCTGAGAGCACTAATCCCCGTCCTGAGGAGCAGCTCCCTCTTCCCCCACCCTGAGAGCACTAATCCCAGTCCTGAGGGGCCGCTCCCTCTTCTCCCACCCTGAGAGCACTAATCCCCGTCCTGAGGAGCAGCTCCCTCTTCCCCCACCCTGAGAGCACTAATCCCAGTCCTGAGGGGCCGCTCCCTCTTCCCCCACCTTGAGGGCACTAATCCCCGTCCTGAGGAGCCACTCCCTCTTCCCCCACCCTGAGAGCACTAATCCCCGTCCTGAGGAGCGCCACACCCTCTTCTCCCACCGAGTGCACTAATCCCCGTCCTGAGGAGCCGCTCCCTCTTCTCCCACCCTGAGAGCACTAATCCCCGTCCTGAGGAGCCACTCCCTCTTCCCCCACCCTGAGAGCACTAATCTCCGTCCTGAGGAGCCGCTCCCTCTTCTCCCACCCTGAGAGCACTAATCCCCGTCCTGAGGAGCGCCACACCCTCTTCTCCCACCGAGTGCACTAATCCCCATCCTGAGGAGCCGCTCCCTCTTCTCCACCCTGAGAGCACTAATCCCCATCCTGAGGAGCCGCTCCCTCTTCTCCACCCTGAGAGCACTAATCCCCATCCTGAGGAGCCGCTCCCTCTTCTCCCACCCTGAGAGCGCTAATCCCCGTCCTGAGGAGCCGCTCCCTCTTCCCCCACCCTGAGAGCGCTAATCCCCGTCCTGAGGAGCCACTCCCTCTTCCCCCACCCTGAGAGCACTAATCCCAGTCCTGAGGGGCCGCTCCCTCTTCTCCCATCCTGAGAGCACTAATCCCCGTCCTGAGGAGCTGCTCCCTCTTCCCCCACCCTGAGAGCACTAATCCCCGTCCTGAGGAGCGCCGCTCCCTCTTCCCCCACCCTGAGAGCACTAATCCCCATCCTGATGAGTGCCGCTCCCTCTTCCCCCACCCTGAGAGCGCTAATCCCCGTCCTGAGGGGCCGCTCCCTCTTCCCCCACCTTGAGGGCACTAATCCCCATCCTGAGGAGCCGCTCCCTCTTCCCCCACCCTGAGAGCACTAATCCCCGTCCTGAAAAGCCGCTCCCTCTTCTCCCACCATGAGAGCACTAATCCCCGTCCTGAGGAGCCGCTCCCTCTTCCCCCACCCTGAGAGCACTAATCCCCGTCCTGAGGAGCCGCTCCCTCTTCCCCCACCCTGAGAGCACTAATCCCCGTCCTGAGGAGCGCCACACCCTCTTCTCCCACCGAGTGCACTAATCCCCGTCCTGAGGAGCCGCTCCCTCTTCTCCCACCCTGAGAGCACTAATCCCCGTCCTGAGGAGCCGCTCCCTCTTCTCCCACCCTGAGAGCGCTAATCCCCGTCCTGAGGAGCCACTCCCTCTTCCCCCACCCTGAGAGCACTAATCCCCATCCTGAGGAGCCGCTCCCTCTTCTCCACCCTGAGAGCACTAATCCCCATCCTGAGGAGCCGCTCCCTCGTCTCCCACCCTGAGAGCGCTAATCCCCGTCCTGAGGAGCCGCTCCCTCTTCCCCCACCCTGAGAGCGCTAATCCCCGTCCTGAGGAGCCACTCCCTCTTCCCCCACCCTGAGAGCACTAATCCCCATCCTGATGAGTGCCGCTCCCTCTTCCCCCACCCTGAGAGCGCTAATCCCCGTCCTGAGGGGCCGCTCCCTCTTCCCCCACCCTGAGAGCACTAATCTCCGTCCTGAGGAGCCACACCCTCTTCTCCCACCGAGTGCACTAATCCCCGTCCTGAGGAGCCGCTCCCTCTTCTCCCACCCTGAGAGCACTAATCCCCGTCCTGAGGAGCACCACACCCTCTTCTCCCACCGAGTGCACTAATCCCCATCCTGAGGAGCCGCTCCCTCTTCTCCACCCTGAGAGCACTAATCCCCATCCTGAGGAGCCGCTCCCTCTTCTCCACCCTGAGAGCACTAATCCCCATCCTGAGGAGCCGCTCCCTCTTCCCCCACCCTGAGAGCGCTAATCCCCGTCCTGAGGAGCCACTCCCTCTTCCCCCACCCTGAGAGCACTAATCCCCATCCTGATGAGTGCCGCTCCCTCTTCCCCCACCCTGAGAGCGCTAATCCCCGTCCTGAGGGGCCGCTCCCTCTTCCCCCACCTTGAGGGCACTAATCCCCGTCCTGAGGAGCCGCTCCCTCTTCCCCCACCCTGAGAGCACTAATCCCCGTCCTGAAAAGCCGCTCCCTCTTTTCCCACCATGAGAGCACTAATCCCCGTCCTGAGGAGCCGCTCCCTCTTCCCCCACCCTGAGAGCACTAATCCCCGTCCTGAGGAGCCACTCCCTCTTCCCCCACCCTGAGAGCACTAATCCCCGTCCTGAGGAGCACCACACCCTCTTCTCCCACCGAGTGCACTAATCCCCGTCCTGAGGAGCCGCTCCCTCTTCTCCCACCCTGAGAGCACTAATCCCCGTCCTGAGGAGCCGCTCCCTCTTCTCCCACCCTGAGAGCGCTAATCCCCGTCCTGAGGAGCCACTCCCTCTTCCCCCACCCTGAGAGCACTAATCCCCATCCTGAGGAGCCGCTCCCTCTTCTCCACCCTGAGAGCACTAATCACCATCCTGAGGAGCGGCTCCCTCTTCTCCCACCCTGAGAGCGCTAATCCCCGTCCTGAGGAGCCGCTCCCTCTTCCCCCACCCTGAGAGCGCTAATCCCCGTCCTGAGGAGCCACTCCCTCTTCCCCCACCCTGAGAGCACTAATCCCCATCCTGATGAGTGCCGCTCCCTCTTCCCCCACCCTGAGAGCGCTAATCCCCGTCCTGAGGGGCCGCTCCTTCTTCCCCCACCTTGAGGGCACTAATCCCCGTCCTGAGGAGCCGCTCCCTCTTCCCCCACCCTGAGTGCACTAATCCCCGTCCTGAAAAGCCGCTCCCTCTTCTCCCACCATGAGAGCACTAATCCCCGTCCTGAGGAGCCGCTCCCTCTTCCCCCACCCTGAGAGCACTAATCCCCGTCCTGAGGAGCCACTCCCTCTTCCCCCACCCTGAGAGCACTAATCCCCGTCCTGAGGAGCGCCACACCCTCTTCTCCCACCGAGTGCACTAATCCCCGTCCTGAGGAGCCGCTCCCTCTTCTCCCACCCTGAGAGCGCTAATCCCCGTCCTGAGGAGCCACTCCCTCTTCCCCCACCCTGAGAGCACTAATCCCCATCCTGAGGAGCCGCTCCCTCTTCACCCTGAGAGCACTAATCCCCATCCTGAGGAGCCGCTCCCTCTTCTCCCACCCTGAGAGCGCTAATCCCCGTCCTGAGGAGCCGCTCCCTCTTCCCCCACCCTGAGAGCGCTAATCCCCGTCCTGAGGAGCCACTCCCTCTTCCCCCACCCTGAGAGCACTAATCCCCATCCTGATGAGTGCCGCTCCCTCTTCCCCCACCCTGAGAGCGCTAATCCCCGTCCTGAGGGGCCGCTCCCTCTTCCCCCACCTTGAGGGCACTAATCCCCGTCCTGAGGAGCCGCTCCCTCTTCCCCCACCCTGAGAGCACTAATCCCCGTCCTGAAAAGCCGCTCCCTCTTCTCCCACCATGAGAGCACTAATCCCCGTCCTGAGGAGCCGCTCCCTCTTCCCCCACCCTGAGAGCACTAATCCCCGTCCTGAGGAGCCACTCCCTCTTCCCCCACCCTGAGAGCACTAATCCCCGTCCTGAGGAGCGCCACACCCTCTTCTCCCACCGAGTGCACTAATACCCGTCCTGAGGAGCCGCTCCCTGTTCTACCACCCTGAGAGCACTAATCCCCGTCCTGAGGAGCCGCTCCCTCTTCTCCCACCCTGAGAGCGCTAATCCCTGTCCTGAGGAGCCACTCCCTCTTCCCCCACCCTGAGAGCACTAATCCCCGTCCTGAGGAGCGCCACACCCTCTTCTCCCACCGAGTGCACTAATCCCCGTCCTGAGGAGCCGCTCCCTCTTCTCCCACCCTGAGAGCACTAATCCCCGTCCTGAGGAGCGCCGCTCCCTCTTCTCCACCCTGAGAGCACTAATCCCCATCCTGAGGAGCCGCTCCCTCTTCTCCCACCCTGAGAGCACTAATCCCCATCCTGAGGAGCGCCGCTCCCTCTTCTCCCACCCTGAGAGCACTAATCCCCGTCCTGAGGAGCGCCGCTCCCTCTTCCCCCACCCTGAGAGCACTAATCCCCGTCCTGAGGAGCGCCGCTCCCTCTTCGCCCACCCTGAGAGCACTAATCCCCGTCCTGAGGAGCCGCTCCCTCTTTTCCCACCATGAGAGCACTAATCCCCGTCCTGAGGAGCCGCTCCCTCTTCCCCCACCCTGAGAGCACTAATCCCCGTCCTGAAAAGCCGCTCCCTCTTCTCCCACCCTGAGAGCACTAATCCCCATCCTGAGGAGCCGCTCCCTCTTCCCCCACCCTGAGAGCACTAATCCCCGTCCTGAGGAGCCACTCCCTCTTCCCCCACCCTGAGAGCACTAATCCCCGTCCTGAGGAGCGCCACACCCTCTTCTCCCACCGAGTGCACTAATACCCGTCCTGAGGAGCCACTCCCTCTTCCCCCACCCTGAGAGCACTAATCCCCGTCCTGAGGAGCCGCTCCCTCTTCTCCCACCCTGAGAGCACTAATCCCCGTCCTGAGGAGCGCCACACCCTCTTCTCCCACCGAGTGCACTAATCCCCATCCTTAGGAGCCGCTCCCTCTTCTCCACCCTGAGAGCACTAATCCCCATCCTGAGGAGCCGCTCCCTCTTCTCCACCCTGAGAGCACTAATCCCCATCCTGAGGAGCCGCTCCCTCTTCTCCCACCCTGAGAGCGCTAATCCCCGTCCTGAGGAGCCACTCCCTCTTCCCCCACCCTGAGAGCACTAATCCCCATCCTGATGAGTGCCGCTCCCTCTTCCCCCACCCTGAGAGCGCTAATCCCCGTCCTGAGGGGCCGCTCCCTCTTCCCCCACCTTGAGGGCACTAATCCCCGTCCTGAGGAGCCGCTCCCTCTTCCCCCACCCTGAGAGCACTAATCCCCGTCCTGAAAAGCCGCTCCCTCTTCTCCCACCATGAGAGCACTAATCCCCGTCCTGAGGAGCCGCTCCCTCTTCCCCCACCCTGAGAGCACTAATCCCCGTCCTGAGGAGCGCCACACCCTCTTCTCCCACCGAGTGCACTAATCCCCGTCCTGAGGAGCCGCTCCCTCTTCTCCCACCCTGAGAGCACTAATCCCCGTCCTGAGGAGCCGCTCCCTCTTCTCCCACCCTGAGAGCGCTAATCCCCGTCCTGAGGAGCCACTCCCTCTTCCCCCACCCTGAGAGCACTAATCCCCGTCCTGAGGAGCGCCACACCCTCTTCTCCCACCGAGTGCACTAATCCCCGTCCTGAGGAGTTGCTCCCTCTTCTCCCACCCTGAGAGCACTAATCCCCGTCCTGAGGAGCGCCGCTCCCTCTTCTCCACCCTGAGAGCACTAATCCCCATCCTGAGGAGCCGCTCCCTCTTCTCCCACCCTGAGAGCGCTAATCCCCGTCCTGAGGAGCCGCTCCCTCTTCCCCCACCCTGAGAGCGCTAATCCCCGTCCTGAGGAGCCACTCCCTCTTCCCCCACCCTGAGAGCACTAATCCCCATCCTGATGAGTGCCGCTCCCTCTTCCCCCACCCTGAGAGTGCTAATCCCCGTCCTGAGGGGCCGCTCCCTCTTCCCCCACCTTGAGGGCACTAATCCCCGTCCTGAGGAGCCGCTCCCTCTTCCCCCACCCTGAGAGCACTAATCCCCGTCCTGAAAAGCCGCTCCCTCTTCTCCCACCATGAGAGCACTAATCCCCGTCCTGAGGAGCCGCTCCCTCTTCCCCCACCCTGAGAGCACTAATCCCCGTCCTGAGGAGCCACTCCCTCTTCCCCCACCCTGAGAGCACTAATCCCCGTCCTGAGGAGCGCCACACCCTCTTCTCCCACCGAGTGCACTAATCCCCGTCCTGAGGAGCCGCTCCCTCTTCTCCCACCCTGAGAGCACTAATCCCCATCCTGAGGAGCGCCGCTCCCTCTTCTCCCACCCTGAGAGCACTAATCCCCGTCCTGAGGAGCGCCGCTCCCTCTTCCCCCACCCTGAGAGCACTAATCCCGGTCCTGAGGAGCGCCGCTCCCTCTTCGCCCACCCTGAGAGCACTAATCCCCGTCCTGAGGAGCCGCTCCCTCTTCTCCCACCATGAGAGCACTAATCCCCGTCCTGAGGTGCCGCTCCCTCTTCCCCCACCCTGAGAGCACTAATCCCCGTCCTGAAAAGCCGCTCCCTCTTCTCCCACCCTGAGAGCACTAATCCCCATCCTGATGAGTGCCGCTCCCTCTTCCCCCACCCTGAGAGCACTAATCCCCATCCTGATGAGTGCCGCTCCCTCTTCTCCCACCCTGAGAGCGCTAATCCCCGTCCTGAGGAGCCGCTCCCTCTTCCCCCACCCTGAGAGCGCTAATCCCCGTCCTGAGGAGCCACTCCCTCTTCCCCCACCCTGAGAGCACTAATCCCCATCCTGATGAGTGCCGCTCCCTCTTCCCCCACCCTGAGAGCGCTAATCCCCGTCCCGAGGGGCCGCTCCCTCTTCCCCCACCTTGAGGGCACTAATCCCCGTCCTGAGGAGCCGCTCCCTCTTCCCCCACCCTGAGAGCACTAATCCCCGTCCTGAAAAGCCGCTCCCTCTTCTCCCACCATGAGAGCACTAATCCCCATCCTGAGGAGCCGCTCCCTCTTCCCCCACCCTGAGAGCACTAATCCCCATCCTGAGGAGCCACTCCCTCTTCCCCCACCCTGTGAGCACTAATCCCCGTCCTGAGGAGCGCCACACCCTCTTCTCCCACCGAGTGCACTAATCCCCGTCCTGAGGAGCCGCTCCCTCTTCTCCCACCCTGAGAGCACTAATCCCCGTCCTGAGGAGCGCCGCTCCCTCTTCTCCCACCCTGAGAGCACTAATCCCCGTCCTGAGGAGCGCCGCTCCCTCTTCCCCCACTCTGAGAGCACTAATCCCCGTCCTGAGGAGCGCCGCTCCCTCTTCGCCCACCCTGAGAGCACTAATCCCCGTCCTGAGGAGCCGCTCCCTCTTCTCCCACCATGAGAGCACTAATCCCCGTCCTGAGGAGCCGCTCCCTCTTCCCCCACCCTGAGAGCACTAATCCCCGTCCTGAAAAGCCGCTCCCTCTTCTCCCACCTTGAGAGCACTAATCCCCGTCCTGAGGAGCCGCTCCCTCTTCCCCCACCCTGAGAGCACTAATCCCCGTCCTGAGGAGCCACCCCCTCTTCCCCCACCCTGAGGGCACTAATCCCCGTCCTGAGGAGCGCCACACCCTCTTCTCCCACCGAGTGCACTAATCCCCGTCCTGAGGAGCCGCTCCCTCTTCTCCCACCCTGAGAGCACTAATCCCCGTCCTGAGGAGCGCCACACCCTCTTCTCCCACCGAGTGCACTAATCCCCGTCCTGAGGAGCCGCTCCCTCTTCTCCCACCCTGAGAGCACTAATCCCCGTCCTGAGGAGCGCTGCTCCCTCTTCCCCCACCCTGAGAGCACTAATCCCCGTCCTGAGGAGCAGCTCCCTCTTCTCCCACCATGAGAGCACTAATCCCAGTCCCGAGGAGCCGCTCCCTCTTCCCCCACCCTGAGAGCACTAATCCCCGTCCTGAGGAGCCGCTCCCTCTTCGCCCACCCTGAGAGCACTAATCCCCGTCCTGAGGAGCCGCTCCCTCTTCTCCCACTATGAGAGCACTAATCCCCGTCCTGAGGAGCCGCTCCCTCTTCCCCCACCCTGAGAGCACTAATCCCCGTCCTGAAAAGCCGCTCCCTCTTCTCCCACCATGAGAGCACTAATCCCCGTCCTGAGGAGCCGCTCCCTCTTCCCCCACCCTGAGAGCACTAATCCCCGTCCTGAGGAGCCACTCCCTCTTCCCCCACCTTGAGGGCACTAATCCCCGTCCTGAGGAGCGCCACACCCTCGTCTCCCACCGAGTGCACTAATCCCCGTCCTGAGGAGCCGCTCCCTCTTCTCCCACCCTGAGAGCACTAATCCCCGTCCTGAGGAGCGCCACACCCTCTTCTCCCACCGAGTGCACTAATCCCCGTCCTGAGGAGCCGCTCCCTCTTCTCCCACCCTGAGAGCACTAATCCCCGTCCTGAGGAGCGCCGCTCCCTCTTCCCCCACCCTGAGAGCACTAATCCCCGTCCTGAGGAGCAGCTCCCTCTTCCCCCACCCTGAGAGCACTAATCCTCGTCCTGAGGAACCACTCCCTCTTCCCCCACCCTGAGAGCACTAATCCCCGTCCTGATGAGCGCCGCTCCCTCTTCTCCCACCCTGAAAGCACTAATCCCCGTCCTGAGGAGCGCCGCTCCCTCTTCCCCCACCCTGAGAGCACTAATCCCCGTCCTGAGGAGCGCCGCTCCCTCTTCACCCACCCTGAGAGCACTAATCCCCGTCCTGAGGAGCCGCTCCCTCTTCTCCCACCATGAGAGCACTAATCCCCGTCCTGAGGAGCCACTCCCTCTTCCCCCACCCTGAGAGCACTAATCCCCGTCCTGAGGAGCGCCACACCCTCTTCTCCCACCGAGTGCACTAATCCCCGTCCTGAGGAGCCGCTCCCTCTTCTCCCACCCTGAGAGCACTAATCCCCGTCCTGAGGAGCGCCACACCCTCTTCTCCCACCGAGTGCACTAATCCCCGTCCGGAGGAGCCGCTCCCTCTTCTCCCACCCTGAGAGCACTAATCCCCGTCCTGAGGAGCGCCGCTCCCTCTTCCCCCACCCTGAGGGCACTAATCCCCGTCCTGAGGAGCAGCTCCCTCTTCTCCCACCATGAGAGCACTAATCCCAGTCCCGAGGAGCCGCTCCCTCTTCCCCCACCCTGAGAGCACTAATCCCCGTCCTGAGGAGCCCCTCCCTCTTCTCCCACCATGAGAGCACTAATCCCCGTCCTGAGGAGTCGCTCCCTCTTCCCCCACCCTGAGAGCACTAATCCCCGTCCTGAGGAGCCGCTCCCTCTTCCCCCACCCTGAGAGCACTAATCCCCGTCCTGAGGAGAGCCACTCCCTCTTCCACCGAGAGCACTAATCCCCGTCCTGAGGAGCCGCTCCCTCTTCTCCCACCCTGAGAGCACTAATCCCCGTCCTGATGAGCGCCGCTCCCTCTTCCCCCACCCTGAGAGCACTAATCCCCGTCCTGAGGAGCAGCTCCCTCTTCTCCCACCATGAGAGAACTAATCCCAGTCCTGAGGAGCCGCTCCCTCTTCCCCCACCCTGAGAGCACTAATCCCCGTCCTGAGGAGCCGCTCCCTCTTCCCCCACCCCGAGAGCACTAATCCTCGTCCTGAGGAGCCACTCCCTCTTCCCCCACCCTGAGAGAACTAATCCCCGTTCTGATGAGCGCCGCTCCCTCTTCCCCCACCCTGAGAGCGCTAATCCCCGTCCTGAGGAGCCACTCCCTCTTCCCCCACCCTGAGAGCGCTAATCCCCATCCTGAGGAGCCGATCCCTCTTCCTCCACCCTGAGAGCACTAATCCCCGTCCTGAGGAGCCACTCCCTCTTCCCCCACCCTGAGAGCGCTAATCCTCGTCCTGAGGAGCCGCTCCCTCTTCCCCCACCCTGAGAGCGCTAATCCCCGTCCTGAGGAGCCGCTCCCTCTTCCTCCACCCTGAGAGCGCTAATCTCCGTCCTGAGGAGCACCGCTCCCTCTTCCCCCACCCTGAGAGCACTAATCCCCGTCCTGAGGAGCCACTTCTTCTTCCCCACCCTGAGAGCGCTAATCCCCGTCCTGAGGAGCCACTCCCTCTTCCCCCACTCTGAGACAACTAATCCCCGTCCTGATGAGCGCCGCTCCCTCTTCCCCCACCCTGAGAGCGCTAATCCCCATCCTGAGGAGCCACTCCCTCTTCCCCCACTCTGAGAACACTAATCCCCGTCCTGAGGAGCCGCTCCCTCTTCCCCCACCCTGAGAGCACTAATCCCCGTCCTGAGGAGCGCCACTCCCTCTTCTCCCACCGAGAGCACTAATCCCCGTCCTGAGGAGCCGCTCCCTCTTCTCCCACTCTGAGAGCACTAATCCCCGTCCTGAGGAGCGCCGCTCCCTCTTCCCCCACCCTGAGAGCACTAATCCCCGTCCTGAGGAGCAGCTCCCTCTTCTCCCACCATGAGAGCACTAATCCCAGTCCTGAGGAGCCGCTCCCTCTTCCCCCACCCTGAGAGCAATAATCCCCGTCCTGAGGAGCCGCTCCCTCTTCCTCCACCCTGAGAGCGCTAATCCCCGTCCTGAGGAGCACCGCTCCCTCCTCCCCCACCCTAAGAGCACTAATCCCCGTCCTGAGGAGCCGCTCTTCTCCCACCCTGAGAGCACTAATCCCCGTCCTGAGGAGCGCCGCTCCCTCCTCCCCCACCCTGAGAGCATTAATCCCCGTCCTGAGGAGCTGCTCCCTCTTCTCCCACCCTGAGAGCACTAATCCCCATCCTGAGGAGCACCGCTCCCTCTTCTCCCACCCTGAGAGCACTAATCCCCGTCCTGAGGAGCCGCTCCCTCTTCTCCACCCTGAGAGCACTAATCCCCGTCCTGAGGAGCTGCTCCCTCTTCCCCCACCCTGAGAGCACTAATCCCCGTCCTGAGGAGTCGCTCCCTCTTCTCCCACCCTGAGAGCGCTAATCCCCGTCCTGAGGAGCCGCTCCCTCTTCCTCCACCCTGAGAGCGCTAATCCCCGTCCTGAGGAGCCGCTCCCTCTTCTCCCACCCTGAGAGCACTAATCCCCGTCCTGAGGAGCCGCTCCCTCTTTCCCACCCTGAGAGCACTAATCCCCGTCCTGAGGAGCGCCGCTCCCTCTTCTCCCACCCTGAGAAGGCTAATCCCCGATCTGAGGAGCGCCGCTCCCTCTTCCCCCACCCTGAGAACACTAATCCCCATCCTGAGGAGCGCCGCTCCCTCTTCTCCCACCCTGAGAGCACTAATCCCCGTCCTGAGGAGCCACTCCCTCTTCCCCACCCTGAGAACACTAATCGCCGTCCTGAGGAGCCGCTCCCTCTTCCCCCACCCTGAGAGCACTAATCCCCGTCCTGAGGAGCCGCTCCCTCTTCCTCCACCCTGAGAGCGCTAATCCCCGTCCTGAGGAGCACCGCTCCCTCCTCCCCCACCCTGAGAGCACTAATCCCCGTCCTGAGGAGCCGCTCCCTCTTCTCCCACCCTGAGAGCACTAATCCCCACCCTGAGAGCACTAATCCCCGTCCTGAGGAGCCGCTCCCTCTTCTCCCACCCTGAGAGCACTAATCCCCATCCTGAGGAGCACCGCTCCCTCTTCTCCCACCCTGAGAGCACTAATCCCCGTCCTGAGGAGCCGCTCCCTCTTCTCCACCCTGAGAGCACTAATCCCCGTCCTGAGGAGCTGCTCCCTCTTCCCCCACCCTGAGAGCACTAATCCCCGTCCTGAGGAGCTGCTCCTTCTTCCCCCACCCTGAGAGCACTAATCCCCGTCCTGAGGAGCCGCTCCCTCTTCTCCCACCATGAGAACACTAATCACCGTCCTGAGGAGCCGCTCCCTCTTCTCCCAACCTGAGAGCACTAATCCCCATCCTGAGGAGCCGCTCCCTCTTCCCCCACCCTGAGAGCACTAATCCCCGTCCTGAGGAGCCACTCCCTCTTCCCCCACTCTGAGAGCGCTAATCCCCGTCCTGAGGAGCCGCTCCCTCTTCTCCCACCCTGAGAGCACTAATCCCCATCCTGAGGACCGCCGCTCCCTCTTCTCCCACCCTGAGAGCACTAATCCCCGTCCTGAAGAGCGCCGCTCCCTCTTCCCCCACCCTGAGAGCACTAATCCCCGTCCTGAGGAGCGCCGCTCCCTCTTCCCCCACCCTGAGAGCACTAATCCCCGTCCTGAGGAGCCGCTCCCTCTTCTCCCACCATGAGAGCACTAATCCCCGTCCTGAGGAGCCGCTCCCTCTTCCCCCACCCTGAGAGCACTAATCCCCGTCCTGAGGAGCCCCTCCCTCTTCTCCCACCATGAGAGCACTAATCCCCGTCCTGAGGAGTCGCTCCCTCTTCCCCCACCCTGAGAGCACTAATCCCCGTCCTGAGGAGCCGCTCCCTCTTCCCCCACCCTGAGAGCACTAATCCCCGTCCTGAGGAGAGCCACTCCCTCTTCCACCGAGAGCACTAATCCCCGTCCTGAGGAGCCGCTCCCTCTTCTCCCACCCTGAGAGCACTAATCCCCGTCCTGAGGAGCGCCGCTCCCTCTTCCCCCACCCTGAGAGCACTAATCCCCGTCCTGAGGAGCAGCTCCCTCTTCTCCCACCATGAGAGAACTAATCCCAGTCCTGAGGAGCTGCTCCCTCTTCCCCCACCCTGAGAGCACTAATCCCCGTCCTGAGGAGCTGCTCCTTCTTCCCCCACCCTGAGAGCACTAATCCCCGTCCTGAGGAGCCGCTCCCTCTTCTCCCACCATGAGAACACTAATCACCGTCCTGAGGAGCCGCTCCCTCTTCTCCCACCCTGAGAGCACTAATCCCCATCCTGAGGAGCCGCTCCCTCTTCCCCCACCCTGAGAGCACTAATCCCCGTCCTGAGGAGCCACTCCCTCTTCCCCCACTCTGAGAGCGCTAATCCCCGTCCTGAGGAGCCGCTCCCTCTTCTCCCACCCTGAGAGCACTAATCCCCATCCTGAGGACCGCCGCTCCCTCTTCTCCCACCCTGAGAGCACTAATCCCCGTCCTGAGGAGCGCCGCTCCCTCTTCCCCCACCCTGAGAGCACTAATCCCCGTCCTGAGGAGAGCCGCTCCCTCTTCCCCCACCCTGAGAGCACTAATCCCCGTCCTGAGGAGCCGCTCCCTCTTCTCCCACCATGAGAGCACTAATCCCCGTCCTGAGGAGCCGCTCCCTCTTCCCCCACCCTGAGAGCACTAATCCCCGTCCTGAGGAGCCCCTCCCTCTTCTCCCACCATGAGAGCACTAATCCCCGTCCTGAGGAGTCGCTCCCTCTTCCCCCACCCTGAGAGCACTAATCCCCGTCCTGAGGAGCTGCTCCCTCTTCCCCCACCCTGAGAGCACTAATCCCCGTCCTGAGGAGAGCCACTCCCTCTTCCACCGAGAGCACTAATCCCCGTCCTGAGGAGCCGCTCCCTCTTCTCCCACCCTGAGAGCACTAATCCCCGTCCTGAGGAGCGCCGCTCCCTCTTCCCCCACCCTGAGAGCACTAATCCCCGTCCTGAGGAGCAGCTCCCTCTTCTCCCACCATGAGAGAACTAATCCCAGTCCTGAGGAGCCGCTCCCTCTTCCCCCACCCTGAGAGCACTAATCCCCGTCCTGAGGAGCCGCTCCCTCTTCCCCCACCCCGAGAGCACTAATCCTCGTCCTGAGGAGCCACTCCCTCTTCCCCCACCCTGAGAGCACTAATCCCCGTCCTGATGAGCGCCGCTCCCTCTTCCCCCACCCTGAGAGCGCTAATCCCCGTCCTGAGGAGCCACTCCCTCTTCCCCCACCCTGAGAGCGCTAATCCCCGTCCTGAGGAGCCGATCCCTCTTCCTCCACCCTGAGAGCACTAATCCCCGTCCTGAGGAGCCACTCCCTCTTCCCCCACCCTGAGAGCGCTAATCCTCGTCCTGAGGAGCCACTCCCTCTTCCCCCACCCTGAGACAACTAATCCCCGTCCTGATGAGCGCCGCTCCCTCTTCCCCAACCCTGAGAGCGCTAATCCCCATCCTGAGGAGCCGCTCCCTCTTCCCCCACCCTGAGAGCACTAATCCCTGTCCTGAGGAGCCGCTCCCTCTTCCCCACCCTGACAGCACTAATCCCCGTCCTGAGGAGCGCCGCTCCCTTTTCCCCCACCCTGAGAGCGCTAATCCCGGTCCTGAGGAGCCGCTCCCTCTTTCCCCATCCTGAGAGCACTAATCCCCGTCCTGAGGAGCGCCGCTCCCTCTTTCCCCATCCTGAGAGCACTAATCCCCATCCTGAGGAGCCGCTCCCACTTCCCCCACCCTGAGAGCACTAATCCCCATCCTGAGGAGCCGCTCCCACTTCTCCCACCCTGAGAGCACTAATCCCCGTCCTGAGGAGCCGCTCCCTCTTCCCCCACCCTGAGAGCACTAATCCCCGTCCTGAGGAGCCGCTCCCACTTCCCCCACCCTGAGAGCACTAATCCCCATCCTGAGGAGCCGCTCCCTCTTCCCCCAACCTGAGAGCACTAATCCCCGTCCTGAGGAGCCGCTCCCTCTTCCCTCACCCTGAGAGCACTAATCCCCATCCTGAGGAGCCGCTCCCTCTTCTCCACCCTGAGAGCACTAATCCCCGTCCTGAGGAGCCGCTCCCTCTTTCCCCATCCTGAGAGCACTAATCCCCGTCCTGAGGAGCGCCACTCCCTCTTCTCCCACCCTGAGAGCACTAATCCCCGTCTTGAGGAGCCGCTCCCTCTTCCCCCACCCTGAGAGCACTAATCCCCGTCCTGAGGAGCCGCTCCCTCTTCTCCCACCATGAGAGCACTAATCCCAGTCCTGAGGAGCCGCTCCCTCTTCCCCCACCCTGAGAGCACTAATCCCCGTCCTGAGGAGCCGCTCCCTCTCTCCCCACCCTGAGAGCACTAATCCTCGTCCTGAGGAGCCTCTCCCTCTTCCCCCACCCTGAGAGCACTAATCCCCGTCCTGATGAGCGCCACTCCCTCTTCCCCCACCCTGAGAGCGCTAATCCCCGTCCTGAGGAGCCACTCCCTCTTCCCCCACCCTGAGAGCGCTAATCCCCGTCCTGAGGAGCCGCTCCCTCTTCCTCCACCCTGAGAGCGCTAATCACCGTCCTGAGGAGCACCGCTCCCTCTTCTCCCACCATGAGAACACTAATCACCGTCCTGAGGAGCCGCTCCCTCTTCTCCCACCCTGAGAGCACTAATCCCCGTCCTGAGGAGCCACTCCCTCTTCCCCCACTCTGAGAGCGCTAATCCCCGTCCTGAGGAGCCGCTCCCTCTTCTCCCACCCTGAGAGCACTAATCCCCATCCTGAGGACCGCCGCTCCCTCTTCTCCCACCCTGAGAGCACTAATCCCCGTCCTGAGGAGCGCCGCTCCCTCTTCCCCCACCCTGAGAGCACTAATCCCCGTCCTGAGGAGCGCCGCTCCCTCTTCCCCCACCCTGAGAGCACTAATCCCCGTCCTGAGGAGCCGCTCCCTCTTCTCCCACCATGAGAGCACTAATCCCCGTCCTGAGGAGCCCCTCCCTCTTCTCCCACCATGAGAGCACTAATCCCCGTCCTGAGGAGTCGCTCCCTCTTCCCCCACCCTGAGAGCACTAATCCCCGTCCTGAGAAGCCGCTCCCTCTTCCCCCACCCTGAGAGCACTAATCCCCGTCCTGAGGAGAGCCACTCCCTCTTCCACCGAGAGCACTAATCCCCGTCCTGAGGAGCCGCTCCCTCTTCTCCCACCCTGAGAGCACTAATCCCCGTCCTGAGGAGCGCCGCTCCCTCTTCCCCCACCCTGAGAGGACTAATCCCCGTCCTGAGGAGCAGCTCCCTTTTCCTCCACCCTGAGAGCGCTAATCTCCGTCCTGAGGAGCACCGCTCCCTCTTCCCCCACCCTGAGAGCACTAATCCCCGTCCTGAGGAGCCACTTCTTCTTCCCCACCCTGAGAGCGCTAATCCCCGTCCTGAGGAGCCACTCCCTCTTCCCCCACTCTGAGACAACTAATCCCCGTCCTGATGAGCGCCGCTCCCTCTTCCCCCACCCTGAGAGCGCTAATCCCCATCCTGAGGAGCCACTCCCTCTTCCCCCACTCTGAGAACACTAATCCCCGTCCTGAGGAGCCGCTCCCTCTTCCCCCACCCTGAGAGCACTAATCCCCGTCCTGAGGAGCGCCACTCCCTCTTCTCCCACCGAGAGCACTAATCCCCGTCCTGAGGAGCCGCTCCCTCTTCTCCCACTCTGAGAGCACTAATCCCCGTCCTGAGGAGCGCCGCTCCCTCTTCCCCCACCCTGAGAGCACTAATCCCCGTCCTGAGGAGCAGCTCCCTCTTCTCCCACCATGAGAGCACTAATCCCAGTCCTGAGGAGCCGCTCCCTCTTCCCCCACCCTGAGAGCAATAATCCCCGTCCTGAGGAGCCGCTCCCTCTTCCTCCACCCTGAGAGCGCTAATCCCCGTCCTGAGGAGCACCGCTCCCTCCTCCCCCACCCTAAGAGCACTAATCCCCGTCCTGAGGAGCCGCTCTTCTCCCACCCTGAGAGCACTAATCCCCGTCCTGAGGAGCGCCGCTCCCTCCTCCCCCACCCTGAGAGCATTAATCCCCGTCCTGAGGAGCTGCTCCCTCTTCTCCCACCCTGAGAGCACTAATCCCCATCCTGAGGAGCACCGCTCCCTCTTCTCCCACCCTGAGAGCACTAATCCCCGTCCTGAGGAGCCGCTCCCTCTTCTCCACCCTGAGAGCACTAATCCCCGTCCTGAGGAGCTGCTCCCTCTTCCCCCACCCTGAGAGCACTAATCCCCGTCCTGAGGAGTCGCTCCCTCTTCTCCCACCCTGAGAGCGCTAATCCCCGTCCTGAGGAGCCGCTCCCTCTTCCTCCACCCTGAGAGCGCTAATCCCCGTCCTGAGGAGCCGCTCCCTCTTCTCCCACCCTGAGAGCACTAATCCCCGTCCTGAGGAGCCGCTCCCTCTTTCCCACCCTGAGAGCACTAATCCCCGTCCTGAGGAGCGCCGCTCCCTCTTCTCCCACCCTGAGAAGGCTAATCCCCGATCTGAGGAGCGCCGCTCCCTCTTCCCCCACCCTGAGAACACTAATCCCCATCCTGAGGAGCGCCGCTCCCTCTTCTCCCACCCTGAGAGCACTAATCCCCGTCCTGAGGAGCCACTCCCTCTTCCCCACCCTGAGAACACTAATCGCCGTCCTGAGGAGCCGCTCCCTCTTCCCCCACCCTGAGAGCACTAATCCCCGTCCTGAGGAGCCGCTCCCTCTTCCTCCACCCTGAGAGCGCTAATCCCCGTCCTGAGGAGCACCGCTCCCTCCTCCCCCACCCTGAGAGCACTAATCCCCGTCCTGAGGAGCCGCTCCCTCTTCTCCCACCCTGAGAGCACTAATCCCCACCCTGAGAGCACTAATCCCCGTCCTGAGGAGCCGCTCCCTCTTCTCCCACCCTGAGAGCACTAATCCCCATCCTGAGGAGCACCGCTCCCTCTTCTCCCACCCTGAGAGCACTAATCCCCGTCCTGAGGAGCCGCTCCCTCTTCTCCACCCTGAGAGCACTAATCCCCGTCCTGAGGAGCTGCTCCCTCTTCCCCCACCCTGAGAGCACTAATCCCCGTCCTGAGGAGCTGCTCCTTCTTCCCCCACCCTGAGAGCACTAATCCCCGTCCTGAGGAGCCGCTCCCTCTTCTCCCACCATGAGAACACTAATCACCGTCCTGAGGAGCCGCTCCCTCTTCTCCCAACCTGAGAGCACTAATCCCCATCCTGAGGAGCCGCTCCCTCTTCCCCCACCCTGAGAGCACTAATCCCCGTCCTGAGGAGCCACTCCCTCTTCCCCCACTCTGAGAGCGCTAATTCCCGTCCTGAGGAGCCGCTCCCTCTTCTCCCACCCTGAGAGCACTAATCCCCATCCTGAGGACCGCCGCTCCCTCTTCTCCCACCCTGAGAGCACTAATCCCCGTCCTGAGGAGCGCCGCTCCCTCTTCCCCCACCCTGAGAGCACTAATCCCCGTCCTGAGGAGCGCCGCTCCCTCTTCCCCCACCCTGAGAGCACTAATCCCCGTCCTGAGGAGCCGCTCCCTCTTCTCCCACCATGAGAGCACTAATCCCCGTCCTGAGGAGCCGCTCCCTCTTCCCCCACCCTGAGAGCACTAATCCCCGTCCTGAGGAGCCCCTCCCTCTTCTCCCACCATGAGAGCACTAATCCCCGTCCTGAGGAGTCGCTCCCTCTTCCCCCACCCTGAGAGCACTAATCCCC
Organism: Ranitomeya imitator; assembly: GCF_032444005.1. Classification (NCBI taxonomy): domain Eukaryota; kingdom Metazoa; phylum Chordata; class Amphibia; order Anura; family Dendrobatidae; genus Ranitomeya; species Ranitomeya imitator. The sequence goes on along the minus strand of NC_091286.1, from coordinate 713,073,737 downwards.
GTCCTGAGGAGCCGCTCCCTCTTCCCCCACCCTGAGAGCACTAATCCCCGTCCTGAGGAGAGCCACTCCCTCTTCCACCGAGAGCACTAATCCCCGTCCTGAGGAGCCGCTCCCTCTTCTCCCACCCTGAGAGCACTAATCCCCGTCCTGAGGAGCGCCGCTCCCTCTTCCCCCACCCTGAGAGCACTAATCCCCGTCCTGAGGAGCAGCTCCCTCTTCTCCCACCATGAGAGAACTAATCCCAGTCCTGAGGAGCTGCTCCCTCTTCCCCCACCCTGAGAGCACTAATCCCCGTCCTGAGGAGCTGCTCCTTCTTCCCCCACCCTGAGAGCACTAATCCCCGTCCTGAGGAGCCCCTCCCTCTTCTCCCACCATGAGAACACTAATCACCGTCCTGAGGAGCCGCTCCCTCTTCTCCCACCCTGAGAGCACTAATCCCCATCCTGAGGAGCCGCTCCCTCTTCCCCCACCCTGAGAGCACTAATCCCCGTCCTGAGGAGCCACTCCCTCTTCCCCCACTCTGAGAGCGCTAATCCCCGTCCTGAGGAGCCGCTCCCTCTTCTCCCACCCTGAGAGCACTAATCCCCATCCTGAGGACCGCCGCTCCCTCTTCTCCCACCCTGAGAGCACTAATCCCCGTCCTGAGGAGCGCCGCTCCCTCTTCCCCCACCCTGAGAGCACTAATCCCCGTCCTGAGGAGAGCCGCTCCCTCTTCCCCCACCCTGAGAGCACTAATCCCCGTCCTGAGGAGCCGCTCCCTCTTCTCCCACCATGAGAGCACTAATCCCCGTCCTGAGGAGCCGCTCCCTCTTCCCCCACCCTGAGAGCACTAATCCCCGTCCTGAGGAGCCCCTCCCTCTTCTCCCACCATGAGAGCACTAATCCCCGTCCTGAGGAGTCGCTCCCTCTTCCCCCACCCTGAGAGCACTAATCCCCGTCCTGAGGAGCTGCTCCCTCTTCCCCCACCCTGAGAGCACTAATCCCCGTCCTGAGGAGAGCCACTCCCTCTTCCACCGAGAGCACTAATCCCCGTCCTGAGGAGCCGCTCCCTCTTCTCCCACCCTGAGAGCACTAATCCCCGTCCTGAGGAGCGCCGCTCCCTCTTCCCCCACCCTGAGAGCACTAATCTCCGTCCTGAGGAGCAGCTCCCTCTTCTCCCACCATGAGAGAACTAATCCCAGTCCTGAGGAGCCGCTCCCTCTTCCCCCACCCTGAGAGCACTAATCCCCGTCCTGAGGAGCCGCTCCCTCTTCCCCCACCCCGAGAGCACTAATCCTCGTCCTGAGGAGCCACTCCCTCTTCCCCCACCCTGAGAGCACTAATCCCCGTCCTGATGAGCGCCGCTCCCTCTTCCCCCACCCTGAGAGCGCTAATCCCCGTCCTGAGGAGCCACTCCCTCTTCCCCCACCCTGAGAGCGCTAATCCCCGTCCTGAGGAGCCGATCCCTCTTCCTCCACCCTGAGAGCACTAATCCCCGTCCTGAGGAGCCACTCCCTCTTCCCCCACCCTGAGAGCGCTAATCCTCGTCCTGAGGAGCCACTCCCTCTTCCCCCACCCTGAGACAACTAATCCCCGTCCTGATGAGCGCCGCTCCCTCTTCCCCAACCCTGAGAGCGCTAATCCCCATCCTGAGGAGCCGCTCCCTCTTCCCCCACCCTGAGAGCACTAATCCCTGTCCTGAGGAGCCGCTCCCTCTTCCCCACCCTGACAGCACTAATCCCCGTCCTGAGGAGCGCCGCTCCCTTTTCCCCCACCCTGAGAGCGCTAATCCCGGTCCTGAGGAGCCGCTCCCTCTTTCCCCATCCTGAGAGCACTAATCCCCGTCCTGAGGAGCGCCGCTCCCTCTTTCCCCATCCTGAGAGCACTAATCCCCATCCTGAGGAGCCGCTCCCACTTCCCCCACCCTGAGAGCACTAATCCCCATCCTGAGGAGCCGCTCCCACTTCTCCCACCCTGAGAGCACTAATCCCCGTCCTGAGGAGCCGCTCCCTCTTCCCCCACCCTGAGAGCACTAATCCCCGTCCTGAGGAGCCGCTCCCACTTCCCCCACCCTGAGAGCACTAATCCCCATCCTGAGGAGCCGCTCCCTCTTCCCCCAACCTGAGAGCACTAATCCCCGTCCTGAGGAGCCGCTCCCTCTTCCCTCACCCTGAGAGCACTAATCCCCATCCTGAGGAGCCGCTCCCTCTTCTCCACCCTGAGAGCACTAATCCCCGTCCTGAGGAGCCGCTCCCTCTTTCCCCATCCTGAGAGCACTAATCCCCGTCCTGAGGAGCGCCACTCCCTCTTCTCCCACCCTGAGAGCACTAATCCCCGTCTTGAGGAGCCGCTCCCTCTTCCCCCACCCTGAGAGCACTAATCCCCGTCCTGAGGAGCCGCTCCCTCTTCTCCCACCATGAGAGCACTAATCCCAGTCCTGAGGAGCCGCTCCCTCTTCCCCCACCCTGAGAGCACTAATCCCCGTCCTGAGGAGCCGCTCCCTCTCTCCCCACCCTGAGAGCACTAATCCTCGTCCTGAGGAGCCTCTCCCTCTTCCCCCACCCTGAGAGCACTAATCCCCGTCCTGATGAGCGCCACTCCCTCTTCCCCCACCCTGAGAGCGCTAATCCCCGTCCTGAGGAGCCACTCCCTCTTCCCCCACCCTGAGAGCGCTAATCCCCGTCCTGAGGAGCCGCTCCCTCTTCCTCCACCCTGAGAGCGCTAATCCCCGTCCTGAGGAGCACCGCTCCCTCTTCTCCCACCATGAGAACACTAATCACCGTCCTGAGGAGCCGCTCCCTCTTCTCCCACCCTGAGAGCACTAATCCCCGTCCTGAGGAGCCACTCCCTCTTCCCCCACTCTGAGAGCGCTAATCCCCGTCCTGAGGAGCCGCTCCCTCTTCTCCCACCCTGAGAGCACTAATCCCCATCCTGAGGACCGCCGCTCCCTCTTCTCCCACCCTGAGAGCACTAATCCCCGTCCTGAGGAGCGCCGCTCCCTCTTCCCCCACCCTGAGAGCACTAATCCCCGTCCTGAGGAGCGCCGCTCCCTCTTCCCCCACCCTGAGAGCACTAATCCCCGTCCTGAGGAGCCGCTCCCTCTTCTCCCACCATGAGAGCACTAATCCCCGTCCTGAGGAGCCCCTCCCTCTTCTCCCACCATGAGAGCACTAATCCCCGTCCTGAGGAGTCGCTCCCTCTTCCCCCACCCTGAGAGCACTAATCCCCGTCCTGAGGAGCCGCTCCCTCTTCCCCCACCCTGAGAGCACTAATCCCCGTCCTGAGGAGAGCCACTCCCTCTTCCACCGAGAGCACTAATCCCCGTCCTGAGGAGCCGCTCCCTCTTCTCCCACCCTGAGAGCACTAATCCCCGTCCTGAGGAGCGCCGCTCCCTCTTCCCCCACCCTGAGAGGACTAATCCCCGTCCTGAGGAGCAGCTCCCTTTTCTCCCACCATGAGAGAACTAATCCCAGTCCTGAGGAGCTGCTCCCTCTTCCCCCACCCTGAGAGCACTAATCCCCGTCCTGAGGAGCTGCTCCTTCTTCCCCCACCCTGAGAGCACTAATCCCCGTCCTGAGGAGCTGCTCCCTCTTCTCCCACCATGAGAACACTAATCACCGTCCTGAGGAGCCGCTCCCTCTTCTCCCACCCTGAGAGCACTAATCCCCATCCTGAGGAGCCGCTCCCTCTTCCCCCACCCTGAGAGCACTAATCCCCGTCCTGAGGAGCCACTCCCTCTTCCCCCACTCTGAGAGCGCTAATCCCCATCCTGAGGAGCCGCTCCCTCTTCTCCCACCCTGAGAGCACTAATCCCCATCCTGAGGACCGCCGCTCCCTCTTCTCCCACCCTGAGAGCACTAATCCCCGTCCTGAGGAGCGCCGCTCCCTCTTCCCCCACCCTGAGAGCACTAATCCCCGTCCTGAGGAGCGCCGCTCCCTCTTCCCCCACCCTGAGAGCACTAATCCCCGTCCTGAGGAGCCGCTCCCTCTTCTCCCACCATGAGAGCACTAATCCCCGTCCTGAGGAGCCGCTCCCTCTTCCCCCACCCTGAGAGCACTAATCCCCGTCCTGAGGAGCCCCTCCCTCTTCTCCCACCATGAGAGCACTAATCCCCGTCCTGAGGAGTCGCTCCCTCTTCCCCCACCCTGAGAGCACTAATCCCCGTCCTGAGGAGCCGCTCCCTCTTCCCCCACCCTGAGAGCACTAATCCCCGTCCTGAGGAGAGCCACTCCCTCTTCCACCGAGAGCACTAATCCCCGTCCTGAGGAGCCGCTCCCTCTTCTCCCACCCTGAGAGCACTAATCCCCGTCCTGAGGAGCGCCGCTCCCTCTTCCCCCACCCTGATAGCACTAATCCCCGTCCTGAGGAGCAGCTCCCTCTTCTCCCACCATGAGAGAACTAATCCCAGTCCTGAGGAGCCGCTCCCTCTTCCCCCACCCTGAGAGCACTAATCCCCGTCCTGAGGAGCCGCTCCCTCTTCCCCCACCCCGAGAGCACTAATCCTCGTCCTGAGGAGCCACTCCCTCTTCCCCCACCCTGAGAGCACTAATCCCCGTCCTGATGAGCGCCGCTCCCTCTTCCCCCACCCTGAGAGCGCTAATCCCCGTCCTGAGGAGCCACTCCCTCTTCCCCCACCCTGAGAGCGCTAATCCCCGTCCTGAGGAGCCGATCCCTCTTCCTCCACCCTGAGAGCACTAATCCCCGTCCTGAGGAGCCACTCCCTCTTCCCCCACCCTGAGAGCGCTAATCCTCGTCCTGAGGAGCCGCTCCCTCTTCCCCCACCCTGAGAGCGCTAATCCCCGTCCTGAGGAGCCGCTCCCTCTTCCTCCACCCTGAGAGCGCTAATCTCCGTCCTGAGGAGCACCGCTCCCTCTTCCCCCACTCTGAGAGCACTAATCCCCGTCCTGAGGAGCCACTCCTTCTTCCCCCACCCTGAGAGCGCTAATCCCCGTCCTGAGGAGCCACTCCCTCTTCCCCCACCCTGAGACAACTAATCCCCGTCCTGATGAGCGCCGCTCCCTCTTCCCCCACCCTGAGAGCGCTAATCCCCATCCTGAGGAGACGCTCCCTCTTCCCCCACCCTGAGAGCACTAATCCCTGTCCTGAGGAGCCGCTCCCTCTTCCCCACCCTGACAGCACTAATCCCCGTCCTGAGGAGCGCCGCTCCCTTTTCCCCCACCCTGAGAGCGCTAATCCCGGTCCTGAGGAGCCGCTCCCTCTTTCCCCATCCTGAGAGCACTAATCCCCGTCCTGAGGAGCGCCGCTCCCTCTTTCCCCATCCTGAGAGCACTAATCCCCATCCTGAGGAGCCGCTCCCACTTCCCCCACCCTGAGAGCACTAATCCCCATCCTGAGGAGCCGCTCCCACTTCTCCCACCCTGAGAGCACTAATCCCCGTCCTGAGGAGCCGCTCCCTCTTCCCCCACCCTGAGAGCACTAATCCCCGTCCTGAGGAGCCCCTCCCTCTTCTCCCACCATGAGAGCACTAATCCCCGTCCTGAGGAGTCGCTCCCTCTTCCCCCACCCTGAGAGCACTAATCCCCGTCCTGAGGAGCCGCTCCCTCTTCCCCCACCCTGAGAGCACTAATCCCCGTCCTGAGGAGAGCCACTCCCTCTTCCACCGAGAGCACTAATCCCCGTCCTGAGGAGCCGCTCCCTCTTCTCCCACCCTGAGAGCACTAATCCCCGTCCTGAGGAGCGCCGCTCCCTCTTCCCCCACCCTGAGAGCACTAATCCCCGTCCTGAGGAGCAGCTCCCTCTTCTCCCACCATGAGAGAACTAATCCCAGTCCTGAGGAGCTGCTCCCTCTTCCCCCACCCTGAGAGCACTAATCCCCGTCCTGAGGAGCTGCTCCTTCTTCCCCCACCCTGAGAGCACTAATCCCCATCCTGAGGAGCCGCTCCCTCTTTCCCCATCCTGAGAGCACTAATCCCCGTCCTGAGGAGCGCCGCTCCCTCTTTCCCCATCCTGAGAGCACTAATCCCCATCCTGAGGAGCCGCTCCCACTTCCCCCACCCTGAGAGCACTAATCCCCATCCTGAGGAGCCGCTCCCACTTCTCCCACCCTGAGAGCACTAATCCCCGTCCTGAGGAGCCGCTCCCTCTTCCCCCACCCTGAGAGCACTAATCCCCGTCCTGAGGAGCCGCTCCCACTTCCCCCACCCTGAGAGCACTAATCCCCATCCTGAGGAGCCGCTCCCTCTTCCCCCAACCTGAGAGCACTAATCCCCGTCCTGAGGAGCCGCTCCCTCTTCCCTCACCCTGAGAGCACTAATCCCCATCCTGAGGAGCCGCTCCCTCTTCTCCACCCTGAGAGCACTAATCCCCGTCCTGAGGAGCCGCTCCCTCTTTCCCCATCCTGAGAGCACTAATCCCCGTCCTGAGGAGCGCCACTCCCTCTTCTCCCACCCTGAGAGCACTAATCCCCGTCTTGAGGATCCGCTCCCTCTTCCCCCACCCTGAGAGCACTAATCCCCGTCCTGAGGAGCCGCTCCCTCTTCTCCCACCATGAGAGCACTAATCCCAGTCCTGAGGAGCCGCTCCCTCTTCCCCCACCCTGAGAGCACTAATCCCCGTCCTGAGGAGCCGCTCCCTCTCTCCCCACCCTGAGAGCACTAATCCTCGTCCTGAGGAGCCTCTCCCTCTTCCCCCACCCTGAGAGCACTAATCCCCGTCCTGATGAGCGCCACTCCCTCTTCCCCCACCCTGAGAGCGCTAATCCCCGTCCTGAGGAGCCACTCCCTCTTCCCCCACCCTGAGAGCGCTAATCCCCGTCCTGAGGAGCCGCTCCCTCTTCCTCCACCCTGAGAGCGCTAATCCCCGTCCTGAGGAGCACCGCTCCCTCTTCTCCCACCATGAGAACACTAATCACCGTCCTGAGGAGCCGCTCCCTCTTCTCCCACCCTGAGAGCACTAATCCCCGTCCTGAGGAGCCACTCCCTCTTCCCCCACTCTGAGAGCGCTAATCCCCGTCCTGAGGAGCCGCTCCCTCTTCTCCCACCCTGAGAGCACTAATCCCCATCCTGAGGACCGCCGCTCCCTCTTCTCCCACCCTGAGAGCACTAATCCCCGTCCTGAGGAGCGCCGCTCCCTCTTCCCCCACCCTGAGAGCACTAATCCCCGTCCTGAGGAGCGCCGCTCCCTCTTCCCCCACCCTGAGAGCACTAATCCCCGTCCTGAGGAGCCGCTCCCTCTTCTCCCACCATGAGAGCACTAATCCCCGTCCTGAGGAGCCCCTCCCTCTTCTCCCACCATGAGAGCACTAATCCCCGTCCTGAGGAGTCGCTCCCTCTTCCCCCACCCTGAGAGCACTAATCCCCGTCCTGAGGAGCCGCTCCCTCTTCCCCCACCCTGAGAGCACTAATCCCCGTCCTGAGGAGAGCCACTCCCTCTTCCACCGAGAGCACTAATCCCCGTCCTGAGGAGCCGCTCCCTCTTCTCCCACCCTGAGAGCACTAATCCCCGTCCTGAGGAGCGCCGCTCCCTCTTCCCCCACCCTGAGAGGACTAATCCCCGTCCTGAGGAGCAGCTCCCTTTTCTCCCACCATGAGAGAACTAATCCCAGTCCTGAGGAGCTGCTCCCTCTTCCCCCACCCTGAGAGCACTAATCCCCGTCCTGAGGACCGCCGCTCCCTCTTCTCCCACCCTGAGAGCACTAATCCCCGTCCTGAGGAGCGCCGCTCCCTCTTCCCCCACCCTGAGAGCACTAATCCCCGTCCTGAGGAGCCGCTCCCTCTTCTCCCACCATGAGAGCACTAATCCCCGTCCTGAGGAGCCCCTCCCTCTTCTCCCACCATGAGAGCACTAATCCCCGTCCTGAGGAGTCGCTCCCTCTTCCCCCACCCTGAGAGCACTAATCCCCGTCCTGAGGAGCCGCTCCCTCTTCCCCCACCCTGAGAGCACTAATCCCCGTCCTGAGGAGAGCCACTCCCTCTTCCACCGAGAGCACTAATCCCCGTCCTGAGGAGCCGCTCCCTCTTCTCCCACCCTGAGAGCACTAATCCCCGTCCTGAGGAGCGCCGCTCCCTCTTCCCCCACCCTGAGAGGACTAATCCCCGTCCTGAGGAGCAGCTCCCTTTTCTCCCACCATGAGAGAACTAATCCCAGTCCTGAGGAGCTGCTCCCTCTTCCCCCACCCTGAGAGCACTAATCCCCGTCCTGAGGAGCTGCTCCTTCTTCCCCCACCCTGAGAGCACTAATCCCCATCCTGAGGAGCTGCTCCCTCTTCTCCCACCATGAGAACACTAATCACCGTCCTGAGGAGCCGCTCCCTCTTCTCCCACCCTGAGAGCACTAATCCCCATCCTGAGGAGCCGCTCCCTCTTCCCCCACCCTGAGAGCACTAATCCCCGTCCTGAGGAGCCACTCCCTCTTCCCCCACTCTGAGAGCGCTAATCCCCATCCTGAGGAGCCGCTCCCTCTTCTCCCACCCTGAGAGCACTAATCCCCATCCTGAGGACCGCCGCTCCCTCTTCTCCCACCCTGAGAGCACTAATCCCCGTCCTGAGGAGCGCCGCTCCCTCTTCCCCCACCCTGAGAGCACTAATCCCCGTCCTGAGGAGCGCCGCTCCCTCTTCCCCCACCCTGAGAGCACTAATCCCCGTCCTGAGGAGCCGCTCCCTCTTCTCCCACCATGAGAGCACTAATCCCCGTCCTGAGGAGCCGCTCCCTCTTCCCCCACCCTGAGAGCACTAATCCCCGTCCTGAGGAGCCCCTCCCTCTTCTCCCACCATGAGAGCACTAATCCCCGTCCTGAGGAGTCGCTCCCTCTTCCCCCACCCTGAGAGCACTAATCCCCGTCCTGAGGAGCCGCTCCCTCTTCCCCCACCCTGAGAGCACTAATCCCCGTCCTGAGGAGAGCCACTCCCTCTTCCACCGAGAGCACTAATCCCCGTCCTGAGGAGCCGCTCCCTCTTCTCCCACCCTGAGAGCACTAATCCCCGTCCTGAGGAGCGCCGCTCCCTCTTCCCCCACCCTGATAGCACTAATCCCCGTCCTGAGGAGCAGCTCCCTCTTCTCCCACCATGAGAGAACTAATCCCAGTCCTGAGGAGCCGCTCCCTCTTCCCCCACCCTGAGAGCACTAATCCCCGTCCTGAGGAGCAGCTCCCTCTTCCCCCACCCCGAGAGCACTAATCCTCGTCCTGAGGAGCCACTCCCTCTTCCCCCACCCTGAGAGCACTAATCCCCGTCCTGATGAGCGCCGCTCCCTCTTCCCCCACCCTGAGAGCGCTAATCCCCGTCCTGAGGAGCCACTCCCTCTTCCCCCACCCTGAGAGCGCTAATCCCCGTCCTGAGGAGCCGATCCCTCTTCCTCCACCCTGAGAGCACTAATCCCCGTCCTGAGGAGCCACTCCCTCTTCCCCCACCCTGAGAGCGCTAATCCTCATCCTGAGGAGCCGCTCCCTCTTCCCCCACCCTGAGAGCGCTAATCCCCGTCCTGAGGAGCCGCTCCCTCTTCCTCCACCCTGAGAGCGCTAATCTCCGTCCTGAGGAGCACCGCTCCCTCTTCCCCCACTCTGAGAGCACTAATCCCCGTCCTGAGGAGCCACTCCTTCTTCCCCCACCCTGAGAGCGCTAATCCCCGTCCTGAGGAGCCACTCCCTCTTCCCCCACCCTGAGACAACTAATCCCCGTCCTGATGAGCGCCGCTCCCTCTTCCCCCACCCTGAGAGCGCTAATCCCCATCCTGAGGAGCCGCTCCCTCTTCCCCCACCCTGAGAGCACTAATCCCTGTCCTGAGGAGCCGCTCCCTCTTCCCCACCCTGACAGCACTAATCCCCGTCCTGAGGAGCGCCGCTCCCTTTTCCCCCACCCTGAGAGCGCTAATCCCGGTCCTGAGGAGCCGCTCCCTCTTTCCCCATCCTGAGAGCACTAATCCCCGTCCTGAGGAGCGCCGCTCCCTCTTTCCCCATCCTGAGAGCACTAATCCCCATCCTGAGGAGCCGCTCCCACTTCCCCCACCCTGAGAGCACTAATCCCCATCCTGAGGAGCCGCTCCCACTTCTCCCACCCTGAGAGCACTAATCCCCGTCCTGAGGAGCCGCTCCCTCTTCCCCCACCCTGAGAGCACTAATCCCCGTCCTGAGGAGCCCCTCCCTCTTCTCCCACCATGAGAGCACTAATCCCCGTCCTGAGGAGTCGCTCCCTCTTCCCCCACCCTGAGAGCACTAATCCCCGTCCTGAGGAGCCGCTCCCTCTTCCCCCACCCTGAGAGCACTAATCCCCGTCCTGAGGAGAGCCACTCCCTCTTCCACCGAGAGCACTAATCCCCGTCCTGAGGAGCCGCTCCCTCTTCTCCCACCCTGAGAGCACTAATCCCCGTCCTGAGGAGCGCCGCTCCCTCTTCCCCCACCCTGAGAGCACTAATCCCCGTCCTGAGGAGCAGCTCCCTCTTCTCCCACCATGAGAGAACTAATCCCAGTCCTGAGGAGCTGCTCCCTCTTCCCCCACCCTGAGAGCACTAATCCCCGTCCTGAGGAGCTGCTCCTTCTTCCCCCACCCTGAGAGCACTAATCCCCATCCTGAGGAGCCGCTCCCTCTTTCCCCATCCTGAGAGCACTAATCCCCGTCCTGAGGAGCGCCGCTCCCTCTTTCCCCATCCTGAGAGCACTAATCCCCATCCTGAGGAGCCGCTCCCACTTCCCCCACCCTGAGAGCACTAATCCCCATCCTGAGGAGCCGCTCCCACTTCTCCCACCCTGAGAGCACTAATCCCCGTCCTGAGGAGCCGCTCCCTCTTTCCCCACCCTGAGAGCACTAATCCCCGTCCTGAGGAGCCGCTCCCACTTCCCCCACCCTGAGAGCACTAATCCCCATCCTGAGGAGCCGCTCCCTCTTCCCCCAACCTGAGAGCACTAATCCCCGTCCTGAGGAGCCGCTCCCTCTTCCCTCACCCTGAGAGCACTAATCCCCATCCTGAGGAGCCGCTCCCTCTTCTCCACCCTGAGAGCACTAATCCCCGTCCTGAGGAGCCGCTCCCTCTTTCCCCATCCTGAGAGCACTAATCCCCGTCCTGAGGAGCGCCACTCCCTCTTCTCCCACCCTGAGAGCACTAATCCCCGTCTTGAGGAGCCGCTCCCTCTTCCCCCACCCTGAGAGCACTAATCCCCGTCCTGAGGAGCCGCTCCCTCTTCTCCCACCATGAGAGCACTAATCCCAGTCCTGAGGAGCCACTCCCTCTTCCCCCACCCTGAGAGCACTAATCCCCGTCCTGAGGAGCCGCTCCCTCTCTCCCCACCCTGAGAGCACTAATCCTCGTCCTGAGGAGCCTCTCCCTCTTCCCCCACCCTGAGAGCACTAATCCCCGTCCTGATGAGCGCCACTCCCTCTTCCCCCACCCTGAGAGCGCTAATCCCCGTCCTGAGGAGCCACTCCCTCTTCCCCCACCCTGAGAGCGCTAATCCCCGTCCTGAGGAGCCGCTCCCTCTTCCTCCACCCTGAGAGCGCTAATCCCCGTCCTGAGGAGCACCGCTCCCTCTTCTCCCACCATGAGAACACTAATCACCGTCCTGAGGAGCCGCTCCCTCTTCTCCCACCCTGAGAGCACTAATCCCCGTCCTGAGGAGCCACTCCCTCTTCCCCCACTCTGAGAGCGCTAATCCCCGTCCTGAGGAGCCGCTCCCTCTTCTCCCACCCTGAGAGCACTAATCCCCATCCTGAGGACCGCCGCTCCCTCTTCTCCCACCCTGAGAGCACTAATCCCCGTCCTGAGGAGCGCCGCTCCCTCTTCCCCCACCCTGAGAGCACTAATCCCCGTCCTGAGGAGCGCCGCTCCCTCTTCCCCCACCCTGAGAGCACTAATCCCCGTCCTGAGGAGCCGCTCCCTCTTCTCCCACCATGAGAGCACTAATCCCCGTCCTGAGGAGCCCCTCCCTCTTCTCCCACCATGAGAGCACTAATCCCCGTCCTGAGGAGTCGCTCCCTCTTCCCCCACCCTGAGAGCACTAATCCCCGTCCTGAGGAGCCGCTCCCTCTTCCCCCACCCTGAGAGCACTAATCCCCGTCCTGAGGAGAGCCACTCCCTCTTCCACCGAGAGCACTAATCCCCGTCCTGAGGAGCCGCTCCCTCTTCTCCCACCCTGAGAGCACTAATCCCCGTCCTGAGGAGCGCCGCTCCCTCTTCCCCCACCCTGAGAGGACTAATCCCCGTCCTGAGGAGCAGCTCCCTTTTCTCCCACCATGAGAGAACTAATCCCAGTCCTGAGGAGCTGCTCCCTCTTCCCCCACCCTGAGAGCACTAATCCCCGTCCTGAGGAGCTGCTCCTTCTTCCCCCACCCTGAGAGCACTAATCCCCGTCCTGAGGAGCTGCTCCCTCTTCTCCCACCATGAGAACACTAATCACCGTCCTGAGGAGCCGCTCCCTCTTCTCCCACCCTGAGAGCACTAATCCCCATCCTGAGGAGCCGCTCCCTCTTCCCCCACCCTGAGAGCACTAATCCCCGTCCTGAGGAGCCACTCCCTCTTCCCCCACTCTGAGAGCGCTAATCCCCATCCTGAGGAGCCGCTCCCTCTTCTCCCACCCTGAGAGCACTAATCCCCATCCTGAGGACCGCCGCTCCCTCTTCTCCCACCCTGAGAGCACTAATCCCCGTCCTGAGGAGCGCCGCTCCCTCTTCCCCCACCCTGAGAGCACTAATCCCCGTCCTGAGGAGCGCCGCTCCCTCTTCCCCCACCCTGAGAGCACTAATCCCCGTCCTGAGGAGCCGCTCCCTCTTCTCCCACCATGAGAGCACTAATCCCCGTCCTGAGGAGCCGCTCCCTCTTCCCCCACCCTGAGAGCACTAATCCCCGTCCTGAGGAGCCCCTCCCTCTTCTCCCACCATGAGAGCACTAATCCCCGTCCTGAGGAGTCGCTCCCTCTTCCCCCACCCTGAGAGCACTAATCCCCGTCCTGAGGAGCCGCTCCCTCTTCCCCCACCCTGAGAGCACTAATCCCCGTCCTGAGGAGAGCCACTCCCTCTTCCACCGAGAGCACTAATCCCCGTCCTGAGGAGCCGCTCCCTCTTCTCCCACCCTGAGAGCACTAATCCCCGTCCTGAGGAGCGCCGCTCCCTCTTCCCCCACCCTGATAGCACTAATCCCCGTCCTGAGGAGCAGCTCCCTCTTCTCCCACCATGAGAGAACTAATCCCAGTCCTGAGGAGCCGCTCCCTCTTCCCCCACCCTGAGAGCACTAATCCCCGTCCTGAGGAGCCGCTCCCTCTTCCCCCACCCCGAGAGCACTAATCCTCGTCCTGAGGAGCCACTCCCTCTTCCCCCACCCTGAGAGCACTAATCCCCGTCCTGATGAGCGCCGCTCCCTCTTCCCCCACCCTGAGAGCGCTAATCCCCGTCCTGAGGAGCCACTCCCTCTTCCCCCACCCTGAGAGCGCTAATCCCCGTCCTGAGGAGCCGATCCCTCTTCCTCCACCCTGAGAGCACTAATCCCCGTCCTGAGGAGCCACTCCCTCTTCCCCCACCCTGAGAGCGCTAATCCTCGTCCTGAGGAGCCGCTCCCTCTTCCCCCACCCTGAGAGCGCTAATCCCCGTCCTGAGGAGCCGCTCCCTCTTCCTCCACCCTGAGAGCGCTAATCTCCGTCCTGAGGAGCACCGCTCCCTCTTCCCCCACTCTGAGAGCACTAATCCCCGTCCTGAGGAGCCACTCCTTCTTCCCCCACCCTGAGAGCGCTAATCCCCGTCCTGAGGAGCCACTCCCTCTTCCCCCACCCTGAGACAACTAATCCCCGTCCTGATGAGCGCCGCTCCCTCTTCCCCCACCCTGAGAGCGCTAATCCCCATCCTGAGGAGCCGCTCCCTCTTCCCCCACCCTGAGAGCACTAATCCCTGTCCTGAGGAGCCGCTCCCTCTTCCCCACCCTGACAGCACTAATCCCCGTCCTGAGGAGCGCCGCTCCCTTTTCCCCCACCCTGAGAGCGCTAATCCCGGTCCTGAGGAGCCGCTCCCTCTTTCCCCATCCTGAGAGCACTAATCCCCGTCCTGAGGAGCGCCGCTCCCTCTTTCCCCATCCTGAGAGCACTAATCCCCATCCTGAGGAGCCGCTCCCACTTCCCCCACCCTGAGAGCACTAATCCCCATCCTGAGGAGCCGCTCCCACTTCTCCCACCCTGAGAGCACTAATCCCCGTCCTGAGGAGCCGCTCCCTCTTCCCCCACCCTGAGAGCACTAATCCCCGTCCTGAGGAGCCCCTCCCTCTTCTCCCACCATGAGAGCACTAATCCCCGTCCTGAGGAGTCGCTCCCTCTTCCCCCACCCTGAGAGCACTAATCCCCGTCCTGAGGAGCCGCTCCCTCTTCCCCCACCCTGAGAGCACTAATCCCCGTCCTGAGGAGAGCCACTCCCTCTTCCACCGAGAGCACTAATCCCCGTCCTGAGGAGCCGCTCCCTCTTCTCCCACCCTGAGAGCACTAATCCCCGTCCTGAGGAGCGCCGCTCCCTCTTCCCCCACCCTGAGAGCACTAATCCCCGTCCTGAGGAGCAGCTCCCTCTTCTCCCACCATGAGAGCACTAATCCCCGTCCTGAGGAGAGCCACTCCCTCTTCCACCGAGAGCACTAATCCCCGTCCTGAGGAGCCGCTCCCTCTTCTCCCACCCTGAGAGCACTAATCCCCGTCCTGAGGAGCGCCGCTCCCTCTTCCCCCACCCTGAGAGCACTAATCCCCGTCCTGAGGAGCAGCTCCCTCTTCTCCCACCATGAGAGAACTAATCCCAGTCCTGAGGAGCTGCTCCCTCTTCCCCCACCCTGAGAGCACTAATCCCCGTCCTGAGGAGCTGCTCCTTCTTCCCCCACCCTGAGAGCACTAATCCCCGTCCTGAGGAGCCGCTCCCTCTTCTCCCACCATGAGAACACTAATCACCGTCCTGAGGACCGCTCCCTCTTCTCCCACCCTGAGAGCACTAATCCCCATCCTGAGGAGCCGCTCCCTCTTCCCCCACCCTGAGAGCACTAATCCCCGTCCTGAGGAGCCACTCCCTCTTCCCCCACTCTGAGAGCGCTAATCCCTGTCCTGAGGAGCCGCTCCCTCTTCTCCCACCCTGAGAGCACTAATCCCCATCCTGAGGACCGCCGCTCCCTCTTCTCCCACCCTGAGAGCACTAATCCCCGTCCTGAGGAGCGCCGCTCCCTCTTCCCCCACCCTGAGAGCACTAATCCCCGTCCTGAGGAGCGCCGCTCCCTCTTCCCCCACCCTGAGAGCACTAATCCCCGTCCTGAGGAGCCGCTCCCTCTTCTCCCACCATGAGAGCACTAATCCCCGTCCTGAGGAGCCGCTTCCTCTTCCCCCACCCTGAGAGCACTAATCCCCGTCCTGAGGAGCCCCTCCCTCTTCTCCCACCATGAGAGCACTAATCCCCGTCCTGAGGAGTCGCTCCCTCTTCCCCCACCCTGAGAGCACTAATCCCCGTCCTGAGGAGCCGCTCCCTCTTCCCCCACCCTGAGAGCACTAATCCCCGTCCTGAGGAGAGCCACTCCCTCTTCCACCGAGAGCACTAATCCCCGTCCTGAGGAGCCGCTCCCTCTTCCCCCACCCTGAGAGCACTAATCCCCGTCCTGAGGAGAGCCACTCCCTCTTCCACCGAGAGCACTAATCCCCATCCTGAGGACCGCCGCTCCCTCTTCCCCCACCCTGAGAGCACTAATCCCCGTCCTGAGGAGCAGCTCCCTCTTCTCCCACCATGAGAGAACTAATCCCAGTCCTGAGGAGCCGCTCCCTCTTCCCCCACCCTGAGAGCACTAATCCCCATCCTGAGGAGCCGCTCCCTCTTCCCCCACCCCGAGAGCACTAATCCTCGTCCTGAGGAGCCACTCCCTCTTCCCCCACCCTGAGAGCACTAATCCCCGTCCTGATGAGCGCCGCTCCCTCTTCCCCCACCCTGAGAGCGCTAATCCCCGTCCTGAGGAGCCACTCCCTCTTCCCCCACCCTGAGAGAGCTAATCCCCGTCCTGAGGAGCCGATCCCTCTTCCTCCACCCTGAGAGCACTAATCCCCATCCTGAGGAGCCACTCCCTCTTCCCCCACCCTGAGAGCGCTAATCCTCGTCCTGAGGAGCCGCTCCCTCTTCCCCCACCCTGAGAGCGCTAATCCCCGTCCTGAGGAGCCGCACCCTCTTCCTCCACCCTGAGAGCGCTAATCTCCGTCCTGAGGAGCACCGCTCCCTCTTCCCCCACCCTGAGAGCACTAATCCCCGTCCTGAGGAGCCACTCCTTCTTCCCCCACCCTGAGAGCGCTAATCCCCGTCCTGAGGAGCCACTCCCTCTTCCCCCACCCTGAGACAACTAATCCCCGTCCTGATGAGCGCCACTCCCTCTTCCCCCACCCTGAGAGCGCTAATCCCCATCCTGAGGAGCCGCTCCCTCTTCCCCCACCCTGAGAGCACTAATCCCTGTCCTGAGGAGCCGCTCCCTCTTCCCCACCCTGACAGCACTAATCCCCGTCCTGAGGAGCGCCGCTCCCTTTTCCCCCACCCTGAGAGCGCTAATCCCGGTCCTGAGGAGCCGCTCCCTCTTTCCCCATCCTGAGAGCACTAATCCCCGTCCTGAGGAGCGCCGCTCCCTCTTTCTCCATCCTGAGAGCACTAATCCCCATCCTGAGGAGCCGCTCCCACTTCCCCCACCCTGAGAGCACTAATCCCCATCCTGAGGAGCCGCTCCCACTTCTCCCACCCTGAGAGCACTAATCCCCGTCCTGAGGAGCCTCTCCCTCTTCCCCCACCCTGAGAGCACTAATCCCCGTCCTGATGAGCGCCACTCCCTCTTCCCCCACCCTGAGAGCGCTAATCCCCGTCCTGAGGAGCTACTCCCTCTTCCCCCACCCTGAGAGCGCTAATCCCCGTCCTGAGGAGCCGCTCCCTCTTCCTCCACCCTGAGAGCGCTAATCCCCGTCCTGAGGAGCACCGCTCCCTCTTCCCTCACCCTGAGAGCACTAATCCCCGTCCTGAGGAGCCACTCCCTCTTCCCCCACCCTGAGAGCGCTAATCCCCGTCCTGAGGAGCCGCTCCCTCTTCCCCCACCCTGAGATCACTAATCCCAGTCCTGAGGAGCCGCTCCCTCTTCCTCCACCCTGAGAGCGCTAATCCCCGTCCTGAGGAGCCACTCCCTCTTCCCCCACCCTGAGAGCACTAATCCCCGTCCTGATGAGCGCCGCTCCCTCTTCCCCTACCCTGAGAGCACTAATCCCCGTCCTGAGGAGCCGCTCCCTCTTCCTCCACCCTGAGAGCACTAATCCCCGTCCTGCTGAGCGCCGCTCCCTCTTCCCCCACCCTGAGGGCACTAATCCCCGTCCTGAGGAGCCGCTCCCTCTTCCCCCACCCTGAGAGCACTAATCCCCGTCCTGAGGAGCAGCTCCCTCTTCCTCCACCCTGAGAGCGCTAATCCCCGTCCTGAGGAGCACCGCTCCCTCTTCCCCCACCCTGAGAGCACTAATCCCCGTCCTGAGGAGCCACTCCCTCTTTTCCCACCCTGAGAGCACTTATACCCGTCCTGAGCAGCGCAGCTCCCTCTTCCCCCACCCTGAGAGCGCTAATCCCCGTCCTGAGGAGCGCCGCTCCCTCTTCTCCCACCCTGAGAGCAGTAATCACCTCCTGAGGAGCCGCTCCCTCTTCCCCCACCCTGAGAGCACTAATCCCCGTCCTGAGGAGCCGCTCCCTCTTCTCCACCCTGAGAGCACTAATCCCCGTCCTGAGGAGCCGCTCCCTCTTTCCCCATCCTGAGAGCACTAATCCCCGTCCTGAGGAGCCGCTCCCTCTTCCCCCACCCTGAGAGCACTAATCCTCGTCCTGAGGAGCCGCTCCCTTTTCTCCACCCTGAGAGCACTAATACCTGTCCTGAGGAGCGCCGCACCCTCTTCTCCCACCCTGAGAGCACTAATCCCCTTCCTGAGGAACCGCTCCCTCTTCTCCCACCCTGAGTGCACTAATCCCCGTCCTGAAGAGCCGCTCCCTCTTCCCCCACCCTGAGAGCACTAATCCCCGTCCTGAGGAGCGCCGCTCCCTCTTCCCCCACCCTGAGAGCACGAATCCCCGTCCTGAGGAGCCGCTCCCTCTTCTCCCACCATGAGAGCACTAATCCCAGTCCTGAGGAGCCGCTCCCTCTTCCCCCACCCTGAGAGCACTAATGCCTGTCCTGAGGAGCCGCTCCCTCTTCTCCAACCCTGAGAGCACTAATCCTCGTCCTGAGGAGCCTCTCCCTCTTCCCCCACCCTGAGAGCACTAATCCCCGTCCTGATGAGCGCCGCTCCCTCTTCCCCCACCCTGAGAGCGCTAATCCCCGTCCTGAGGAGCCACTCCCTCTTCCCCCACCCTGAGAACGCTAATCCCCGTCCTGAGGAGCCGCTCCTTCTTCCTCCACCCTGAGAGCGCTAATCCCCGTCCTGAGGAGCACCGCTCCCTCTTCCCCCACCCTGAGAGCACTAATCCCCATCCTGAGGAGCCACTCCCTCTTCCCCCACCCTGAGAGCGCTAATCCCCGTCCTGAGGAGCCGCTCCCTCTTCCCCCACCCTGAGATCACTAATCCCAGTCCTGAGGAGCAGCTCCCTCTTCCTCCACCCTGAGAGCGCTAATCCCCGTCCTGAGGAGCACCGCTCCCTCTTCCCCCACCCTAAGAGCACTAATCCCCGTCCTGAGGAGCCACTCCTTCTTCCCCCACCCTGAGAGCGCTAATCCCCGTCCTGAGGAGCCACTCCCTCTTCCCCCACCCTGAGAGCACTAATCCCCATCCTGATGAGCGCCGCTCCCTCTTCCCCCACCCTGAGAGCACTAATCCCCATCCTGAGGGGCCGCTCCCTCTTCCCCCACCCTGAGGGCACTAATCCCCGTCCTGAGGAGCCGCTCCCTCTTCCCCCACCCTGAGAGCACTAATCCCCGTCCTGAGGAGCGGCTCCCTCTTCCCCCACCCTGAGAGCACTAATCCCCGTCCTGAGGAGCAGCTCCCTCTTCCTCCACCCTGAGAGCGCTAATCCCCGTCCTGAGGAGCACCGCTCCCTCTTCCCCCACCCTGAGAGCGCTAATCCCCGTCCTGAGGAGCCACTCCCTCTTCTCCCACCCTGAGAGCACTTATACCCGTCCTGAGCAGCGCAGCTCCCTCTTCCCCCACCCTGAGAGCGCTAATCCCCGTCCTGAGGAGCGCCGCTCCCTCTTCTCCCACCCTGAGAGCACTAATCACCTCCTGAGGAGCCGCTCCCTCTTCCCCCACCCTGAGAGCACTAATCCTCGTCCTGAGGAGCCGCTCCCTTTTCTCCACCCTGAGAGCACTAATACCTGTCCTGAGGAGCGCCGCACCCTCTTCTCCCACCCTGAGAGCACTAATCCCCTTCCTGAGGAACCGCTCCCTCTTCTCCCACCCTGAGTGCACTAATCCCCGTCCTGAAGAGCCGCTCCCTCTTCCCCCACCCTGAGAGCACTAATCCCCGTCCTGAGGAGCGCCGCTCCCTCTTCCCCCACCCTGAGAGCACGAATCCCCGTCCTGAGGAGCCGCTCCCTCTTCTCCCACCATGAGAGCACTAATCCCAGTCCTGAGGAGCCGCTCCCTCTTCCCCCACCCTGAGAGCACTAATGCCCGTCCTGAGGAGCCGCTCCCTCTTCCCCAACCCTGAGAGCACTAATCCTCGTCCTGAGGAGCCTCTCCCTCTTCCCCCACCCTGAGAGCACTAATCCCCGTCCTGATGAGCGCCGCTCCCTCTTCCCCCACCCTGAGAGCGCTAATCCCCGTCCTGAGGAGCCACTCCCTCTTCCCCCACCCTGAGAACGCTAATCCCCGTCCTGAGGAGCCGCTCCTTCTTCCTCCACCCTGAGAGCGCTAATCCCCGTCCTGAGGAGCACCGCTCCCTCTTCCCCCACCCTGAGAGCACTAATCCCCATCCTGAGGAGCCACTCCCTCTTCCCCCACCCTGAGAGCGCTAATCCCCGTCCTGAGGAGCCGCTCCCTCTTCCCCCACCCTGAGATCACTAATCCCAGTCCTGAGGAGCAGCTCCCTCTTCCTCCACCCTGAGAGCGCTAATCCCCGTCCTGAGGAGCACCGCTCCCTCTTCCCCCACCCTAAGAGCACTAATCCCCGTCCTGAGGAGCCACTCCTTCTTCCCCCACCCTGAGAGCGCTAATCCCCGTCCTGAGGAGCCACTCCCTCTTCCCCCACCCTGAGAGCACTAATCCCCATCCTGATGAGCGCCGCTCCCTCTTCCCCCACCCTGAGAGCACTAATCCCCATCCTGAGGGGCCGCTCCCTCTTCCCCCACCCTGAGGGCACTAATCCCCATCCTGAGGAGCCGCTCCCTCTTCCCCCACCCTGAGAGCACTAATCCCCGTCCTGAGGAGCGGCTCCCTCTTCCCCCACCCTGAGAGCACTAATCCCCGTCCTGAGGAGCAGCTCCCTCTTCCTCCACCCTGAGAGCGCTAATCCCCGTCCTGAGGAGCACCGCTCCCTCTTCCCCCACCCTGAGAGCGCTAATCCCCGTCCTGAGGAGCCACTCCCTCTTCTCCCACCCTGAGAGCACTTATACCCGTCCTGAGCAGCGCAGCTCCCTCTTCCCCCACCCTGAGAGCGCTAATCCCCGTCCTGAGGAGCGCCGCTCCCTCTTCTCCCACCCTGAGAGCACTAATCACCTCCTGAGGAGCCGCTCCCTCTTCCCCCACCCTGAGAGCACTAATCCCCGTCCTGAGGAGCCGCTCCCTCTTCTCCACCCTGAGAGCACTAATCCCCGTCCTGAGGAGCCGCTCCCTCTTTCCCCATTCTGAGAGCACTAATCCCCGTCCTGAGGAGCCGCTCCCTCTTCCCCCACCCTGAGAGCACTAATCCCCGTCCTGAGGAGCCGCTCCCTCTTCCCCCACCCTGAGAGCACTAATCCCGGTCCTGAGGAGCCGCTCCCTCTTCTCCCACCATGAGAGCACTAATCCCAGTCCTGAGGAGCCGCTCCCTTTTCCCCCACCCTGAGAGCACTAATCCCCGTCCTGAGGAGCCGCTCCCTCTTTCCCCACCCTGAGAGCACTAATCCTCGTCCTGAGGAGCCACTCCCTCTTCCCCCACCCTGAGAGCACTAATCCCCGTCCTGATGAGCGCCGCTCCCTCTTCCCCCACCCTGAGAGCGCTAATCCCCGTCCTGAGGAGCCACTCCCTCTTCCCCCACCCTGAGAGCGCTAATCCCCGTCCTGAGGAGCCGCTCCCTCTTCCTCCACCCTGAGAGCGCTAATCCCCGTCCTGAGGAGCACCGCTCCCTCTTCCCCCACCCTGAGAGCACTAATCCCCGTCCTGAGGAGCCACTCCCTCTTCCCCCACCGTGAGAGCGCTAATCCCCGTCCTGAGGAGCCGCTCCCTCTTCCCCCACCCTGAGATCACTAATCCCCGTCCTGAGGAGCCGCTCCCTCTTCCCCCACCCTGAGAGCGCTAATCCCCGTCCTGAGGAGCACCGCTCCCTCTTCCCCCACCCTAAGAGCACTAATCCCCGTCCTGAGGAGCCACTCCTTCCCTCACCCTGAGAGCGCTAATCCCCGTCCTGAGGAGCCACTCCCTCTTCCCCCACCCTGAGAGCACTAATCCCCGTCCTGATGAGCGCCGCTCCCTCTTCCCCCACCCTGAGAGCACTAATCCCCGTCCTGAGGGGCCGCTCCCTCTTCCCCCACCCTGAGGGCACTAATCCCCGTCCTGAGGAGCCGCTCCCTCTTCCCCCACCCTGAGAGCACTAATCCCCGTCCTGAGGAGCCGCTCCCTCTTCCCCCACCCTGAGAGCTCTAATCCCCGTCCTGAGGAGCAGCTCCCTCTTCCTCCACCCTGAGTGCGCTAATCCCCGTCCTGAGGAGCACCGCTCCCTCTTCCCCCACCCTGAGAGCGCTAATCCCCGTCCTGAGGAGCCACTCCCTCTTCTCCCACACTGAGAGCACTTATACCCGTCTTGAGCAGCGCAGCTCCCTCTTCCCCCACCCTGAGAGCGCTAATCCCCGTCCTGAGGAGCGCCGCTCCCTCTTCTCCCACCCTGAGAGCACTAATCACCTCCTGAGGAGCCGCTCCCTCTTCCCCCACCCTGAGAGCACTAATCCCCGTCCTGAGGAGCCGCTCCCTCTTCTCCCACCCTGACAGCACTAATCCCCGTCCTGAGCAGCGCCGCTCCCTTTTCCCCCACCCTGAGAGCGCTAATCCAGGTCCTGAGGAGCGCCGCTCCCTCTTTCCCCATCCTGAGAGCACTAATCACCTCCTGAGGAGCCGCTCCCTCTTCCCCCACCCTGAGAGCACTAATCCCCGTCCTGAGGAGCCGCTCCCTCTTCCCCCACCCTGAGAGCACTAATCCCCGTCCTGAGCAGCGCCGCTCCCTCTTCCCCCACCCTGAGAGCGCTAATCCCCGTCCTGAGGAGCGCCGCTCCCTTTTCCCCCACCCTGAGAGCACTAATCTCCGTCCTGAGGAGCGCCGCTCCCTCTTCCCCTACCCTGAGAGCACTAATCCCCATCCTGAGGAGCGCAGCTCCCTCTTCCCCCACCCTGAAAGCACTAATCCCCGTCCTGAGGAGCGCCGCTCCCTCTTCTCCCCACCCTGAGAGCACTAATCCCCTGTTGTGGATTCTGTTTTTGGGCTCCCTCTGGTGGTTACAGATGGTACTGGGTGACTTGTGTTCTTTGCGGTCTCTGGTGTCCACCTGTTCTATCAGGATATGGGAGTTTCCTATTTAACCTGGCTTTCTTGTCATTTCCTCGCCGGCGATCAATGTAATCAGTGTGTCTTGTTACCTCTGCTTTCCGCTTCAGTAATCTTCAGGACAAGCTAAGTTTTTGATTTTCCTGTTCCACGTTTTGCTTTATTTTTGTTTTAGTCCAGCTTGCAGTTATGTGATTCCTTGTTGCTGGTTGCTCTAGTGGGCTGATATTACTCCTCATGTTCCATGAGTTGGCACATGAGTTCAGGTAATTTCAGGATGGTTTTTTTGTAGGGTTTTTCGCTGACCGCGCAGTTCACTTTTGTATCCTCTGCTATCTAGTTTTAGCGGGCCTCATTTTGCTGAATCTGTTTTCATTACTACGTATGTGCTTTCCTCTCATTTCACCGTCATTACATGTGGGGGGCTGCTATTTCTGTGGGGTGTTTCTCTGGAGGCAAGAGAGGTCTTTGTTTCTTCTAATAGGGGAAGCTAGTCCTTCGGCTGGCGCGAGACGTCTAGAATCATCGTAGGCACGTTCCCCGGCTACTGCTAGTGTTGTGAATTAGGTTCAGGATCGCGGTCAGCTCAGTTTCCATCACCCTAGAGCTTGTTCTGTTTTTTGTGTGCTTGTCCTTTTGTGATCCCCTGCCATTGGGATCATGACAATCCCCGTCCTGAGGAGCGCTGCTCCCTCTTCCCCCACCCTGAGAGCACTATTCCCCGTCCTGAGGAGCGCCGCTCCCTCTTCTCCCACCCTGAGAGCGCTAATACTCATCCTGAGGAGCGCTGCTCCCTCTTCCCCCACCCTGAGAGCACTAATCCCCATCCTCAGCAGCGCCGCTCCCTCTTCCCCCATCCTGAGAGCACTAATCCCCGTCCTGAGGAGCCGCTCCCTCTTCCCCCACCCTGAGAGCACTAATCCCCGTCCTGAGGAGCGCCACTCCCTCTTCTCCCACCCTGAGAGCGCTAATACCCATCCTGAGGAGCGCTGCTCCCTCTTCCCCCACCCTGAGAGCACTAATCCCCATCCTCAGCAGCGCCGCTCCCTCTTCCCCCACCCTGAGAACACTAATCCCTGTCCTGAGGAGCGCCGCTCCCTCTTCTCCCACCCTGAGAGCGCTGATCCCAGTCCTGACAGCGCCGCTCCCTCTTCTCCCACCCTGAGAGAGCTAATCCCCATCCTGAGGAGCGCTGCTCCCTTTTCCCCCACCCTGAGAGCACTAATCCCCATCCTCAGCAGCGCCGATCCCTCTTCCCCCATCCTGAGAGCGCTAATCCCCGTCCTGAGGAGCGCCGCTCCCTCTTCTCCCACCCTGAGAGCACTAATCCCCATCCTGAGGAGCGCCGCTCCCTCTTCCCCCACCCTGAGAGCACTAATCCCCATCCTGAGGAGCGCCGCTCCCTCTTCCCCCACCCTGAGAGCACTAATCCCCGTCCTGAGGAGCGCCGCTCCCTCTTCCCCCACCCTGAGAGCACTAATCCCCATCCTGAGGAGCGCCGCTCCCTCTTCCCCCACCCTGAGAGCACTAATCCCCGTCCTGAGGAGCGCCGCTCCCTCTTCTCCCACCCTGAGAGCGCTAATCCCCGTCCTGAGGAGCGCCGATCCCTCTTCCCCCACCCTGAGAGCACTAATCCCCATCCTGAGGAGCGCTGCTCCCTCTTCTCCCACCCTGAGAGCACTAATCCCCGTCCTGAGGAGCGCCGCTCCCTCTTCCCCTACCCTGAGAGCACTAATCCCCATTCTGAGGAGCGCCGCTCCCTCTTCCCCCACCCTGAGAGCACTAATCCCCGTCCTGAGGAGCGTCGCTCCCTCTTCCTCCACCCTGAGAGCACTAATCCCCGTCCTGAGCAGCGCCGCTCCCTCTTCTCCCACCCTGAGAGCACTAATTCCCGTCCTGAGCAGCGCCGCTCCCTCTTCCCCCACCCTCAAAGCGCTAATCCCCGTCCTGAGGAGCGCCGCTCCCTCTTCTCCCACCCTCAAAGCGCTAATCCCCGTCCTGAGGAGCGCCGCTCCCTCTTCTCCCACCCTGAGAGCACTAATCCCCATCCTGAGGAGCGCCGCTCCCTCTTCCCCCACCCTGAGAGCGCTAATCCCCATCCTGAGGAGCGCCGCTCCCTCTTCTCCCACCCTGAGAGCGCTAATCCCCGTCCTGAGGAGCGCCGATCCCTCTTCCCCCCCACCCTGAGAGCACTAATCCCCATCCTGAGGAGCGCCGCTCCCTCTTCTCCCACCCTGAGAGCACTAATCCCCGTCCTGAGGAGCGCCGCTCCCTCTTCCCCTACCCTGAGAGCACTAATCCCCATTCTGAGGAGCGCCGCTCCCTCTTCCCCCACCATGAGAGCACTAATCCCCGTCCTGAGGAGCGCCGCTCCCTCTTCCTCCACCCTGAGAGCACTAATCCCCATCCTGAGCAGCGCCGCTCCCTCTTCTCCCACCCTGAGAGCACTAATTCCCGTCCTGAGCAGCGCCGCTCCCTCTTCCCCCACCCTCAAAGCGCTAATCCCCGTCCTGAGGAGCGCCGCTCCCTCTTCTCCCACCCTGAGAGCACTAATCCCCGTCCTGAGGAGCGCCGCTCTCTCTTCCTCCACCCAGAGAGCACTAATCCCCGTCCTGAGGAGCGCCGCTCCCTCTTCCCCCACCCTGAGAGCACTAATCCGTCCTGAGGAGCGCTGCTCCCTCTGTTATGTTAACCAATTCAGTAACACAATGGACATAGAGGTCAGAGCACATACAGTGATCTGACAAAACCCCAAAATAATAGAACGAGCTCTGAGACGTGGGAACTCTGCAGACCGCAATCCCTAATCCTCTCCAAACAACACTAGAGGCAGCCGTGGATTGCGCCTAACGCTCCCTTTGCAACTCGGCACAGCCTGAGAAACTAGCTAGCCTGAAGATAGAAAATAAGCCTACCTTGCCTCAGAGAAATACCCCAAAGGAAAAGGCAGCCCCCCACATATAATGACTGTGAGTTAAGATGAAAAGACAAACGTAGAGATGAAATAGATTTAGCAAAGTGAGGCCCGACTTTCTGAACAGAGCGAGGATAGGAAAGGTAACTTTGCGGTCTACACAAAACCCTACAAAACCACACAAAGGGGGCAAAAAGACCCTCCGTACCGAACTAACGGCACGGAGGTACACCCTCTGCGTCCCAGAGCTTCCAGCAAACAAATAGACAAGCTGGACAGAAAAAATAGCAAACAAAAATAGCAAAGAAGAACTTAGCTATGCAGAGCAGCAGGCCACAGGAACGATCCAGGAAAAAGCAAGTCCAATACTGGAACATTGACAGGAAGCCAGGATCAAAGCACTAGGTGGAGTTAAGTAGAGCAGCACCTAACGACCTCACCAAATCACCTGAGGGAGGAAACTCAGAAGCCGCAGTACCACTTTCCTCCACCAACGGAAGCTCACAGAGAGAATCAACCGAAGTACCACTTGTGACCACAGGAGGGAGCTCTGCCACAGAATTCACAACATCCCTCTTCCCCCACCCTGAGAGCACTAATCCCCGTCCTGAGGAGCGCCGCTCCATCTTCCCCCACCCTGAGAGCACTAATCCCCATCCTGAGGAGCGCCACTCCCTCTTCTCCCACCCTGAGAGCACTAATCCCCGTCCTGAGGAGCGCCACTCCCTCTTCTCCCACCCTGAGAGCACTAATCTCCATCCAGACAGCGCCGCTCCCTCTTCCCCCACCCTGAGAGCACTAATCCCCGTCCTGAGGAGCCGCTCCCTCTTCCCCCACCCTGAGAGCACTAATCCCCGTACTGAGGAGCCGCTCCCTCTTCCCCCACCCTGAGAGCACTAATCCCCGTCCTGAGGAGCACCGCTCCCTCTTCTCCCACCCTGAGAGCACTAATCCCCGTCCTGAGGAGCGCTGATCCCTCTTCCCCCACCCTGAGAGCACTAATCCCCGTCCTGAGGAGCGCCGCTCCCTCTTCTCCCACCCTGAGAGCGCTGATCCCCGTCCTGACAGCGCCGCTCCCTCTTCCACCCTGAGAGCACTAATCCCCGTCCTGAGGAGCGCCGCTCCCTCTTACCCCACCCTGAGAGCACTAATACCCGTCCTGAGGAGCGCCGCTCCCTCTTCTCCCACCCTGAGAGCACTAATCCCTATCCTGAGGAGCGCCGCTCCCTCTTCTCCCACCCTGAGAGCACTAATCCCTGTCCTGAAGAGCGCCGCTCCCTCTTCTCCCACCCTGAGAGCGCTGATCCCCGTCCTGAGGAGCGCCACTCCCTCTTCCCCCACCCTGAGAGCACTAATCCCCGTCCTAACAGCGCCGCTCCCTCTTCTCCCACCCTGAGAGCGATAATCCCCGTCCTGAGGAGCGCCGCTCCCTCTTCCCCCACCCTGAGAGCGCTGATCCCCATCCTGAGGAGCCGCTCCCTCTTCCCCCACCCTGAGAACACTAATCCCCATCCTGACATTGCCGCTCCCTCTTCCCCCACCCTGAGAGCACTAATCCCCGTCCTGAGGAGCGCCGCTCCCTCTTCTCCCACCCTGATAGCGCTGATCCCCGTCCTGACAGCGCCGCTCCCTCTTCTCCCACCCTGAGAGCACTAATCCCCGTCCTGAGGAGCGCCGCTCCCTCTTACCCCACCCTGAGAGCACTAATACCCATCCTGAAGAGCGCCGCTCCCTCTTCTCCCACCCTGAGAGCGCTGATCCCCGTCATGACAGCGCCGCTCCCTCTTCTCCCACCCTGAGAGCACTAATCCCCGTCCTGAGGAGCGCTGCTCCCTCTTCCCCCACCCTGACAGCACTAATCCCCGTCCTGAGGAGCGCCGCTCCCTCTTCCCCCACCCTGAGAGCGCTGATCCCCGTCCTGAGGAGCCGCTCCCTCTTCTCCCACCCTGAGAGCACTAATCCCCGTCCTGAGGAGCGCCGCTCCCTCTTCCCCCACCCTGAGAGCACTAATCCCCGTCCTGACAGCGCCGCTCCCTCTTCTCCCACCCTGAGAGAGCTAATCCCCGTCCTGAGGAGCGCCGCTCCCTCTTCCCCCACCCTGAGAGCGCTGATCCCCATCCTGAGGAGCCGCTCCCTCTTCCCCCACCCTGAGAACACTAATCCCCATCCTGACATCGCCGCTCCCTCTTCTCCCACCCTGAGAGCGCTGATCCCCATCCTGAGGAGCCGCTCCCTCTTCTCCCACCCTGAGAGCAATAATCCCCGTCCTGAGGAGCGCCGCTTCCTCTTCCACCACCCGGAGAGCACTAATCCCCGTCCTGACAGCGCCGCTCCCTCTTCCCCCACCCTGAGAGCGCTGATCCCCGTCCTAAGGAGCCGCTCTCTCTTCTTCCACCCTGAGAGCACTAATCCCCGTCCTGAGGAGCGCCGCTCCCTCTTCCCCCACCCTGAGAGCAATAATCCCCGTCCTGAGGTGCACAGCTCGCTCTTCTCCCACCCTGAGAGCACTAATCCCTGTCCTGAGGAGCGCCGCTCCATCTTCCCCCACCCTGAGAGCACTAATTCCCATCCTGTGGAGCGCCGCTCCCTCTTTCCCCACCCTGAGAGCGCTAGTCCCCGTCCTGAGGAGCGCCGCTCCCTCTTCCCCCACCCTGAGAGTGCTAATCCAGGTCCTGAGGAGCGCCGCTCCCTCTTCCCCCACCCTGAGAGCGCTAATCCCCGTCCTGAGGAGCGCCACTCCCTCTTCTCCACCCTGAGAGCATTAATCCCCGTCCTGACAGCGCCGCTTCCTCTTCCCCCACCCTGAGAGAACTTACCCCCATCCTGAGGAGCGCCGCTCCCTCTTCTCCCATCCTGAGAGCACTAATCCCCGTCCTGAGGAGCGCCACTCCCTCTTCCCCCACCCTGAGAGCGCTGATCCCTGTCCTGAGGAGCCGCTCCCTCTTCTCCCACCCTGAGAGCACTAATCCCCGTCCTGAGGAGCGCCGCTCCCTCTTCCCCACCCTGAGAGCACTAATCCCCGTCTTGAGGAGCGCCGCTCCCTCTTCCCCACCCTGAGAGCGCTAATCCCCGTCCTGAGGAGCGCCGCTCCCTCTTCCCCCACCCTGGGAGCGCTAATCCCCGTCCTGAGGAGCGCCGCTCACTCTTCCCCCACCCTGAGAGCGCTATTCATCGTCCTGAGGAGTGCCGCTCCCTCTTCCCCCACCCTGAGAGCACTAATCCCTGTCCTGAGGAGCCGCTCCCTCTTCCCCCACCCTGAGAGCGCTAATCCCAGTCCTGCGGAACGCCGCTCCCTCTTCCCCCACCCTGATAGCACTAATCCGCGTCCTGAGGAGCGCCGCTCCCTCTTCCCCCATCCTGAGAGCACTAGTCCCCGTCCTGACAGCGCCGCTCCCTCTTCCCCCACACTGAGAGCACTAATCCCTGTCCTGAGGAGCGCCGCTCTCTCTTCTCCCACCCTGAGAGCACTAATCCCCGTCCTGAGGAGCGCTGCACCCTCTTCTCCCACCCTGAGAGCACTAATCCACGTCCTGAGGAGCGCCACTCCCTCTTCTCCCACCCCGAGAGCACTAATCCCCGTCCTGAGGAGCGCCACTCCCTCTTCTCCCTCCCTGAGAGCGCTAATCCCCGTCCTGACGAGCGCCGCTCCCTCTTTCCCCACCTTGAGAGCACTAATCCCCATCCTGAGGAGCGCCACTCCCTCTTCCCCCACCCCGAGATCACTAATCCCCGTCCTGAGGAGCGCCGCTCCCTCTTCTCCCACCTTGAGAGCGCTATTCCCCGTCCTGAGGAGCGCCGCTCCCTCTTCCCCCACCTTGAGAGCACTAATCCCCATCCTGAGGAGCGCCACTCCCTCTTCCCCCACCCCGAGAGCACTAATCCCCGTCCTGAGGAGCGCCGCTCCCTCTTCCCCCACCGTGAAAGCACTAATCCCCATCCTGAGGAGCGCCGCTCCCTCTTCCCCCTCCCTGAGAGCACTAATCCCCGTCCTGACAGCGCCGCTCCCTCTTCCCCCACCCTGAGAGCACTAATCCCCGTCCTGAGGAGCGACGCTCCCTCTTCTCCCACCCTGAGAGCACTAATCCCCGTCCTGAGGAGCGCCGCTCCCTCTTCCCCCACCCTGAGAGCTCTAATCCCCGTCCTGAGGAGCGCCACTTACTCTTCTCCTACCCTGAGAGTGATGATCCCCGTCCTGAGGAGAGCCGCTCCCTCTTCCCCCACCGTGAGAGCACTAATCCCCGTCCTGAGGAGCGCCGCTCCCTCTTCTCCCACCCTGAGCACTAATCCCCGTCCTGAGGAGCGCCGCTCCCTCTTCCCCCACCCTGAGAGCACTAATCCCCATCCTGAGGAGCGCCACTCCCTCTTCTCTCACCCTGAGAGCACTAATCCCCGTCCTGAAAGCGCCGCTCCCTCTTTCCCCACCCTGAGAGCACTAATCCCCGTCCTGAGGAGCACCACTCCCTCTTCTCCCACCCTGAGAGCGATGATCCCCATCCTGAGGAGAGCCGCTCCCTCTTCCCCCACCTTGAGAGCGCTGATCTCCGTCCCGAGGAGCGCCGTTCCCTCTTCTCCCACCCTGAGAGTGCTGATCTCCATCCTGAGGAGCGCCACTCCCTCTTCTCCCACCCTGAGAGTGATGATCCCTGTCCTGATGAGTGCCGGTCCCTCTTCTCCCACCCTGAGAGCACTAATCCCCGTCCTGAGGAGCGCCGCTTCCCCATCCAGAGGAGCACCACTCCCTCTTCCCCCTCCCTGAGAACGCTGATCTCCGACCTGAGGAGCGCCACTCCCTCTTCTCCCACCCTGAGAATGCTGATCTCCGTCCTGAGCAGCGCCACTCTCTCTTCCCCCACCCTAAATAGAAGTGAATTAAACATCAAACTCACTTATAAACATGGAAGGAGCATAGAGTTCCTGGATGTTAATATCGACGTCGATAGCAAAGGATATACTGTATATCTATCAACTTATACAGAAAACCGTCGTCAACAAACTCATTGCTTCATGCAACCTCCTCCCATCCACCTGCTACTATAAGAGGAATACCAGTAGGACAGTTCCCTTGAGTAAAAAGAATCTGCACCAACCCCAAAGATTGTAAATCTCAATCAGAAGACTTAATTGATCGGTTTAAAGAAAGAAGTTATGGCCCTAGAAAGCTCAGAAGGGGGGGCGTGGCTAGCAGCTGAAGCAGCAGGACGCACATCTCATGAGCTCCCCTGCTGAGACTCTTAATCAGGCCAATCCGAGGGTCTTGAAGCCCTATTTCAACATCTGAAAGCCCCATATGTCTATCTGGGACCACCAGAGTCAATTATTGGTGATCTGACCTGCTTAAATTCACTCCGGCCCTTGGAAGAGGCTTGAGGCCTAGGACGGGCAGGCCTGAGGCCTAACAGCAGGGAACTAGACCCCATTGGGGGGCTCGCCCTACCAACAGTGGGACATAAGAGCGGACAGCGCTGAGATAAAAGCCACACTTCTGTTTGAGAGGTTTTAGCGAGCCCAGGAATTCCTGGAGCTTACAGGAGGTGAAGGAGACCCCGCTGATCGGCCGGGGAGTTCCCGCCCTCCCCTCCCGCCGCCCCTGCTGCGGCGCTGAGCCCGAGCTCGCACCAACTTGGGAGTGAACGCCTGCCTGCATACAGAGCGCCTGATAGAATCCTCCAGCCGGACCGAAGAGGAGTTGCCTCCCCGCTGCAGCACCGACCGGAGCAACTGAGGCGCGGCGCTGACTGACGGGCGCGTTTGAGGGAGCGGAGCCGCTTGTGGCGGTGGGTGAGAGGACCGACGAGATCAGGCGGGCTGAGCGAGTGCCGGCGACGCTCCCCGCTCTCCTGGCCCTCTGTCTTTGCGGCGAGACTCGGCTGGCGGCGGCGGCGCGCCTGTAGTAAGAGAGACCAGCGGCGCTTACCTGTGGGCTAGATACTTCGGAGCCACCTCCTGAGAAGCAACCACCATCCAGCGGAAACCCATAAAATCTGATCCCCGCTGCGCTCACCGGTGGAGAGCGAGGTACGGGGGGGTAACCGACTGCCGAGGGTGTGCGGTGACCGTATTGAGCCGACGGCTGGAGCTCTGAGAGCGGAGACTGAGGTGATCGGGCCTGAACTTGGGGGTGCCGAGGGTTTCCGGGCAGGTCCCATATTAATCCCCATAAAACACAGCTGACCCCTCTAGAGAGGAGCACCAGGTACCGGGACTAAACACAGCAAACCCCCTAGTGCAAAAAGGGGCACAAGCTGAACTGTCAGGGATTACCAGCTTTCATTAGTACATAGAAGATAAAGTGAAGCTGGGGCAGTAATAATCCGAAGGCAAATGTTCACTGCCTTCTCCTGAGATCTTGTAACATAGTGAAAACCACTACAAGAGACACTAGATCGCTTATCTGAGCTTAAGCAGAGCTGTACTGACACCTACTGGTCATATAAAGGAATTTCCAGATTGAGTATTTCCTCAGAACAGCAGAAATTTCTGTGCACTACTGCGTAGATTGAAGAGATAACGCTGACAAACTGCGAGACTATTGACCCAAATAAGATGAAACTATAATTAACTCCGCAGACAGCTAGAGGAGGTATTAGAAGCACCCATTTATAACCCAAAACAGTGCACAATGGTTAAATCCAGTACTAAAACATCAAAATCAACTAAAGCCAATACTATTACTTCGCAATCAGACATGGACAAGTATCTAAAAAAACGTCTAACCGCCGCCAGTATTGCCAAAACAAACTACCCTTCGGACCCAGCTCCAGATGGAGAGACAGATACAGATATGGAAAGTGACTCTGATATCGGTTCAGGAGGCAAAGAGCAGCCGGTAACGCGTTCCTTTATTAAGCGAATCTTGTCCAAAGTATTGGAACCCATTGGGAAAGAGCTAATTGACATTAAGCAAGAGATATCCCAACAAGGCCACAGACTGGAGTCCTTAGAGAATGCCCAAAGCAACCATGTGGAATACTCCAATGCCATCTTAACCTGTATTAAAGCACAAGAGGAGCAGATACAAAGTGTACACGCTACATTAGAGGACCATGAAAATAGGGAGCGCAGGAACAACATCAGGATTAAAGGCCTGCCGGAATCAGTGGCCGCTGAAGCCCTAACTAAGGCTGCTACAGAGATATTCCGCTCTCTTCTGATAGATCAAGATCCACAAGATATGGAAATCGTTAGGATCCATAGAGCACTTCGTCCCAAGCCAAAACAAGGAGAACCTCCCCGGGATGTCTTGTGTAGGTTTCTGGATTTTCGTACTAAAGACTTAATACTAAGACGCGCGAGGGAGACGCGAGAAGTCAAGTTTGAAGGCTCATTGCTAAAGTTATTCCAGGACTTATCAGCAATAACCCTACGGAAACGATACTTACTTAAGCCACTTACAGAGGCTCTCATCCAGAAAAAATTACAGTACCGCTGGCTTTATCCATTTGGGATACAAGTCACTACGGAGGACAAAAGGCTCCAAGCCAGATTGTCAGTAGACATCAAGAAAATTTGCAAAGAGCTGAACATCACCCTGGACCAGTACCCGGACATTGAGTCCTTCCATGCAGCCTCCTCACTGCAACCCCTTCCTACTCAGGCACCATGGCAATCTGTTTCCACACCCAAATCTCAGAGGACAAGGCGTAAAGGACCCAGAATGACTCCTACTAAAGACCAGGACACTTGAGGAGGACTTCAAGTTATTTGGATAACTTTAACAGTCCTGAGTCTTAAAGAATTTTCCTGAGATTAGATTCCTGTTTCCCTACCAATTGTGCACCTATTGCGCACTAGTTTAAGACGTTGTCTTGAAACAATGTTTTCGTTATGGTTATTAAACACAGTTATGTTTTTTTTAGCTTACCTCCAAACTAGCTGACAGTATGTCGCTACTTTCAAACAAGTAATCTAGAATGTTGCACTCAAACGAGTGCATAGTTATCTTAAATTCCTTTATGATGTCTCAACTTTTCCTTTTTTCTATACTTTCTCCCTCCTTCCCCCCTCTGGTCCCTTCCCCATATTCATCTCCCCAGGTGCCTTGGGATGATCTCCTTCGAGTAATGAAATACCCAGATGGCTGATAGTCAGAAGATATTCAAACTGCTCACGTTCAACACCAAAGGGTTCAACTCTCCGATATCCAGAGGCCAAACTCTCTCGCACTTCAAGAAGAAAGGTATAGATTTACTCCTTCTACAGGAAACTCACTTTAATGACAATAAAGTCCCTTCATTTAGTAAAGCACACTACGACAGGTGGTACCATGCCACCTCGCCACAAAAAAAGTCAAGAGGGGTATCGGTGGCCATTGCCAAGGATATTCCTTTTCAACTCCAAGATCAGATGATAGACACAAATGGTCGCTACTTGCTAGTGAAGGGGATTCTGGCGGGAGTGGTTGTAACCATATGCAATGTTTATGCCCCAAACAAGAAACAACTGAAATGGCTGTTAGCCATAATCAAAAAAATAAGAGACTTTAGAGAAGGCATCCTCATACTGGGCGGGGACTTTAATCTAGCCCTAGAACCAAGTATAGATACTACAAAAAAAAAAAGTGCGATCTCATTAAGAGACTTAGCCAGATTGAAGCAGTCCTTGCACTCTTTAAATCTAATAGACATTTGGCGCTACATGCACCCATCAACACGAGACTATACCTTCTACTCTCACCCGCACGGCTCATACCACCGTATTGATTATCTTTTCACACCAAGATCCTTACTACCCAAAATTAAACATGTGGAGATAGTCCCTTCCCTATTTTCTGACCACTCTTATGTTACGACTGAACTGGTACTGTCCAAGCAATTCTCCCCCTGCAGAATTTGGCAACTAAACGATTCCTTACTTGATAATGCTGCAAACAAAATACGTATCCAAAAAGCCATAACAACATACTTTGAGATAAATAATAATGTTGAAACATCACCGCTAATAATTTGGGAGGCACATAAGTCAGTGATTAGAGGAGAATTTATATCAATAGCATCCTACCTGAATAAAATGAAAGGCAGGGAGATTGATTCTCTTTACGAAGAGATAAAACGCTTAGAATCCCAACATAAGAAAACCTTACTGCCACAAACCCTGATAGAACTCACAACCAAGAGGCAAAGATTAAAAGACATTCTAAGGGAGCAATCAGCTAAGTTCTTTGCCTCTTGGAAAAACCGCATATTCGTACACGGTGATAAGGCCTCAAAACTAACCATGTCGCTAATAAAAAAAAGACAGGCCCGCACATTTATTCATCTTATTAAAACAAAGTCAGGTTCAAAGACCCAAAATTACTCCGAGATAGAGAAAGAATTCTTGTCCTACTATAAATCTCTATATCAATTACGCCCGGAAGAAGGAGAAAAAGAAAAAAACCAAAAGAAACAAGATATCCAATCCTTTTTAAAACACTTAAAGCTCCCAACAATATCTAAACCACAACAAGCACAACTAATAAAGCCATTTACTCTTGTGGAACTCCGGTCGGCCCTGTCGAAGTGTCCTAAAGGGAGAGCACCGGGCCCAGACGGCTTCTCGACTCACTACTACAGCACCAATTCTGAGATCTTGCTCCCCCATTTACTTAACATGTGTAATGGTCTTCGGGAGGGGGGGGTGGCACCGCGACAGCTACTTGAAGCCAGAATCTCACTGATCTATAAGGAAGGGAAAGATCCGGAACAATGTGGCAGTTATAGACCCATATCATTGTTAAATACGGATCTGAAGATATATGCGAGAATGATGGCAGACAGGGTTGCGGCGGTGCTCCCTCAATTAATCTCCTTGAACCAATCTGGATTCGTCAAAGGAAGAGAGGGGAAAGACAATACTTACAAAATTCTACATTTAATGCAATATGCTAAACTAAGAAAGCTACCAATGGCTCTAATGGGTATTGATGCCGAGAAGGCATTTGATAGGGTCGACTGGACTTTCCTACAGGAAACATTATCACAATTTGGCTTTACCCCATCAGCAATATCCGCCATTATGGGAATGTATTCATGCCCCTCAGCTAAAATTAAACTTAATGGATCATTGACAGACTCATTTCAGATTCACAACGGCACGAGGCAAGGCTGCCCCTTATCCCCGTTATTATTTGTACTATCACTCGAACCACTCTTACAAGCCATCCAACAATGTAATGAAATAACAGGCCTACAAATGCAGGGAGCCCACTACAAAACTGCAGCTTTTGCGGATGACCTATTGTTGGTAATCTCTAGACCACTGAGGAGTATCCCAGCCATACTAGCTATCCTAGAAAGGTTTAGCGAGTTATCAAACTTCAAAATAAATGAAACAAAATCCGAATTCTTAAACTTAGGCCTGCCAATACATGTAGTAAATAAGCTTAAACTAACATATTCATTCCCTTGGCAACCAAAAAGCCTTAAATACTTGGGTATACAGTTGTGCGCGTCAGACAAAGACTTATTTGAACTAAATTTCAATCAGCTACTCAGAAACACAACCGAAACCCTCCATTCTTGGAAGGACACACATCTGTCGTGGATAGGCAGAAAAAATATATTAAAAAGCATAATCCTGCCAAAGTTTCTATACGTATTTAACATGCTCCCAATCCAAATCCCTTCATCCTACCTCTCTAAAGTGCATTCCCTTTTTTTTAGTTATATCTGGCGGAAAAGTAAACCGCGGATTAATTCAAAAACCCTAACATTACCAAAAGAGATGAGAGGAATGAGCGCTCCAGACATAATAAAATATTATCATGCAGCACACATTTCAAGAACAACTAATTGGATCAGAAATACTGAAAGCAAACAATGGCTAAGTATAGAAGAAGAAATGTCGCCTATCCCCTTGAGATCTATACTACTCGGACCAAACGTTGGCCTTACCCCAACAAAAATAAAAAACATACACACCTTAGCCACAATTAAAATATGGGAAAAATATTGCCATAATTTGGCTCCACCTTTATCACCCTTAGCAAAAATCTCAGACCTGTTAGATTCCCTCCCAAAACAAGTTACACAAATTCCATTAGAGCGCATAATTGAAGATGGTGTCCTTATATCATTAGAAGAACTACATAAAATCCCAGGTCTCTCAGGCCTAACTTTCCTGCAACACAGAAAACTATCTTATATAATAAATCAATATAGCTGCCAGGCAAATCTTAATAGAACATTAACCGCCTATGAAAGACTATGTGCGGAGCTGAGACCTCCTACCAAGGTCCTGTCAACTATATATCAATCATTAATCAAAATAGACACTACACTGAAGCGCGCCTATCTAACCAGATGGGAAAAAGATTTAGGTCATACCTTCACAGACTCACAAATCAAACACATTTATAGGACCTCACACGGTTACTCAAAGTGTGTAAGAATCCAAGAAAATTCTTTTAAACTAGTCACTAGATGGTATATCACACCCAAACAGATCCAAAGATGGCATCATGCGGCGTCTGCTGACTGCTGGAGATGTGGCATTGCAGAAGGTAACTACCTACACATATGGTGGTCTTGCCCGACCTTAGCCCCCCTATGGAAAGAGGTTAACTCAATGATATATAAACTACTAAATAAGCGCACTAC
Source organism: Ranitomeya imitator (assembly GCF_032444005.1). Taxonomy (NCBI): domain Eukaryota; kingdom Metazoa; phylum Chordata; class Amphibia; order Anura; family Dendrobatidae; genus Ranitomeya; species Ranitomeya imitator. The sequence continues at coordinate 713,036,656 of NC_091286.1, read as the reverse complement.
ATGTAGACCCGAAAATATATTCCTGCACATTCCAATTTGGACAAACGACAAAGCAGCTGACAAATTAGCTCAATTCATCATAGCAGCGGGGAAATCTTTAATCCCACTGCACTGGAACACCAAGACAATACCCACAGCCACCCAACTACATCTTAAAATAGAACAACTATACCTGTTATGTTTGCTAATGACAGGTGTTATGAAGGCAATCCAGAAACACAGTGTGCTTAGCGATCAGAGCGCACACAGTGATCTGACAAATACCCAAAAATACAAGAACGAGCTCTGAGACGTGGAAACTCTGTAGACTGCACACCTGATCCTATCCTAAACACAACTAAAAGCGGCTGTGGATTGCGCCTAACAACTACCTAGGCAACTCGGCACAGCCTAAGAAACTAGCTAGCCTGAAGATAGAAAAATATGCCTGACTTGCCCCAGAGAAATTCCCCAAAGGAAAAGGCAGCCCCCCACATATAATGACTGTGAGTAAGATGAAAGGACAAAACGTAGGGATGAAATAGATTCAGCAAAGTGGGGCCCGATATTCTAGGACAGAGCGAGGACAGTAAAGCGAACTTTGCAGTCTACAAAAAACCCTAAAGCAAAACCACGCAAAGGGGGCAAAAAAAACCCACCGTGCCGAACTAACGGCACGGCGGTACACCCTTTGCGTCTCAGAGCTTCCAGCAAAACAAAAGACAAGCTGGACAGAAAAAAAGCAACAAAAAAGCAAAAAGCACTTAGCTATACAGAGCAGCAGGTCACAGGAACAATCAGGAGAAGCTCAGATCCAACACTGAAACATTGACAAGGAGCAAGGATAGCAGCATCAGGCGGAGTTAAGTAATGAAGCAGTTAACGAGCGCACCAGAACACCTGAGGGAGGAAGCTCAGAAGCTGCAGTACCACTTGTGACCACAGGAGTGAATTCAGCCACAGAATTCACAACAGTACCCCTCCCTTGAGGAGGGGTCACCGAACCCTCACCAGAGCCCCCAGGCCGACCAGGATGAGCCGCATGAAAGGCACGAACAAGATCGGAAGTATGAACATCAGAGGCAAAAACCCAGGAATTATCTTCCTGAGCATAACCCTTCCATTTAACCAGATACTGGAGTTTCCGTCTAGAAACACGAGAATCCAAAATCTTCTCCACAATATACTTCAATTCCCCCTCCACCAAAACCGGGGCAGGAGGCTCAACAGATGGAACCATAGGTGCCACGTATCTCCGCAACAACGACCTATGGAATACATTATGTATGGAAAAGGAGTCTGGGAGGGTCAAACGAAAAGACACAGGATTGAGAACCTCAGAAATCCTATACGGACCAATAAAACGAGGTTTAAATTTAGGAGAGGAAACCTTCATAGGAATATGACGAGAAGATAACCAAACCAGATCCCCAACACGAAGTCGGGGACCCACACGGCGTCTGCGATTAGCGAAAAGTTGAGCTTTCTCCTGGGACAAGATCAAATTGTCCACTACCTGAGTCCAGATCTGCTGCAACCTATCCACCACAGAATCCACACCAGGACAGTCCGAAGACTCAACCTGTCCTGAAGAGAAACGAGGATGGAACCCAGAATTGCAAAAAAATGGAGAAACCAAGGTAGCCGAGCTGGCCCGATTATTAAGGGCGAACTCAGCCAACGGCAAAAAGGACACCCAATCATCCTGGTCTGCAGAAACAAAACATCTCAGATATGTTTCCAAGGTCTGATTGGTTCGTTCGGTCTGGCCATTAGTCTGAGGATGGAAAGCCGAGGAAAAGGATAGGTCAATGCCCATCCTACCACAAAAGGCTCGCCAAAACCTCGAAACAAACTGGGAACCTCTGTCAGAAACAATATTCTCAGGAATGCCATGCAACCGAACTACATGCTGAAAGAACAAAGGTACCAAATCAGAGGAGGAAGGCAATTTAGCCAAGGGCACCAGATGGACCATTTTAGAAAAGCGATCACAGACCACCCAAATGACTGACATCTTTTGAGAAACGGGAAGGTCAGAAATGAAATCCATCGAAATATGTGTCCAAGGCCTCTTTGGGACCGGCAAGGGCAAAAGCAACCCACTGGCACGAGAACAGCAGGGCTTAGCCCTAGCACAAATCCCACAGGACTGCACAAAAGTACGTACATCCCGTGACAGAGATGGCCACCAGAAGGATCTAGCCACTAACTCTCTGGTACTAAAGATTCCAGGATGACCAGCCAACACCGAACAATGAAGTTCAGAGATAAGTTTATTAGTCCACCTATCAGGGACGAACAGTTTCTCTGCTGGACAACGATCAGGTTTATTCGCCTGAAATTTTTGCAGCACCCGCCGCAAATCAGGGGAGATGGCAGACACAATGACTCCTTCCTTGAGGATACCCGCTGGCTCAGATAAACCCGGAGAGTCGGGCACAAAACTCCTAGACAGAGCATCCGCCTTCACATTTTTAGAGCCCGGAAGGTACGAAATCACAAAGTCGAAGCGGGCAAAAAATAACGACCAACGGGCCTGTCTAGGATTCAAGCGCTTGGCAGACTCGAGATAAGTCAAGTTCTTATGATCAGTCAATACCACCACGCGATGCTTAGCTCCTTCAAGCCAATGACGCCACTCCTCGAATGCCCACTTCATGGCCAGCAACTCTCGATTGCCCACATCATAATTACGCTCAGCGGGCGAAAACTTCCTGGAAAAGAAAGCACATGGTTTCATCACTGAGCAATCAGAACCTCTCTGTGACAAAACCGCCCCTGCTCCAATCTCAGAAGCATCAACCTCGACCTGGAACGGAAGAGAAACATCTGGCTGACACAACACAGGGGCAGAACAAAAACGACGCTTCAACTCCTGAAAAGCTTCCACAGCAGCAGAAGACCAATTAACCAAATCAGCACCCTTCTTGGTCAAATCGGTCAATGGTTTGGCAATGCTAGAAAAATTACAGATGAAGCGACGATAAAAATTAGCAAAGCCCAGGAACTTTTGCAGACTTTTCAGAGATGTCGGCTGAATCCAATCCTGGATGGCTTGGACCTTAACTGGATCCATCTCGATAGTAGAAGGGGTAAAGATGAACCCCAAAAATGAAACTTTCTGCACACCGAAGAGACACTTTGATCCCTTCACAAACAAAGAGTTAGCACGCAGGACCTGAAAAACCATTCTGACCTGCTTCACATGAGACTCCCAATCATCTGAGAAGATCAAAATGTCATCCAAGTAAACAATCAGGAATTTATCCAGATACTCACGGAAGATGTCATGCATAAAAGACTGAAACACAGATGGAGCATTGGCAAGTCCGAACGGCATCACCAGATACTCAAAATGACCCTCGGGCGTATTGAATGCAGTTTTCCATTCATCTCCTTGCCTGATTCTCACCAGATTATACGCACCACGAAGATCTATCTTAGTGAACCAACTAGCCCCCTTAATCCGAGCAAACAAGTCAGATAACAATGGCAAGGGATACTGAAATTTAACAGTGATCTTATTAAGAAGGCGGTAATCAATACACGGTCTCAGCGAACCATCCTTCTTGGCTTCAAAGAAGAACCCTGCTCCCAGTGGTGATGACGATGGGCGAATATGTCCCTTCTCCAGGGATTCCTTCACATAACTGCGCATAGCGGCGTGTTCGGGCACGGATAAATTAAATAATCGACCTTTAGGGAATTTACTACCAGGAATCAAATTGATAGCACAATCACAATCCCTATGCGGAGGTAGAGCATCGGACTTGGGCTCTTCAAATACATCCTGATAATCAGACAAGAACTCTGGGACCTCAGAAGGGGTGGATGACGAAATCGACAAAAATGGAACATCACCATGTACCCCCTGACAACCCCAGCTGGATACCGACATGGAATTCCAATCCAATACTGGATTATGGGTTTGTAGCCATGGCAACCCCAACACGACCACATCATGCAGATTATGCAACACCAGAAAGCGAATAACTTCCTGATGTGCAGGAGCCATGCACATGGTCAGCTGGGCCCAGTATTGAGGTTTATTCTTGGCCAAAGGTGTAGCATCAATTCCTCTCAATGGAATAGGACACCGCAAAGGCTCCAAGAAAAACCCACAACGTTTAGCATAATCCAAATCCATCAGATTCAGGGCAGCGCCCGAATCCACAAACGCCATGACAGAAAACGACGACAAAGAGCATATCAAGGTAATGGACAGAAGGAATTTGGACTGTACAGTACCAATGACGGCAGACCTAGCGGACCGCTTAGTGCGCTTAGGACAATCAGAAATAGCATGAGTGGAATCACCACAGTAGAAACACAGACCATTCAGACGTCTGTATTCCTGCCGTTCAACTCTAGTCATAGTCCTATCGCACTGCATAGGCTCAGGTTTAACCTCAGGCAGTACCGCCAAATGGTGCACAGATTTACGCTCGCGCAAGCGTCGACCGATCTGAATGGCCAAAGACAAAGACTCATTCAAACCAGCAGGCATAGGAAATCCCACCATGACATCCTTAAGAGCCGCAGAGAGACCCTTTCTGAACAAAGCTGCCAGCGCAGATTCATTCCACTGAGTGAGTACTGACCATTTCCTAAATTTCTGACAATATACTTCTATATCATCCTGACCCTGGCACAAAGCCAGCAAATTTTTCTCAGCCTGATCCACTGAATTAGGCTCATCGTACAGCAATCCGAGCGCCAGGAAAAACGCATCGACACTACTCAATGCAGGGTCTCCTGGCGCAAGAGAAAATGCCCAGTCTTGAGGGTCGCCGCGCAAAAAAGAAATAATAATCAAAACCTGTTGAATAGGATTACCAGAAGAATGAGGTTTCAAGGCCAGAAATAGCTTACAATTATTTTTGAAACTTAGAAACTTAGTTCTATCTCCAAAAAACAAATCAGGAATAGGAATTCTTGGTTCTAACATAGATTTCTGATCAATAGTATCATGAATTTTTTGTACATTTATAACGAGATTATCCATTGAAGAGCACAGACCCTGAATATCCATGTCCACACCTGTGTCCAGAATCACCCAAATGTCTAGGGGAAAAAAAAAAAGTGAACACAGAGCAGAAAAAAAAAATGATGTCAGAACTTTTTCTTTCCCTCTATTGAGAATCATTAGTTTGGCTCCTTGTACTGTTATGTTTGCTAATGACAGGTGTTATGAAGGCAATCCAGAAACACAGTGTGCTTAGCGATCAGAGCGCACACAGTGATCTGACAAATACCCAAAAATACAAGAACGAGCTCTGAGACGTGGAAACTCTGTAGACTGCACACCTGATCCTATCCTAAACACAACTAAAAGCGGCTGTGGATTGCGCCTAACAACTACCTAGGTAACTCGGCACAGCCTAAGAAACTAGCTAGCCTGAAGATAGAAAAATAGGCCTGACTTGCCCCAGAGAAATTCCCCAAAGGAAAAGGCAGCCCCCCACATATAATGACTGTGAGTAAGATGAAAGGACAAAACGTAGGGATGAAATAGATTCAGCAAAGTGGGGCCCGATATTCTAGGACAGAGCGAGGACAGTAAAGCGAACTTTGCAGTCTACAAAAAACCCTAAAGCAAAACCACGCAAAGGGGGCAAAAAAACCCCACCGTGCCGAACTAACGGCACGGCGGTACACCCTTTGCGTCTCAGAGCTTCCAGCAAAACAAAAGACAAGCTGGACAGAAAAAAAGCAACAAAAAAGCAAAAAGCACTTAGCTATACAGAGCAGCAGGTCACAGGAACAATCAGGAGAAGCTCAGATCCAACACTGAAACATTGACAAGGAGCAAGGATAGCAGCATCAGGCGGAGTTAAGTAATGAAGCAGTTAACGAGCTCACCAGAACACCTGAGGGAGGAAGCTCAGAAGCTGCAGTACCACTTGTGACCACAGGAGTGAATTCAGCCACAGAATTCACAACATATACCACATCGAAGAATTGGCTGCCAGAGTCAACCATAATATAGAAAATTTCAACCGTGTCTGGAAACCATGGACACTTTACAGAACACAACAAGCTTTCCTTTCAAGAGTAGCAGAAACAGCACCTTAAGCCATAATACTATCATCCCAGGTATCAAGGTACCCCTCCCCCCCCTCCCCATCCCTACTCTTCTGACCCTAACCTTCATTTCTCTTCTTTTCTATCTCTTCTTTATCTCAAATGTACAGGTTGATATCCTTTTCTTTACCAGATTTCTATCAAATCTAGGCCAAGAATAGAGGTTACTTTATTTGACCAATAGATACTATGTATGAATATATATATATGCCTAACAAATGAAACTTTAAGATTTAGAAACAAGTGATACTCTTGTATTATACTCTATTTTCTAAAATTGATTTATGTTATCGTTAACTCACTGAAAAAGATTGTATAACGTGCTTTTCAATAAAAAGAACATTGAAAGAAGAAAGAAAGAAGTTATAGTCAAACAAACATTAGGAGAGGATATAGAAAGGCGGAAAGTACATCACCTAATGACTTATATGGCGAGAAGGCAACACCAGATGAAAAATCTGATCAAGTTTGGATGATTACAACATATCACAATAAATGGCCCCAGTTCAATGGAATGCACTCTTTCCGATCCCGTATGGAAAAAGTTTTCACCTGAAAAACCACTGGTGTTAGCAAGTGGATCAAAAAATCTCTGGGATCTGCCAGTACATGGTTTATATAATCCGACTCGGTCAAAGCTGAATCCTGCAAACACAGTAAATGCTGTTTTTTCCCATGCAGCACATACAAGGTGTCAGGAAATAGGAAGGGGTCCTTATTACTTCCATTACACATACAGAGCTCTTAGCTGCAGTTTACTGTGCCTTAGTGACTCGGCGGTAATGGTAACCGCCGATGTCGAAGCCCTATATACATCTATCCGTCATGAGGATGGGCTTCAAGCGACAAGGTTATTTCTAATTTCTAGCAATATGGATCGTGATTTGGTTGAGTTGCTTATGCTGTTGCTGAGTTATGCTTTGACACACAATGTTTTCATCTTTAAAAACGTTACGTACCTTCAGCTCCAAGGTACGGCAATGGGGGCCAGTTGTGCCCCCTCATATGCCAATCTTTTCCTTGGAGCATGGGAGCGTGAGATATTTGTATGTTCACCGATGCCTCTTTCCAGCCTGATTTCAGGCTGGATGAGGTTCATCGATGACATTTGGTTTATATGGGAAGGTTCTTTAAGTGACCTCAATTCCTTTATGACTCAGCTTAACAGTAATGACTTAAATATCCATCTCACTTTCCATGTTGGTAGAGTAGTGGAATTCCTGGATCTCTCCATAAGTGTGGACACAAATGGTCAGATTCAAACCAACCTATATAGGAAACCAACTGCAACAAACTCCTTCTTACATGCCACCTCCTCCCACCCCCTTTCCACTATTAGGGGTATTCCAATTGGCCAGTTTCTCCGTGCCAAGAGGATTTGCTCAGATCCTATCGATTTTCAAATTCAGGCCAAGGATTTGGCTGAACGGTTTCAGGATAGGGGTTATAGTAAAAAGAGTATAAGAAGGGGTTACAACAGGGCAGTTGGTACAACCAGGCAAGAACTTTTATATGGGTCTACAAATAAAACTGGAGTTAAAGATCAGGGAGGTGTTAGGTTGATTACCACATACCACAATAAATGGGATGAATTCCGGAATGTCGTGGATAAACATTGGCAGGTGTTACTTACTGACCCTATATTGAAAAGAATTCTACCTTTTAAACCCCTGATAACAGCTAGGAGATCTAGGAATCTATCAGATATGTTGGTACACAGTTTTTATAATCCTGGTAGATCTAATAATAAGACGGGGGCGGGCACTAATGCTGGGTTTTACCCATGTGGTCTTTGTAAGGCCTGTGCTAACACAATTAAGACTAAAGTTTTTACCAATTTTGATGGTTCAAAACAATTTGAAATCCGCAAAAATATCAACTGTTCCTCCAAAGGTGTGATTTATCACGCTACGTGTCCATGCGGGAAGATATATATCGGTCTTACCTCTCGTGAGCTTAAAATCCGCATTCGCGAACACTGTAGAGACATTGAAAGAGCGAAAAGTAGTGAGGATGATACCAGCTTAAAAACTTTACCTCGCCATTTTAAGAAATTTCACAACTCCAGTACTAATGGCCTGGTGATCAAAGGTATCGATATGATCTCCATGGGTGTTCGCGGTGGTGATTTGGGCAGATTATTAGCACAGACCGAGAGTCGTTGGATCTATAGGTTGGGCACCATGACCCCTCAGGGTTTGAATGAGAACTTGGGATTTGGTGCCTTTTTATAGTTCTGCGGTTCATTTGGTCCATTGTCACTGTCTCATTCTGACACAGTTTTATGGGGTTTTGGGTTGTTTTTAATATTATCCTTTTTAATATATTTTTGTCTTTGTTTGTAGCTATAGAGCCTCTCAACTATATCATCCACTTACCTTCAGATTGATTATTTATGCTGTTCACCATGGTTACATCGTATTATGAATTTTGGGATTGGTGCCGCTTCAATTACCTTGCAAAACTACCATCTAATTTTGCTAAATAAGGACTATATTCGGAGTGGTAATATTACAAGAACTATTATACAGATCATCAGCCTGGATACCCGGACCTTCTGACTTGGGACGTTTCATCACTTTCTTTATTGTATATTGGTTTGTAACAATATTTATTGTATATTGGTTTGTTATCGTCTTTGTTAATGTTACAGTGATGGTATCACAGCCATTTGGCAAATACATTACACACTGGTAGTGCGCATGCGCCTTGTGATCCCCGCTGGATTCTCCCCCTGTCGGCACAGGACTCCTCAGCGCTCTCGCACGGCATATGCTGGGTCAGCGTGCTGGGTTCTTCACCGCCGCCGGAGGGTGGATCCTGGTGGCGTGTGGACCACGATAGCGCATGCGCCGTTTAAAACCAGTTAAAATTTTATATTTTAACTTTGCGGTCCTTATATAGGATGCGGATTCTTATCACAGAAGTACAACATGAGCACATTTTAACTTTTTTGTGGCGTTTCATTATGTGCGTTCATATAGTGTACGCCTGCGCACTAAAGCACTGTAGTCTCCATAGTCCGACCATAATGCGTCCTGATATCCAGGTAAAAACCACATGTGATTATAATGAGGTCATTTCCCTTTTTTTCTAAATCACGTGAGCAGCATTCTAATTCCTGATTGGTTAGCATTAGGTTAAATACATGCCCACTTCCTGCTTGTATACACGCCCTCGGAAGAAGATATTCTATCGAAACGCGCGTCGGGCAGTTAGCAGGTCCTGCGCTTTGATTTATGTGGTAATTATATTTCATCTCCTACTCGGGATTTAAAGGGGTAAGGGGTATGTAAGGGGATTGTTTGCCATTATACTATCGGTTTTTATAGGGATTGGGGCTATTTGGTCTAAAACTTGACTTTATATATACACATCACCTTTTGTAGCAGCGGTAGCATTTTTTGCATCGCGGCACATTTAGTTTGCCATCATACTATCGGTTTTGATAGATATCGGGGCTATTTAGTCTAAGACTTGACTTTATATATATACATCGCCCTCTTGCAGTAGCGGTAGCATTTTTTGCATCGCGGCATATTTATAGGATTTACCTATGTTATTGTACCATACAACCATATTGCGATTTTCTTCTTATTTCCCCTATATATAGTTTCCCCGGCATATAGTTAGTATAGTTTGTACATATATGCAGCTCTAGTGGCTACCTTTTATTGGCATATTTATAGCACCATCATGCATAGTTAGTATTGCATTATTGCGGTATATTTATAGACATTATATATTAGTGTTTATACACTTCTTGTTCTGTGTAAATTTGGTAGCAGTTGTGTGCTGTATTAGATATATACAGTTATTCCCGTATGTAGGCTTTGTACTTACCACATTATTATGCTATTATTTAGGCCAATTACCATTTAGGTGGGCCATATGTAAGCAATGTTATAGGAGTTTATTTACATCATTGCATGAGACTTGCTGTTCTTTAGATCGGAGGTATTTTTAACTGTATGACCTTATTGGTTGAGGATTTTTATATTGTATGTGTTTAATAAAAATTTCTATGTTTTTGAACTATACATCCATGTGATCTCTCTTATTTTTATGCGAGGGATCTTTTTTGTGTTTATGTACTTTGGATGTGTTCTTGTATACTATATGGACTAATATGTATGCTCTAGTTTACTGTGCCTGCCAGCACAAGGCTGGAATTCTAAGCCACTCTTTCTCCCTCTCCCCTGCTATATGGTGGTAATGTGAGACTAGCTTCCAACACCGCTGAAGAATTTTTATGGCTTTGAGCTGCAAGCAGGTTTCCCTACATGCCTCATTCCTCCCCTCCCAACTGGTACTGGATAGAACTGGTACAGAAAGCATGAGATTCTGTTGTTCTTTTAAGGGTATGTCTATTGACACCGATCAGGGCTAAAGATATAAAAATTATATATTCCGGATGTCCATCGAAGGATCTATAACTCCCTGAAATCGCTAGAAGCTAAACCCATCAAGTGCAAAGGGCGGGTTTCTCCATAAGTGGGTCATGTAATTACACCGTGTTTACACTTAAAAGAATCCCCCTGAAGTGGGGCACATCCTGATCATTGTATCTTTCGTATACAAGATTTATACAGCGAGCTAGGCATAAAAATAGTTACCATAACTAAGTAAAGGGTAGGTTTCAGCCTCTAAGTGAGGTCACCACAGGGGGAGTGCCTGGGTTTTAGGCTAGGAAATAAGTGAGTGAAGCAGCAGTCTTCTCTTGTCTTTGTCTGTGGTCCTGCTGATAGACAGGTGTGATGTATCTGGATATATGCTCGTCCTTCCCCCACAGCACATGGTCAACCATCAGATGATATGACATAACGAAATGTAAGTGATTTTTTCAACATTAATTCCATTTTATTTGTAATTATATTGTACATACGATAATTGCCTTCTTTATATCCTTTTTATACTTGTGCAAACACTGCCAACCTTTTTGGGAGTAAAATATAAAATTATTAGCTTGTCTCTCCTTGCTCTATAATGTACGGTCACGTCCTCTGAAGTGAATTACGCTACTAATTTGGGTTGACTCTGGACCCGTTAATAATTAAGAAATCGGAGCTGGTGGCAGTGGGATTTGTCCTGTGTGGTTGGGAGTTTGTGTAGCGACCGGCGGCGTTGATAATTATTGTTCCCGTCTGAGTGAGAGTAGTTATATTGCCCTCGCTGCAGCGTGCCCAATAGCCAGTACAAAGTAAGGCAGCCTTTCTAGCGACTAATTATCCTAGGTGCAGTACCCGGTCTGACCTGAGGGTAAGGGGGGAGCCAGAGAGCTGCAAGTTCCACACCGGAACTGGGAAGTGGGATATAGCAAAATCCCCTTCAGAAGGAACCAGGGGCAATCAAACAACCCCGGTTCATGACAAATTGGTGTGAGTGGTGGGGATGATAAAGGTATCCTCCCCGTGAACCGTGACACAAGACCATTTCTAATTTTTACAGTACCAACATTTAGAACATCAGGAAGCACATTACGTGTTCCTCTCGTTGTGTTATATAACATGCCGCCTGCCTGTGAAAAAAAAGTCTATATATCGGATTAACAACACGTGAACTAAAAATAAGAACACGCAAGCAGTGCAGAGACATCGAGAAGGCCAAGACCACTGAGGAGTCCACACAAAAACCTGCCCAAACATGTTAAAAAATACCTTCAATGTAATGCAGGTGGACTAAAGGTAAAAGGTATTGGTTCTATCTATAGGACTTGGGGATCCTAGTTAATGATAAACTTACCTGGAGCAGCCAGTGCCAGGCAGCATCTGCCAAGGCAAACAGGATCATGGGGTGCATTAAAAGAGGTCTGGATACACATGATGAGAGCATTATACTGCCTCTGTACAAATCCCTAGTTAGACCGCACATGGAGTACTGTGTCCAGTTTTGGGCACCGGTGCTCAGGAAGGATATAATGGAACTAGAGAGAGTACAAAGGAGGGCAACAAAATTAATAAAGGGGATGGGAGAACTACAATACCCAGATTAGCGAAATTAGGATTATTTAGTCTAGAAAAAAGACGACTGAGGGGCGATCTAATAACCATGTATAAGTATATAAGGGGACAATACAAATATCTCGCTGAGGATCTGTTTATACCAAGGAAGGTGACGGGCACAAGGGGGCATTCTTTGCGTCTGGAGGAGAGAAGGTTTTTCCACCAACATAGAAGAGGATTCTTTACTGTTAGGGCAGTGAGAATCTGGAATTGCTTGCCTGAGGAGGTGGTGATGGCGAACTCAGTCGAGGGGTTCAAGAGAGGCCTGGATGTCTTCCTGGAGCAGAACAATATTGTATCATACAATTATTAGGTTCTGTAGAAGGACGTAGATCTGGGGATTTATTATGATGGAATATAGGCTGAACTGGATGGACAAATGTCTTTTTTCGGCCTTACTAACTATGTTACTATGTTACTATGTTACTATCTCTTTGGGGGTCAGAGGTGGCAATGTGGGAAAGCCGCTGGATTTATCACTTGGGCGCTCTATCTCCACAGGGGTTAAACGAGAGTTTTGGTCTTGGGGATTTTTTGAGAATCTATTTTTTGTAAAGTTTATTTGTCCCATCATGGGTAATTATGGGTCAGGCGAGTTTTCTGAGCTTGATTGGCCATAAAACTCTCCTGACCTTAACCCCATAGAAAATCTATGGAGTATTGTCAAGAGGAAGATGAGAGACACCAGACACAACAATGCAGACGAGCTGAAGGCTGCTATCAAAGCGACCTGGGCTTCCATAACACCTCAGCAGTGCCACAGGCTGATCAACTCCATGACACGCCACACTGATGCAGGAATTGATGCACAAGGACCCCAACCAAGTATTGAGAGCATTTACTGAACATACATTTCAGTAGGACAACATTTCCAATTTTACAATCATTTTTCAAGCTGGTGTTATAAAGTATTCTAATTTACTGAGATAATGACTTTTGGGTTTTCATTGCAGTAAGCCATAATCATCAACATTAACAGAAATAAACACGTGAAACAGATCACTCTGTAATGACCTGATATATACACTCCTTTTTCCCTTCCGTTGTGTGTGAGGATATGATGGTTATATTGTGATACGAAGTGTAACCTTGGTGTTTTCAGGTTATTGGACGACTAATATGTATGTAAAAATGTCAGAGTGTAGAGGGATCATCATTATTCTCATTTGCACATGGAAACACGAGAAGCAATGTTATGAAACTGAAAGGGAGAAGATACTGTCACGCACAGTGTTGGACAAACTAAGTGCAATACAAAGGGATACAATGGGAAGGGGAGCCCAACACTAGGGAAGTGGGAAATGGAGACCTCTAGGCAGATCTAGCCCTAAGAGAGCCTAAATGTCATGATCCATTCCAAAGTTTATTAGTGTCTGCCCTTTTTTTGGATGGATCATGTCAAGGGTTAACTTTGCTCTGCCTCATTCTGCGTTCAGGTTTGCTATTTAGCTCCCATGAATCTTGCTGGCAGTGTCAGCTATAGTTCTGCCTTCGGCTGTAAACCTGACCCTGCTGATAGCTCTTGATTTGCCCTGATGTGAACCCTGACTTGTCCTGTGTCTGTTAACTCCCTCTGTCTGCCCTTTTCCTAGTATTTCTGTCTGTTTGGCTGCTTGATTCTCCGGTTCTGATCTCCTGGCTTGGTTATTTACTTTGTTACTGTTTGTCCCTATTGTACCGTATATTGCCTGTTGGTTTACTGATCTCTGGCTACGTCCTGACTATCCGTCTGTATAATCCTATTATACTGTCGTGCTATCTTGTGCTTTTTACTCCGGCTTGTCTGACCACTCTCTCGCCACTTGGTGGCGTCTGTTCTGCTATCCTGTGTGTGCAGTCTCACTTTCCTCTCAAGCTCCCCCTGGTGGAGGTTGCACTGTACTGCACGGCAGCAGCCTGACACTAAATAGGTTTCATACCTATTGCCGAGCAGGATACCTAGAGTCTGTCAGACCTTAGCTGTAAGGCTAGGTTCACATTTGCCGTTGTCTGCAGCGTTTCGGACGCAACCGCAAATGCAATGCAAAACGCATAAAAACACTGCGTTTTTTATCCTCATCAACTTACGCATGACGGATAAAAAATGCTACTTTTGCACGCGTTTTTGCATGCGTTCGCATTTTTTATGCGCATACGTTTGAAAGGAAACATTGTTTCAAGAATTTCCTTGAAACAAGCCATGCCAAATGGGTGTGGCTCATGGAATTTCTCTATATAAACCCTTGTACAGATGAAATCCTCACATTTTGCTCCTCTATCCTGTGTCAAGATGGATCTTCGCATGGAGAGTTTCTATTGTTTCTTTCCATTTCTTTGCATTTGCTTGTGAGCAAGAAAGGAAAAGAGAAAAACAGAGAAGATGACGTCGGCGCTATTGGCAGCACCCGATTCTTGAACTGCGACAGAGCCGTGGAGCCTACCACTCCTTATTCAGTGAGCTCCGTGAAAACCCACAGAAATATTTTGAGTACACGAGAATGTTTCAGCACATCAGGAGGGAGGATACCCAGCTCCGTAGAGCAATTCCAGCTGAGGAACGTCTGCTGGTGACACTAAGGTACGTAATATTTAAACAATAATGCCTGTCATAATTATTGTTCTGCAATGTACTTAATATTTTCCCCTTTTTTGTTTAGCTGTCCTAAATATTATTGTTCTAAAAGCAATGTTCTTTCTTTTCCTTAATTTCTTTTTTTTTTTAAAAACCCCCAGTCATAACAATTATTGTAGGGGGCCCATTATATATGGAGCATCATATGGGGCCCATTATATATGGAGCATTATATGGGGCCCATTATATATGGAGCATCATATGGGGCCCATTAAATATGGAGAATCATAGGGGGCCCATTATATATGGCGCATCATATGGGGTCCATTATATATGGAGCATCATATGGGGCCCATTATATAAGGAGCATCATATGGGGCCCATTATATAAAGAGCATTATTTGGGGCCCATTATATATGGAGCATTATATGGAGCCCATTATTTATGGAGCATTATTTGGGGCCCATGATATATGGAGCATCATATGGGTCCCATTATATATGGAGCATTGAATGGGGGCCCATTATATATGGAGCATCATATGGGGCCCATTATATATGGAGCATCATATGGGGCCCATTATATATGGAGCATCATATGGGGCTCATTATATATGGAGCATTATATGGGGCCCATTATATATGGAGCAATATATGGGGCCCATTATATTCTTTATAGAGCACTATGTGGTGCCCATAATACTGTATGGAGAACTATACTGTCCGATTTCTGAGCTATTGATATCACTCATGTGCAGGGGTGTAACTACAACATGTGCAGGGGTTGCAATCGCACCCGGGCCCTGGAGCCTAGGGGGCCCTAAAAGTCCCTTTGGCCTATAGACTATTGCTGTTAAAGATTTAAAATATTTGGGGGCCCCGTTGGAGCTGTTGCATCGGGGCCCATGAGCATTGTACTATACCTATATTTCTCTGCTGTACCTGTGAATCAGGAATCGGTGTATGTGTTAAAGGGGCCACTGAGACTCTTTCGCCCGGTGCCATGAAAACCTGGAGCCGGCCCTGGTCATTGACCTGTATTTTGTTTTCTACTCACTTTTATGTTTTCCTTGCCATAGTGAGCCGACACCAGACAATCTAAGTACTTTCAATTTTGAGATCTCAGCCTCGGAATTGTGAGCAGTGCCCGTTTCCATTATTAATAATGATCATTCATGTTTTTATAGATGGGATGTTATTGTTTTCTTGATGTCTACATTTAGGAACAGGGTTCTCTACATCTTCAATCATGTGAGGTTTGGGGTTCGCTCACACGACCATCGCTTCTCTCATGTAAAAGAACTGGTCCGATTATGGTCATGTCACTCAGCTCAAACCCTCCCCGCTCTGTCACAGAGTTTAAGTGTATCGGCACGCTGTGCTCACTGATACTGTTAAATGTAATGTAGCTCTAGGTGGGCTCCTCAAAGCGCGGGGCCTGGGGCGACAGCACCCTCTGCCCTGACCAGTAGCTTTGCTACTGCACGCACCTGTAGACTTATATTGTTACGTGTGATCCAAATATCGGATACACTTGCACCATGCTGCTATTGTTTTAATAATTGCACATTGGCACTATCCCATAGTATTAGGGTATGTTTCCACAGGCCGGATTACATCAGGATTAGCTGCGGATTGGATGCTGCGTAGAGCCACAGCGTTCAATCCGCAGCGTCCAGATGTTACAGCATACTGGAGGGGATTTTAGGAAATCCCTCTCCACTATGCGTGCGAACACGTATCCGGCAGCCCTGCGTTTACAGATGGAGCGCCCCCGTAGCGCAGTGGGGTACTTGGAGCCGGGTCCTTCGGTTCTCATGGGCGATGTCACGGTGGCTGATCCGGTCCATGGCCCTCGGGAGGTCCGTTGTAAATGAGGGGGAAAGATCTTTAAAGGGATAGTGTTCGTGTTGCCACCAGTAGTATTCGGTCAGGGTGACCGACGCTGCTTAGGGGTCCGCTGGGGTGATGTTATGGCAGCTAGATGGTATACCTTCCCACAGGTGGTGTGTCCCCAGGGCTTTCCAGTGTGTGGATGGTGGATGGTGAAAGGTGCAGTGAAGAACGAGGACACAAGGTTGCAGTCTCTTTACCTTTACTGAAGGCTTCAGCGTCCACAGTCCAGATCACAGGGCTGGCAGAGTCCGGCCGGTCTGAAGGCAAATCCAGAGTCCCCTTATCCAGGTGAAAATCATTAGCCTTCCTCTAGTGCCTGGATGTTGTAGTTCCTTACTGTTGAGCCTCTCAACAGGTTCACCCTGGTGGGCCAACCCATCACCATTACCATGCTCTGGCTTCATGGTGCCCCTGCCTATCTGGTGCCCTAGGTAGTGGACCTCACTCATGCCCATCTGGCACTTTCCCGGCTTGATAGTCAGCCCGGCTCGGTGAATTCGCCTGAGCACCTCCTCGAGATGCTGCAGGTGTTCATCCCAGGTGGAACTGAAGATGGCAATGTCATCCAAGTACGCCACCACATACTTCTCCAGTCCCTGAAGCAGGAGGTTGACCATCCGCTGGAAAGTGGCAGGGGCATTCTTCATGCCAAAGGGCATGACTGTGGACTCGTACAGTCTGAAGGGTGTGATAAAGGCAGACTTCTCCTGCGCCTCGGGGCTCTGGGGAATCTGCCAGTATCCTCGACTCAGATCCATTATGGTTAGGTAATCTGCGCCAGCTAACCTCTCAAGCTGCTCCTCGATGCCCGGCATTGGGTGCGCGTCAGAGGCTGTGATGGCGTTGAGCCCCCTGTAGTCCACGCAGAACCGGGTGGTCCAGTCCTTCTTGGGCACGAGAACTACAGGTAAGGCCCACGCACTCTTTTACCGTCGAATCACCCCCAGCTGTAACATCTCATCGATCTCCTGGCGCATAACCTGCTGCACCTGGTCGGAGATTCCATAGGGTGTTCGCCGTAGTGGGGCATGATTCCTGGTATCCACCTCGTGGACTGCTCAGTCCTTCCAGGTCGGTTGGAGAACACAGCCCGGAAGGGTTCCAGCTTGGTCTGCAACTGCAACCGCTGGGGTTCGGTTAGTGAGGCACTTACCTCAACATCATCGATGGACCCACCAGCCTTTGCTTGGGCCAGGAGGGTGTCTTCCTCCCCGTCTTCGGGCAAGCTGCAGACTGGTAGGACAAAAGGTTCACGTTCGTGATGAGCCTTCATCATGTTGACGTGAAAGGCCTTTCGCCTACCCCGAGCGTGGTCAAGCGTGACCACGTAGGTGACTGGGTTGAGCTGTTGGTGGACGACGTACGGGCCCTCCCAGGCTGCCTGAAGTTTATCCTTTGGTACGTGGACCAGAACCCACACCTTTTGACGCATGTAGTAGGTCCGCTCCCGGGCATTCTGGTCGTACCAGTGCTTCTGGTCAGCCTGAGCCTGCGTCATGTTGTCATGCACCAACTGCGTCAAGGTCTGCATCTTGTCACGGAAGCGCATGACATAATCCACTATGAACACTTCAGAAGGGTTCGGCTCTTCTTCCCAGGATTCCCTTACCAACCCAAGGGGTCCCCGGACTCACCTGGCATACAGGAGCTCGAAAGGGGAGAACCCCGTCGAGGTCTGGGGAACCTCTCAGTAAGTGATTGGCAGGTGTGGGAGGTACTGCTCCCAGTCGCACCCTTGGGTCTCAACCAGCATGCGTAGCATCTGTTTGAGGGTACCATTAAAGCGTTCACACAAGCCATTGGTCTGTGGGTGATACACACTCAATACCAGGTGCTTCACCTGCATTCTCTTACAGAGAGCCTCCATTAGGCGAGACATGAATTGGGTCCCTTGATCAGTAAGCATCTCCCTGGGAAATCCTACACGTGAAAAGATAGCCAACAGGGCATCCACCACCTTATCTGCCCTAGTTGATGACAGAGCTACTGCCTCTGGGTACCGTGTAGTACCGTAGTCTACCACAGTAAGGATGTATTGCTTTCCATAGCTGCTGGGGACAGCCAGCGGACCCACAATGTCCACCGCGATTCTCTGGAAAGGCTCCTCTATCACTAGCAAAGGGATCAGGGGAGCCTTAAGAGCAGGCCCCGCCTTCCCCACTCTGACAGATGACACAGGAGCGGCAGTAGTTTGACACATCTGTCCCCATCTTAGGCCAATAGAAGTGTTGAGACAGCCGGGCCTTAGTTTTGCTGATCCCCAAGTGTCCAGCTAGCGGGATCTCATGGGCAATCCGAAACAACTCACCCCGGAATTGCTGCAGGACGACCAGCTGTCTTCCCTCAACCACTACTTTTGCGATTTTCCGGGTACTGTCTCCCGGTACAACCTTCCTCGTTCCCAGAACACCCTCTCTTTATCAGTCACGGAGGTGGACGTCTCGGCGAGTTGTCTCAAACTCTCTAGGCTCGCATCTGCGTGCAGAGCGGCCTGAAACTCCTGGCTAGAGGAAGCCAGAAGTGATGTCAGGGTCCTTTCCCCACGGGAACCCTCTGGGACCTGCTCTGGGTCCACCTCTGGTTCAGTCACAATGATGACTGAGAAGGGTCCGGAAGGCAGACAGTTATCTGCGTTACGGGCACTCTGACTGCGGGTGACAGCAGCTACGTAGGCTGTCTCCCCGGGGATATCCACAGACCCATCAGCTGACGCTGCTATGGGTACTACCTCCCCATCCACCTCCAACACTTCAGGGGCAGTGCTACTTATGGGCCAAAAGAAATGTGGCACTCACCCGATTTCTTCAGCTAGAAATGTGTCCTTTATTTAACACTTAAGTGAAAAATAACATTCTTCGGCTTTGACAGGAGTAGGTGAGGGAGCGGGGAGTGAAGAGACTGGAGGACGGCCGTTTCGCGCACTAGTGCTTCCACATGGACCCGTGGAAGCGCTAGTGCGCGAAACTGCCGTCGTCCAGTCTCTTCACTCCCCGCTCCCTCACCTACTCCTGTCAAAGCCGAAGAACGTTATTTTTCACTTAAGTGTTAAATAAAGGACACGTTTCTAGCTGAAGAAATTGGGTGAGTGCCACATTTTTTTCCTCCGTTTTGTATGCTATATGGATTGTGGATTTCCTATGTGGAGCACCACCCTTTTCAGCAGTGAGCCCAGAGTGTCCGATCCATAGATCTAATTGCTATAGATGGGGGAATCTTACAGCATTCAGTGCCGGTAATACCCGTTATTCTTTGGAAAGTGGACTACTTATGGGCCAGTTACCTTCCTCTGTGGCACTGGTCAATTTCATGGCATCACCTTTCTCACGGTTCTCATGCTTCTCCCCAGTTCCTGTAGCACCGGCACTTGCCCCTGCTAGGGTTTCCTCAGCCGTCTCACTCCGCAGAGCGACGGGTCTGAGCACTCCTGTAACTATGGACACATCAACTTTCACAGAAAAATCATTATCAGGTTCAGTTGGCACAGGTACAACATTTTCACCATTAATCCTAGGAAACAAATGGTTATCCGATGCATCATTACAAGATAAAGCATGGTCAGGTAACACATGCGATTTCCCATCATCATCCTCAGGGTGAACGTTACCCTTATTAGCAGATTGGGGAGGGGTGTCAGGGACATAGTATGCAACCATCCTCCCCAAATCAGTCCCCAACAAAACATCAGTGGGCAAATTATCAGACAGCCCCACTTCCTTCACCCTGCTCCCGGCACCCCAATCAATATAAACCCGGGCCATTGACAATGGACAGCTGATGTCCCCAATCCCAGTGACAGGGCTTTCCCCGGAATGATCTCTTCAGGGGCCGCCAGTTCGGGTCGGATGAATGTCTGTTCATCCCTGGTGTCCTTGAGGCCTGTAGTGACATGGTCTCCCATGATGACGTGCTGTACGTTGTCACACACCATTCCAGCCACCCCACCCACCAAAAGAACTGCTGCGTTAGGCCCTGGGGCCTTGGCTGGGGGGTTCTTCAGCTTGTCTGGACAATGGGGACTGATATGACCAGTCCGCTTGCAGAAGAAACACTGGCGAGGTTCGGTGGTAAGTCTGGTGCTGTTGGCCACGGGGAAAGGACCTCTGCTGTGTCAGCTGGCAGGGGTACTGGCGTTGTGTGACGGGGTGTACGGCAGAGCAAGAAGGGGCAACAGGCCAAGGGATGATTCCACGGATTTATTATCAAGAACGCTGGAACAACACATGCATGTAGATCTACAGAGTCCACAATTAGTCCAACGGAACAGGTTCGGGGGCAACTCCCGATAATCCTTGTGCCAGCTGACAAAGCAATAGTCCACACGAGTCCAAGGGATCCCAAAACAATCTCACGAACGACGAGATATGTCCTCAGCTCAAGTCTCGCCCCGTTCACTTCCGCAGTCCCAGATGGGCGTTGGGTCTTGCCTCAGCTAAGAATCCCCACTCCTTCTCCTTCAAGGATCAACTCACATCTGATCTCAAAAATAAGAATGGATTGTCTGAGTTCCTGGGATCAGCCCATGAAGGGGGGTAGGGGTCACACCTTCTATTCAATGGTTGGGTCCACCAGAAGATTCTAGACTGGTGGGCTCCGCTTAGTCTATCTAGTATGTACAGTGCCTACAAGTAGTATTCAACCCCCTGCAGATTTAGCAGGTTTACACATTTGGAATTAACTTGGCATTGTGACATTTGGACTGTAGATCAGCCTGGAAGTGTGAAATGCACTGCAGCAAAAAAGAATGTCATTTCTTTGTTTTTGTTTTTTTTAAATTGGGAAAAGTTTTTTCAGAGGGTCATTTATTATTCAACCCCTCAACCCACCAGAATTCTGTTTGGTTCCCCTAAAGTATTAAGAAGTAGTTCAGGCACAAAAAACAATGAGCTTCAAATGTTTGGATTAATTATCTCTTTTTCCAGCCTTTTCTGACTATTTAAGACCCTCCCCAAACTTGTGAACAGCACTCAAACATGGTCAACATGGGAAAGACAAAGGAGCATTCCAAGGCCATCAGAGACAAGATCGTGGAGGGTCACAAGGCTGGCAAGGGGTACAAAACCCTTTCCAAGGAGTTGGGCCTACCTGTCTCCACTGTTGGGAGCATCATCCGGAAGTGGAAGGCTTATGGAACTACTGTTAGCCTTCCACGGCCTGGACAGCCTTTGAAAGTGTCCTCCCGTGCCGAGGCCAGGTTTGTCCGAAGAGTCAAGGCTAACCCAAGGACAACAAGGAAGGAGCTCTGGGAAGATCTCATGGCAGTGGGGACATTGGTTTCAGTCAATACCATAAGGAACGTACTCCACCGCAATGGTCTCCGTTCCAGACGAGCCCGTAAGGTACCTTTACTTTCAAAGCGTCATGTCAAGGCTCGTCTACAGTTTGCTCATGATCACTTGGAGGACTCTGAGACTGACTGGTTCAAGGTTCTCTGGTCTGATGAGACCAAGATCGAGATCTTTGGTGCCAACCACACACGTGACGTTTGGAGACTGGATGGCACTGCATATGACCCCAAGAATACCATCCCTACAGTCAAGCATGGTGGTGGCAGCATCATGCTGTGGGGCTGTTTCTCAGCCAAGGGGCCTGGCCATCTGGTCCGCATCCATGGGAAGATGGATAGCACGGCCTACCTGGAGATTTTAGCCAAGAACCTCTGCTCCTCCATCAAGGATCTTAAGATGGGTCATCATTTCATCTTCCAACAAGACAATGACACAAAGCACACAGCCAAGAAAACCAAGGCCTGGTTCAAGAGGCAAAAAATCAAGGTGTTGCAGTGGCCTAGTCAGTCTCATGACCTTAACCCAATTGAAAACTTGTGGAAGGAGCTCAAGATTTCAAGATTAAAGTCCACATGAGACACCCAAAGAACCTAGATAACTTGGAGAAGATCTGCATGGAGGAGTGGGCCAAGATAACTCCAGAGACCTGTGCCGGCCTGATCAGGTCTTATAAAAGATGATTATTAGCTGTAATTGCAAACAAAGGTTATTCCACAAAATATTAAACCTAGGGGTTGAATAATAATTGACCCACACTTTTATGTTTAAAATTTATAAAAATTTAACTGAGCAACAAAACTTTTTGGTTTGTAAGATTTATGCATCTGTTAATAAATCCTGCTCTTGTTTGAAGGCTCTAACTTATTTGCATCTTATTAAACCTGCTAAATCTGCAGGGGGTTGAATACTACTTGTAGGCACTGTACATATGACTAGCCACCTGCTGTGAGGAAGAATGGCTATTCTTCACTAGTGGTGCTGACAAAGCTTAATTACATTATAGCTCAGGGCTGCAAGTATTGGGGGAAGGAGACATATTGTTACAGGTGAACTCCCAGCACAAGAAAATACATAAATTACAGCTAATAGAAACCAGAGAACAGTTACATACATCAAATGGCATATTATTCAAATACAAGACTGTTATGGACCTGGTGGTTAGGAGCACCCGAAAAGACCTGATGGTTAAACCGATACAGGACAAGCTCTGGGAAGTGGGAACTCTGCTGACCGCAACCCCTAATCCTATCACACACACTAGAAATAGCCGTGGAGCGTACCTGACACGACCTAGACGCCTCGTCACAGCCTAAGAACTAGCTAGGCCTAGAGATAGAAAATAAAGCCTACCTTGCCTCAGAGAAATTCCCCAAAGGAAAAGGCAGCCCCCCACAAATATTAACTGTGAGTAAAGATGAAAGTCACAAACACAGAAATGAAACAGGTTTTAGCAAAGGGAGGCCAGACTAACTAAACAGACAGAGGATAGGAAAGGTAACTTTGCGGTCAGCACAAAAAACTACAAAAAACCACGCAGAGTGTGCAAAAAGACCCCCGCACCGACTCACGGTGCGGAGGTGCCACTCGGCATCCCAGAGCTTCCAGCTAGCAAGGCAAAATAATTAAAGCAAGCTGGACAAGGAAACAATGAACAGAAAATAACAATCAGGGACTTAGCTTCTTGGTGGAATAGACAGGTCACCAGAAAGATCCAAGAGCGAACTGAACCAGTACTAGAACATTGACAGCTGGCATGGAATAACGACCTGAGTGGAGTTAAATAGAGAAGCCAGCCTAAGAATAAACTAGGTCACCTGTGGAAGGAATCTCAGAACCAGCAGCTCCACTCACAGCCACCAGAGGGAGTCCATGGACAGAACTCGCCGAAGTACCATTCATGACCACAGGAGGGAGTTCGATAACAGAATTCACAACACAGGACAGGGCAAAAGTATATATCATGACAATCCCTTCCCCTCCCAATTTGTGTACGTACTAGGGACCTCTACTGGTCGCTGGTTAAGTACGCACAGGCAGAGCGTAACTTACATGTGGCTTCATGCAGCCACAAATTGGCATCGTAGCTCTCCCACATCATTGCCCAGGAGAACATCTGCAGGCAGACCACCCATCACCCCAACCACACATCGCCTGACCCCAAAACCAAAGTTCAGATCCACAGTGGCTGTGGGAATAGTCCTCCATTGTCCACCAGCCAGTTCAATGACAATCCCAGGTCCTCGATGGATTGCCTCAGGCCGAACCACTCGGGGATCAGCCAGTGTGAGGAAAGCCCCTGAGTCACAAAATCCAATAAGTCTCTGTCCATCCAGCACGACCTCCTGCAAGTGCTTACCTCAATGAGCAGAAGTCATCATAGCTGCGGGTCGCACACCATAAACTACTAGTGGTGCAACATGGGTGGGTGAGGCACTAGGCCAGTCCTCACGTAGTGGTGACACGTCGTCCTCCATGGCACTTGGCTGTACATAATTAATAATACGACTGGGTACAAGATTAATCCTCATTTGAACAGCTGGACAGGAGGCTTGCCGATGTCCCGGCTGTACACATCGATAGCATCTGTGCTGGGTCTCACTCCATCCAAGGCGTCCTCTTGGGCGAGGGGTAAGGGAACCTGGAGGCCGGCCCCCACCTGAAGGTGCTGTAGGGTTTTCAGGACGACTCCTCCATGGGCTGGCTGGGCATGAGGCCTGCAGATGCCCCGGATGCCCACAACCATAACACCTGCGCTCTGCTACTTCCTCTCCTCGTCGTATTCCAGAAAACGCAGTAGAAGCAACTGGAGGCACATTTACACGGGTATCAGCATGAGGTGGTGGCTTAGAGGAACGGGGAACAATGGGGACAGAAGAACAGGGGGCCACCAGTGTTGTGGAGCTGGTAGGCCTCTCTCCATCCTCCAAAAGAACCCTCCACTGAGGGTTGATGGTGAGAGCCTCATCAGCTAGAGCTGCAGCTTCTTCCACAGTGGCTGGTCTCCTCTCACGCACCCATTCCCGGATCTCAGCAGGGCACTTGAAGTAAAACTGCTCTTTTAGGTTAATCTGGAGGATGGTCTCCCAGGTTAAGGCCTCCTCTGCCTCCAGCCAGCGATGACATCTTTGTTTGAGTTTGTGGGCATAAATCTTGAAAGACACTTCCTCATCGCAGGCTAAAGTACGGAACTAAGTCCTGTAAGTGTCTGGGGTAACAGCATAATGTTCTAGAATAGTCTGTTTAATCTCCGCATACTCACAGTTCCCCCGAGGGTCCATAGCTCTATAGGCTGCGGCAGCTCCACCCTCTAAGAGCCCCACCAGATGTCGGACTCGGTCCCTTTCCGGGACTTCCATTAATCGACACTGATGCTCAAAGTCCTGGAAGAAGCCCTCAATGTCGCCTGCAGCCTCATTAAAGGGCTTGAAGTCTTTGCGGGACACTCTGGGGAGTTCCCTCATGGTGGGTGCTGGGGTTAGAGTCTGTCTGGAGCTTCTAGCTGCTTTCAAAGCGAACTGCCTCTCCAGCAATGCCATCTCCTGAGCTCTGTGATTGGCCTCCCTCTCCCTCTCCTCGGCTCTGTGAATGGCCTCCCTCTCCTCAGCTCTGTGAATGGCCTCCCTCTCCTCGGCTCTGTGAATGGCCTCCCTCTCCTGAGCTCTGTGAATGGCCTCCCTCTTATCGTCTATGGTGGCCTCTTCTCCCAGTAATGCCAACTCCTCCTCGTACCACACAACCCACTGACTTTTTTGGGTATTTACCTCCGGCTGTAGTCTTTCCTCCATTTGCTGTGAGGATCCTTCCTCAGCGTCATCTTGCAGGCAAACTCCTTCCAAAGCCTCAATAAGCTGCTCCTTGGAGAGTCCTTTAAAACGGACTCCTACTTCACGGGCCATTGATTGTAGGCTCCCCAAAGTCCAGTTCTTGTACTCTGCGGTGTTGGTTCCCGATGTTGGGCCATTGTCCTCCATTCCTTCTGCTCTGATCCCTCTGTTGCCAACCAGTTTGTGACGGGGTGTACGGCAGAGCAAGAAGGGGCAACAGGCCAAGGGATGATTCCACGGATTTATTATCAAGAACGCTGGAACAACACATGCAGGTAGATCTACAGAGTCCACAATTAGTCCAACGGAACAGGTAGTATGTACATATGACTAGCCACCTGCTGTGAGGAAGAATGGCTATTCTTCACTAGTGGTGTTGACAAAGCTTAATTACATTATAGCTCAGGGCTGCAAGTATTGGGGGAAGGAGACATATTGTTACAGGTGAACTCCCAGCACAAGAAAATACATAAATTACAGCTAATAGAAACCAGAGAACAGTTACATACATCAAATGGCATATTATTCAAATAGAGGACAGGGCAAAAGTACATATCATGACACGTTGGTTGCAGGCTTACCCCCTCTCCAGCTGGTGGTGACTGGCTTCCGCACTTCCGATCTACAGTTGACCTCATAGGCATCAGCAATCTGCGCTGCTTTCGTCACGTCTTTGGGTTCTCTGTCTATCACGAACTGTCGCACCTCAGCTGGGCAAAGATGTAAGAACTGGTCTTTGATCATCAGATCTCCCAGCTGCTCAAAGGTGGTCACTGACAGTCCTTGGATCCACTGGTTAAAGTGGGTCCTGAGTCCATGCACCACATCGCCGTGGCTGTCGTGTGGGCCACGTTGGAGGCTCTGGAACTTCCTACGGTAAACCTCAGGTGTAAGCTGGTACTTTGTTATGAGGGCTTGCTTGATGGCCTCATATGTTATGTTTGCTAATGACAGGTGTTATGAAGGCAATCCAGAAACACAGTGTGCTTAGCGATCAGAGCGCACACAGTGATCTGACAAATACCCAATAATACAAGAACGAGCTCTGAGACGTGGAAACTCTGTAGACTGCACACCTGATCCTATCCTAAACACAACTAAAAGCGGCTGTGGATTGCGCCTAATAACTACCTAGGCAACTCGGCACAGCCTAAGAAACTAGCTAGCCTGAAGATAGAAAAATAGGCCTGACTTGCCCCAGAGAAATTCCCCAAAGTAAAAGGCAGCCCCCCACATATAATGACTGAGTAAGATGAAAAGACAAAACGTAGGAATGAAATAGATTCAGCAAAGTGGGGCCCGATATTCTAGGACAGAGCGAGGACAGTAAAGCGAACTTTGCAGTCTACAAAAAACCCTAAAGCAAAACCACGCAAAGGGGGCAAAAAAAACCCACCGTGCCGAACTAACGGCACGGCGGTACACCCTTTGCGTCTCAGAGCTTCCAGCAAAACAAAAGACAAGCTGGACAGAAAAAAAAAAACAAAAAAGCAAAAGGCACTTAGCTATACAGAGCAGCAGGTCACAGGAACAATCAGGAGAAGCTCAGATCCAACACTGAAACATTGACAAGGAGCAAGGATAGCAGCATCAGGCGGAGTTAAGTAATGAAGCAGTTAACGAGCTCACCAGAACACCTGAGGGAGGAAGCTCAGAAGCTGCAGTACCACTTGTGACCACAGGAGTGAATTCAGCCACAGAATTCACAACAGTACCCCCCCCTTGAGGAGGGGTCACCGAACCCTCACCAGAGCCCCCAGGCCGACCAGGATGAGCCGCATGAAAGGCACGAACAAGATCGGAAGCATGAACATCAGAGGCAAAAACCCAGGAATTATCTTCCTGAGCATAACCCTTCCATTTAACCAGATACTGGAGTTTCCGTCTAGAAACACGAGAATCCAAAATCTTCTCCACAATATACTCCAATTCCCCCTCCACCAAAACCGGGGCAGGAGGCTCAACAGATGGAACCCAGAATTGCAAAAAAATGGAGAAACCAAGGTAGCCGAGCTGGCCCGATTATTAAGGGCGAACTCAGCCAACGGCAAAAAGGACACCCAATCATCCTGGTCTGCAGAAACAAAACATCTCAGATATGTTTCCAAGGTCTGATTGGTTCGCTCGGTCTGGCCATTAGTCTGAGGATGGAAAGCCGAGGAAAAGGATAGGTCAATGCCCATCCTACCACAAAAGGCTCGCCAAAACCTTGAAACAAACTGGGAACCTCTGTCAGAAACAATATTCTCAGGAATGCCATGCAACCGAACCACATGCTGAAAGAACAAAGGTACCAAATCAGAGGAGGAAGGCAATTTAGCCAAGGGCACCAGATGGACCATTTTAGAAAAGCGATCACAGACCACCCAAATGACTGACATCTTTTGAGAAACGGGAAGGTCAGAAATGAAATCCATCGAAATATGTGTCCAAGGCCTCTTTGGGACCGGCAAGGGCAAAAGCAACCCACTGGCACGAGAACAGCAGGGCTTAGCCCTAGCACAAATCCCACAGGACTGCACAAAAGTACGTACATCCCGTGACAGAGATGGCCACCAGAAGGATCTAGCCACTAACTCTCTGGTACCAAAGATTCCAGGATGACCAGCCAACACCAAACAATGAAGTTCAGAGATAAGTTTATTAGTCCACCTATCAGGGACGAACAGTTTCTCTGCTGGACAACGATCAGGTTTATTCGCCTGAAATTTTTGCAGCACCCGCCGCAAATCAGGGGAGATGGCAGACACAATGACTCCTTCCTTGAGGATACCCGCTGGCTCAGATAAACCCGGAGAGTCGGGCACAAAACTCCTAGACAGAGCATCCGCCTTCACATTTTTAGAGCCCGGAAGGTACGAAATCACAAAGTCGAAGAGGGCAAAAAATAACGACCAACGGGCCTGTCTAGGATTCAAGCGCTTGGCAGACTCGAGATAAGTCAAGTTCTTATGATCAGTCAATACCACCACGCGATGCTTAGCTCCTTCAAGCCAATGACGCCACTCCTCGAATGCCCACTTCATGGCCAGCAACTCTCGATTGCCCACATCATAATTACGCTCAGCGGGCGAAAACTTCCTGGAAAAGAAAGCACATGGTTTCATCACTGAGCAATCAGAACCTCTCTGTGACAAAACCGCCCCTGCTCCAATCTCAGAAGCATCAACCTTGACCTGGAACGGAAGAGAAACATCTGGCTGACACAACACAGGGGCAGAACAAAAACGACGCTTCAACTCCTGAAAAGCTTCCACAGCAGCAGAAGACCAATTAACCAAATCAGCACCCTTCTTGGTCAAATCGGTCAATGGTTTGGCAATGCTAGAAAAATTACAGATGAAGCGACGATAAAAATTAGCAAAGCCCAGGAACTTTTGCAGACTTTTCAGAGATGTCGGCTGAATCCAATCCTGGATGGCTTGGACCTTAACTGGATCCATCTCGATAGTAGAAGGGGTAAAGATGAACCCTAAAAATGAAACTTTCTGCACACCGAAGAGACACTTTGATCCCTTCACAAACAAAGAGTTAGCACGCAGGACCTGAAAAACCATTCTGACCTGCTTCACATGAGACTCCCAATCATCTGAGAAGATCAAAATGTCATCCAAGTAAACAATCAGGAATTTATCCAGATACTCACGGAAGATGTCATGCATAAAAGACTGAAACACAGATGGAGCATTGGCAAGTCCGAACGGCATCACTAGATACTCAAAATGACCCTCGGGCGTATTGAATGCAGTTTTCCATTCATCTCCTTGCCTGATTCTCACCAGATTATACGCACCACGAAGATCTATCTTAGTGAACCAACTAGCCCCCTTAATCCGAGCAAACAAGTCAGATAACAATGGCAAGGGATACTGAAATTTAACAGTGATCTTATTAAGAAGGCGGTAATCAATACACGGTCTCAGCGAACCATCCTTCTTGGCTACAAAGAAGAACCCTGCTCCCAGTGGTGATGACGATGGGCGAATATGTCCCTTCTCCAGGGATTCCTTCACATAACTGCGCATAGCGGCGTGTTCGGGCACGGATAAATTAAATAATCGACCTTTAGGGAATTTACTACCAGGAATCAAATTGATAGCACAATCACAATCCCTATGCGGAGGTAGAGCATCGGACTTGGGCTCTTCAAATACATCCTGATAATCAGACAAGAACTCTGGGACCTCAGAAGGGGTGGATGACGAAATCGCCAAAAATGGAACATCACCATGTACCCCCTGACAACCCCAGCTGGATACCGACATGGAATTCCAATCCAATACTGGATTATGGGTTTGTAGCCATGGCAACCCCAACACGACCACATCATGCAGATTATGCAACACCAGAAAGCGAATAACTTCCTGATGTGCAGGAGCCATGCACAATGGTCAGCTGGGCCCAGTATTGAGGTTTATTCTTGGCCAAAGGTGTAGCATCAATTCCTCTCAATGGAATAGGACACCGCAAAGGCTCCAAGAAAAACCCACAACGTTTAGCATAATCCAAATCCATCAGATTCAGGGCAGCGCCCGAATCCACAAACGCCATGACAGAAAACGACGACAAAGAGCATATCAAGGTAATGGACAGAAGGAATTTGGACTGTACAGTACCAATGACGGCAGACCTAGCGGACCGCTTAGTGCGCTTAGGACAATCAGAAATAGCATGAGTGGAATCACCACAGTAGAAACACAGACCATTCAGACGTCTGTATTCCTGCCGTTCAACTCTAGTCATAGTCCTATCGCACTGCATAGGCTCAGGTTTAACCTCAGGCAGTACCGCCAAATGGTGCACAGATTTACGCTCGCGCAAGCGTCGACCGATCTGAATGGCCAAAGACAAAGACTCATTCAAACCAGCAGGCATAGGAAATCCCACCATGACATCCTTAAGAGCCTCAGAGAGACCCTTTCTGAACAAAGCTGCCAGCGCAGATTCATTCCACTGAGTGAGTACTGACCATTTCCTAAATTTCTGACAATATACTTCTATATCATCCTGACCCTGGCACAAAGCCAGCAAATTTTTCTCAGCCTGATCCACTGAATTAGGCTCATCGTACAGCAATCCGAGCGCCAGGAAAAACGCATCGACACTACTCAATGCAGGGTCTCCTGGCGCAAGAGAAAATGCCCAGTCTTGAGGGTCGCCGCGCAAAAAAGAAATAATAATCAAAACCTGTTGAATAGGATTACCAGAAGAATGAGGTTTCAAGGCCAGAAATAGCTTACAATTATTTTTGAAACTTAGAAACTTAGTTCTATCTCCAAAAAACAAATCAGGAATAGGAATTCTTGGTTCTAACATAGATTTCTGATCAATAGTATCTTGAATTTTTTGTACATTTATAACGAGATTATCCATTGAAGAGCACAGACCCTGAATATCCATGTCCACACCTGTGTCCAGAATCACCCAAATGTCTAGGGGGAAAAAAAAAAAAGTGAACACAGAGCAGAAAAAAAAAAAAAAAATGATGTCAGAACTTTTTCTTTCCCTCTATTGAGAATCATTAGTTTGGCTCCTTGTACTGTTATGTTTGCTAATGACAGGTGCTATGAAGGCAATCCAGAAACACAGTGTGCTTAGCGATCAGAGCCCACACAGTGATCTTACAAATACCCAAAAATACAAAAACGAGCTCTGAGACGTGGAAACTCTGTAGACTGCACACCTGATCCTATCCTAAACACAACTAAAAGCGGCTGTGGATTGCGCCTAACAACTACCTAGGCAACTCGGCACAGCCTAAGAAACTAGCTAGCCTGAAGATAGAAAAATAGGCCTGACTTGCCCCAGAGAAATTCCCCAAAGGAAAAGGCAGCCCCCCACATATAATGACTGTGAGTAAGATGAAAAGACAAAACGTAGGGATGAAATAGATTCAGCAAAGTGGGGCCCGATATTCTAGGACAGAGCGAGGACAGTAAAGCGAACTTTGCAGTCTACAAAAAACCCTAAAGCAAAACCACGCAAAGGGGGCAAAAAAAACCCACCGTGCCGAACTAACGGCACGGCGGTACACCCTTTGCGTCTCAGAGCTTCCAGCAAAACAAAAGACAAGCTGGACAGAAAAAAAAAACCAAAAAAGCAAAAGGCACTTAGCTATACAGAGCAGCAGGTCACAGGAACAATCAGGAGAAGCTCAGATCCAACACTGAAACATTGACAAGGAGCAAGGATAGCAGCATCAGGCGGAGTTAAGTAATGAAGCAGTTAACGAGCTCACCAGAACACCTGAGGGAGGAAGCTCAGAAGCTGCAGTACCACTTGTGACCACAGGAGTGAATTCAGCCACAGAATTCACAACACTCATAGTCACCATCTTGCTCTTGAGGGAGGGCAGCAAACGCCTCCAGAGCTTTGCCTCTCAGCCCTGGTGTCAGGTATCGTGCCCATTCATCTGTAGGCAGCTGGTACTGTCTGCAGGCTTTCTCAAAGGCCCACAGAAAAGAGTCCAAGTCCCCGTCCTTTTCCATAACAGGAAAGTGATTGGGCCGAGGCTTCGGTATCTGAGCGCTGCTAGGCTCACGGCTCAACCGCCCGGAGCCGTGAGCCCAGCAGCGCTCAGATACCTGGGCTTTGGTATCTGAGCGCTGCTGGGCTTACGGCTCCGGGCGGTGGAGGGCATCCCCCACTGCTGGACCATCTCCAGTTCGTGGACTCGCTGGGCTTGGCGCTCGGCTCTCAGCCTCCCGCTCGGCTCGCTGGGCCTCTCGCTCGGCTCGCTCCTGGTATTGCTGGATCAGCTGCAGACGTCCATCACTGTCATCATCGGGGAGTAGTTCCAAGACCGCCAGCAGGTGGGGGTCCAATTTGCCGATTGCTAATAGGGCCGGCATTCCGTGGTTGGACCTCTGCTGCAGCACCATGTTTGCTTGTGCTGGCTTCTGCAGCCTCTGGGCTCTGTGGCTTGGTCTGCTTCAAATTGCACCAGTTCAGCGACCATTTGAGCCTTGGACTTGCCATGGGAGTTCAGGACATGGTACGTGCATATCCCAACAAGTTTCTTTCTTCTGCTGGGTGTAGCAGGCTTCTCCTTTCACAGCATTGGTTGCCAAATAAAAGATAGGATAGAAAAACAAAGAGAAAGGGAGGGGATAATTATCAGTACATGCAATTGTCTCAGGACTAATAAACACTGAGTTCGTTCTCCAAACTTATTTGCGCAGAGTCCACGCAAGAACTTTGCAAGTCTTTAGTGAGAGGAATGATTGCTCAAACCAGATCACTAATGCTCTAAAATCCCACTGCGCTGCCACCAATATGTCACGATTCACACCATGACTGTCACCCCTACGTCACAGATCAGGGTGACTTTAGGCCAACAGACGGCTATCACATGTGCAGGTGGGCTTATCTTAGTTATCCCTCCACTGCTACACTGATGAAAATGCACACAAGGCTGTTGACCTCTTAGTTTACAGCAGGGGCTTATTTTAGTTATCCCACTGCTCTTCAATATACCACGAACTGCAGGGATTTATGTATATCCCGCTTTACAGTCCCGCTTGAAAACTTGCAGCTCTCTGGCGCCTCCCTTACCCTCAGGTCAGATTAGGTACTGCACCTAGGGTAATTAGTCGCCAGAAAGGCTGCCTGCTATGTACTGGCTATTGGGCACGCTGCAGCGAGGCGATAGAACTACTCCCACTCAGGCAGGAACAATAATTATCAACGCCGCCGTCGCTACAATGACTCCGAAAGGCACAGAACAAGATATGCTGCCACCAGCTTCAATTAAACGGGTCCGAAGCTAACCCAAAACAGTAGCGTAATTCCCTTCAGAAGACTTAGGGTACGTTTTAGAGCAGGAAGAACGAAAACTAGTATTTTAAATATTTTACTCCGTAAAAGATTAAGGCAGTGTTTATAAAAAATTATTACAAGGATGTTACAATAAGAGACAATTGAAAATATGTACAAGGTAATTATAAAATAACGGGATTAAATGAGAAAAGGTAAAACTCACATGTTCTCAGTTCATTTCAGGCAAAACCATGCTGGTAGGCGGAACCCCAAATGTCCCAGTGCATCAGGAGGTCTGGATAGGAACAGCTCCTCAGGTAAAACTCACTGCTGGGTGCCTTGCATAAAACTTATAGCTCAGCCTGGTGACATCACTAAAAGGGTTGGTTTCCTCAGACCCTCCTCTCTCCTCAAATTTAACACACATTTTTATAATGCTCGTATCTCTGCTCCAGAACATGTCAGAATCACAGCACACCCCCCATTCATCTTCTTTTACCATTGCCTTTCTATTGGTACTAAATTCGGGCTAGTTGGGACACACAGTTCCAGAGAAATCCGTATTTTTTATCTGTTGGAATTAGAGGCTCGTGCTTACAGTGGCTGATAGATCCGCCGATGGAGATTCGCAACATGGACTTATTATTTTCCTAGCCCAAATCGGTGGCCCAATATCTCACTATAACAGGACAAAGAACCGCATGTCTTGAGAGGGATATCAGACCAGTTCTAGCTGGCACAACTGTCCATTGTAACTACAGCGGTCGTATAAATTCTTTAGGTGGGAGGGAATGAGTAAGTTGCCCAGAATTGGGAATTTGCAGCTATAAGCAATAAAAAACCTCTTCTACACACAGCAGAAACACACAGAGAAGGGGGGGGAGGTTTAGCCCACAGCATGGGTCTAACAGGCAAAGCTACAAAATCATATTACATTTCATACAATATCGTGACTCCAAGAGGCGGCTTTAAGGAGCTGAGTTTTGCAAGTGCAATGTTAGAGGAATTGCTAGGGAATATAGAGCCCAGAGGATAGAAGTGTAAACTTGTCATATGTATTTATATATCATGCTGCAAAGAGGATATATATTTTTCTTTTTTACCATATAGACCAACAGAAATGCTCCCATACATAGGTAGAATATTTTAGGACTATTGATAGAATATTTTACCTGTTGGGAGAGCAGAGCTGTGGGACAGCTAGGCGGCTAGGTAGATTGCTGCTTTCGGACCCCACGCCCGATGAGTGCTGTTTTGCAATAAGGCTTCTTCTGGGGTGGTGTTATGGTAGGGTGCCATTTAAATAGGGTAGTGCTCCATTATATATGATGACGTGTAGCGCCTACTGCTGGGGCCCACCTCCTATGGCCAAGGGGACTTCCAGAATTGCGCTCAGTGACAAGCAGGGGAACGTACAGCGGTCACGTGATTAGAGGAGGATCGTGTGCGATGAAGACGTCAGGACACAGGCAAGTGGCTTCATGCCGGAATTAGGAAGGAAACTGACTGCATTAGTAACCGGTGTGAAGGAAAAAGGGGGCAGCGTGTCCAAGGGGAAAGGGAGTTGGGCCTAAATGGTTTGACAAAGTAAAATGTTAATCTACTATATAATTGTCTAAGGGGTACTTCCGTCTGTCTTTCATGGATATTCATTGGTTGTGGCCTCTGTCTATCATGGAAATCCAAGTCGCTGATTGGTCGCCGCAAAACAGCCACGACCAATCAGCGACGGGCACAGTCCGGAAGAAAATGGCCGCTCCATACTCCCCGCAGTCAGTGGCCTGCGCCCGCTCCATACTCCCCGCAGTCAGTGTCCCCGGAGCTCCGCTCTCCGCAGTCAGTGTCCCCGGCGCTCCGCTCCCCGCAGTCAGTGTCTCCAGCGCTCCGCTCCCCGCAGTAAGTGTCCCCGACGCTCCACTCCCCGCAGTCAGTGTTCCCGGCGCTCCGCTCCCCGCAGTCAGTGTCCCCGGCGCTCCGCTGCTTACTCCCCACAGTGTCCTCGGCGGCCGCTCCATACTCCCCTCCGGTCACCGCTAACACAGGGTTAATGCCGGCAGTAACGGACCGCGTTATGCCGCGGGTAACGCATTCCGTTACCGCTGCTATTAACCCTGTGTGTCCCCAACCTTTTACTATTGATGCTGCCTATGCGGCATCAATAGTAAAAAAACTAATGTTAAAAATAGTAAAAAAACCTGCTATACTCACCCTCCGTTGTACGTTGTCGCGAGACCGCTAATTCATATGGGTAATTTCGCAAAGCATCCTGGGAACGCAAGATGGCGGCAGCCGCGCGCCCATCTGCACAGCGTCGTTGGATCCCAGGAGGCGGAGAGACGGGACGCTGAGGAGCAGCGACCAGGATGGTGAGTATGTTAAACTACAAGGGGCCCTCGGATCGTTAGGTATGTTTACATAGTTAGTAAGGCCGAAAAAAGATATTTGTCCATCCAGTTCAGCCTATATTCCATCATAATAAATCCCCAGATCTACGTCCTTCTACAGAACCTAATAATTGTATGATACAATATTGTTCTGCTCCAGGAAGACATCCAGGCCTCTCTTGAACCCCTCGACTGAGTTCGCCATCACCACCTGTTCATGTTTATTTTTTTAACCTGTGACATACGTGGCTCGGTAATATACTACGTCACTGGACAATATACTACGTGGCTCTGTGCTGTATACTACGTGGCTGGACAATATACTATGTCGCTGTGCAATATACTACGTGGCTCTGTGCTGTATACTACGTGGCTGGGCAATATACTACGTAAATGGGCACTACGTCGCTGGGCAATATACTACGTTGATGGGCAATATACTACGTGGCTGGGCAATATACTACGTGGCTGGGCAATATACTACGTGGCTGGGCAATATACTACGTGGCTGGGCAATATACTACATGGCTGGGCAATATACTACGTGACTGGGCATTATACTATGTGGCTGGGCAATATATTACGTCGCTGGGCAATATACTACGTGGCTGGACAATATACTACGTGGACATGCATATTCTAGAATACCCGATGCGTTAGAATCGGGCCACCATCTAGTATTATTATAAGAACACATAGTGCCGGATATTACAAAGATCATTAAATCAAAGGGATGCTAAAGAAAGTGACAAGGGGAAGGGAGTGGTATGAAGGGGCTGGATGGAGAAACATGTGTTGGTCTCATAGATAACCTACATATGAGGCCATATGTTCCTGTACCTGGGAGAGGATAGTGAGAGTATGGCAGAAATGACTAAGCAGAAATCACGCTAGTAAGTGTGGTAAACTATAACGTGTGATTGGAATTAAGGGTCACTTATCATGAAGGCCGAATAAAGTGCTGATGTGCACAGTGTCGACCTTGTTACAGCACGTGATTGTTGGGTATGGCATCATTCCACAAGGGGGAGTGATAAGGGGCTAGTGTGCGTGTGATAAAGGGATTGATATGGAATAATCTATATATTGCCAAGTAAAATAGGAGAGGGGTTAATATATCAAAAACCCAATGGGGAGGGTATAAAGTGCAACAGTGCATGAAGGGATTGATAGGGGGTGATCCAGTATATTGTAAAGTAATGGGGAGGAGGGTATAAGGTGCACAGGTGCATGCCAAAGGGGATTGATAAGGGGTACTGCAATATGTTACAAAAACCAAAAATCAATAACACCTATAGGTCAAGGGAAGTCAAAAATATAAGCAAATGACCTAAAATCCTTTAAAGATTACAGATAAAACATACCTTTCTTCAATGTATAAAACCATGAAAAACAACCACAATCAAACAAAACAGACAACCGTGCTCTACAAATATAACCCTATCACAGACCCTGTATATCACTACCTAGCAGCAGAGGTTGGCACCCTAATACACAATCGAGACTGGCGCCCCGTCTCACCGTCGACTGCCCCTAAGTCTCCTGTTGTTGCCCTGGATTAGTGTCACAGTTGGGCTACCAATTACTCAACAGGAAATAAACAGAGATACGATAAAGCCGATATTGGTTATTACTTTGCCAAAAGGCCAAATTTGTGACAGGGTGAGAGACACAGACATAAAAGTGCAAAATGTGCAAATTAGTGCTAAAGTGAACATAAATACCTTTGCTATGCTGCTTCCTGCTGTTTTCAATCCTGCCTGTCTGTGGGGGTAGGCACCCTAATGTTCAGTGGATATGGTGCCCCCACTCCACGACGGCTATCCCTCAGATGCCCTATGGGTAACTATATAGGCAGGAGTAGTACACCTTAGTATTGTAATACATTGGTGGCCATATCAATGACTCAACAATAAACATACCATATCAGGCTCAAACACAATTGTCTACCAATGTATACTCATATAGATAAAATATAGCAGCAAGCAAGGAAAGATACTCGTCATATTTTGATGTTATAACACGCCTCAACGTGTTTCACCTTCACGGATCATCAGGAGGCCATGATGTATGGATGCTTCATGGAGTCATCCACCAACTCCCATGTATATATAGATTAGCCCCACTTAGGTAGGAGGTCTTTACTAGCACTACTAGAGGAAGATCCTTTCAGATCCTAGATTTGTCTTCAGTATAGGGGGGGTAAGGCTATTATTAACAGGGCATACCAAACATAGTAACATAGTTAGTAAGGCCGAAAAAAGACATTTGTCCATCCAGTTCAGCCTATATTCCATCATAATAAATCCCCAGATCTACGTCCTTCTACAGAACCTAATAATTGTATGATACAATATTGTTCTGCTCCAGGAAGACATCCAGGCCTCTCTTGAACCCCTCTTCTGAGTTCGCCATCACCGCCTCCTCAGGCAAGCAATTCCAGATTCTCACTGCCCTAACAGTAAAGAATCCTCTTCTATGTTGGTGGAAAAACCTTCTCTCCTCCAGACGCAAAGAATGCCCCCTTGTGCCCGTCACCTTCCTTGGCATAAGCAGATCCTCAGCGAGATATTTGTATTGTCCCCTTATATACTTATACATGGTTATTAGATCGCCCCTCAGTCGTCTTTTTTCTAGACTAAATAATCCTAATTTCGCTAATCTATCTGGGTATTGTAGTTCTCCCATCCCCTTTATTAATTTTGTTGCCCTCCTTTGTACTCTCTCTAGTTCCATTATATCCTTCCTGAGCACCGGTGCCCAAAACTGGACACAGTACTCCATGTGCGGTCTAACTAGGGATTTGTACAGAGGCAGTATAATGCTCTCATCATGTGTATCCAGACCTCTTAATGCACCCCATGATCCTGTTTGCCTTGGCAGCTGCTGCCTGGCGCTGGCTGCTCCAGGTAAGTTTATCATTAACTAGGATCCCCAAGTCCTTCTCCCTGTCAGATTTACCCAGTGGTTTCCTGTTATGTTAACCAATTCAGTACCACAATGGACATAGAGGTCAGAGCACATACAGTGATCTGACAAAACCCCAAAATAATAGAACGAGATCTGAGACGTGGGAACTCTGCAGACCGCAATCCCTAATCCTCTCCAACAACACTAGAGGCAGCCGTGGATTGCGCCTAACGCTCCCTATGCAACTCGGCACAGCCTGAGAAACTAGCTAGCCTGAAGATAGAAAATAAGCCTACCTTGCCTCAGAGAAATACCCCAAAGGAAAAGGTAGCCCCCCACATATAATGACTGTGAGTTAAGATGAAAAGATAAACATAGAGATGAAATAGATTTAGCAAAGTGAGGCCCGACTTTCTGAACAGAGCGAGGATAGGAAAGGTAACTTTGCGGTCTACACAAAACCCTACAAAACCACACAAAGGGGGCAAAAAGACCCTCCGTACTGAACTAATGGCACGGAGGTACACCCTCTGCGTCCCAGAGCTTCCAGCAAACAAATAGACAAGCTGGACAGAAAAAATAGCGAACAAAATAGCAAGAAGAACTTAGCTATGCAGAGCAGCAGGCCACAGGAACGATCCAGGAAAAAACAAGTCCAATACTGGAACATTGACAGGAGGCCAGGATCAAAGCACTAGGTGGAGTTAAGTAGAGCAGCACCTAACGACCTCACCAAATCACCTGAGGGAGGAAACTCAGAAGCCGCAGTACCACTTTCCTCCACCAATGGAAGCTCACAGAGAGAATCAACCGAAGTACCACTTGTGACCAAAGGAGGGAGCTCTGCCACAGAATTCACAACAGTACCCCACCTTGAGGAGGGGTCACCAAACCCTCACCAGAGCCCCCAGGCCGACCAGGATGAGCCACATGAAAGGCACGAACAAGATCGGGAGCGTGGACATCAGAGGCAAAGACCCAGGAATTATCCTCCTGAGCATAACCCTTCCACTTAACCAGATACTGGAGTTTCCGTCTTGAAACACGAGAATCCAAAATCTTCTCCACAATATACTCCAACTCCCCCTCCACCAAAACCGGGGCAGGAGGGTCAACAGATGGAACTATAGGTGACACGTATCTCCGCAACCATGACCTATGGAATATGTTATGTATAAAAAAAGAATCTGGAAGGGTCAGACGAAAAGACACAGGATTAAGAACCTCAGAAATCCTATATGGACCAATGAAACGAGGTTTAAACTTAGGATATGAAACCTTCATAGGAATATGACGAGAAGATAACCAAACCAGATCCCCAACACGAAGTCGGGGACCCACACAGCGTCTGCGATTAGCGAAACATTGAGCTTTCTCCTGGGAAAAGGTCAAATTGTCCACTACCTGAGTCCAAATCTGCTGCAACCTGTCCACCACAGTATCCACACCAGGACAGTCCGAAGACTCAACCTGTCCTGAAGAGAAACGAGGATGGAACCCAGAGTTGCAGAAAAATGGCGAAACCAAGGTAGCCGAGCTGGCCCGATTATTAAGGACGAACTCAGCCAAAGGCAAAAAGGACACCCAATCATCCTGATCAGCAGAAACAAAGCATCTCAGATATGTTTCCAAGGTCTGATTGGTTCATTCGGTCTGGCCATTAGTCTGAGGATGGAAAGCCGAGGAAAAAGACAAGTCAATGCCCATCCTACCACAAAAGGCTCGCCAAAACCTCGAAACAAACTGGGAACCTCTGTCAGAAACGATATTCTCTGGAATGCCATGTAAACGAACCACATGCTGGAAGAACAATGGCACCAAATCAGAGGAGGAAGGCAATTTAGACAAGGGTACCAAATGGACCATCTTAGAAAAGCGATCACAGACCACCCAAATGACTGACATCTTTTGAGAAACGGGAAGATCTGAAATAAAATCCATGGAAATATGCGTCCAGGGTCTCTTCGGGACCGGCAAGGGCAAAAGCAACCCACTGGCACGAGAACAGCAGGGCTTAGCCCGAGCACAAATCCCACAGGACTGCACAAAAGTACGCACATCCCGCGACAGAGATGGCCACCAAAAGGATCTAGCCACTAACTCTCTGGTACCAAAGATTCCAGGATGACCAGCCAACACCGAACAATGAACCTCAGAGATAACTTTATTCGTCCACCTATCAGGGACAAACAGTTTCTCCGCTGGACAACGATCAGGTTTATTAGACTGAAATTTTTGCAGCACCCGCCGCAAATCAGGGGAGATGGCAGACACAATTACTCCTTCCTTGAGGATACCCGCCGGCTCAGACAAACCCGGAGAGTCGGGCACAAAACTCCTAGACAGAGCATCCGCCTTCACATTTTTAGAGCCCGGAAGGTACGAAATCACAAAGTCAAAACGGGCAAAAAACAGCGACCAACGAGCCTGTCTAGGATTCAACCGCTTGGCAGACTCGAGATAAGTCAAGTTCTTATGATCAGTCAATACCACCATGCGATGCTTAGCTCCTTCAAGCCAATGACGCCACTCCTCGAATGCCCACTTCATGGCCAGCAACTCTCGGTTGCCCACATCATAATTTCGCTCGGCAGGTGAAAACTTCCTGGAAAAGAAGGCGCATGGTTTCATCACTGAGCAATCAGAACCTCTCTGCGACAAAACAGCCCCTGCTCCAATCTCAGAAGCATCAACCTCGACCTGGAACGGAAGCGAAACATCAGGTTGACACAACACAGGGGCAGAAGAAAAACGACGCTTCAACTCTTGAAAAGCCTCCACAGCAGCAGAAGACCAATTGACCACATCAGCACCTTTCTTGGTCAAATCAGTCAACGGTTTAGCAATACTAGAAAAATTAGCGATGAAGCGACGGTAAAAATTAGCAAAGCCCAGGAACTTTTGCAGACTTTTCAGAGATGTCGGCTGAGTCCAATCATGGATGGCTTGGACCTTAACAGGATCCATCTCGATAATAGAAGGGGAAAAGATGAACCCCAAAAATGAAACCTTCTGCACACCAAAGAGACACTTTGATCCCTTCACAAACAAAGAATTAGCACGCAGGACCTGAAACACCGTTCTGACCTGCTTCACATGAGACTCCCAATCATCCGAGAAGATCAAAATGTCATCCAAGTACACAATCAGGAATTTATCCAGGTACTCTCGGAAGATGTCATGCATAAAGGACTGAAACACTGATGGAGCATTGGCAAGTCCGAATGGCATCACTAGATACTCAAAATGACCCTCGGGCGTATTAAATGCAGTTTTCCATTCATCGCCTCGCTTAATTCGCACAAGATTATACGCACCACGAAGATCTATCTTGGTGAACCAACTAGCCCCCTTAATCCGAGCAAACAAATCAGATAACAACGGCAAGGGGTACTGAAATTTAAACCGTGATCTTATTTAGAAGGCGGTAATCTATACAAGGTCTCAGCGAACCATCCTTCTTGGCTACAAAAAAGAACCCTGCTCCTAATGGCGATGATGACGGGCGAATATGCCCCTTCTCCAGGGACTCCTTCACATAACTGCGCATAGCGGCGTGCTCAGGCACAGATAAATTAAACAGTCGGCCTTTTGGGAATTTACTACCAGGAATCAAATTGATAGCACAATCACAATCCCTATGCGGAGGTAGGGTATCGGACTTGGGCTCATCAAATACATCCCGGTAATCAGACAAGAACTCTGGAACCTCAGAAGGGGTGGATGACGAAATTGACAGAAATGGAACATCACCATGTACCCCCTGACAACCCCAGCTGGACACCGACATGGATTTCCAATCTAATACAGGATTATGGACTTGTAGCCATGGCAACCCCAACACGACCACATCATGCAGATTATGCAACACCAGAAAGCGAATAACCTCCTGATGTGCAGGAGCCATGCACATGGTCAGCTGGGTCCAGTACAGAGGCTTATTCTTGGCCAAAGGCGTAGCATCAATTCCTCTCAATGGAATAGGACACTGCAAGGGCTCCAAGAAAAACCCACAACGCCTAACATACTCCAAGTCCATCAAATTCAGGGCAGCGCCTGAATCCACAAATGCCATGACAGAATACGATGACAAAGAGCAGATCAAGGTAACGGACAGAAGAAATTTTGACTGTACCGTACCAATGGTGGCAGACCTAGCGAACCGCTTAGTGCGCTTAGGACAATCAGAGATAGCATGAGTGGAATCACCAAAGTAGAAACACAGCCCATTCAGACGTCTGTGTTCTTGCCGTTCAACTCTGGTCAAAGTCCTATCGCACTGCATAGGCTCAAGTTTAAGCTCAGGTAATACCGCCAAATGGTGCACAGATTTACGCTCACGCAAGCGTCGACCGATCTGAATGGCCAAAGACATAGACTCATTCAGACCAGCAGGCATAGGAAATCCCACCATGACATCCTTAAGGGCTTCAGAGAGACCCTTTCTGAAAATTGCTGCGAGCGCACCTTCATTCCATTGCGTGAGTACGGACCACTTCCTAAATTTCTGACAATATACCTCTATCTCATCCTGACCCTGACAAAGAGCCAGCAAATTTTTCTCTGCCTGATCCACTGAATTAGGCTCATCGTACAGCAATCCAAGCGCCAGGAAAAACGCATCGATACTACCCAATGCAGGATCTCCTGACGCAAGAGGAAATGCCCAGTCCTGAGGATCGCCACGCAAAAAAGAAATAATGATCCTAACTTGTTGAACTGGGTCACCAGAGGAGCGAGGTTTCAAAGCCAGAAATAGTTTACAATTATTTTTGAAACTCAGAAATTTAGTTCTATCTCCAAAAAACAAATCTGGAATAGGAATTCTCGGTTCTAACATAGAATTCTGAACCACAAAGTCTTGAATATTTAGTACTCTTGCCGTGAGCTGATCCACACATGAAGACAGACCTTTAATGTCCATTGCTACACCTGTGTCCTGAACCACCCAAATGTCTAGGGAAAAAAAAAGGCAAAACACAGTGCAGAGAAAAAAAAATGGTCTCAGAACTTCTTTTTTCCCTCTATTGAGAATCATTAGTACTTTTGGCCTCCTGTACTGTTATGTTAACCAATTCAGTACCACAATGGACATAGAGGTCAGAGCACATACAGTGATCTGACAAAACCCCAAAATAATAGAACGAGCTCTGAAACGTGGGAACTCTGCAGACCGCAATCCCTAATCCTCTCCAACAACACTAGAGGCAGCCGTGGATTGCGCCTAACGCTCCCTATGCAACTCGGCACAGCCTGAGAAACTAGCTAGCCTGAAGATAGAAAATAAGCCTACCTTGCCTCAGAGAAATACCCCAAAGGAAAAGGTAGCCCCCCACATATAATGACTGTGAGTTAAGATGAAAAGACAAACGTAGAGATTAAATAGATTTAGCAAAGTGAGGCCCGACTTTCTGAACAGAGTGAGGATAGGAAAGGTAACTTTGCGGTCTACACAAAACCCTACAAAACCACACAAAGGGGGCAAAAAGACCCTCCGTACCGAACTAACGGCACGGAGGTACACCCTCTGCATCCCAGAGCTTCCAGCAAACAAATAGACAAGCTGGACAGAAAAAATAGCAAACAAAATAGCAAGAAGAACTTAGCTATGCAGAGCAGCAGGCCACAGGAACGATCCAGGAAAAAGCAAGTCCAATACTGGAACATTGACTGGAAGCCAGGATCAAAGCACTAGGTGGAGTTAAGTAGAGCAGCACCTAACGACCTCACCAAATCACCTGAGGGAGGAAACTCAGAAGCCGCAGTACCACTTTCCTCCACCAACGGAAGCTCACAGAGAGAATCAACCGA
This sequence comes from Ranitomeya imitator, assembly GCF_032444005.1. Classification (NCBI taxonomy): domain Eukaryota; kingdom Metazoa; phylum Chordata; class Amphibia; order Anura; family Dendrobatidae; genus Ranitomeya; species Ranitomeya imitator. The sequence goes on along the minus strand of NC_091286.1, from coordinate 712,992,169 downwards.
AGTACCACTTGTGACCACAGGAGGGAGCTCTGCCACAGAATTCACAACAGTTTCCCGTTCAGTGTGTAATGGTGATATTGATTCCTTCTTCCCATGTGTATAACCTTACATTTATCATTGTTAAACCTCATCTGCCACCTTTCAGCCCAAGTTTCCAACTTATCCAGATCCATCTGTAGCAGAATACTATCTTCTCTTGTATTAACTGCTTTACATAGTAACATAGTAACATAGTTAGTAAGGCCGAAAAAAGACATTTGTCCATCCAGTTCAGCCTATATTCCATCATAATAAATCCCCAGATCTACGTCCTTCTACAGAACCTAATTGTATGATACAATATTGTTCTGCTCCAGGAAGACATCCAGGCCTCTCTTGAACCCCTCGACTGAGTTCGCCATCACCACCTCCTCAGGCAAGCAATTCCAGATTCTCACTGCCCTAACAGTAAAGAATCCTCTTCTATGTTGGTGGAAAAACCTTCTCTCCTCCAGACGCAAAGAATGCCCCCTTGTGCCCGTCACCTTCCTTGGTATAAACAGATCCTCAGCGAGATATTTGTATTGTCCCCTTATATACTTATACATGGTTATTAGATCGCCCCTCAGTCGTCTTTTTTCTAGACTAAATAATCCTAATTTCGCTAATCTATCTGGGTATTGTAGTTCTCCCATCCCCTTTATTAATTTTGTTGCCCTCCTTTGTACTCTCTCTAGTTCCATTATATCCTTCCTGAGCACCGGTGCCCAAAACTGGACACAGTACTCCATGTGCGGTCTAACTAGGGATTTGTACAGAGGCAGTATAATGCTCTCATCATGTGTATCCAGACCTCTTTTAATGCACCCCATGATCCTGTTTGCCTTGGCAGCTGCTGCCTGGCATTGGCTGCTCCAGGTAAGTTTATCATTAACTAGGATCCCCAAGTCCTTCTCCCTGTCAGATTTACCCAGTGGTTTCCCATTCAGTGTGTAATGGTGACATTGATTCCTTCTTCCCATGTGTATAACCTTACATTTATCATTGTTAAACCTCATCTGCCACCTTTCAGCCCAAGTTTCCAACTTATCCAGATCCATCTGTAGCAGAATACTATCTTCTCTTGTATTAACTGCTTTACATAGTTTTGTATCATCTGCAAATATCGATATTTTACTGTGTAAACCTTCTACCAGATCATTAATGAATATGTTGAAGAGAACAGGTCCCAATACCGACCCCTGCGGTACCCCACTGGTCACAGCGACCCAGTTAGAGACTATACCATTTATAACCACCCTCTGCTTTCTATCACTAAGCCAGTTACTAACCCATTTACACACATTTTCCCCCAGACCAAGCATTCTCATTTTGTGTACCAACCTCTTGTGCTCACGGTATCAAACGCTTTGGAAAAATCGAGATATACCACGTCCAATGACTCACCGTGGTCCAGCCTATAGCTTTCCTCTTCATAAAAACTGATTAGATTGGTTTGACAGGAGCGATTTCTCATAAACCCATGCTGACATGGACATCAACCCTTTAGTTATATAGCACAGCAATTTCTCTTATTTAGTTAGCCTGCGCCATGTTTCTGTGGCAGATCAAACACATCACCCCAATCTCTAATACCAGTGGATATTACCTCTACTGTTCTGCTCCACCGGAGCTATTCCTGGTGTGCGTTCCAGCTGGAGCGCAGAAAACCGTGCTTGTTACAGTGCGCATGACCGGAACTATGTAGCGCTCCCTAAATGTGGGACTGCGCATGTCCGGACAAAGCATCGCGCCGTATAGTTGCCATGCAAGACGATGGAGTGGCTCTCTGCGCGTATGACAACGCGCATGGTCGAAACTAAACAGCGCCCCCTAGATGTTGGACTGCACATGTCCGGGCAATGCGTAGCGCTGTATAGTTGCTACGCAACAGAAGTAACGATTCAAACTTCCAGAATTAGATGTACACGCTTGGGAGTCAGGGCCACAGCTAATTGAACAGCTCAGAGAGTGGGCCAAAGGCAGATTGGTAGGACAAGCCCTCAGCTTACATGACATGAGCTAAGACAAAAGAGTCTGTAAAGAAGTTTCATGGTAGAGGAATGCAAGTATTCCAAGACTTGGGCTTCACCATTCATGACAAGATACACAGGCAAATGTTGGCACAGGCCTTTGTGCATGGACTGAGACAGCCAATCAGGAAACCACTGATAGTGGCTAGGCCGGAGAACAGGTCAATAGCAGTGGACTGACCCAGCAAAACGGGTTATGTGCGCCTGGGAGACTGCTTATTGCCATTTGTCACCAAAACTGCCTCCATTATAGCGCCACGAAGAGCGCGAGGGAAGAGGCGTACCTTCGTGGGCGGAGCCAACTGGAAAGAGCGCAAAGGAAACGCAAAGTGCTGAGCGACACACCGGAAGAATCGCTGCAGACTCCGGAGGAGACACCGACCTTAATAAGGTTAGCAAAGGGATGAAGTGGTGGCAGATGCAGCCGCAGCCCCTGTAATGCCCCAAGACCTTGGGTTGGATGCAGCCACCGATCTCATGGCACCCCCGGGCCTCGCCACGGACGCACCTGAAGGCCCCATCTTACCACCAGGCCCCGTAGCTTCAATCAGCAGGCTGGACCCCGCTGCTGCTACAGTGCCAATCATGCAGTTTTCCACAGTAGCCAAAGGGATTGAGTCCCAACCAGGAGTGCAAAGAAGGCCCCTCTCATGGTGACCACTGACCTGGAAGCGCAACCACCCTACAAAGACAGAAGTGTCAAGTGTTGCAACTGTCACAAGTTTGGCCATTTCCGAACCAGTGCAGAGCACCCATGCAACCGTAGAGTTGGTCCAGAGAAACAGGTCAAGGAAGAAGTACAGAAAGCAGTGAAGTACCCCGTCCATAGGACAGGGGCAAGCAAGCCAGGTCCGCAAGACACTACGCTCCTGACATGTACTGTAAAACCCCATCTGCAGGACCAATACCTCAAAATACCCTGAAAGTGGATGGCGTTGTCAGATCTTTTCTTCTTCACACCGGTGCAGCCAGAAGTGTGATGAGACCTGTGGAACTCCCCGATCCCACCTACCTATCCGAATCCTCTGTGTCTCGCATGGGCATTGATGGTCAAGTCAGACATTCTCAGCTTACAAAGCCTCTGAGCGTGTGCACTCAGCCAGGACACTCTATCCTGTCCCAGTTTGTGGTGTCAGGGACCTGCCACTCAATCTGCTGGGAGTGGACCTACTGCAGTAGCTGAAGGTTACCACAGTGTTCCAGGAAAATGGGACCGTGACACTTTCTTCATCCCTATGCATGTAGAAAAGCCGCGGAGACACCATCACGTGTTTCTCAACGCAAGCAATAAATAGCCAGGTCTTTCACCAGGAAGGAACAACCACGGGATGGGCAGCATCCAAAAAGGAAACCACCTATGCCAAAACATGGTATCCATCCACAGACAGCTGTTTCCGGGTATTTGCCCCTCATCAGTGTGGAGTAGGAAACTGGCTTTTAGGAGCAGTGCCTAGTAAAAGGACTATAAACATAAGGATGAATGACCTCGGGGAGATCAAGACATCCAAACGTGTTTCTCAATGCAGAAAGACCTGGCTATTTATTGCTTGCATTGAGAAACACGTGATGGTGTCTCTGCAGCTTTTCTACATGCATCTGCATATTTCCCATAAGGGATGGGAGCAGTGTTCTGGATCACTGCGTTGAGAAACACGTGATGGTGTCTCCGCTGTGTTGGATGTTTTGATCTCCCCGAGGTCATTCATCCTTATGTTTATAGTACTTTCTTCATCCCTGACCCAAGAAGAATCATGCTGGCAGCCCTACAAGAACCTAAAACAACCGACAGAGGCCTACCCAAGGAGGTACTGGACATAGTACCAGAAAGTCTATGGTCTAAGGGACCCAAGGACGTGGGAAAACCTCAATTTGCCCCAGTGCGGGTATCACTCAAGCCAGGTGTCATGCCGTTGCTGCCGCCGGCTCTTCCCACTGCAGCTCGCCGGGTGCGCGCGCGCGCCGCATTCAGCTCTGCGCGTGCGCACATCTGATTCCTCTGTTGGCGTTCTTTCCTGTCCTCTCTGTCATCCTGGAGGACTGTAACCCGGAAGTAGCTCCCATGCTGCTATGTAAACTGCTTCCTGCTGCTTCTCTGTGCCTGATGTTCATTTGTGTTTACAAGTGCTTCTGGCCACCTGTGGTCTCTGAGCGTTCCTAGCTCTCTGACTTTGGGTCTCCTCCGCCCTCTGCAGTGCCTGCCTGTTTCCTGTGTTCCTGTCTTGTTCCTTCAGTTCCTTTTCCTCTGCAGTACCTGCCCGGCTCCTATATCTTTTCCTTGCTCCCGTCAGCCTCGGTCTCTCCATATTGTCCTGCCAGTCTCCGTGCCTCTGTAGCGTTCCCATCTTCTCCCTTGTCTCAGTATTTCCTTTCTGTTCCCTCTTTCCCTTTGTGCCTGCTGTGTTCCCATCTGATCTCAGTCGACCCTCCAGCTTCCGTGGCGATAGTCCCTCACGGGCCTGCCCCTAACTCTCCCTGTATAGGGGGCGGTCCACCTGGTCAGCTCGTCCGAGAGGGGTTCGTCATCACGGTCCAGTGGGTCCACTCTCCGTTTGAATATACATGCTCTAATCGGACTGCACTCGGGTGACATCCGAGTGCAGCCAGATTCTTACAGCGTCACAGTAACATCAGGCCATGGACCCCGCTGGAGTTTCTGCCACTCAAAAGGAGTTACTCTTTTTGCGTGAAAACCAGACTAGGATCATGTCATTTTTAAAGAATATGGAGTCTCGCCTAGCGGCTTTACAGCCTTCTGATCCTGGTATTGCTCCGCAGTTGGTTGCCCTTCAGCAGGAGCTAGATCAACAAAGGGACACTCGGTCCCATATTTTGAATATTATGGCCTCCATTAATGATCGGCTTCGCTCCCTCCAGAATGTGGCCTCTGGTTCCACTCCTGTCTCTGCGCCACAACCCTCTCCCCGACTTGCTAGACCTCCTCGGTATGGTGGGGATTCTAAAGCGTGCCGCGGCTTTCTTAATCAATGCCAGTTGCATTTTGAATTGTCTCCGCTACTTTATCCTACCGACCGAGCTAAGGTTGCTTTTATAGTATCCCATTTGGAGGGTGAGGCTTTGGCATGGGTTAATCCCCTCTGGGAGCGTGATGACAACAAGGATTTGGATTCCTGGACCACGGTGTGAATTACTGGTATGATGGACTCCTCGCCAGAGACGGACTACACCTCAACAAACCTGGGAAACACACATTCGCCAGAAGACTCGCTACACTCATCAGGAGGGCGTTAAACTAGAAGAAGAGGGGACGGGAAGAAAAACATTAGACTTGAACAAAGACGACCCAGGAAAACATACTCAGAAGGGAGGTAAGAACATTTCTAAAACAATCCACAGTGAGGAGATTGGAACAAAACAAAATCCTCTAAACTGCATGCTCGCAAACGCCAGAAGCCTGACAAACAAGATGGAAGAACTAGAAGCAGAAATATCTACAGGTAACTTTGACATAGTGGGAATAACCGAGACATGGTTAGATGAAAGCTATGACTGGGCAGTTAACTTACAGGGTTACAGTCTGTTTAGAAAGGATCGTAAAAATCGGAGAGGAGGAGGGGTTTGTCTCTATGTAAAGTCTTGTCTAAAGTCCACTTTAAGGGAGGATATTAGCGAAGGGAATGAGGATGTCGAGTCCATATGGGTTGAAATTCATGGAGGGAAAAATGGTAACAAAATTCTCATTGGGGTCTGTTACAAACCCCCAAATATAACAGAAAGCATGGAAAGTCTACTTCTAAAGCAGATAGATGAAGCTGCAACCCATAATGAGGTCCTGGTTATGGGGGACTTTAACTACCCGGATATTAACTGGTAAACAGAAACCTGTGAAACCCATAAAGGCAACAGGTTTCTGCTAATAACCAAGAAAAATTATCTTTCACAATTGGTGCAGAATCCAACCAGAGGAGCAGCACTTTTAGACCTAATACTATCTAATAGACCTGACAGAATAACAAATCTGCAGGTGGTTGGGCATTTAGGAAATAGCGACCACAATATTGTGCAGTTTCACCTGTCTTTCACTAGGGGGACTTGTCAGGGAGTCACAAAAACATTGAACTTTAGGAAGGCAAAGTTTGAACAGCTTAGAGATGCCCTTAATCTGGTAGACTGGGACAATATCCTCAGAAATGAGAATACAGATAATAAATGGGAAATGTTTAAGAACATCCTAAATAGGCAGTGTAAGCGGTTTATACCTTGTGGGAATAAAAGGACTAGAAATAGGAAAAACCCAATGTGGCTAAACAAAGAAGTAAGACACGCAATTAACAGTAAAAAGAAAGCATTTGCACTACTAAAGCAGGATGGCACCATTGAAGCTCTAAAAACCTATAGGGAGAAAAATACTTTATCTAAAAAACTAATTAAAGCTGCCAAAAAGGAAACAGAGAAGCACATTGCTAAGGAGAGTAAAACTAATCCCAAACTGTTCTTCAACTATATCAATAGTAAAAGAATAAAAACTGAAAATGTAGGCCCCTTAAAAAATAGTGAGGAAAGAATGGTTGTAGATGACGAGGAAAAAGCTAACATATTAAACACCTTCTTCTCCACGGTATTCACGGTGGAAAATGAAATGCTAGGTGAAATCCCAAGAAACAATGAAAACCCTATATTAAGGGTCACCAATCTAACCCAAGAAGAGGTGCGAAACCGGCTAAATAAGATTAAAATAGATAAATCTCCGGGTCCGGATGGCATACACCCACGAGTACTAAGAGAACTAAGTAATGTAATAGATAAACCATTATTTCTTATTTTTAGTGACTCTATAGCGACAGGGTCTGTTCCGCAGGACTGGCGCATAGCAAATGTGGTGCCAATATTCAAAAAGGGCTCTAAAAGTGAACCTGGAAATTATAGGCCAGTAAGTCTAACCTCTATTGTTGGTAAAATATTTGAAGGGTTTCTGAGGGATGTTATTCTGGATTATCTCAATGAGAATAACTGTTTAACTCCATATCAGCATGGGTTTATGAGAAATCGCTCCTGTCAAACCAATCTAATCAGTTTTTATGAAGAGGTAAGCTATAGACTGGACCACGGTGAGTCATTGGACATGGTATATCTCGATTTTTCCAAAGCGTTTGATACCGTGCCGCACAAGAGGTTGGTACACAAAATGAGAATGCTTGGTCTGGGGGAAAATGTGTGTAAATGGGTTAGTAACTGGCTTAGTGATAGAAAGCAGAGGGTGGTTATAAATGGTATAGTCTCTAACTGGGTCGCTGTGACCAGTGGGGTACCGCAGGGGTCAGTATTGGGACCTGTTCTCTTCAACATATTCATTAATGATCTGGTAGAAGGTTTACACAGTAAAATATCGATATTTGCAGATGATACAAAACTATGTAAAGCAGTTAATACAAGAGAAGATAGTATTCTGCTACAGATGGATCTGGATAAGTTGGAAACTTGGGCTGAAAGGTGGCAGATGAGGTTTAACAATGATAAATGTAAGGTTATACACATGGGAAGAGGGAATCAATATCACCATTACACACTGAACGGGAAACCACTGGGTAAATCTGACAGGGAGAAGGACTTGGGGATCCTAGTTAATGATAAACTTACCTGGAGCAGCCAGTGCCAGGCAGCAGCTGCCAAGGCAAACAGGATCATGGGGTGCATTAAAAGAGGTCTGGATACACATGATGAGAGCATTATACTGCCTCTGTACAAATCCCTAGTTAGACCGCACATGGAGTACTGTGTCCAGTTTTGGGCACCGGTGCTCAGGAAGGATATAATGGAACTAGAGAGAGTACAAAGGAGGGCAACAAAATTAATAAAGGGGATGGGAGAACTACAATACCCAGATAGATTAGCGAAATTAGGATTATTTAGTCTAGAAAAAAGACGACTGAGGGGCGATCTAATAACCATGTATAAGTATATAAGGGGACAATACAAATATCTCGCTGAGGATCTGTTTATACCAAGGAAGGTGACGGGCACAAGGGGGCATTCTTTGCGTCTGGAGGAGAGAAGGTTTTTCCACCAACATAGAAGAGGATTCTTTACTGTTAGGGCAGTGAGAATCTGGAATTGCTTGCCTGAGGAGGTGGTGATGGCGAACTCAGTCGAGGGGTTCAAGAGAGGCCTGGATGTCTTCCTGGAGCAGAACAATATTGTATCATACAATTATTAGGTTCTGTAGAAGGACGTAGATCTGGGTATTTATTATGATGGAATATAGGCTGAACTGGATGGACAAATGTCTTTTTTCGGCCTTACTAACTATGTTACTATGTTACTATGTTACTATGATCCTTTGGTCTCCCAACTCAATCCGTTCCTGGATACCTTCCGTAAGGTTTTTGATGAACCTGGTCGTCTGGTCTCTACCACTGAGTCCCTCTTTAACCTTTACCAGGCTACTCTCTCAGTAGCCCAGTATGCCATCCGTTTCCGGATTCTGTCCTCAGACCTTGGGTGGAATAATGAGGCTTTGGTTGGAGCGTTTTGGCGTGGTTTGTCTTCACGGATTAAGGATGAGTTGGCGGGACAGGACACTCCCACCTCTTTGGATGATCTTATCTCCTTGGCCATACGCATTGATCTGCGCTTTCAGGAGCGCACTCGTGAGCTTGCCAGAGAGAGGAGACCTCTTCGCCAGACCACTGTTGCTCGAGGGACTTCCTTTTCTCAAGCAGCCCCGGTGGCTTCTTCATCTTCTCCTGAACCCATGCAGGTCGATCGCCTTAAGTCTTCTGAGCAACGCCGCAAAGAGAGACTCGCACAAGGTCTTTGTTTTTACTGCGGCAGTGCCTCTCATCTCTTACGCGCGTGTCCTCAGAAGTCGGGAAACGCATCCGCCTAGGACAGGTAAGAGAGGCCTTCCTAGGTGGTTATGATTCCTCTCCGCCTCTGGTTTTGTCTGTTATTCTTCATTTAGGTTCCCATCACTTTTCTCTGGAGGCTTATGTTGATTCAGGAGCGGCTGGGAACTTTGTTCAGCTCGAGGTTGTTAACAGGCTTGGGATACCTGTTAGACCCTTGGAGACTCCTAGACAAATAGCTTCTGTCGATGGTCAGCCTTTGCGGGAGACCGTCAACTTGGTTACGGAGGAAGTCGAACTTCAGATTGGAGCACTTCATCGTGAGAAACTGGCCTTTTATGTTTTACCTTCTTTGTCTTATTCTTTCCTTTTGGGTCTTCCTAGGTTGAGAGATCACGAACCCACGCTGGACTGGCGTACTGGAGATGTTCTACGGTGGGGACAGTCTTGTCTGAACAGGTGCCTGCTTCCCGTCAAGCCTGCGTCCTCCTCTTGGTCTGCTTCGGAATCCATGGGAATTCCTCCTGCCTATTGCGCTTTCTCGGACGTCTTTAACAAGAAGGAAGCGGAGATTTTGCCGCCGCACCGTTCTTATGACTGCCCGATAGACCTTGTTCCTGGTTCTACTCCACCTAGGGGTCGTATTTACCCATTGTCTCCTACCGAGACGCAAGCCATGTCCGAATATATTCAAGAGAATCTGGCCAGAGGCTTCATTCGAAAGTCTTCCTCACCTGCAGGAGCTGGGTTCTTCTTCGTTAAAAAGAAGGACGGTTCTCTTCGCCCATGTATAGACTACCGGGGTCTCAACACCATCACGATCAAAAACAAGTACCCACTTCCTCTCATACCAGAACTCTTTGATCGTCTGCGTGGAGCACGAATCTTTACCAAATTGGATCTCAGAGGAGCTTATAATTTGATCCGTATCCGTTCTGGTGACGAGTGGAAGACTGCGTTTAATACCAGAGATGGTCATTATGAATATTTGGTTATGCCCTTCGGTTTATGCAATGCACCCGCAGTCTTCCAGGAGTTCGTAAATGATGTTTTTCGGGATCTACTTTACACCTGTGTTGTAGTGTACTTGGACGATATCCTTGTGTTCTCTCCAGATCTGTCTACTCACAGAAGAGATGTACGGCAAGTACTTCAGCGTTTGAGAGAGAATCGGCTGTATGCAAAACTGGAAAAATGTGTCTTCGAACAGTCATCTCTACCCTTCTTGGGTTTCATCATTTCCGACACTGGTTTGTGTATGGATCCGGGAAAAGTTTCTGCCGTGCTCAACTGGCCGCGTCCTCTTGGAGTGAAAGCAATTCAGCGATTTCTTGGATTTGCTAACTACTATCGGCAGTTTATACCTCACTTTTCCTCTCTTTCAGATCCAATCTCCTCCATGATTCGGAAGGGTGCCAATCCTCATCTGTGGTCGTATGAGGCCGAAGAGGCTTTCCGGTCCATCAAGCAAGCCTTTGCCTCAGCTCCTATTCTTCATCGTCCAGTGGCCAATAAACCCTTCATCCTTGAAGTACAGGTCCTTCTCAAAAAATTAGCATATAGTGTTAAATTTCATTATTTACCATAATGTAATGATTACAATTAAACTTTCATATATTATAGATTCATTATCCACCAACTGAAATTTGTCAGGTTTTTTGTTGTTTTAATACTGATGATTTTGGCATACAACTCCTGATAACCCAAAAAACCTGTCTCAATAAATTAGCATATTTCACCCATCCAATCAAATAAAAGTGTTTTTAAATAACAAACAAAAAAACCAACAAATAATAATGTTCAGTTATGCACTCAATACTTGGTCGGGAATCCTTTGGCAGAAATGACTGCTTCAATGCGGCGTGGCATGGAGGCAATCAGCCTGTGACACTGCTGAGATGTTATGGAGGCCCAGGATGCTTCAATAGCGGCCTTAAGCTCATCCAGAGTGTTGGGTCTTGCGTCTCTCAACTTTCTCTTCACAATATCCCACAGATTCTCTATGGGGTTCAGGTCAGGAGAGTTGGCAGGCCAATTGAGCACAGTAATACCATGGTCAGTAAACCATTTACCAGTGGTTTTGGCACTGTGAGCAGGTGCCAGGTCGTGCTGAAAAATGAAATCTTCATCTCCATAAAGCATTTCAGCCGATGGAAGCATGAAGTGCTCCAAAATCTCCTGATAGCTAGCTGCATTGACCCTGCCCTTGATGAAACACAGTGGACCAACACCAGCAGCTGACATGGCACCCCACACCATCACTGACTGTGGGTACTTGACACTGGACTTCAGGCATTTTGGCATTTCCTTCTCCCCAGTCTTCCTCCAGACTCTGGCACCTTGATTTCCGAATGACATGCAAAATTTGCTTTCATCAGAAAAAAGTACTTGGGACCACTTAGCAACAGTCTAGTGCTGCTTCTCTGTAGCCCAGGTCAGGCGCCTCTGCCGCTGTTTATGGTTCAAAAGTGGCTTTACCTGGGGAATGCGGCACCTGTAGCCCATTTCCTGCACACGCCTGTGCACGGTGGCTCTGGATGTTTCCACACCAGACTCAGTCCACTGCTTCCTCAGGTTCCCCAAGGTCTGGAATCGGTCCTTCTCCACAATCTTCCTCAGGGTCCGGTCTCCTCTTCTCGTTGTACAGCGTTTTCTGCCACATTGTTTCCTTCCAACAGACTTACCATTGAGGTGCCTTGATACAGCACTCTGGGAACAGCCTATTTGTTGAGAAATTTCTTTCTGGGTCTTACCCTCTTGCTTGAGGGTGTCAATGATGGCCTTCTTGACATCTGTCAGGTCGCTAGTCTTACCCATGATGGGGGTTTTGAGTAATGAACCAGGCAGGGAGTTTATAAAAGCCTCAGGTATCTTTTGCATGTGTTTAGAGTTAATTAGTTGATTCAGAAGATTAGGGTAATAGGTCGTTTAGAGAACCTTTTCTTGATATGCTAATTTATTGAGACAGGTTTTTTGGGTTATCAGGAGTTGTATGCCAAAATCATCAGTATTAAAACAATAAAAGACCTGACAAATTTCAGTTGGTGGATAATGAATCTATAATATATGAAAGTTTAATTGTAATCATTACATTATGGTAAATAATGAAATTTAACACTATATGCTAATTTTTTGAGAAGGACCTGTAGATGCTTCTGCAATTGGAGCTGGAGCTGTGCTCTCGCAGAAATCCTCTTCTGGTCGTCTTGTGCCTTGTGGTTTTTTCTCAAAGATCTTCTCCTCCTCGGAAAAAAATTATTCCATCGGTGATAAAGAACTGTTGGCAATCAAGTTGGCATTAGAGGAGTGGCGGTACCTCTTAGAAGGGGCTTTACATCGTTTTATAATCTACAGCGATCACAAGAATCTGGTGTATATTCCTTCTGCGCAAAGACTTAATCCTCGGCAGGCCAGGTGGGCCTTGTTTTTCGCCAGGTTTGACTTCGAACTTCGTTTTTTGCCAGGAAATAAAAACTCCAAAGCCGACGCTCTGTCTAGGTCATTCCAGGTGGTGGATTTGGAGGACGAGCCTGCACACATCATTGATCCTGCCAGAGTCATCAAAGTTGCTCCAGTCTCTCTTACTTCGTTGCCTCCGGGTAAGACCATTGTCGCTGAAGGGAACAGGAGACGTGTCTTACTTTGGGGTCACGCCTCCAAACTGGCTGGACATGTTGGTTTCAAAAAAACCTTTCGTTTGATCTCTCGTTTTTACTGGTGGCCAACGTTGTCTAAGGATGTCCAAAGTTTTGTCGCCTCTTGTCCTTCCTGTGCCAAGAATAAGATTCCCAGGCAACTACCTTCTGGGCTTCTACATCCTTTGCCAGTACCTTCCTCTCTGTGGCAACATTTATCTATGGATTTCATCACTGATCTGCCTCATTCTTCTGGTTCCACCGTCATCTTCGTGGTCATGGACCGTTTCTCCAAGATGGCTCATTTCATCGCTCTCCCAGGTTTACCTTCTGCTCCCGAATTGGCAAAGATTTTTGTTCACCATATTTTTCGTCTTCATGGTCTTCCTTTACATATTGTTTCTGACCGAGGTGTTCAATTCACCGCCCGCTTCTGGAGATTCCTCTGCAGATCTATGAACATTTCGCTTGATTTTTCTTTGGCCTACCATCCACAGTCCAATGGCCAGGTGGAACGTACTAATCAGACCTTGGTAACTTATCTCCGCCATTTCTCCAATTCTCATCAGAATGATTGGTCTGACTTACTGCCATGGGCTGAGTTTTCTTACAATAACCATCCCAGCGAAGCTACTAACAAATCTCCATTTTTTATCGTCTACGGTCAACATCCTGGTCTTCCTCTTCCGGTTCCTCCTGTCTCTACTGTACCAGCGGCTGATCTTCTGTCTAGAGAGTTCTCCAGGGTCTGGCAGGAGACCAAGTCCGCCCTTGAGTTGACTCAAGTTAGGATGAAGAGACATGCGGACAAAAGACGTCTTGATTCTCCTATATTCCATCCTGGGGACAAGGTTTGGGTTTCTTCTAAATTTATCAGTCTCAAAATCCCTTCACATAAGCTGGGTCCTCGCTATATCGGTCCATTCGAAGTTTTGTCTCGTATTATTGACGTTTCTTACAAACTTAAGTTGCCTGCCTCTCTGCGTATTTCTAATTCTTTTCATGTGTCTCTCCTTAAACCTGTAGTTTTTAATCAGTTTCATTCTTCTAACCTTTGTTCTCCTTCGCCTGTTTCCGAGGATGATGTCTTTGAGGTTAGGGACATCTTAGCCATGAAAAAACTTAGAGGGAGAACTTTGTTTTTGGTTGACTGGAAGGGTTTTGGTCCTGAGGAGAGGTCCTGGGAGCCTTGAGAGAACATTCGGGCTCCTCGTATTTTGTCCCGGTTTCTTTCTAGTCTTAAAAAGGAGGGGCGTAAAGGTGGGGGTACTGTCATGCCGTTGCTGCCGCCGGCTCTTCCCACTGCAGCTCGCCGGGTGCGCGCGCGCGCCGCATTCAGCTCTGCGCGTGCGCACATCTGATTCCTCTGTTGGCGCTCTTTCCTGTCCTCTCTGTCATCCTGGAGGACTGTAACCCGGAAGTAGCTCCCATGCTGCTATGTAAACTGCTTCCTGCTGCTTCTCTGTGCCTGATGTTCATTTGTGTTTACAAGTGCTTCTGGCCACCTGTGGTCTCTGAGCGTTCCTAGCTCTCTGACTTTGGGTCTCCTCTGCCCTCTGCAGTGCCTGCCTGTATCCTGTGTTCCTGTCTTGTTCCTTCAGTTCCTTTTCCTCTGCAGTACCTGCCCGGCTCCTATATCTTTTCCTTGCTCCCGTCAGCCTCGGTCTCTCCATATTGTCCTGCCAGTCTCCGTGCCTCTGTAGCGTTCCCATCTTCTCCCTTGTCTCAGTATTTCCTTTCTGTTCCCTCTTTCCCTTTGTGCCTGCTGTGTTCCCATCTGTTCTCAGTCGACCCTCCAGCTTCCGTGGCGATAGTCCCTCACGGGCCTGCCCCTAACTCTCCCTGTATAGGGGGTGGTCCACCTGGTCAGCTCGTCCGAGAGGGGTTCGTCATCACGGTCCAGTGGGTCCACTCTCCGTTTGAATATACATGCTCTAATCGGACTGCACTCGGGTGACATCCGAGTGCAGCCAGATTCTTACAGCGTCACACCAGGCACTCAATATCCTCGTAAGGCCCAGCGTCCCCTGTCCATCACCCAGAGTCAAGCTGTCTCAGACCAATTGAAGGTGTTCCTGGAAATAGGGGTCGTTGTCCCCTGCATGTCTCCTTGCAATACCCCGCTTTTCCCTGCAAGGAAAAGACTGTAAAAGGAGAGCCAGCCAAGTTCAGAATGGTGCATGACCTAAGAGCTGTGAATGACGCTACAGTATTTGAAACCCAAATTGTGCCAAATCTGCACACTCTGCTCTCAAGTGTGCCATCCACTGCAACAGTGTTCACAGTGATCGACCTGGCTAATGCTTTCTTCAATGTTCCCCTTCATCCGGACGACCAGTTCCTGTTTGCCTTCACACATCAGGGGGCGCAGTACACATGGGCGGTGATGCCCCAGGGGGCCCAGAACAGCCCCTCACAATTCACCAAAGCAATGCCCACAGTCCTCGCCAACTGGATCACAGAACATGCAGAAATAACCCTGCTACAATACGTGGACAATCTACTCCTTTGTGCAGTTGACTTTGCCACGTATAAAGCCCATTCCTTGTCTCTCCTACTCTACCTGGCGGAGCAGCACTGCAAGGTCTCAAAGAACAAAGTCCAGTGGTGTCTGAAGCGAGTTACGTTCCAGGGACACTGTATTGCTCACCAGACGAAACACCTGACAGATGACCGGAAGACCACAGTGGAGAGGATGGTTCCTCCAACAACTCCAAAAGGCGCTACAGGCCTTCCTTGGTCTAGTTTAGTATTGCAGAGCCTGGATCCCAGATGCCTCAGTCCTAATGCAGCCTCTGTATGATTGCATCAACGTAACCCTGTTCCTCCTGACAGATGCCGCCTTCACCTCGTTCCAGAAGTTAAAAGGCTCTGTAGTCTCAGCGCCAGCACTAGGCCTACCTGACTACGAGAAGCCATTCCATCTCTACCTGATGGAAAAAGAAGGCCTTGCTACTGGAGTCCTGACGCAGCTTCAGGAGGGAAAGCAGAGACCTTTAGGCTACTTTTCAGCTCGCCTGATCCAGTTGTAAGGGGAGCCCCCTCCTGCATGAGAGCAGCATTTGCAGCACACATCCTCCTGGACAGGACTGCTGACATCATTCTTGGATATCCATTGGAAATCCTGGCTCTGCATGACGTCTCAGCAATCAACTAAACCCAGCCAAAACATCTCTCCACAGCCAGGCATCTTCGCCTCCAGTGCTCTCTACTCCTGCCTGACAATGTCACCATCTCCAGATGCACAGTCCTCAACCCATCCACTCTTCTCCCACTCCCAAGGGGGATACAGATATGGACCCTTAGATCAAAATTCTGATCACAATCTGCATGATACCTTCCGCAGGGATCTGGATTTGCTCCGGATGGATGACCATGATTGCTTCAGCATCATGCAACAGCAGGACTACCCAATGTGGCAGAAGAGCCACTGACCAATGCAGAGTTGATCCTCTATGTGGATGGTTCCAGATTTGCAGATGATGAAGGAAGATTCCACATGGGATGTGCAGTGACCAGCAATCAAGAGATCCTGTGGTCCAGAAGTCTGCCGCCTAGTCTGCCAGCCCAGGAAGCAGAACTGATAGCGCTGACGAAGGCCTACCAGATGGCAGAAGACAAGACTGCGAACATATATACCGTTTCAAGGTACTCGCATGGCATAGCACACGACTTTGGACACATCTGGGCTGCAAGGGACTTCATCACAGCAAGCGGGAACGACCGTGAAGCATCATGAAGCCATCAAGGACCTGCTGGATGCACTCCAACTTCCAAAAATGGTGGCAGTACTAAAGATCAAAGCACATGGAAAACTTAACACAGTAGAGGCACGGGGTAATAACATGGCGGATATGGAAGCCAAAGAAGCAACCAAAGGAAAACAATATGGAGAAGTGGGAGAGGTCGTAGAGCCGGACGGCTACTACATGACGACTGAAAACGAAAAACCTGACCAGATGACCTCCTGGGATATGCTCAAAAAGCTGCAAGGGCAAGCACTAAAGGACAAGAAGGAATGCTGGATGTGGAAGGGAGCAACACATGAAGAAGGGTATACTCAATGGACTACAAACCCTGTTTACCCCGAAGCATGTAACCTATGGTGGTTCAATGGGCACATGGGCCAACACACAGATCAAAGACACAGATGAATGATCTGATAGGTGCCTAGTGCTTCGCTCCATAGATCTCAATCCTAACAGCCAAGTTCACTAACTAGTTCCGACACATCATCTTGCCAGACCACTGTACCCCTTCCATAGGATCCAGATAGACCACATCCAGATGTCGCCAAGTGAGGGATTCGAATATGCCCTTGTGGTCGTGTTCTCAGGATGGCCAGACGCTTTCCCAGTGAGGAACCAGTCAGCAAAGACTACTGCAAAGAAGCTACTCCCCGAGATCGTGTGTAGATATGGGGTCTGTTAAATATTAATTATTCTTATTTTTATTCTGTACTGAGCACATTGCTTCTTGCTGACACTATGAAAAGCTATTTCTGTGTATGTAGCTCAGAGTATAAGTTAACTCCATATACAGAAGACATGTGATCTGTAGAAACCATATAAATAACGTCTCTAAGGAGGGTGGGGGGCTTTTTGTCACGTGGGACGGTCACCTCCCTTCCTTCACCAACATTCTCCATGGACATGAGACAAGACACGAGGAACAACAGCTGTTAGCTACTCCATGCCATGATGACTTCAGACTTTCACACAGACAGATGACTTCTACCATTCAGGATCCTGGAAAGATGAGTAACAGGAGAAGCGCTGATATCTACACATGGACACTCTGTTTGTAATTGTTTCATCTACCTTTTATGTTTTTGCTGCGATGGTGGATAACTCAATAAACCACTATACTTTCGTCAGAATATCATGACATTTTTCTTTTAAGAATAACGCACCTGGTTAAGTCTTGATTAGATATTTTTGCGCAATAACCATTTTTAACATTTGGCCTAGCCAGCCAGTTTTGATTTTTTGTGCTATTTTTGCGTGAATTTCCTTCTTCTTGCACACGGGGGAAGACAGAAGAGTTCCGCTAGATTGTGCAAGTATTCAGGAATTCCACTTCAAGTCACAAAGATCTCACAAGAACCTACGAATTACGAAGACTTTAACAGGTGTCAGACGGATTGACAGCAAGCACTGGTAGTGCTGAAGATAGATGTGCTAAAAATAGCCGTGCTGAAGTCCGGAGCCCAGCGTTGTAAAAGCAAAGGGATTACAAGCTGAGATTTCAAGGTAAGACAAATGGATTTGATAAATTCATATGCTAAATCAAGTCAGATAGAATTTGTAAGTTTGTACGGATCTAGCTTAGAAATATTTTGGTCTAATTTATTTGCAGAATGCAGAATAGCGAATTCGAATTTGAATTTAGATTCTAAGCTAATGTCTAGGAAAAAAAAAGAAAAAGAGCAACTGAAGAATATTTTACATATGGTGTATGTATTTAACAAGTTTGTCATAGAGAAGTCCAAAAAAGACAGTGTAGAAAGAATTTCTAAGGAAACTAATGATGTTCCCAAGATTGACTGTAATGAGAAGAGTGAGAAAGATGTGACGCACGTATCTGTAATGACGATGACCACCCAAAGTGACATTGACTTTGTGACACAAGATGAAAAACAAGATGGAGGAAGTATAGGAGTCATGACAATTGACAAAGATGATCTACGAGGGACAGATGTACAAGGACCACTAAAAATAGAAGATGACTCAGAGTCCCAAAAACTCCAAACTAAATCTAGAAAAATCTTGCTAAAATTATGCAAAATCAAATCTATGAAGTACGAAGAAAATTACATATTTGCTACAAACCCTATGAAAAGATTCAGGAGTCTATTAAAGAAATTTCTCTGAAAGATTTAAAATCTGAAGGCTCAGATCTGTCTCTAAAGATGGCGGAGACTGACAGACGGAAGCAGGTGAGTATCCCAGGGGGAGCTCAGCTGAACACTCCATTATCACAGCAGCTCTTCAAAGAGTCCATAGGGTTAAAACTGACCTTACTAAATTTAGCATTTCAGCAGATTATCGACAAACAGCCAAATTTTGGGATAGGAATTGGCTAAAAATTAATTATATTATATGATGAGTTATACAATGTATTATTTATTAATGTAATTATTCTATTTCAATATAATTCTGCAGTTATATATATTAATATAGTATACAGTAAATACTGTAGCATATTTGTATAAGTAGAGATTATATTAACTGCATTTTTATATGTATAGTGAAATAATTAAAATTTACTCCAGTAATAATATTTAGAATTACAATTAAATACATTTATTAAGTATATACATATGTATAAGATATCTAAATTATTTTGTTTTGAAATAAATATGAAAATAACCTTTATCTTTTATTTTCCCTTAGAATTTTACTTTCAAAGCGAGGATTGAACAAAAAATACCTGTTTCATGAATTTATGTCTTATTCACACAGGAAGCTATATTAACTGCATGATTTTTATATATTTAACACTTAAAAATAAATAATATATCTAACAACCAAAAAAAAAAAAAAACATGTGTGTACTACATGTTTTTCTGTAACATTATGTTTTTTCCACTGCATGGTGCATGACGTGACAGCTGTGAGTTAAGGAATATCATATAGCCTTGTTTTTTAATTTTAGGAATTTTCCTCGGCCTTTACTTGCATTCAACCGGATTCAGTTACAGGCTTGTTTCAGGATTAGCTGTGAAACATTCAACTCGGGTTTCTTGTAAATGGAGGAGTCCTTTCTATAGTTTAAAACATACTGATACTGTTAAATAATATTTGGGGAATATTCAAAGAAATATTAGAATACTAAATTTAATAGATTACAATGCGCATTGATTGATAATTAGGATACAATATTTTGGGTTAATATACATGTTTTTTATTCTTTGTATGTGAAATGTATTGTGAACGTCTATGTGAGTCACATGTGACAGGTGAGAGAACATATGAGCAGCTGCTGAGTGAATTTGACATGAGATGTGATGTAAGAGTGACCAGAGCGTGGTATGTGGAATGTGGAATGTGGATGCACAGTTTGACTGAGGCCTCATGATTTATGGTATGTTTGAGAGAAAAAAAAAAAAAAAACAACAACTTTGTGTTTAATAAATAATAAGATTCAGTTAAATTATTAGAATATTAAGATATATTTAAATATTATTATGCAACATATATTTCTTTGGTGATTATTATTTAATAAGTACAATAATACATCAATATGATTTTTCTAGAAAACCTACATTTAGAATAATTTTTCCAAATTATAATTTTATGATATTCAGTGTTTTTTTTTTATAGTTACATAGATAAGTACACATCTTCAAACAAATATATGGCACAAGCTGATATGACAGTTCTAAAAATAATGACTTTTCACTTGGGTTTTTACAAATTAATTTTTTCATAAAATAATATTTTTTTTATATTAAGGGGGAAATGTGTTTTTGATCCTGATCACATCATCACATTTCATCAATACCTCTTCTTCACACATTTTAATAAAGAAGAAATATTAATAAGGTATTATTGGGTACAATAACAATAAATATTATAAATATCATTTTTTTCTCTTATGAAGGGTATTATATGCAAAGTTGCATAATTTCAATATTTTGGTGATCCAAGGTTATGACAACATCTACATGAGAAAATATTAAGGAAATGTGTTACTGAGAAATAATCTCAACATTTGTCATCAACATATAAAGGTCTTATTCTTATTTTTTATTCTAATTTTTGTTTTTAATTTTTCATTTTTTTCATCAACAAATGAAGGCCTTATTTTAATTTTTAATTTTTAATTTTTTCTTCAATTTTTATTTTTCATTTTTATTTTTCATCAAGGAAAAATCAATATTTAATAGAGTAATGTCTACAAGCATATTGCTTTATCAAATATAGTGATCATATGGTTTCATTATATAAGAAATGTTTCAATTCTAAGTTAAATACAACAATTCTTTCATTCATTCATTCATTCATTCATTCATATATATATTCTTATTTTGGTTCATGGCTATACATACTTACATATTATTGGTCTACTGAACATAAATTAATAAAGTTTTAATACTAAATATCAGCACTTGTTACATAAAAGACATACTGACATCTATGGGTTCAAGAAGAAATTACACCTACGACATAAAAATGTCCAATCACATGAAGAATATGGTAAATAATATATCATTTATTATTATTATTATTATTATTTTATTTTCTAAATATAAATTTCATATTAATATAATTTAATAATTATATGGATATTATTGATTGCTATGGTACGCTGTGATATTATAAGTTAGGGAAATTACCAGATTTGGTATAGAATAGGGAATGAAGACTTCAATCAAGATACCGGAGATACGTTAATAAAGACTTTTCATTTTTCTAAATTCAATTGATTCTTAAAAGTTGCAAGAAGAAGAGCCGTTATCCAGAAGTTCCACAAGGTAACAATGTTCTGATTTCTGAGTAATAATAGACTGTGTCAAATACAATTCATGTCACTACTGACAACAACTACAGCATCCATCACTGACTATGAGTACAGTATCAAAGATGAACTGTGTTATTACGTTCTTATCACGATCCAGTGGTTTCCTATCACCTGTAAGACTTCCATGAAAGCTGGTGAACACTCAGGTAATTGTCAGGACGCTACAACCCTGACATGTGTCCTGTGCACTAAGGACTGGTTATGGTGCTATGTTTGGCAAGGAAGAGTCAATGTAACCCTTGCTGTGCTGACCAAAGACGTCACACCTGTTCCAAGACCAGTGCGGACGATATGAGGATTCCAGATGATTTCCAAGGCGAGCCATTGTAAGTCCAGGTCTCTAAAGGTGACACTGCACAGATATTAAAGCTACATTTCATCTATGAACTTTGTTTTCTTATCAACATTTGAATTTATGGACTTTGATTGACACATGACACACGGTCTCTACATATCTACATGCTATCATCTATTTCAAAAGACATATTAAAGATTGTTTAAAAGAACCAAGAAGACATCAATATGAAGACCAGATGACATCAGACCTGAGATGCTTCAAGTAGATATAGGGAAGTATAATTATATATTTTATATGAATATTAGTCACGGCTTACCATAACATGAATTACCATAACATGAATTACCATAACATGAATTTACATATCATTATATTATTGAGAACATATAACAATATTATTATTGATATTATTTATTACATCTTTTTGCCAAAGAAGAAAGAAGATTTTATTAATATTTTAATTTGAGGGTTCCAATCAATGTCTGTCACCCTCAAAAGGGGGAATTGTTAAATATTAATTATTCTTATTTTTATTCTGTACTGAGCACATTGCTTCTTGCTGACACTATGAAAAGCTATTTCTGTGTATGTAGCTCAGAGTATAAGTTAACTCCATATACAGAAGACATGTGATCTGTAGAAACCATATAAATAACGTCTCTAAGGAGGGTGGGGGGCTTTTTGTCACGTGGGACGGTCACCTCCCTTCCTTCACCAACATTCTCCATGGACATGAGACAAGACACGAGGAACAACAGCTGTTAGCTACTCCATGCCATGATGACTTCAGACTTTCACACAGACAGATGACTTCTACCATTCAGGATCCTGGAAAGATGAGTAACAGGAGAAGCGCTGATATCTACACATGGACACTCTGTTTGTAATTGTTTCATCTACCTTTTATGTTTTTGCTGCGATGGTGGATAACTCAATAAACCACTATACTTTCGTCAGAATATCATGACATTTTTCTTTTAAGAATAACGCACCTGGTTAAGTCTTGATTAGATATTTTTGCGCAATAACCATTTTTAACAGGGTCCCAGAAGTAATAGAGTGTGATCAAGGACCCGCATTCACAGAAAATCTCACACGGGAGATCTGGTCAGCAGTAGGGTCAGACTTAGGCCTACACACTCCCTACAATCCCCAGAGTAGCGAGAAAGTGGAAAGACTGAATGGGACACTTAAGAACAGGATGTTGAAAGTTGCCCAAAAGACAAACAAGCCATGGCAGGAGACACTCCCAATCACACTATATATAAATACCACTGATGCATATCACCACAAAACATCAAACAGGGATTTACCCTAAATGGACATCTGTAACAGGGAGAACTCCACTAATAGATATATCCTACAACGAAAAGGAGTAAATACAACCCATCTCCATATATGGTATATAAAGTAACAAATTTTATTATAAATATATAACACAACATATAAATGAACACAATAAAGACAAGGTACACGCAGAGCCAATGTACAATGGACCTCGGCCCCCCGAGGAAGCAAACGCGAAACGTGCGTCGGGGCTACTTGGACGGACACTGGCACCTATTAATGGGTAAGATAGGGTGGGGGGTTTGGATTCCTTTGTGCCCACTTGGGCGAGCTGAATAGTATCACGCAATTAAGAGGATTACTTAACTAAGCACTATGCACTTTCTATGACACACTAGCTGTCCTAGGGTTTCTATTCAGAGGTGTTTGGCCCCCTATGGTCTATCTGCTTATGGTGTTACTTTTCAGTGTCCTAGGTCCATTGTACATTGGCTCTGCGTGTACCTTGTCTTTATTGTGTTCATTTATATGTTGTGTTATATATTTATAATAAAATTTGTTACTTTATATACCATATATGGAGATGGGTTGTATTTACTCCTTTTCGTTGTAGGATATATCCCAATCACACTATGTAGTGTTAGGCACACTCCCAGAGGCCCAGAAAAACTGTCACCATATGAAATTTTGTTTGGGTCTAGTCCCAGGTTAGGGGTATTCTTCCCTCAGCAGTTGACTATGCAATATGATACTTTGTCTGCTTATGTAATTAAACTCACCAAGAAACTTGCTAACATCCATTCTCGAGTTTTTTTCTTCATTGCCAGATCCAGATTCAGTGTCCGGTACGCACTCCTTGAAGCCAGGAGACTGGGTGTTAGTGAAAAAGTTTGTAAGGAGAAAACCACTCGGTCCCAGATTTGATGGTCCTTTCCAAGTGCCACTGATGACACCAACCTCTGTGAAGCTGGAGAGAAGACTCACTTGGATCCACTCATCGCATTGCAAGAAAGCTCCCCTACCAGAGGATGACACCCAAGCCAGAATGATGTTGTGGATGCCCTGCCTGACCGGATAGATGACCTACCTGATAAAGAATACACACCGCTGACTACGCATGCTGTTGACTAAGAGACTGATTGCAACAAACTCCCGTTAGGGACAGATCTCCTGACTGCCCATTTGTGAAAAGTCTTTACGGAGTGGGGTATATGCGCTAGGCATGCGTCAGCTCACCAGCAGCATAAAAGAGTTGCAGCGCTTTGGGACAGGAGGCTAGGATTAGGGCAAGTGATATCTAAGGGGGGATTGTGATGGAAATATATATCATATAGATCTCACTTGCATATATACTCCTATATAATTATATATACTCATGTATTCTCATATAAACTGATATAAGCCAGACTGTTTGGGGATTTCCAGCCAAAAGCGGAACAGCATCAGATGTATTAAGTGATGATCAGATGTCTCAATTTTGTCCTAGATACAGACAGCTACACTTTAGTTGCTTAATCAGCATTCATATCTGCATTAATCACAACATTCCACATATATTTAGATAACAAATAACAGAGGAGCTAGACAATATGATAATTAACTAACCACCCCCAACCACCTCCTTTCTATATGCAATTATAAAACCATGTATGTACAATAAATCATCAGTATTGGTGGAATGTTATTGTCACAATGGTGTGCAGTCTCATTCTTGAGCGCTCAAAATACTCAGTCTAATTGGGAACGGCCGCAGCACACACAGGGATAGATTTATCCAAACCAAATTTCCATAACACCTCTTTCTTTTCTATACTACAGTGTGGGCCATTTATATTGTTACACTTAAATAAAATGGGAATGGTTGGTCATATCAACTTGTTTTTTGTGGCACATTAGTATATGAGAGGGGGAAAACTTTTCAAGATGGGTGGTGACCATGGCAGCAATGTTGAAGTTGGCCATTTTGGATCCAACTTCATTTTTTCCAATGGGAAGAGGGTCATGTGACACATCAAACCTATTGAGAATTTCACAAGAAAAACAATGGTGTGCTTTGTTTTAACGTAACTTTATTCTTTCATGAGTTATTTACAAGTTTATGACCACTTGTAAAATGTGATCAAAGTGCTGCCCATTGTGTTGGATTATCAATGCAAACCTCTTCTCCCACTCTTGACACACTGATAGCAACACTGCAGAAGAAATGCTAGTACAGGCTTCCAGTATCCGTTGTTTCAGATGCTGGGGTCATCTGAAGGCAATTGTCTATGCTGTGAAGATACGAGATTTGCAGCATCTGAAACAAAGGATACTGGAAGCCTGTACTAGCATTTCTTTTGCAGTGTTACTATCAGTGTGTCAAGAGTGGGAGAAGAGGGTTGCATTGACAATCCAACACAAGGGACAGCACTTTGAACACATTTTATAAGTGGTCATAAACTTGTAAATAACTAACGAAAGAATAAAGTTATGTTAAAACCAAGCACAACATTGTTTTTCTTGTGAAATTCTCAATAAGTTTGATGTGTAACATGATTCTCTTCCCATCGGAAAAAATAAAGTTGGATCCAAAATGGCCAACTTCAAAATGGCTGCCATGGTCACCACCCAACTTGATAAGTTTTCCCCCTCCCACATACTAATGTGTCACAAACAGGAAGTTGATATCACCAACCATTCCCATTTTATTTAGGTGTATCCATATAAATGGCCCACCCTGTATTTTAATCCCTAATGTTCTCAAGCCTCCAAGGCCCTCACAGAACAGTTGGTTATACTGAAAAGAAAAATCACACACAGGTGGACGCAACATACTAAATATGTGATTTCTTGAGGCAATTGGTCATATAGGATTATATTTCGAGGAGTATCAGACTACATGGGCTGAATACAAATGCAAGTCTCAATTTTCAGATTTATATATTTAGAATATTTAGAAAACCCTGTATCATTTCCTTTTACACTTCACAAATACTTCTTACTTAATGCTGGTATCACATAAAATATACCGTATATACTCGAGTATAAGCCGAGATTTTCAGCCCAAATTTTTGGGCTGAAAGTACCCCTCTCGGCTTATACTCGAGTCAAGGTGGGTGGCAGGGTCGGCGGGTGAGGGCGCTGAGGCATACTTACCTGCTTCCAGCGATCCTGGCGCTCCCCGCCTGTCCCACGGTCTTCGGTGCTGCAGTTCCTCCACTGTTCAGCGGTCACGTGGGACTGCTTATTAGAGAAATGAATATGCGGCTCCACCTCCCATAGGGGTGGAGCCGCATATTCATTTCTCTAATCAGCGGGTGCCGGTGACTGCTGATAGAGGAAGAAGCTGCGGCACCGAAGACAGCTGTCCGGGAGAAGGAGCCGGACGCTGGGACCAGGTAAGTATCGCATATTCACCTGTCCACGATCCAGCCGCCGCTCTGTCTTCCCGGCGTCTCTCCGCTCTGACTGTGCAGGTCAGAGGGCGCGATGACGCACTAGTGTGCGCGCCGCCCTCTGCCTGATCAGTCACAGCGGAGAGACGCCGGGACCGGACGCTGGGAGCTGCAAGCAAGAGAGGTGAGTATGGAATTTTTTTTTTATTGCAGCAGCAGCAGCAGCAATGGCACAGATTTATGTGGAGCATCTATGGGGAAATATGAACGGTGCAGAGCACTATATGGGGCACAGCTATGGGGCAATATGAACGGTGCAGAGCACTATATGGCACAGCTATGGGGCAATATGAACGGTGCAGAGCACTATATGGCACAGCTATGGGGAAATATGAACGGTGCAGAGCACTATATGGCACAGTTATGGGGAAATATGAACAGTGCAGAGCACTATATGGCACAGCTATGGGGAAATATGAACGGTGCAGAGCACTATATGGCACAGCTATGGGGAAATATGAACGGTGCAGAGCACTATATGGCACAGCTATGGGGAAATATGAACGGTGCAAAGCACTATATGGCACAGCTATGGGGCAATAATGAACTGTGCAGAGCACTATATGGCACAGCTATGGGGCAATAATGAACATGCAGAGCACTATATGGCACAGCTATGGGGCAATAATGAACAGTGCAGAGCACTATATGGCACAGCTATGGGGCAATAAAGAACATGCAGAGCACTATATGGCACAGCTATGGGGAAATAATGAATGGTGCAGAGCACTATATGGCACAGCTATGGGGAAATATGAACGGTGCAGAGCACTATATGGCACAGCTATGGGGCAATAATGAACGGTGCAGAGCACTATATGGTACAGCTATGGGGAAATAATGAACGGTGCAGAGCACTATATGGCACATCTATGGGGAAATAGATATATATTTTTATTTTGGAAATTCACCGGTAAATGCTGCATTTCCACCCTAGGCTTATACTCGAGTCAATAAGTTTTCCCAGTTTTTTGTGGCAAAATTAAGGGGGTCGGCTTATACTCGGGTCGGCTTATACTTGAGTATATACAGTATTTAAGTTTGTGGGTGTAACTTGAAAAAAATGTCAAAAAGATCACAGGGTATGAATACTATTCAAGGTATGTTTCTTTTTTGCTTATGCACACAATTCTTGTCCACAAAGGATCCATGTCCCAAGATGATATCGGGTAAATTTAATTTAGGCGTTTTGCAGATCCAAAGTAGTCCATAAAAAAGTTTTAATATTTACAAATAAAATTTTGACTTTTATCACAAATATAAAATCCGTCTTATAATTTATTTGTAAAACATTTTTTCATATTAAACCGTAAAACAGCTTCCCCCCTGTGTGCAACCTCTCTGATGACTATGAAATTTCTCTTTGCTAATAAAGCACTTTCCACATTCTGAGCATGAGTACGGCTTCTCTACTGTGTAACTTCTCTGATGTTTAACCTGAAATGATTCTTTTAAAGAAACATTTTCCACACTCTGAACATGAATTTTCTTATGTCTGAGAAGACTTGATTCATATATAAAACAGATCCCACATTCGCTACATGTAACTGGAATCTCTCCAGTGTGATCTCTTTGATGATCACTTAGCAGGGCTTCAGTATTAAAACATTTTCCACATTCTGGACATGAATACGGCTTTTCTTCTGCGTGCATTTTCACATGAGTCAAAAGATTTGATTTAAACAGAACAAATTTACCACATTCTGAACATGAATAAGGTTTCTCTCCTGTGTGACTTCTCTCATGTCTAACAAGATCTGATATACTTGTAAAACATTTCCCACATTCAGAGCATGAGTGTGGCTTCTCTACTGTGTAACTTCTCTGATGTTTCACCTGAAAGGATTCGTTTAAAGAAACATTTTTGACACTCTGATCATGAATTTTCTTATGTCTGAGAAGACTTGATTCATATATAAAACAAATCCCACATTCGCTACATGTAAATGGATTCTCTCCAGTGTGATCTCTTTGATGATCACTTAGCAGGGCTTCAGTATTAAAACATTTTCCACATTCTGGGCATGAATACGGCTTTGATTTTTTGTGAATTTTCTCATGATTAATAAGATTTGATTTATACTTAATGAATTTTCCACATTCTGAACATGTATACCCATTTCCTGTGTGAATTCTCTCATGAGTAGTAAGAGTTGATTTCTGCCTAAAACATTTTCCACATTCTGAACATGAATACGGCTTCTCTCCTGTGTGAATTGTCTCATGTAGAATAATACCTGATTTAGATGTAAAACTTTTGTGACATACTGAACATGAATAAGGCTTCTCTCCTGTGTGACTTCTCTCATGTACAGTAAGACTTGATTTATATGAAAAACCTTTCTGACATACTGAACATGAATAAGGTGTCTCTCCTGTGTGAATTCTCCTATGTACAATAACACTTGATTTAGATGTAAAACTTTTCTGACATTCTGAACATGAATACGGCTTCTCTCCTGTGTGAATTATCTCATGTCTAACAAGACCTGACATACTTACAAAACATTTCCCACATTCTGAACATAAATATGGCTTCTTTCCTGTGTGAATTCTCTCATGTACACCAAGATCTGATTTATCTGCAAAACATTTTCCACATTCTGAACATGAAAACAGCATTTCTTCTATATGAATTCTCTGATGCCTAATAAGAAAAGATTTCTTTGAAAAACATTGCGCACATTCAGAACATGAATATGGTTTCTCTCCTGTATGAATTTTAAGATGACAAATAAGTAGATATTTGCTTGAAAAATATTTCTTACATTCTGAACATGAATACGGTTTCACTCCTGTGTGAATTATCTGATGTCTAACAAGACGTGATTTTTTTGTAAAACATTTTCCACATTCTGGACATGTAAACGGATTCTCTCCAATGTGAGTTCTCTTGTGTTTAACAAGATGATACTTTTTGGAAAAACATTGCGCACATTCAGAACATGAATATGGTTTCACTCCTGTGTGAATTATCTGATGTCTAACAAGACTTGATTTTTCTGTAAAACATTTTCCACATTCTGGACATGCAAATGGATTCTCTCCAGTGTGAGTTCTCTTGTGTTTAACAAGGTGATACTTTTTGGAAAAACATTGCGCACATTCAGAACATGAATATGGTTTCTCTCCTCTATGAATTTTCTGATGACAAATAAAATGGTATTTGCTTGAAAAATATTTCTTACATTCTGAACATGAATACGGTTTCACTCCTGTGTGAATTATCTGATGTCTAACAAGACTTGATTTTTCTGCAAAACATTTTCCACATTCTGGACATGTAAATGGCTTCTCTCCTGTGTGAATTCTCTTGTGAGTCACAAGGTGAGATTTTTGGGAAAAACATTTCTTACATTCTGAACATGAAAAAGGCCTTTCTCTTGTATGAATTCTCTGATGTCTGATAAGACGATGTTTGTTTGAAAAATATTTCTTACAATCTGAACATGAAAACGGCTTTTCTTTTGTATGAATTCTCTGATGTTTAATAACCTCATGTTTACTTGAAAAATATTTTTTACATTCTGAGCATGAATAAGGTTTCTCCCCTGTGTGAATTTTTTGATGTCTAACAAGATTCCATTTTTCTGCAAAGCATTTTCCACATTCTGGACATGAATACCTTTTCTCTACCGTGTGACTTCTTTGATGTGTAATCAAACTATACTTGGTTTTAAAACATTTCCCACATTCTGAACATGAATATGGCTTCTCTCCTGTGTGACTTCTTTGATGTGTAATCAAATTATACTTGGTTTTAAAACATTTCCAGCATTCTGAACATGAATATGGTTTCTCTCTTTTGTGACTTTTCTTATCTTTAACAAGATGTTGTGGATGTACATTAATGGTAACAAGATTTTCTTTTGAGCACAGATATAAGATTTCTTCATCTTTTACATTATATTTTAGCAATAATCTGTTATTTCCTTCGGAACACTTGCTTGAATATTCTGTTAGAAATAAAAATACATTTAATTAATTTTTCTTTTTCTTTAAACAACAACTTAGACATATTTCCAAACATTCCTATTAGACTGGGAATTCACATATTATCAGTGATGAGCGAGTATACTCGTTGCTCGGATTTTCCCGAGCACGCTCGGGTGGTCTCCGAGTATTTGTGAGTGCTCGGAGATTTAGGTTTCCTCACTGCAGCTGCATGACTTACGGCTGCTAGACAGCTTGAATACATGATTCCCGAGCAACCAGGCAAACCCCACATGCACTCAGGCTGGCTAACAGCTGTAAATCATGCAGCTGCGTCAACAAAAACTAAATCTCCGAGCACTCAGAAATACTCGGAGACCACCCGAGCGTGCTCGAGAAAACACGAGCAATGAGTATAGTCGCTCATCACTAATTATTATAGGTGCAGTAAGCTCCCGAGTAAGTTTTAAACACCGGCACCCACCAAGTAACTTGTATGTATGTCTCATATCAGTAAGAGGTCAAGAAATATTCGGCATGCTCATTTCCCCTTAATCAGCTTTTTAGCAGTGTGTTAGGGTCAAACACCCACCAAGATGATATTGGTCTATCCTAGATCCAGGTACAGCATACCTGGGTATCAATGATTTGTGTCAAAATAAAAATACTAGTTTAATATACATTTAATTCAATATATATTGAGAGGCAGTAAGGGGAATCATATACGAGGGCAGGTATGTGTCTCGCGGTATGTGCATAGACACATATTGGACCTGCTGGAGCGCATTGTGATTATAACAACGTCTGTTCTTACAAGGCAGAATAGAAGAGAGTGTGGATTTGGTCAAAGTAGTTGACCAAGTCAGATTTTAGGGAAACCCAATATGGGAATTTATATTTGGATAGATGTGCACATTTGGTAGGGGGCGAATCTATCCCTCCACTCTGGGTTTTGGGACTGTAGATGTCAACAAAACCCATTTAAACTTTCAGTTTTGTCTTTGGTGTGTCAGTGTTTTGTTTGCAAGCTGCAGAGCAGAAGTCTCCGTGTGCAACCCAGGCCTGTGTGAGGTTGAACACAGAGTCAAGCACAAAAAAGACTCTGAGGCACCCAGGAGGAATACAACGGCGCATTAGCCCACATAACACATATTGATATGGACTACGAAGTGCTTGGATGACCTGGCTGCGATAAGAGGAAAACATTTACCTTATTTCCGGAGTTTTTGGAAAATAAATATGTTTTATGTTGAACTTTGTTGGGTCACTGACTCTCTGTCGCACTGCGTGAATACCACTGCACTACAGTATATTTTACATTATATATATATTGAGAGGTTCCAAGGGGAGAAGTACTAGAAAACAGATATGTTTCTCCCCGTTTCATTTCATATGTATCACGGTATTGATTGTGAAGCGGTTTATTTCACTGTAATCCGGTCCTGGTTTTCTTTAGTGATCAGCCTGAAAGGACTGGTGCTTCCCTTCCACACATTCAATCCAGCTTTTGACTCCTGAAAGATTCAGCTGATATAATCAAGGAACTGCTGGGATCTCAGTCTCTCATCTGCTGGTCTGGAAGCTGACACAGTAAGGTTGCACAAACTTCTTTCTTGTTGTGTAGGTTTATTTTGCAGTTAGTATCTTGTTGTTAGTTAGTGGCCAGACGGCCTTAGACATTTTATTTCATGTTTGGCACGTGTAACATTGTACGGCAAATGTGTACAATAAATACACCTGACACATACCTGTGTGGAACTGGCTAGCCTGCTATTGTTCGTTGTGACTCCATAGCCACCTGCTTGGGCCAAAGCAGAGATCCCTGAGGAGCTATATCTCCACAAATGGTTTTGAGAATGCGGGCATAGTGGCTGTTGGACTGTGACTGCAGATAAAGTGCTCTGTGTATGTCCTGGCTGAAAGCTCCGGTGCTTTTGAAGAGCCAAGAGTCCAGTAATATGGAGGAACTAGTGAAACAGTTATTGCAGGCAAATGATCAACAACAGCAGACCAATACTTACTTCCAGCAAGCCTTGGACCAGCAAAACCAGATTCAGCAAGAGCAGTTGAATGCAATAAAGCAGGCTTTGATTCGGCAGCCCCAAGATGAGAGGGATCATGCACAAAGTGTTGCTGGTGCACGGAAAGCCGTACAAAAAACCCTGCTTAAAATGACTGCTGACGATGATGTAGAAGCGTATCTCACCATATTTGAACGTATTGCAGAACGTGAGCATTTACCGGTGGACATGTGGGCTGAAGTGGTTGCGCCATTTTTGAGCGGGGACCCACAAAAGGCCTATTACGATCTAAGTGGAGTGGATGCTATGGACTATACCAAATTAAAAGGCGAAATCCTGGCAAGGCTGGGAGTAAACACATATGTACGAGCACAGAGGGTACATTTATGGACTTTTGTGGAAGATCAGCCAGCCCGCTCACAAATGCATGATCTTATCCATCTAGTAAAAAAATGGCTGCAACCAGAGATTTTGACATCTGCAGAGATGGTGGAACGTGTTGTTCTAGACAAATACCTGAGGTCCTTGCCCCCTAAGATACAGAGATGGGTTGGACAAGGTGACCCATATACAGCCGACCAGTTGGTGAATATGGTCGAACGCTACAATGCTTCCGAAAGCCTACTCCAAGGGACGTTATCACCTCGCTGGGCTCCCAAGAAATCGCCAGAAAATACTGCGAAACCTACTTCATCTTCAAAAGAAGAGAACGTTGCAATAAAGGGTAGCAGACCCACAAAGAACTATGGAGGCGGTACAGTCTCACAGCAATTCAGCAGACCCTATCAGGCGTCTCCGGCGAGGAAGCAAGGACCTATACAATGTTGGCGATGTCGCGGGCTTAGCCATGTAGCAGCTAACTGCCCAATGACTACAGAGCCAATGGACTGTAACGCTATGAGACGCCTTTCGTTATATGTACAGTCGGTCTGTGTTGCAGAGGTCCTCACAGGAAATGAACGACACGTGTGTTGCCTCGAGGTCGATGGCCATAGTGTGAATGCCGTCTTGGATTCCGGCAGTCAAGTAACTCTGGTACATGCCAGTTTGGTGGACCCTAGAGCCCTAACGAACTCAACCCTGGGCATTAGTTGCATCCATGGCGATATAAAAAACTACCCCACTGCCTGGGTCACCCTTGCCACGCCAGTAGGAACCAAAAGACATCAAGCGGCAGTCCTAAAGTCTATGGGACATGATGTAATATTGGGGAGAGACTTTCCCTTATTTTGGGACTTGTGGAGCCTTAAAAATGGCATGAGCACTCTAGTTGAGGAGGGTGCCGCGGGGCTAACCCCAGAGCTATTGCAGCAAGAGGGGGGGGGGAGTCCATCTCAGAGGTAACTCCAGAATCTGTAGACTCACCTCTGGCTGTATATGCAGGCGACGCAAGTGAACTAGAGGAGGCTATAGAAATGCCAGGTCTTGAGGTGGCCCGTGGTAAGTTCGGGACCGCTCAACACC
Source organism: Ranitomeya imitator (assembly GCF_032444005.1). NCBI lineage: Eukaryota > Metazoa > Chordata > Amphibia > Anura > Dendrobatidae > Ranitomeya > Ranitomeya imitator. The sequence goes on along the minus strand of NC_091286.1, from coordinate 712,958,717 downwards.
AGGACCCTACTCTGGCAAGGGCATGGGAAAATGTAAAGGTCTCTGAGGGAAGACCATTGTACCCAGGGGCTCAAAATGAGTTCCCACATCTAGCTGTGCAACAGGATATGCTGTATCACATAGATAAAGTGTGAGGGGTGGCGGTAGAGCAACTAGTGGTGCCCAAGTCCTTTCGCCAGGTAGTTTTGGAACTGGCACATAAACATCCCTTGGGGGGACACCTGGCCGGAGAAAAAACAAAACACCATATTCTGCAGCGTTTCTTTTGGCCGGGTCTAGGGGGGGACGTGACTCGTATTGTCAGTCCTGTCCTACGTGTCAATTGACCACACCTATGTCACATTTTAGAAGCCCCCTTGTGCCCTTACCAATAATAGAGGTGCCCTTTGAGAGGATAGCAATGGATATAGTGGGTCCATTAGTTAAATCTGCCAGGGGACATCAGTACATTTTGGTAGTACTAGATTATGCCACTCGTTACCCTGAAGCAGTGCCTCTGAGGAATGCCAATGCGAAAGCGATTTCAAAGGAGCTTGTTAATATGTTTTCTCGCACCGGCATTCCGAAAGAAATACTAACAGATCAGGGAACCCCCTTTATGTCTCGAATACTTAAGGACTTGTGTAAGCTACTAAAAATCTCCCACTTACGTACTTCAGTATATCACCCTCAGACTGACGGGTTGGTGGAGCGATTTAATAAAACCCTGAAGGGAATGTTGAAAAGGGTAGTAGATAAGGACGGGAGGGATTGGGATGCTCTCCTACCATATCTCCTGTTCGCTATACGGGAAGTACCCCAATCTGGATCTGGATAAGTTGGAAACTTGGGCTGAAAGGTGGCAGATGAGGTTTAACAATGATAAATGTAAGGTTATACACATGGGAAGAGGGAATCAATATCACCATTACACACTGAACGGGAAACCACTGGGTAAATCTGACAGGGAGAAGGACTTGGGGATCCTAGTTAATGATAAACTTACCTGGAGCAGCCAGTGCCAGGCAGCAGCTGCCAAGGCAAACAGGATCATGGGGTGCATTAAAAGAGGTCTGGATACACATGATGAGAGCATTATACTGCCTCTGTACAAATCCCTAGTTAGACCGCACATGGAGTACTGTGTCCAGTTTTGGGCACCGGTGCTCAGGAAGGATATAATGGAACTAGAGAGAGTACAAAGGAGGGCAACAAAATTAATAAAGGGGATGGGAGAACTACAATACCCAGATAGATTAGCGAAATTAGGATTATTTAGTCTAGAAAAAAGACGACTGAGGGGCGATCTAATAACCATGTATAAGTATATAAGGGGACAATACAAATATCTCGCTGAGGATCTGTTTATACCAAGGAAGGTGACGGGCACAAGGGGGCATTCTTTGCGTCTGGAGGAGAGAAGGTTTTTCCACCAACATAGAAGAGGATTCTTTACTGTTAGGGCAGTGAGAATCTGGAATTGCTTGCCTGAGGAGGTGGTGATGGCGAACTCAGTCGAGGGGTTCAAGAGAGGCCTGGATGTCTTCCTGGAGCAGAACAATATTGTATCATACAATTATTAGGTTCTGTAGAAGGACGTAGATCTGGGTATTTATTTATTATGATGGAATATAGGCTGAACTGGATGGACAAATGTCTTTTTTCGGCCTTACTAACTATGTTACTATGTATGTTACTATGTAATCCTCCACAGGCTTTTCGCCTTTTGAGTTAGTTTACGGGCGATGTCCTAGAGGGCTGTTAGATATTGCTAAAGAGACTTGGGAACAAGAGGTGACTCCTTATCGCAGTGTAATTGAACACGTAATGCTTATGCAAGATAGAATTGAGGCGGTCATGCCAATAGTTAAAGAATGTTTAGAACGGGCGCAACAGGCCCAAAGCACGGTATAACCGAGCGGCTAAAACACGAGTCTTTCAACCCGGAGACAGGGTGTTAGTATTAGTACCTACTGTAGAAAATAAATTTCTTGCTAAGTGGCAGGGCCCATACGAGGTGTTGGAGAGAATAGGTGAAGTGAATTATAAGATATATCAACCAGACAAGAGGAAAACTGTCATGATCCCAATGGCAGGGGATCACAAAAGGACAAGCACACAAAAAACAGAACAAGCTCTAGGGTGATGGAAACTGAGCTGACCGCGATCCTGAACCTAATTCACAACACTAGCAGTAGCCGGGGAACGTGCCTACGATGATTCTAGACGTCTCGCACCAGCCGAAGGACTAGCTTCCCCTATTAGAAGAAACAAAGACCTCTCTTGCCTCCAGAGAAACACCCCACAGAAATAGCAGCCCCCCACATGTAATGACAGTGAAATGAGAGGAAAGCACATACGTAGTAATGAAAACAGATTCAGCAAAATGAGGCCCGCTAAAACTAGATAGCAGAGGATACAAAAGTGAACTGCGCGGTCAGCGAAAAACCCTACAAAAAAACCATCCTGAAATTACCTGAACTCATGTGCCAACTCATGGAACATGAGGAGTAATATCAGCCCACTAGAGCAACCAGCAACAAGGAATCACATAACTGCAAGCTGGACTAAAACAAAAATAAAGCAAAACGTGGAACAGGAAAATCAAAAACTTAGCTTGTCCTGAAGATTACTGAAGCGGAAAGCAGAGGTAACAAGACACACTGATTACATTGATCGCCGGCGAGGAAATGACAAGAAAGCCAGGTTAAATAGGAAACTCCCATATCCTGATAGAACAGGTGGACACCAGAGACCGCAGAGAACACAAGTCACCCAGTACCATCTGTAACCACCAGAGGGAGCCCAAAAACAGAATCCACAACAGTACCCCCCCCTTGAGGAGGGGTCACCGAACCCTCACGAGAACCACCAGGGCGACCAGGATGAGCCCTATGAAATGCACGGACCAAATCAGCAGCATGAACATCAGAGGCAACCACCCAAGAATTATCCTCCTGACCATAACCCTTCCACTTGACCAAATACTGAAGTTTCCGTCTGGAAACACGAGAATCCAAGATCTTCTCCACAACATACTCCAATTCTCCCTCCACCAGCACCGGAGCAGGAGGCTCAAGCGAAGGAACAACAGGTACCTCATACTTCCGCAACAACGACCGATGGAACACATTATGAATAGCAAACGATGCCGGGAGATCCAAACGAAACGACACAGGGTTAAGAATTTCCAAGATCCTATAGGGACCGATGAACCGAGGCTTGAACTTAGGAGAAGAGACCTTCATAGGAACAAAACGAGAAGACAACCACACCAAGTCCCCAACACGAAGTCGAGGACCCACGCGGCGACGGCGATTAGCAAACTGCTGAGCCCTCTCCTGGAACAACTTCAAATTGTCCACCACATGACTCCAAATCTGATGCAACCTATCCACCACCATGTCCACTCCAGGACAATCAGAAGGCTCCACCTGACCAGAGGAAAAACGAGGATGAAACCCCGAATTACAAAAGAAAGGAGAAACCAAGGTAGCAGAACTAGCCCGATTATTAAGGGCAAATTCGGCAAGCGGCAAAAAGGTAACCCAGTCATCTTGATCAGCAGAAACAAAACACCTTAAATAAGTTTCCAAGGTCTGATTAGTTCGTTCCGTCTGGCCATTCGTCTGAGGATGGAATGCAGACGAAAAGGACAAATCAATGCCCATCTTAGCAGAGAATGTCTGCCAAAATCTAGACACAAACTGGGATCCCCTGTCAGAAACAATGTTCTCCGGAATCCCAAGCAAACGAACCACGTTCTGAAAAAACAGAGGGACCAACTCAGAGGAGGAAGGTAACTTAGGCAAGGGTACCAGATGAACCATCTTAGAAAAGCGGTCACACACAACCCAGATGACGGACATTTTTTGAGAGACAGGGAGATCCGAAATAAAGTCCATGGAAATGTGCATCCAAGGCCTCTTCGGGATAGGCAAAGGTGACAACAATCCACTGGCCCGAGAACAGCAAGGCTTAGCCCGAGCGCAAACTTCACAAGACTGCACAAAAGAACGCACATCCCTCGACAAGGAAGGCCACCAAAAAGACCTGGCCACCAAGTCTCTAGTACCAAATATTCCAGGATGACCTGCCAACGCAGAAGAATGGACCTCGGAGATGACTCTACTGGTCCAATTATCCGGAACAAACAGTCTTTCAGGCGGACAACGATCAGGTTTATCCGCCTGAAACTCCTGCAAAGCACGTCGCAAGTCTGGGAAGACAGCCGACAAAATCACCCCATCCCTAAGGATACCAGTGGGCTCAGAATTTCCAGGGGAATCAGGCACAAAACTCCTAGAAAGAGCATCCGCCTTCACATTCTTTGAACCTGGCAGGTATGAAACCACAAAATCGAAACGGGAGAAAAACAGTGACCAACGAGCCTGTCTAGGATTCAGACGCTTGGCAGACTCAAGGTAAATCAGATTTTTGTGATCAGTCAAGACCACCACACGATGTCTAGCACCCTCAAGCCAATGACGCCACTCCTCAAATGCCCACTTCATGGCCAAAAGCTCCCGATTACCAACATCATAATTCCGCTCAGTGGGCGAAAACTTTCTAGAAAAGAACGCACATGGCTTCATCACCGAGCAATCGGAGCTTCTCTGTGACAAAACCACCCCCGCTCCAATCTCAGAAGCATCAACCTCAACCTGAAAAGGAAGGGAAACATCTGGCTGACGCAACACAGGAGCAGAAGAAAACCGGCGCTTAAGTTCCTGAAAGGCCTCCACAGCCGCAGGAGACCAATCAGCAACATCAGCACCCTTCTTAGTCAGATCCGTCAAAGGCTTAACAACACTAGAAAAATTAGTTATGAAACGACGATAGAAATTCGCAAAGCCCAAGAACTTCTGTAGACTCTTAAGAGATGTAGGCTGCGTCCAGTCACAAATAGCTTGAACCTTGACGGGATCCATCTCAATAGTAGAAGGGGAAAAAATATACCCCAAAAAAGAAATCTTCTGGACTCCAAAGAGACACTTTGAACCTTTTACAGACAAAGAATTGGCCCGCAGGACCTGAAACACCTTCCTGACCTGCTGAACATGGGACTCCCAGTCATCAGAAAAAACCAAAACATCATCCAAATACACAATCATAAATTTATCCAGATATTCACGGAAAATATCGTGCATAAAGGACTGGAAGACAGAAGGAGCATTAGAAAGTCCAAAAGGCATCACCAAATACTCAAAATGGCCCTCAGGCGTATTAAATACGGTTTTCCACTCATCACCCTGCTTAATCCGCACAAGATTATACGCACCCCAAAGATCAATCTTAGTGAACCATTTAGCCCCCTTAATGCGAGCGAACAAATCAGTCAACAATGGCAAAGGATACTGATATTTGACCGTAATCTTATTCAAAAGACGGTAATCTATACAAGGCCTCAAGGAACCATCCTTTTTGGCCACGAAAAAAAAACCTGCTCCCAAAGGAGACGAAGATGGACGGATATGTCCCTTTTCCAAGGACTCCTTAACATAATCCCGCATAGCAGTATGCTCTGGCACTGACAGATTGAACAAACGACCTTTAGGAAATTTACTACCAGGAATTAAATCTATAGCACAATCGCAATCCCTGTGAGGAGGAAGCGAATTGAGCTTAGGCTCCTCAAAAACATCCCGATAATCAGACAAAAATACAGGAACCTCAGAAGGAGTAGATGAAGCGATAGAAATCGGAGGTGCATCATCATGAACCCCCTGACATCCCCAGCTTAACACAGACATCGTTTTCCAGTCCAAGACTGGGTTATGAGTTTGTAACCATGGCAGACCAAGCACTAAGACATCATGTAAATTATACAGTACCAGGAAGCGAATCACCTCCTGATGAACGGGAGTCATACGCATGGTCACGTGTGTCCAGTACTGAGGTTTATTCATAGCCAAAGGTGTAGAGTCAATTCCTTTCAAAGGAATAGGGACTTCCAGAGGCTCCAGACTAAACCCACAGCGGTTGGCAAATGACCAATCCATAAGACTCAGGGCAGCGCTTGAATCCACATAGGCATCGACGGAAATGGCTGATAATGAACAAATCAGAGTCACAGACAGAATGAACTTAGACTGTAAAGTACTAATGGCAACAGACTTATCAACCTTTTTTGTGCGTTTAGAGCATGCTGATATAACATGAGCTGAATCACCACAATAAAAACACAACCCATTTTTCCGCCTATAGTTTTGCCGTTCACTTCTGGACTGAATTCTATCACATTGCATTGTCTCAGGTGCCTGTTCAGAAGACACCGCCAAATGGTGCACAGGTTTGCGCTCCCGTAAACGCCGATCAATCTGAATAGCCATAGTCATAGACTCATTCAGACCTGTAGGCGCAGGGAACCCCACCATAACATCTTTAATGGCCTCAGAAAGGCCATCTCTGAATCTTGCAGCCAGGGCGCACTCATTCCACTGAGTAAGCACCGACCATTTCCGAAATTTCTGACAATATAATTCTGCTTCATCTTGCCCCTGAGAGAGAGCCAATAAAGCTTTTTCAGCCTGAATCTCTAGGTTAAGTTCCTCATAGAGCAAACCCAATGCCAGAAAAAACGCATCCACATTGAGCAACGCAGGATCCCCTGGTGCCAATGCAAATGCCCAATTCTGAGGGTCACCCCGCAGGAAAGATATTACAATCTTGACTTGCTGAGCAGGGTCTCCAGAGGAGCGAGATTTCAAAGAAAGAAACAACTTGCAATTGTTCCTAAAATTCAGAAAACTAGATCTATCTCCAGAAAAAAACTCTGGGATAGGAATTCTAGGTTCAGACATAGGAGCATGTACAACAAAATCTTGTATATTTTGAACCTTAGCAGCAAGATTATTCAGGCTGGAAGCCAATCTCTCCATGATAAACAGCTGAGGTCAGAGCCATTCAAGGATTAAGAGGAGGTAAGACGCAGCAAACTCTGAGGGAAGGAAAAAAAAAAAAAAAAAAAACTTCCTCAGACTACTTTTCCTCCTACTTCAGCCAATATGATTACCACTTTTCTGGCCGGCGATACTGTCATGATCCCAATGGCAGGGGATCACAAAAGGACAAGCACACAAAAAACAGAACAAGCTCTAGGGTGATGGAAACTGAGCTGACCGCGATCCTGAACCTAATTCACAACACTAGCAGTAGCCGGGGAACGTGCCTACGATGATTCTAGACGTCTCGCGCCAGCCGAAGGACTAGCTTCCCCTATTAGAAGAAACAAAGACCTCTCTTGCCTCCAGAGAAACACCCCACAGAAATAGCAGCCCCCCCACATGTAATGACGGTGAAATGAGAGGAAAGCACATACGTAGTAATGAAAACAGATTCAGCAAAATGAGGCCCGCTAAAACTAGATAGCAGAGGATACAAAAGTGAACTGCGCGGTCAGCGAAAAACCCTACAAAAAAACCATCCTGAAATTACCTGAACTCATGTGCCAACTCATGGAACATGAGGAGTAATATCAGCCCACTAGAGCAACCAGCAACAAGGAATCACATAACTGCAAGCTGGACTAGTAATATCAGCCCACTAGAGCAACCAGCAACAAGGAATCACATAACTGCAAGCTGGACTAAAACAAAAATAAAGCAAAACGTGGAACAGGAAAATCAAAAACTTAGCTTGTCCTGAAGATTACTGAAGCGGAAAGCAGAGGTAATAAGACACACTGATTACATTGATCGCCGGCGAGGAAATGACAAGAAAGCCAGGTTAAATAGGAAACTCCCATATCCTGATAGAACAGGTGGACACCAGAGACCGCAGAGAACACAAGTCACCCAGTACCATCTGTAACCACCAGAGGGAGCCCAAAAACAGAATCCACAACAGAAAACCGAACAAATCTACCACATAAACTTGCTTAAGGCCTGGCGGGATAGGGAGAGTCTAATGACAAAAGCCACCCTTAATGATGGACCTTGTAGGGCACCCCCATCTGTGGTAAATGACCCCCAGGTAGCGCTGCCAGAGGTGGGTATTGCAGAGACACTATCCGAAAGTCAAAAACGAGAGACCAAGGAATTTATACAGAAAAACGCAGAGGTTTTTTCAGAGCTTCCTGGCCGTACTCACTTAATTAAACATGACATTGTTACTGATCCACAGGCCCGTGTACGACTAAAACCATATCGAATTCCGGAGGCTCGGAGAAAAGCCATTGCCCAGGAAGTCGAGAAAATGTTAGAACTTGGAGTCATTGAAGAGTCCCGAAGTGATTGGGCTAGCCCAATCGTGCTGGTGCCCAAACCCGATGGGACTATTCGATTTTGTAATGATTTTCGGAAATTAAATGAGGTATCGAAATTTGATGCCTACCCGATGCCGAGAGTTGATGAACTTATAGAGAGACTGGGTTCGGCCAGGTACATATCCACTATCGACTTAACAAAAGGTTATTGGCAGATTCCCCTCACGGATTCAGCCAAAGAGAAAACGGCCTTTGTAACGCCCCAGGGACTGTTCCAGTACCGTGATATGCCATTTGGGTTACATGGTGCTGCAGCCACCTTCCAACGTCTAATGGATATTGTCCTAAACCCTCACGTCCAGTATGCGTCCGCATACTTGGACGATATCATTGTCTTTAGTGATGACTGGGACACACATTTGTCAAAAGTACAAGCCGTCTTAGACTCGATAAAAACTGCTGGGTTAACTGCCAATCCTAAGAAATGTACCTTGGGATTGGAAGAGGCTCGCTATCTGGGATACAGCATAGGGCGAGGAGTCGTAAAGCCACAGACCAATAAAGTGGACGCTATTCAGAATTGGCCACGACCGGTCACCAAAAAGCAAGTCGGAGCCTTTTTGGGGATCGTTGGTTATTATAGGCGGTTCATCAAACATTTTGCCACCATCGCGGCCCCTCTCACAGATCTTACTAAGGGCTCGAAATCTATCACAATAAAGTGGAACACAGAAGCAGAGAAGGCCTTTCAGTATTTAAAAACGGTCCTCTGTGACCAACCAGTGTTGGTTACCCCTGACTTTAAACGGGAGTTTAATGTCCAAACCGACGCCTCTGGTGTCGGCCTCGGTGCATTATTGTCACAGGAAGTGAATGGCGAGGAACACCCAGTGGTCTATCTAAGCAGAAAGCTTACTAGGGCAGAAAAGAATTATAGCGTGGTTGAGCGGGAAGCCCTGGCTATAAAATGGGCCCTATACACCTTACGCTATTATTTGCTAGGTCGCCAATTTAGGCTAGTAACGGACCATTCACCCCTAACATGGATGTCCCACGCAAAAGAGGGCAATGCGAGGGTGACACGCTGGTTCTTGGCATTACAACCTTTTAACTTTTCCGTTGAGCACAGGGCAGGCGCAGTGCACGGGAATGCAGATGCGTTGTCTAGGACACATTGCTTGGCAGCTCGTTGTGTCCGACCCCACAGGCTCGAACAGAGGAAGGGGGTATGTGAGGGTCCAAGGGGAGAAGTACTAGAAAACAGATATGTTTCTCCCCGTTTCATTTCATATGTATCACGGTATTGATTGTGAAGCGGTTTATTTCACTGTAATCCGGTCCTGGTTTTCTTTAGTGATCAGCCTGAAAGGACTGGTGCTTCCCTTCCACACATTCAATCCAGCTTTTGACTCCTGACTGATTCAGCTGATATAATCAAGGAACTGCTGGGATCTCAGTCTCTCATCTGCTGGTCTGGAAGCTGACACAGTAAGGTTGCACAAACTTCTTTCTTGTTGTGTAGGTTTATTTTGCAGTTAGTATCTTGTTGTTAGTTAGTGGCCAGACGGCCTTAGACATTTTATTTCATGTTTGGCACGTGTAACATTGTACGGCAAATGTGTACAATAAATACACCTGACACATACCTGTGTGGAACTGGCTAGCCTGCTATTGTTCGTTGTGACTCCATAGCCACCTGCTTGGGCCAAAGCAGAGATCCCTGATGAGCTATATCTCCACAATATATATATATATATATATATATATATATATATACATACATATATATACATACATATATATGTATATATATATATATATATATATATATATATATATATATATATATATATATATATATACACAGTGGGGCAAAAAAGTATTTAGTCAGTCAGCAATAGTGCAAGTTCCACCACTTAAAAAGATGAGAGGCGTCTGTAATTTACATCATAGGTAGACCTCAACTATGGGAGACAAACTGACAAAAAAAAAATCCAGAAAATCACATTGTCTGTTTTTTTAACATTTTATTTGCATATTATGGTGGAAAATAAGTATTTGGTCAGAAACAAAATTTCATCTCAATACTTTGTAATATATCCTTTGTTGGCAATGACAGAGGTCAAACGTTTTCTGTAAGCCTTCACAAGGTTGCCACACACTGTTGTTGGTATGTTGGCCCCTTCCTCCATGCAGATCTCCTCTAGAGCAGTGATGTTTTTGGCTTTTCGCTTGGCAACACGGACTTTCAACTCCCTCCAAAGGTTTTCTATAGGGTTGAGATCTGGAGACTGGCTAGGCCACTCCAGGACCTTGAAATGCTTCTTACGAAGCCACTCCTTCGTTGCCCTGGCGGTGTCCTTTGGATCATTGTCATGTTGAAAGACCCAGCCACGTTTCATCTTCAATGCCCTTGCTGATGGAAGGAGGTTTGCACTCAAAATCTCACGATACATGGCCCCATTCATTCTTTCATGTACCCGGATCAGTCGTCCTGGCCCCTTTGCAGAGAAACAGCCCCAAAGCATGATGTTTCCACCACCATGCTTTACAGTAGGTATGGTGTTTGATGGATGCAACTCAGTATTCTTTTTCCTCCAAACACGACAAGTTGTGATTCTACCAAACAGTTCCAGTTTGGTTTCATCAGACCATAGGACATTCTCCCAAAACTCCTCTGGATCATCCAAATGCTCTCTAGCAAACTTCAGACGGGCCTGGACATGTACTGGCTTAAGCAGTGGGACACGTCTGGCACTGCAGGATCTGAGTCCATGGTGGCGTAGTGTGTTACTTATGGTAGGCCTTGTTACATTGGTCCCAGCTCTCTGCAGTTCATTCACTAGGTCCCCCCGCGTGGTTCTGGGATTTTTGCTCACCGTTCTTGTGATCATTCTGACCCCACGGGGTAGGATTTTGCGTGGAGCCCCAGATCGAGGGAGATTATCAGTGGTCTTGTATGTCTTCCATTTTCTAATTATTGCTCCCACTGTTGATTTCTTCACTCCAAGCTGGTTGGCTATTGCAGATTCAGTCTTCCCAGCCTGGTGCAGGGCTACAATTTTGTTTCTGGTGTCCTTTGACAGCCCTTTGGTCTTCACCATAGTGGAGTTTGGAGTCAGACTGTTTGAGGGTGTGCACAGGTGTCTTTTTATACTGATAACAAGTTTAAACAGGTGCCATTACTACAGGTAATGAGTGGAGGAAAGAGGAGACTCTTAAAGAAGAATTTACAGGTCTGTGAGAGCCTGAAATCTTGATTGTTTGTTTCTGACCAAATACTTATTTTCCACCATAATATGCAAAAAAAATGATAAAAAAACAGACAATGTGATTTTCTGGATTTTTTTTTCTCAGTTTGTCTCCCATAGTTGAGGTCTACCTATGATGTAAATTACAGACGCCTCTCATCTTTTTAAGTGGTGGAACTTGCACTATTGCTGACTGACTAAATACTTTTTTGCCCCACTGTATATATATATATATATACACACACACACGCGCACACACACACACACACACAGCTCTGGCAAAAAATAAGAGAGACACCTGCAAAATGTTCAGTTTGTCTGATTTTTTCCTTTATAGGTAACATAGTAACATAGTAACATAGTTAGTAAGGCCGAAAAAAGACATTTGTCCATCCAGTTCAGCCTATATTCCATCATAATAAATCCCCAGATCTACGTCCTTCTACAGAACCTAATTGTATGATACAATATTGTTCTGCTCCAGGAAGACATCCAGGCCTCTCTTGAACCCCTCGACTGAGTTCGCCATCACCACCTCCTCAGGCAAGCAATTCCAGATTCTCACTGCCCTAACAGTAAAGAATCCTCTTCTATGTTGGTGGAAAAACCTTCTCTCCTCCAGACGCAAAGAATGCCCCCTTGTGCCCGTCACCTTCCTTGGTATAAACAGATCCTCAGCGAGATATTTGTATTGTCCCCTTATATACTTATACATGGTTATTAGATCGCCCCTCAGTCGTCTTTTTTCTAGACTAAATAATCCTAATTTCGCTAATCTATCTGGGTATTGTAGTTCTCCCATCCCCTTTATTAATTTTGTTGCCCTCCTTTGTACTCTCTCTAGTTCCATTATATCCTTCCTGAGCACCGGTGCCCAAAACTGGACACAGTATTCCATGTGCGGTCTAACTAGGGATTTGTACAGAGGCAGTATAATGCTCTCATCATGTGTATCCAGACCTCTTTTAATGCACCCCATGATCCTGTTTGCCTTGGCAGCTGCTGCCTGGCACTGGCTGCTCCAGGTAAGTTTATCATTAACTAGGATCCCCAAGTCCTTCTCCCTGTTAGATTTACCCAGTGGTTTCCCATTCAGTGTGTAATGGTGACATTGATTCCTTCTTCCCATGTGTATAACCTTACATTTATCATTGTTAAACCTCATCTGCCACCTTTCAGCCCAAGTTTCCAACTTATCCAGATCCATCTGTAGCAAAATACTATCTTCTCTTGTATTAACTGCTTTACATAGTTTTGTATCATCTGCAAATATCGATATTTTACTGTGTAAACCTTCTACCAGATCATTAATGAATATGTTGAAGAGAACAGGTCCCAATACCGACCCCTGCGGTACCCCACTGGTCACAGCGACCCAGTTAGAGACTATACCATTTATAACCACCCTCTGCTTTCTATCACTAAGCCAGTTACTAACCCATTTACACACAATTTCCCCCAGACCAAGCATTCTCATTTTGTTACTGTAACTTAGGTATATTTTTGAGTACAATGTAAATTGTTCTTTAATGCTATAAACTACTGACAACGTCTCCGAAGTTCCAAGCAATAAATTTTGTATTTAAATTTCTGAAAATGAGAAATGGTCAAAATAACAAAAAAATGCATTGCTTGCACACCTCAAACAATGAAAAAAAAAAAAACAAGTTCATAATCATTTAGAAACAACAATACTAATGTTTTAACTCAGGAAGAGTTCAGAAATCAATATTTTGTGGTATTACCATTTTTAATCACAGCTTTCATGCGTTTGGACATGCATTCCACCAGTCTTTCACACTGCTTTTGGGTGACCTTATCCCACTCCTGGAACAAAAATGTATGCAGTTCCTCTTTATTTGATGGCTTGTGACTAGTGTTGAGCGATACTTTCCGATATCTGGAAATATCGGATCGGATTGGATCGGCCCGATACTCAAAAAACATCGGGTATCGCCGATATCGATACCGGAAACCAATGCAAGTCAATGGGACACAAATATCGGAATGAAAAAAAACCCTTTCTGCCCTGCCGGGGGTCTGTACGAGCCTCTCGGGGGTCTGTGCGGGCCTCTCGGGTCTTTTTGAGTCTGTGTGCAGGCATCGTCCGATGGGACTACAAGTCCCATCGGGCTATGCCTGCTACAATGACAGTGATAGACACATTAGCCAATGATGGGACAGTAGTAGTCCCATCATCCGGCTAATGTGTTGAATGTAAAAAAAAAACAAAGAAAAACATACATACTACATACAACATACATACATACTACATACATATTACATACATATAACATACATACTACATACATATTAAATACATACATACATACTACATACAATACATTCATACATTACATACATAGACATACAGTACATATAACAGAGTACATACTCACCATTACTTGTTACTTTGTTCCCCAAAGCCAGTGTCATCTGTAAAAAATATGAAAATAACAAACACCCAATATGCTCCCTGTCCGCAGAAATCCACGAGTGTCCCACGACGATCTCCCGTGGAGAACAGCAGCATCAGCTGATGCGACCGCTCTCTAGGGGCTCCAGGAATACAATGACGGGAGGAAGGTAGCCTTCCGCACTGTATTCCTCCGCCGAAGTAAAAAAAAATAGTCCCTAGTCTCACTTTTGGCATTGCTGTGCGAGAAATTTCCCACGCAGCAAACGCCATAAAGTGAGACTCTGAACTATAGTAACCTCAGTGATGCACTGCAGGAGCCATTGTCTCCTGTCAGTGTGTCACTGAAGATCCTATAGAGTAGTGACATCACCCGATGTCACTGTTCTAGAGGGGAGATCGTCGTGGGACACTCGTTATTAATTGCACTAAGGCGGACAGGTAGAATATGGTTTATTTTACGTTTTTTTCAGGTGCTGAAGTATGGTAAGTATGGTTAAATGAAGAATATTAAAAAATGTTTTCTGAATGTGTCTTTATTTTTTTTAACTCTTTCACTACACTAGGATTAATAATGGATAGGTGTCTTATTGACGCCTCTCCATTATTAACCCGGCTTAATGTCACCTTACAATAGCAAGGTGACATTAACCCCTTATTATCCCATATCCCACCGCTACACGGGAGTGGGAAGAGAGGGGCTAAGTGCCGCAATTGGCGCATCTTACAGATGCACCATTTCTGGGGCGGCTGCGGACTGGTATTTGTAGCCGGGGGGCCAATATCCATGTCCCCTCTCTAGGCTATCAATATCAGCCTAGGGAGGACGCTCACAGCTATATTTCCGGCTCTATTGGTAATTATAACAGCTTTTTGACTATTTTCCCATTTTTTATATATGTTTGCCGTATTTTCTCTACAGGCCATATGGGCTAATGTGCAATGGTGCTTTTTCTACTTCAAATTAGTTAAAACCCATACACCTTTCCAGCTATATCATATATTATTGTGAGCGTTTGACTCTGACATGAGTGTGAGTGTCAAAAAGGCTACGCAGACAGCTGCAGGCTGATATTCATAGCCTAGAGAGAGGCCATGGATATTGCCCCCCATCCCGGGCTACAAATACCAGTCCGCAGCCGCGCCAGAAAAGGCGCATCTGTAAGATGCGCCAATTCCGGCACTTAGCCCCTCTCTTCCCAATCCCGTGTAGCGGTGGGATATGATATGCGGTAATAAGGGGTTAATGTCACCTTGCTATTTTAAGGTGACATTAAGCCGGCTTAATAATGGAGAGGCGTCAATAAGACGCCTATTCATTATTAATCCTAGTGTAGTGAAAGAGTTAAAAAAAAAAAATAGCCAGAAAACAATATTTTAATATTCTTCATTTAACCATACTTACCATACTTCAGCGCCTGCAAAAAACGTAAAATAATAAACCGTATACTACCTGTCCGCCGTAGTCCAATTAATAACGAGTGTCCCACGACGATCTCCCCTATAGAACAGTGACATCGGGTGATGTCACTGCTCTATAGGACCCTCAGTGACACACTGACAGGAGACAATGGCTCCTGCAGTGCATCACTGAGAGGTTACTATAGTTCAGAGTCTCACTTTATGGCATCTGCTGCGTGGGAAATTTCTCACACAGCAATGCCAAAAGTGAGACTAGGGACTATTTTTTTACAGCGGCGGAGGAATACAGTGCGGAAGGATACCTTTCTCCCGTCATTGTATTCCTGGAGCCCCTAGAGAGCGGTCGCATCAGATGATGCTGCCGTTCTCCACGGGAAATTATCATGGGACACTCGTGGAATGCTCAACACTACTTGTGACTATCAACCTTCCTCTTGATTACATTCCAGAGGTTTTTAATGGGGTTCCGGTCTGGAGATCTGGTTGACCATGACAAGGATTTGATGAGGTGGTCCTTCATCCACACCTTGATTGACCTAGCTGTGTGGCATGGTGCATTGTCCTGCTGGAAAACTCAGTCCTCAGAGTTGGGAAACATTGCCTGAGCAGAAGGAATCAATTGTTTTTCCAGGATAACCTTGTATGCAGCCTGATTTGTACATCCTTCGCAAAGATT
The DNA here is from genome assembly GCF_032444005.1 of Ranitomeya imitator. Lineage (NCBI taxonomy): Eukaryota > Metazoa > Chordata > Amphibia > Anura > Dendrobatidae > Ranitomeya > Ranitomeya imitator. Next base: position 712,942,767 of record NC_091286.1, on the reverse strand, counting down.
AAACTGCCCAATTCCAGCCTTTCTGAAGCATCCCCTGATCATCACCGATCCTCCACTAAGTTTCACAGAGGGTGCAAGACACTGTGGCTTATAGGCCTCTCCAGGTCTCCGTCTAACCATTAGATGACCAGGTGTTGGGCAAAGCTGAAAATTAGACTCATCAGAGAAGATTACCTTACTCCAGTCCTCTATGGTCCAATCCTTATGGTCTTTGGCAAACTTCAACCTGTCTCTCCTTTGTTTCTCATTGATGAAAGGCTTTTTTCTAGCTTTCCATGACTTGAGTCCTGCCTCTAGGAGTCTGTTACGAACTGTTCTTGGCGTGCACTTCACCCCAGCTGCCATTTGCCAGTCCTTTTGTAGGTCATTTGATGTTATCCTGCAGTTGCTCAGTGACATTCAAATAAGTCTCGGCTAAGGAGGAGCTGGCTGGACATAGGTGAAGCTCCTGGAGGTATGAGAGCGGGATTGCGCGGTGTGAGCCCTGAGAAAAGGGCCCAGTGCTCCCTCCCTCATTAATACCATATAACGCCGGCCGGCCCCAGCGCCTGTTCTGGAACTAATATTTCACCCTCTCCTCCCACTATCGGAATTAAAGATGCAGAATGTGCAGTAACTGACAGGCGGCTGGTCTATTAATCACTACGCTGAGACTACTATAAAAATCTTTTATTTTATCCTTACACTGCTTGGAGGGGGAGACTGTATTCATTATAGATACTGAGCCCTATTTGCTTTTGACTTTGTTTACCTGACCCTCTCCTCCCCTGAGGCAATAAGTGCAAGAGCTGCAACAAATCATTGATGCTGCACATTATTTCTCTTGTAAGGACCTTGCACACTGTGCAGCTACTTAGCATGGAAATATTTACACTATAACATACTAGTGGATTAACCAGGTAGTGACTGCATCCTATTAAAGTGCTATTGTGGTTGGAACTTAATCCTAAAATACTATGCACTGCCCAAGAACCTCAGGTGCAGCTGAAAAGCTAAGAAAATATGTACGATCTGATCCCCCTGATAACCTGCGGTCAAATAAAGACAACTCATCTGGGGTCAAGACCGCAAGCCAGCCAAAAAATCGTGCCTCTGATAGCGAAGAGAATGGGGATCAGAAGGACCTAACTTTGAAGCAGGCATCTGAACAGTTGATGCAAGCTATATCTTTAACTAGGACATCCCTAACTGGGAAAATAGAGAAGGTACACTCTGAGGTGGGGCGCCTTCGACAAGATATGCAATCCATGAGGAGTCGTATCATGGAAGTTGAGTCACGGGTATCTCGCCTGGAAGATCATTCTATAGCCATGGAGACTAAACTGACAAAAGTGGCTGGATCTATAAATTCCTGGAAGGAGAAGGCTACCAGAACGCTCAGAAGGCCAGCGACCTGAACAATTCTTGTAGAGTTAGCTCAAAGACACTTTGAGGGATAAATTTTCCCCCACATCCTCTGTGGAAAGGGCCCATAGAGTTCCAACAAAGCCTCTTCCTCCGGGCGCCCCACCGAGACCCTTTCTGGCGCGCCTCTTAAATTGCGGAGACAGATGTTGCGCTTCGCATGGCAAGGCAAAAAAAACCATTAAATTCAATAATGCTACTATTTCAATATTCCTGGATTTTTCTATGGAACTGCAAAAACAACGGGCTCAATTCATGGAGATAAAGAAGCAACTCAGGGAAAAAAAAAACATTTTATACTCCATGATCTATCCTGCTCGACTCAGGGTTGTTTACAAGGGCTCTTCCTCTTTTTTTGCGACCCCAGCGGAAGCTGAGGAATGGTTGCAGTCCTATGTGGGAGCGAATGGGGGGGGGGGTTTTATCCTAAACCGTCTGCCGTCTCTATATATGGATATATGGGAAATGGAACTCTCTCATTGGGTTTTCTTCTCTTTTTCTCTTCTCTTTTCAATGATAGGAGCTCTTTCCGCCAAAGTCCAGGAAAGCAACTATACCGGAATCTGTGTTCAGAGATGGTACCCTCTTTTTTGGACTGTGATAGGAGCATGAACTTTTGCTCCCTTTTGAAGCATGCTTTGCTTTATTTTGTTTTAGGATTGTTAGTTGTTGGTTATATAGAAATTGCTGCCACAGTTTTTTCCATTATACATCAGAAATGCAATTGGCGTGACAATGTATATTATATGTGGATGAAGGGGTATGGAATGTGAGAGGTCTTGGGTCACCCCGAAAGAAAGTTAAAGTATTTTCTCAAATACGGCGTTACCATCCTCATATTGTAACCCTGGTTGAAACACACTTGACCAGAGACTCGGTTTGGTATATGCAGAAGCCATGGGTGCAATGGTCTGTACATACATTCCACACTAGCTACTCGAGGGGGTCTCTCTATTGATACATAAAGATGTCAGATGGGAGATCGGGGAGGTACGGAGAGACCCTGAGGGCAGTTTTATCTTTGTACATGCATGGGTTAACTTCAAAGATTACGTTATAATGTGTATATATAATCCCCCCTGCTGACATGTCAATTATAAAAAAGGCGTTGAGTTTTGCTTTGAATTATCCGGATGCACATATTCTGTCAATATTTCTGGAAGGTAGTGGTTGGCTAGATTTGTGGGGAATGCACCATCCTGATGTAAGAGAATGCACCTGTCATTCATCCGTTAGACGCACTCTATCCCGCTTGGATTATATATTTTGATCCAGTAATTTGGCAATGTGGGTGGGGGAGGTAGAACATGGGAACAGGGGCATTTCAGATCATAGCCCGGTAATACTCAAGCTTAGGTTTGGTCGGGTAAGATATAACGCAGTTTGGAAACTAAACCCATTTTGGCTAAAGCTGATAGGCCCCAACGACAGAACTATAGACCAACTAGACTGTTTTGTACTGTCTGACCCAGAGCCGCAGAATATTAATATGTTTTGGGATGCTCTCAAGGCGTACCCGAGAGGATGTTTGTCCTCTACAATTTCTTATATTAAACGTGTAACCTCACAGGAAGATGAGGACATGGAAAGACGTCTGAGAGACGCGGAAGCGGCCTATATAGCTAGCCAAACCAGCGAGAACAGGGCTGAGTGGTTACATTCCCATAGACTATATACTCAGTATGGAGATACCAAATCTAAGCGTAAACTGTTTTTCACTAGGCAGGCATATTTTGAATTGTGGACTCAATCTTGCAAACTCTTAGCATTTATGGTACGACAACACAATTCTCCAGTGAGAATCTGGAATTGCTTGCCTGAGGAGGTAGTGATGGCGAACTCAGTCGACGGGTTCAAGAGAGGCCTGGATGTCTTCCTGGAGCAGAACAATATTGTATCATACAATTATTAGGTTCTGTAGAAGGACGTAGATCTGGGTATTTATTATGATGGAATATAGGCTGAACTGGATGGACAAATGTCTTTTTTCGGCCTTACTAACTATGTTACTATGTTACTATGTAATACATCTAACACTATACTTAAAATTCGGAAACCAGACGGTACAATAGTGACTTCGACAGACGATGTACTTCAACGGTTTCATGATTATTATAAAGAATTGTATCGCTCCAAATAGGATTTTGATGCATCGAGCTGCCTGGATTACCTATTAGACATTGAATTTCCTACACGGAGTCCTATACAACAAGCTTTTCTAGATGCAGACTTCACTCTGGAAGAGATTCATGCGGCCATAGCGGATATGGCCTCTGGAAAGGCTCCCGGCCCGGACGTATTCCCCATAGAAATGTATAGAAAATATCAAGACATCCTAGCGCCGAGTCTTTTGAAAGTGTTCCAGGGGATTTGGAAGGGGAGGTTCTCTGACAGACTCCTATTATGAAGCGAATATTATAGTTTTAAAAAAAGAAGGAGAGGACCCCCTGGAATGTGGATTATATTGCCCTATTTCGTTAGTAAATGTAGACTATAACATTTTTTCTAAAATCTTAGCCACTGGGTTAAATACGGTAATATTGGACATTATACACCCAGACCAGACTAGATTTATGCCAAGTAAAAGTACATCTATTAATATTAGGAGAGTTCAATAAGTAGCCCAATATAGCTCATTGGTACTGGAGAACAGATGGGCTAAGGACTCGCTGGATATGGCCAAGGCATTTCATTCTCTTGAGTGGCCTTTTTTATCCGCATGTTTACAGAGATACCGATTCGGCCCTTAATTTCAAAGACGGATTAGCGCAATCTATACCAACCCAAAGCCTGGGTAATTATTAACTCCATGTCAGAGGCATTCTCCCTGAAAAGGAGAACACATCAGGGTTGCCCTCTCTCTCCGGCCCTCTGCTCTTGCGATTGAAGCACTAGCGATACGTATGAGGTCCACTCCAACCATTAAAGGTATTAAGAAGCTTTCCCATGTTACAAAGGATCACCTTAATGGGCTATCCTCATTACTGATGGTATCTAACTTTAAATACTTAGGAATAATTATACCCAAATATAGTAGACTTGACCTACAGTTTAATAATCTCCCGCTACTGGATTTAGTTAAATATAAATTCACGGTGTGGAGTAAATTACCATTATTTGTCTCTGGACGCATAAATCTGATTAAGATGATATTACTTCCGAAGCTCAATCATCCCCTTCAGCACAGTGCAGGGAAGGGCGTCATACTGTGTGTGCTGTGTGGGAGCCTAAGGGGCATCATACTGTGTGTGGGAGGCTAAGGGGGCATCATACTGTGTGTGCTGTGTGGGAGCCTAAGGGGCATCATACTGTGTGTGGGAGGCTAAGGGGGCATCATACTGTGTGTGGGGGAGGCTAAGGGGGCATCATACTGTGTGTGGGAGGCTAAGGGGGCATCATACTGTGTGTGGGAGGCTAAGGGGGCATCATACTGTGTGTGGGAGGCTAAGGGGGCATCATACTGTGTGTGGGAGGCTAAGGGGCATCATACTGTGTGTGGGAGGCTAAGGGGGCATCATACTGTGTGTGGGAGGCTAAGGGGGCATCATACTGTGTGTGGGAGGCTAAGGGGGCATCATACTGTGTGTGGGAGGCTAAGGGGGCATCACACTGTGTGTGGGAAGCTAAGGGGGCATCATACTGTGTGTGGGAGCCTAAGGGGCATCATACTGTGTGTGGGAGGCTAAGCGGGCATCATACTGTGTGTGGGAGGCTAAGGGGGCATCATACTGTGTGTGGGAGGCTAAGGGGCATCATACTGTGTGTGGGAGCCTAAGGGGCATCATACTGTGTGTGGGAGCCTAAGGGGCATCATACTGTGTGTGGGTTGCTAAGGGGGCATCATACTGTGTGTGGGAGGCTAAGGGGGCATCATACTGTGTGTGGGAGGCCAAGGGGGCATCATACTGTGTGTGGGAGGCTAAGGGGGCATCATACTGTGTGTGGGAGGCTAAGGGGGCATCATCCTGTGTGTGGGAGGCTAAGGGGCATCATACTGTGTGTGGGAGGCTAAGGGGGCATCATACTGTGTGTGGGAGGCTAAGGGGCATCATACTGTGTGTGGGAGGCTAAGGGGGCATCATCCTGTGTGTGGAAGGCTAAGGGGCATCATACTGTGTGTGGGAGGCTAAGGGGCATCATCCTGTGTGTGGGAGGCTAAGGGGCATCATACTGTGTGTGGGAGGCTAAGGGGCATCATACTGTGTGTGGGAGGCTAAGGGGGCATCATCCTGTGTGTGGGAGGCTAAGGGACATCATCCTGTGTGTGGGAGGCTAAGGGGCATCATCCTGTGTGTGGGAGGCTAAGGGGGCATCATACTGTGTGCGGGAGGCTAAGGGGGCATCATACTGTGTGCGGGAGGCTAAGGGGGCATCATACTGTGTGTGGGAGGCTAAGGGGCATCATACTGTGTGTGGGAGCCTAAGGGGCATCATACTGTGTGTGGGAGCCTAAGGGGCATCATACTGTGTGGGAGGCTAAGGGGCATCATACTGTGTGTGGGAGGCTAAGGGGCATCATACTGTGTGTGGGAGGATAAGGGAGCATCATACTGTGTGTGGGAGGCTAAGGGGCATCATACTGTGTGGGAGGCTAAGGGGCATCATAATGTGTGTGGGAGGCTAAGGGGGCATCATACTGTGTGTGGGAGGCTAAGGGGGCATCATACTGTGTGTGGGAGGCTAAGGGGCATCATACTGTGTGTGGGAGGCTAAGGGGGCATCATACTGTGTTTGGGAGGCTAAAGGGGCATCATACTGTGTATGGGAGACTGTGTGATCCATCATTCTATGTGTGAGTAAACTGTGAGGTTCATCACACTTTGTGTGGAGGAGCTGTGGAGTCTATAATACTGTAAGTGAAGGGGTCGTGGGTTCCATCATCATGGCACATCATGCTGTGCACACAATGCTTTGTGGGACATTTTACCCAGCATAGGGGGCACATCAAACTGTGCATAGAAAGCTTTGTGGGACATCTTACTCTGCATAGGGAACACATTATACTGTGCACACAAAGCTTTGCTGGACATCAGCCTGTATAGGGGGCTGGGGGCACATCATACTGTGCACACAAAGCTTTGTTGGACATCTTACCCTGTATAAGGAGCTGTGGGACACATCATACTGCACACAAAGCTTTGTGGGACATCTTACCCTATATAGAGGGTTGGGGGGCACATCATACTGTGCACACAAAGCTTTGTTGGACATCTTACCCCGTATAGGGAGCTGTGGGGCACATCATACTGTGCACACAAAGCTTTGTTGGACATCTTACCCTGTATAGGGGGCTGGGGGGCCATCATACTGTGCACACAAAGCTTTGTGGGACATCTTACCCTGTATAGGGGGCTGGGGGGCCATCATACTGCGCACACAAAGCTTTGTGGGACATCTTACCCTGTATAGGGGGCTGGGGGGCCATCATACTGCGCACACAAAGCTTTGTGGGACATCTTACCCCATATAGGGGGCTGTGGGGCACATCATACTGTGCACACAAAGCTTTGTGGGACATCTTACCCTGTATAGGGGGCTGGGGGGCCATCATACTGCGCACACAAAGCTTTGTGGGACATCTTACCCTGTATAGGGGGCTGGGTGGCCATCATACTGCGCACACAAAGCTTTGTGGGACATCTTACCCTGTATAGGGGGCTGGGGGGCCATCATACTGCGCACACAAAGCTTTGTGGGACATCTTACCCTATATAGGGGGCTGGGGGGCACATCATACTGCGCACACAAAGCTTTGTGGGACATCTTACCCTATATAGGGGGCTGTGGGGCACATCATACTGTGCACACAAAGCTTTGTGGGACATCTTACCCTGTATGGGGGGCCATCATACTGCGCACACAAAGCTTTGTGGGACATCTTACCCTGTATAGGGGGCTGGGGGGCCATCATACTGCGCACACAAAGCTTTGTGGGACATCTTACCCTATATAGGGGGCCATCATACTGTGCACACAAAGCTTTGTGGGACATAGTAACATAGTAACATAGTAACATAGTTAGTAAGGCCGAAAAAAGACATTTGTCCATCCAGTTCAGCCTATATTCCATCATAATAAATCCCCAGATCTACGTCCTTCTACAGAACCTAATAATTGTATGATACAATATTGTTCTGCTCCAGGAAGACATCCAGGCCTCTCTTGAACCCCTCGACTGAGTTCGCCATCACCACCTCCTCAGGACATCTTACCCTATATAGGGGGCTGTGGGGCACATCGGTGACCAGAAAAATGCCCACAGGAAAAATGACTACACGGAAAATTCCCCAATGAGATTTCCCCACATGGAAAATTACCCACATGGAAAATTGCCAATTGCAGCATCACAAAGTTTCAGATCTATGATATTTCAGGTGCAAGGTGTTCACATGATATGTGAAAAGAGCCCACAGACATGAATACCCACAGGAAAACAGTAGAGAGTTATAGGTGAGATGCTCTGCAGAACAGAGAATAGCATAGAGCTATAGGCTAAACTGCAGTACAGGGGGATAGTATGCAGGTATATGTGAGATGCTCTGCAGGACAGGAGAATAATATAGAATTATAGATGAGATGCTCTGCGGGGCAGGAGAATAATATAGAATTATAGGTGAGATGCTCTGCAGGGCAGGAGAATAATATAGAATTATGGATGAGATGCTCTGCAGGGCAGGAGAATAATATCGAATTATAGGTGAGATGCTCTGCAGGGCAGGAGAATAATATAGAATTATAGGTGAGATGCTCTGCAGGGCAGGAGAATAATATAGAATTATAGGTGAGATGCTCTGAAGATCAGGAGAATATAGAATTATAGGTGAGATGCTCTGCAGGGCAGGAGAATAATATAGAATTATAGGTGAGATGCTCTGCAGGGCAGGAGAATAATATAGAATTATAGGTGAGATGCTCTGCAGGGCAGGAGAATAATATAGAATTATAGGTGAGATGCTCTGAAGATCAGGAGAATATAGAATTATAGGTGAGATGCTCTGCAGGGCAGGAGAATAATATAGAATTATAAGTGAGATGCTCTGCAGGGCAGGAGAATAATATAGAATTATAGGTGAGATGCTCTGCAGGGCAGGAGAATAATATAGAATTATAGGTGAGATGCTCTGCAGGGCAGGAGAATAATATAGAATTATAGGTGAGATGCTCTGCAGGGCAGGAGAATAATATAGAATTATAGGTGAGATGCTCTGCAGGGCAGGAGAATAATATAGAATTATAGGTGAGATGCTCTGAAGATCAGGAGAATATAGAATTATAGGTGAGATGCTCTGCAGGGCAGGAGAATAATATAGAATTATAGGTGAGATGCTCTGCAGGGCAGGAGAATAATATAGAATTATAGGTGAGATGCTCTGCAGGGCAGGAGAATAATATAGAATTATAGGTGAAATGCTCTGAAGATCAGGAGAATAATATAGAATTATAGGTGAGATGCTCTGCAGGGCAGGAGAATAATATAGAATTATAGTTGAGATGCTCTGAAGATCAGGAGAATATAGAATTATAGGTGAGATGCTCTGCAGGGCAGGAGAATAATATATAATTATAGGTGAGATGCTCTGCAGGGCAGGAGAATAATATAGAATTATAGGTGAGATGCTCTGAAGATCAGGAGAATATAGAATTATAGGTGAGATGCTCTGCAGGGCAGGAGAATAATATAGAATTATAGGTGAGATGCTCTGCAGGGCAGGAGAATAATATAGAATTATAGGTGAGATGCTCTGCAGGGCAGGAGAATAATATAGAATTATAGGTGAGATGCTCTGAAGATCAGGAGAATATAGAATTATAGGTGAGATGCTCTGAAGATCAGGAGAATATAGAATTATAGGTGAGATGCTCTGCAGGGCAGGAGAATAATATAGAATTATAGGTGAGATGCTCTGCAGGGCAGGAGAATAATATAGAATTATAGGTGAGATGCTCTGAAGATCAGGAGAATATAGAATTATAGGTGAGATGCTCTGAAGATCAGGAGAATATAGAATTATAGGTGAGATGCTCTGCAGGGCAGGAGAATATAGAATTATAGGTGAGATGCTCTGCAGGGCAGGAGAATAATATAGAATTATAGGTGAGATGCTCTGCAGGGCAGGAGAATAATATAGAATTATAGGTGAGATGCTCTGCAGGGCAGGAGAATAATATAGAATTATAGGTGAGATGCTCTGCAGGGCAGGAGAATAATATAGAATTATAGGTGAGATGCTCTGAAGATCAGGAGAATATAGAATTATAGGTGAGATGCTCTGCATGGCAGGAGAATAATATAGAATTATAGGTGAGATGCTCTGCAGGGCAGGAGAATAATATAGAATTATAGGTGAGATGCTCTGCAGGGCAGGGGATAGTATACAGGTATGGGTACAGCCACAGTAGCGCCATTTTCAGGGGTGACATCCAAGCAAAAACACCGTTCAGATCGAGGAAATGCAGTCTGACTACAACAGCCAATCACAGAGGCTCTCACAGAGTGTGCGCTTCTGTGATTGGCTCTTTGCCAGCAATGCAGTGAATATGCATGAGGCTTAATGGGTGGGAGACTGGTAAGCCTGATCTACCTTCTACAGCATTTATCTATCTATTCTATTCAATCTATCTATCCTATCTGTCTGTCTTCTCTTTTCGAACGTTATACAGCACTAGATGGAGGCCACATGCTATCGCATCGGGAGGGCGGTAATGTCCCGATGGGGCAGGTTTCGCAGCATTGAGAATCTCTCTTCCCATGTGCTCACCCACCTGTCCACTCTCTCTTTCCCCTCTGTGCTCTCTTCTTTGACCTGTCTACTTCATGTGCTCTCCCTCTTGTCTGCTGTCTCTCTCCTTCCTGTGCTGTTCCGTTTGAGCAGTCTCACCCCCGTGCGGTCTCTCTCACCCCTGTGCGCTTTCTCTCTACCCCATTTGCTGACTTCTCTCATCATCTCTTCTTTGACCTGTGTACCCCATGTGCTCTCCCTCTTGTCTGCTGTCTCTCTCCTTCCTGTGCTGTGTTCTCCCCTCATGTGCTGTTCCGTTTGAGCTGTCTCCCCCCCGTGCTGTCTCTCTCACCCCTGTGCGCTTTCTCTCTACCCCATTTGCTGACTTCTCTCATCATCTCTTCTTTGACCTGTGTACCCCATGTGCTCTCCCTCTTGTCTGCTGTCTCTCTCCTTCCTGTGCTGTGTTCTCCCCTCATGTGCTGTTCCGTTTGAGCTGTCTCCCCCCCGTGCTGTCTCTCTCACCCCTGTGCGCTTTCTCTCTACCCCATTTGCTGACTTCTCTCATCATCTCTTCTTTGACCTGTCTACCCCATGTGCTCTCCCCTTGTCTGCTGTCTCTCTCTCCACCCCTATTTTACCTGACAAAATGAATCCTCTGCGATCTCCTGCTGTAATGTCAGTTTTGTCTTTTGCTTCCTCCCTGCCCAGGAGATGTGCTATGCTCCATACACGGTCAGACACAGACAATTTTTAAAATGAAGTTTCGTTCGTGGGAAAACCCCTTTAATGTGACCGGTTTCCTCTGCCTGTAGACACGTCGCGCATCTGCCTCTGGGATCACCCTAATGATTCACTGTGCCTGCGCGGAATTCATGCAAGCGCAGTAAATCAGACCGCCAGCATCTTTGTGCAGACAGATAGCGGCGGTCACATTAAAACTGCGTATGCGCTCCTCCTGTACAAAGATGGTGGCGGTCAGTGAATCATTCGGCTGATTCAGGCGGCGTTGTGTTCACGACGGTGTTCCGCTGGTGGTACCACACAAGAGGCTGCGTACGGCTTATTCAGTGTGTGTGTGTGGTACGTACGGCGTATACAGTGTGTGTGTGTGTGTGTGTGTGTGTGTGTGTGTGGTGCGACGGTGTTCCGCTGGTGGTACCACACAAGAGGCTGCGTACGGCTTATTCAGTGTGTGTGTGTGTGTGTGTGGTGCGTACGGCGTATACAGTGTGTGTTTCTGGGGTGCGACGGTGTTTCGCTGGTGGTACCACACAAGAGGCTGCGTACGGCTTATTTAGTGTGTGTGTGTGTGTGGTGCGTACAGCGTATACAGTGTGTGTGTGTGTGTGTGTGGTGCGACGGTGTTCCGCTGGTGGTACCACACAAGAGGCTGCGTACGGCTTATTCAGTGTGTGTGTGTGTGTGTGGTGCGTACGGCGTATACAGTGTGTGTTTCTGGGGTGCGACGGTGTTTCGCTGGTGGTACCACACAAGAGGCTGCGTACGGCTTATTTAGTGTGTGTGTGTGTGTGTGGTGCGTACGGCGTATACAGTGTGTGTTTCTGGGGTGCGACGGTGTTTCGCTGGTGGTACCACACAAGAGGCTGCGTACGGCTTATTTAGTGTGTGTGTGTGTGTGGTGCGTACAGCGTATACAGTGTGTGTGTGTGTGTGTGTGTGTGTGGTGCGACGGTGTTCCGCTGGTGGTACCACACAAGAGGCTGCGTACGGCTTATTCAGTGTGTGTGTGTGTGTGTGTGGTGCGTACGGCGTATACAGTGTGTGTTTCTGGGGTGCGACGGTGTTCCGCTGGTGGTACCACACAAGAGGCTGCGTACGGCATATACAGTGTGTTTGTGTGTGTCTGTGGTGCGTACAGTGTATACAGTGTGTGTGTGTGTGGTGCCGCACAAGAGGCTGGTACCACCAGCAGTTTCCATATTGAGACACCCATCACTTGGGTGTCCCAATATGGAGGTCGGTGAACTTCCGCCGCTTGGAATTCTGAGATCCGGACACATCTGAACGAAACAGGATGTGAAGACATTAGAAGGTAAGTATTTATTAAGATGAGAAAGACCATGTTAAAAACGCAGAGCGCACAGACACCGCACAGACGTCACACTGATGTTAGCTGAGAAAAAAAAGCAAAATCGCATCACACTCGCACGACTGTCATGCATTAACCCCTATCTGACCTCGGACGGGATAGTACGTCCGAGGTCAGCTCCCCTGCTTTGATGCTTGCTCCGCGGTGAGCCCGCATCAAAGCCGGGACATGTCAGCTGTTTTGAACAGCTGACATGTGCCCGTAATAGGCGCGGGCAGAATCGCGATCTGCCCGCACCTATTAACTAGTTAAATGCCGCTGTCAAACGCTGACAGCAGCATTTAACTACCGCTTCCGGCCGGGCGGCCAGAAATGACGTCATCGCCGACCCCCCCGTCACATGATCGGAGGTCGGCGATGCTTTAGTATTGCAACCATAGAGGTCCTTGAGACCTCTATGGTTACTGATCACCGGTGGCTGTGAGCGCCCCCCTGTGGTCGGCGCTCACAGCACACCTGATTTTCAGCTACATAGCGGCGAACAGCAGATCGCTGCTATGTAGCAGAGCCGATCGCGTTGTGCCTGCTTCTAGCCTCCCATGGAGGCTATTGAAGCATGGCAAAAGTAGAAAAAAAAAGTTAAACAAAATGTGAAAAAAATAAAAAAAATATAAAAGTTTAAATCACCCCCCTTTCGCCCCAATCAAAATAAAACAATAAAAAAATATCAAATCTACGCATATTTGGTATCGCCGCGCTCAGAATCGCCCGATCTATCAACTAAAAAAAGTATTAAACCTGATCGCTAAACAGCGTAGCGAGAAAAAAATTCGAAACGCCAGAATTACGTTTTTTTTGGTCGCTGCGACATTGCATTAAAATGCAATAACGGGCGATCAAAAGAACGTATCTGCACCGAAATGCTATAATTAAAAACGTCACGCAAAAAATAAGCCTTCAACCGACCCCAGATCACGAAAAATGGAGACGCTACGAGTATCGGAAAATGGCGCAATTTTTTTTTTTTTTTAGCAAAGTTTGGAAGTTTTTTCACCACTTAGGTAAAAAATAACCTAGACATGTTAGGTGTCTATGAACTCGTACTGACCTGGAGAATCATAATGGCAGGTCAGTATTAGCATTTAGTGAACCTAGCAAAAAAGCCAAACAAAAAACAAGTGTGGGATTGCACTTTTTTTGCAATTACAACGCACTTGGAATTTTTTTCCCGTTTTCTAGTACACGACATGCTAAAACCAATGATGTCGTTCAAAAGTACAACTCGTCCCACAAAAAATAAGCCCTCACATGGCCAAATTGACGGAAAAATAAAAAAGTTATTGCTCTGGGAAGGAGGGGAGTGAAAAACGAACACGGAAAAACGAAAAATCCTAAGGTCATGAAGGGGTTAAAATCGCTCCGATATCGCATACCCTAGTGTACCTCTACCCTATGGGTGAGATGCTCTGCTGGGCAGGAGAGTAGTATAGAATTATAGGTGAGATGCTCTGCAGCACAGAAGAATGTCGGCAAAAATTGCCCACACAGAAAATAACCGACAAGTTTATTAAGGAGGTCTACACTGTGTTCCAAACTATTATGCAAATAATATTTCCTCATATTTTCTCTAAATTACCTATCTGCATTGCAATTATTTTCCAGTCATCTACTATTCTAGTATAATTGCAATGTTTTGGAACAAACTGCCTATGAAAACAGAATCTTTTTAACCCCTTTACCCCCAAGGGTGGTTTGCACGGTAATGACCGGGCCATTTTTTACAATTCTGACCACTGTCCCTTTATGAGGTTCTAACTCTGGAATGCTTCAACGGATCCCGGTGATTCTGACATTGTTTTCTCATGACATATTGTACTTCATTTTAGTGGTAACATTTATTCGATATAACTTGCGTTTATTTGTGAAAAAAAACGGAAATTTGGTGAAAATTTTGAAAATTTCGCAATTTTCCAAATTTGAATTTTTATGCAATTAAATCACAGAGATATGTCACACAAAATACTTAATAAGTAACATTTCCCACATGTCTACTTTACATCAGCACAATTTTGGAACCAACATTTTTTTTTGTTAGGGAGTTATAAGGGTTAAAAGTTGACCAGCAATTTCTCATTTCTACAACACCATTTTTTTTAGGGACCACATCTCATATGAAGTCATGTTGAGGGGTCTATATGATAGAAAATACCCAAGTGTGACACCATTCTAAAAACTACACCCCTCAAGGTGCTCAAAACCACATTCAAGAAGTTTATTAACCCTTCAGGTGCTTCACAGGAATTTTTGGAATGTTTAAATAAAAATGAACATTTAACTTTTTTTCACAAAAAATTTACTTCAGCTCCAATTTGTTTTATTTTCCCAAAGGCAACAGGAGAAAATGGACCCCAAAAGTTGTTGTACAATTTGTCCTGAGTACGCCGATACCCCATATGTGGGGGTAAACCACTGTTAGGGCGCATGGCAGAGCTCGGAAGGGAAGGAGCGCCATTTGACTTTTCAAAGCAAAATTGACTGGAATGGAGATGTGACGCCATGTTGCATTTGGAGAGCCACTGATGTACCTAAACAGTAGAAACCCCCCACAAGTGACACCATTTTGGAAAGTAGACCCCCTAAGGAACTTATCTAGATGTGTGGTGAGCACTTTGACCCACCAAGGGCTTCACAGAAGTTTATAATGCAGAGCCGTAAAAATAAAACAAAAATTTTTTCCCACAAAAATTACTTTTTAGCCCCCAGTTTTGTATTTTTCCAAGGATAACAGGAGAAATTGGACCCTAAATATTGTTGTCCAATTTGTCCTGAGTACGCTGATACCCGATATGTAGGGGGGGGACCACCGTTTAAGCGCATGGCAGAGCTCGGAAGGGAAGGAGCATCATTTGGAATGCAGACTTAGATGGATTGGTCTGCAGGCGTCACATTGCGTTTGCAGAGCCCCTAATGTACCTAAACAGTAGAAACCCCCCACAAGTGACCCCATGTTGGAAACTAGACCCCCCAAGGAACTTATGTAGATGTGTTGTGAGAACTTTGAGCCCCCAACTGTTTCACTACAGTTTATAACGCAGAGCTGTGAAAATAAAAAAATCCTTTTTTTCCCACAAAAATTATTTTTTAGCTCCCAGTTTTGTTTTTTCCCAAGGTTAACAGGAGAAATTGGACCCCAAAAGTTGTTGTCCTATTTGTCCTGAGTGCGCTGATACCCCATAGTTGGGGTAAACCCCTGTTTGGGCACACGGGAGAGCTCAGAAGGGAAGGAGCACTGTTTTACTTTTTCAACGCAGAATTGGCTGGAATTGAGATCGGACGCTGTGTCGCGTTTGGAGAGCCCCTGATGTGCCTAAACAGTGGAAACCCCCCAATTATAACTGAAACCCTAATCCAAACACACCTCTAACCCTAATCTCAACAGTAACCCTAACCACACCCCTAACCCTGACACACCCCTAACCCTAATCCCAACCCTATTCCCAACCGTAAATCCAAACCCTAACCCTAACTTTAGCCCAAACCCTAACCCTAGCCCTAACCCTAGCCCTAATGGGAATATGTAAATAAATACATTTTTTAAATTTTTCCCTAACTAAGGGGGTGATGAAGGGGGGTTTGATTTACTTTTATAGCGGGTTTTTTAGTGGATTTTTATGATTGGCAGCCGTCACACACTGAAAGACGCTTTTTATTGCAACAAATATTTTTTGCTTTACCGCATTTTGAGACCTATAATTTTTCCATATTTGAGTCCACAGAGTCATGTGAGGTCTTGTTTTTTACGGGATGAGTTGACATTTTTATTGGTAACATTTTAGGGCACGTGACATTTTTTGATCGCTTTTTATTCCGATTTTTGTGAGGCAGAATGACCAAACACCAGCTATTCATGAATTTCTTTTGGGGGAGGCGTTTATACCGTTCCGCGTTTGGTAAAATTGATAAAGCAGTTTTATTCTTCGGGTCAGTACGATTACAGCGACACCTCATTTATATCATTTTTTTATGTTTTGGCGCTTTTATACGATAAAAACTTTTATAGAAAAAATAATTATTTTTGCATCGCTTTATTCTGAGGACTATAACTTTTTTGTTTTTTTGCTGATGATGCTGTATGGCAGCTCGTTTTTTGGGGGACAAGATGACGTTTTCAGCGGTACCATGGTTATGTATATCCGTCTTTTTGATCGCGTGTTATTCCACTTTTTGTTTGGCAGTATGAGAATAAAGCGTTGTTTTTTGCCTCTTTTTTTTTTGTTACGGTGTTCACTGAAGGGGTTAACTAGTGATATAGTTTTATAGGTGGGGTCGTTACGGACGCGGCGATACTGAATATGTGTACTTTTATTGTTTTTTTTCAGATAAAGAAATGTATTTATAGGAACAATTTTTATTTTTTGGGGGGAATTTTTTTTTTTTATTTTTTTTTTACATATTGGAATATTTTTTTTTTTACACTATAACACTGTCCCAGAGGGGGCATCATGTTGTAGTGTAACATCGCTGATCTGACACTTTGCTGTGCACTGTGTCAGATCAGCGATCTGACGTGCACTTTTCTTATGCTTCCCGGCGCCGCGGCCATCTTGGATCCGGGCCTGCAAGGAGGAGGTAAGAGACCCTCACAGCAACGCGATCACATCGCGTTGCTGCGGGGGCCTAAGGGAAGCCCGCAGGGATCCCCCTCCCTGCGCGATGCTTCCCTACACCGCCGGCACACCGCGATCATGTTTGATCGCAGTGTGCTGGGGGTTAATGTGCCGGGGGCGGTCCGTGACCACTCCTGGCACATAGTTCCGGATGTCAGCTGCGATTGGCAGCTGACACCCGGCCGCGATCGGCCACACTCCCCCGTGAGTGCGGCCGATCGCTATGACGTACTATTCTGTCCTTGGGCCCACCCCACATGGATGGAATAGTACATCCAATGTCAGAAAGGGGTTAAAAAAAATAAACACTCAAAATGCATGTTCCAAATTATTATGCACAGCAGAGTTTTCAACCTTTTTAATTTAATTTTGAACATTCAGTTTTTGGATGGTTTCTGCTCCAATTGTTTTGCATGTGGACAGAATACCCTCCCAGAGCTGTTGCTTAGAAGTGACTGCCTCCCGCCATCATAGACACTGCCTCCTTTTGATGATGCTCCAGAAGTTCTCAATGGGGTTGAGGTCAGGGGAAGATGGTGGCCACACCATAAGTTTGTCCTCTTTTATGCCCATAGCAGCCAGAGATGCAGATGTGTTTTTTGCAGCATGAAAATGATCTTGCTGCGGAAAGCATGGTTCTTCCTCTTGAACCATGGCAGGAAGTGTTGTTTTAGAAACTCCACATAGATTATGGAGTTCATCTTTACCCCTTCAGGGATCATAAAGGGGACGACAATCTCTCTCCCCATGATTCCAGCCTAAAACATTACTCCACCTCCTCCTTGTTGGCGCCTTAGCCGTGTTTTCATGGGGTGTCCATCAACCAGCCATCCTCCTCTCCATCCATCTGGACCATCGAGCGTTGCACGGCATTCATCGGTGAACACAACAGTTTGGCAGTCAGTCTTCATGTATCGTTTGGCCACTGGAGCCGTTTCTGCTTGTGTGCAGTGGATAGAGGTGGTCGGCAGGATCCGCACAGCTGCAAACCTCTGAAGGACCCTGCACCTTGTTGTTCTGGAGACGTTGGAGGCGCCAGCAGCTTCAAAAACTTGTCTGCTGCTATGACGAGGCATTTGTGCAGCTGCTCTTTTAACCTTACGCACTTGCCTGTTGGAAAGAGTCCTCAATTTTTCTTTATCAGCACGCACACGTGTGCTGAGAATCAGCTACATACTTCTTGATTGTGCGATGATCACGATGAAGTGTCTTGGCAATGTCGATTGTAGTCATGCCTTGACCTAAATACTCCACAGTTTGTTGCTTCTCAGCAGCCGACACATCCTTTATCTTTCCCATTTTGGCCAAAAATGTAGGCTGCTTAATAATGTGGAACAGCCTTCTTAAGTCGTCTTGACTTTATTTGGACTCACCGGCCAAACTAATTTGCACAGGTATCTGCAATTGCTTTCAGTGATATAAAGAGCCCTGACACACATCGCCATTAATGAGGTTAAATGACAGACAAAAAAATTGTAACCTTATTACTCCTAAACTCCTTGTGCAGAATCATTTGGAACACAGTGTAATAACAACAATAACTTCAATTTATTAAGCAATCATTGTACAGGAAGTTTATTAACGAGGTCTAATAACGATAACTCCAGTTTAGTAAACAATCACTGCATACCTGCAAATTAGCCATTTTACTGCAAATTAGCTATTGTCCTTAAGTACTTTAGTTTATCTTCCACCTGGGGGTAGTCCTGTACAGAAGTTGCCACCATATGATACAGCGCCTCATGCTTCCTCTTTTTTATCTCAAGGCAACCCGCCTGTGCATTAGCCAGTGTTAATTTGTGGCAAGCCAGGTCCTTCTGCAATCCATCAAAGAGAAACCACAAGCTGGGATGACTACAGTGGAACATGGAATTAAGAGCATTGTGAAATCCCTCACAACAGTTTGTGGTTCTTGGTGACTGTTCCAGGGCTGCATCATGATGATTCCATATTCTTAAAGGAAACTGAGGATCTCTACCAGCTGCACCCTCAATATATGTAGAAAAAAAGTATGTGAGCACCTCATTATGGCATTCTTCATCTGGGAACGTGGCAGCAAGCTTATCAAAAACACATCTCACATCTTCAATTGGCACAAAGGCTAATGCAGCAAGAGACTTCAGTGTCATTTTTATGTTGATATTAGATTCATAGTCTGTTTTCAAACCAACATTTTTTATTTTTCTAATGAGACTCTGACAAAGGTGAAAATAACACCCTTTAACATCAGCACGTGGAAAGGCAATCCTTACTGCAGTCATACAAGCCTTCTCAAAATCCACGAAAAGTTTTTGAGGTGCCAGATTTGGAATCAATAGCTTCATTATTTCAAACATTCTCTTATACGTGTTCATGTCCTTTCTTTGTAGTAAAATGTACAAACATGGCGGATATGAGTTACCCACCTTGGCATGCCAAGTGTACAGTTGGTAAAACATATTGGGCACTTTATCAAAGGTGCCATCTCCATAGATTGTATCTTTGTTCAGTTCAAGCATAAGATCTCTATCTCCTAAAACCAGAATTCTGTTTCGATCTTCCTTTCCTGAATCATAAAGTATCAGTTGACTATACTTTTCCGGAATGCAAAAATGTATAGTTTTTGGGTTAGGCAAATTACCATCTGTTCTATGATAGACCAGGCTTCTCGCAAGAGATGATTGACTTGGCATATGGGCCAATACATCATTGCTCAACGCAGACAACACCTTTTCCATCACGTTGCGAGGAGTAGCACTTACTGCTCTCATGTCTTCTCTCATTTTGCTTCTGGCAACATTTGCTTCTGCTTTTTGAGGGCAGGAGTCATGACAATGTTCTGTTGGTTCTTGAACTATGTTGCCATCTTTTGTTTTGAGAATTGAATGGCACTTTGAAGAGCGGTACAGTCGGCATCTCCAAGTCACCACTGCGTTGATAGTACGAAATGCAAGATATTCAAACCCCAAGTAAATCATAACTTTGTTGTTTCTCTGGCTTTTTGAAAACTCCATTGTTAGCACTACAAGAAGAAATAGAATACTTTAGATGAACTCAAAATACACTTTTATTGAAAATAAATTAACAAATATGGGGATAGATAAGACTATTGGTTCACCAATACAAAAAAAACACAGATGTGTAACGACTGTGGTCGCAGGCAACAAGTCCACAACCAGGCAAGGGGGTACAGGTGCCTGCTTCTGCTGAAGATGCAGATCCAGATGACATGCATCATGTTGCAGAGACCCGTGGGGTCCCTGCACTGCGATACATGCTGCCGGCGCGTTGGCTGTGAGGTGACATCAGAGGTGCAGCCACAGGGAGCGGTGCATGAAATGGCGCACACTCCAATGTCAGCTGCCGGGCTGTGCGGTGGCTACAAAAGACAATGGGCGACGTGGGAGCAGAGGAAAGGTGAGTAGAATGTTATTGTTTTTAATTATGCATTAGGTTCAGAACGGGGACACATGCACTAGGATTGGGGAACATGTAAACAGTGTTGGGAATTTTCCGTGTGGGCAATTTTCCTGTGTGCATTTTTCATGTAGGCAATTTTCAGGGAACTGTCTCTCACCTCTAGACTTGTCAATGCCCTTAATGTTTTGAAAATAATGCGACTTCTCTACAAATCTCCAAAGTCATAAATCACATCCAATAATTACGTAAGGTTTCAGCACATAATTCCCATTTTCTACTTCTCTGTAGTACTTTTTGGTAGTTTCCGTGAAACTCTTTAAATTAATAAGAAAAAAAAAAACACAAAATCAGAGACCCCTTTAGAAAGGTGCATCTCCAAGACATTCTCCGACAAATGTCGGTGATTCTATTGAGTGGCCCGATGCTTCCAGCTAATGACACTAACACATACATGATGGACACACATCGGGGTGCTCTCAACAAATCCACAGCTCACCACCTCACAGAAGGGGGAAGTGTAAAGCCCCATCCATGTCCCACCTCTGATCAAAGGTCTCGAAGAAATGTTATGGAAACCACTGCACATTAGGCGCAAATCCCCGATCACCAGAAGAACAGAAGGTGCGGAGCTCTGGATCCTGCTATGGTCCTAGCTTCCCCAATAACGGTGTCTGAGAAGTTCTCATCAATCATCAGGTGAAGCACAAAGGAGACCCCGAGACTTCCAGACCACGTCCCACAGCAAACCTGCTCCTCTTCCATGATCATCAGCGCACATCCAGAGATGGGCGAAATCATGTTCCACCAAATAATAATAATTATACTAATGATAATTACAGACACAAGTATGTACGGCCTGAGACAGTGGTGAGAATGTATTATATCTGCCAGACCGACCACAGCAACGACCACAAAGAAATGACAGAGGTCTCCTCTTACCTGGTGATACACGAGCCCGGAGCTCCTCCACCACAACGTCCTTATACTGATCCCAGTGTCCTTCTACATAATCCCACTCCTCCATGGAGAAATAGAGAGCGACGTCCTGACACCGGAGAGGAACCTGACAACCAATGAGACCGACATCACCCAGAATCCTCCAGGGTACACTGTATAATCTCCCAGCAGTCTCATCACCCAGAATCCTCCAGTGTATACTGTATAATCTCCCATCAGTCTCCTCTCATCACCCAGAATCCTCCAGTGTACAATGTATAATCTCCCAGCAGTCTCCTCTCACCACCCAGAATCCTCCAGTGTACAATGTATAAACTCCCAGCAGTCTCCTCTCACCACCCAGAATCCTCCAGTGTACAATGTATAATCTCCCAGCAGTCTCCTCTCACCACCCAGAATCCTCAAGTGTATACTGTATAATCTCCCAGCAGTCTCCTCTCATCACCCAGAATCCTCCAGTGTATACTGTATAATCTCCCAGCAGTCTCCGCTCATCACCCAGAATCCTCCAGTGTATACTGTATAATCTCCCAGCAGTCTCCGCTCATCACCCAGAATCCTCCAGTGTATAATCTCCCAGCAGTCTCCTCATCACCCAGAATCCTCCAGTGTATACTGTATAATCTCCCAGCAGTCTCCTCTCATCACCCAGAATCCTCCAGTGTATACTGTATAATCTCCCAGCAGTCTCCTCTCATCACCCAGAATCCTCCAGTGTACACTGTATAATATCCCAGCAGTCTCCTCTCATCACCCAGAATCCTCCAGTGTACACTGTATAATATCCCAGCAGTCTCCTCTCATCACCCAGAATCCTCCAGTGTACACTGTATAATCTCCCAGCAGTCTCCTCTCATCACCCAGAATCCTCCAGTGTATACTGTATAATCTCCCAGCAGTCTCCTCTCATCACCCAGAATCCTCCAGTGTATACTGTATAATCTCCCAGCAGTCTCCTCTCATCACCCAGAATCCTCCAGTGTATACTGTATAATCTCCCAGCAGTCTCCTCTCATCACCCAGAATCCTCCAGTGTATACTGTATAATCTCCCAGCAGTCTCCGCTCATCACCCAGAATCCTCCAGTGTATACTGTATAATCTCCCAGCAGTCTCCGCTCATCACCCAGAATCCTCCAGTGTATAATCTCCCAGCAGTCTCCTCATCACCCAGAATCCTCCAGTGTATACTGTATAATCTCCCAGCAGTCTCCTCTCATCACCCAGAATCCTCCAGTGTATACTGTATAATCTCCCAGCAGTCTCCTCTCATCACCCAGAATCCTCCAGTGTATACTGTATAATCTCCCAGCAGTCTCCTCTCATCACCCAGAATCCTCCAGTGTACACTGTATAATATCCCAGCAGTCTCCTCTCATCACCCAGAATCCTCCAGTGTACACTGTATAATATCCCAGCAGTCTCCTCTCATCACCCAGAATCCTCCAGTGTACACTGTATAATCTCCCAGCAGTCTCCTCTCATCACCCAGAATCCTCCAGTGTACACTGTATAATATCCCAGCAGTCTCCTCTCATCACCCAGAATCCTCCAGTGTATACTGTATAATCTCCCAGCAGTCTCCTCTCATCACCCAGAATCCTCCAGTGTATACTGTATAATCTCCCAGCAGTCTCCTCTCATCACCCAGAATCCTCCAGTGTACACTGTATAATCTCCCAGCAGTCTCCTCTCATCACCCAGAATCCTCCAGTGTATACTGTATAATCTCCCAGCAGTCTCCTCTCATCACCCAGAATCCTCCAGTGTATACTGTATAATCTCCCAGCAGTCTCCTCTCATCACCCAGAATCCTCCAGTGTATACTGTATAATCTCCCAGCAGTCTCCTCTCATCACCCAGAATCCTCCAGTGTATACTGTATAATCTCCCAGCAGTCTCCTCTCATCACCCAGAATCCTCCAGTGTATACTGTATAATCTCCCAGCAGTCTCCTCTCCTCCTCACCTAGAATCCTCCAGTGTATACTCAGTGGCGTAGGAAGGGGGGTGCGGAGGGGGGGGCACACTGCGGGGGCGGGTCACCGGGCCGCGGCCGGCGCTGCAGGAGGAGGGAAAAAAAAATAAAAATGTGTGCCCTTAAAATCTTCGGGTGCTAATACTCACCTCTCCTGGTTCCTGCGGCTGCGCGGTAGCTGCAGCGTCTTCAGCGCTCTCTGACTCTGCGACGTCTCAGGGCAGAGGGCGCGATGACGTCATCACTGCGCGCTCAGCCTCTCTGTCCTGAGCGTTGCAGAGCCGGAGAGACGTTGAGTGCACCGGACCTGCGCTGGGAACGGGAGAGGTGAGGATTTTACTTTTTTTTTTTTCTTTGTCTGACTGTCTGTCTGGGGGCAATGCTGGAGACTATGGGGCAGATTTCTGGACAGACTGGGGCAGATTTCTGGACAGACTGGGGCAGATTGCTGGACAGACTGGGGCAGATTGCTGGACACACTGGGGCAGATTGCTGGACACACTGGGGGCAATATGCTGGACACACTGGGGCAATGCTGGAGACCCTGGGGCAGATTTCTGGACACACTGGGGGCAATGCTGGACACACTGGGGGCAATGCAGGACACACTGGGGCAATGCTGGACATACTGGGGCAGATTGCTGGACACACTGGGGGTAATATGCTGGACACACTGGGGCAGATTGCTGGACACACTGGGGGTAATATGCTGGACACACTGGGGGTAATATGCTGGACACAGTGGGGCAGATTGCTGGACAACCTGGGGGTAATATGCTGGACACACTGGGGCAGATTGCTGGACAACCTGGGGGTAATATGCTGGACACACTGGGGCAGATTGCTGGACACACTTGGGCAGATTGCTGGACACACTTGGGCAGATTGCTGGACACACTGGGGCAGATTGCTGGACACACTGGGGCAGATTGCTGGACACACTGGGGGCAAGACTGGAGGCATGGGCAGAATGTAGATACGGGGCATGATTGGAGACATGGGGCAGGATTGGATCATGGGGCAGGATGGATACGATGGAGGCTGATGGGGCAGGATGGGGAGATCATATGGGGTAGAATGGAAACTCATGAGGGCAGGATGCGAGAACATATGGCTGGAGCCAGGAATGAGATAAACGGGGCCAGGGTGGGGAATAGTATTACCATAGGGGCTAATTAAGGGATGTTATTACTGCAGTGATGTATTTATTTTATTTTTTGAGTATACTGTTTTAAATGGGGGGGGGGGGGGGGCGGTCCTGTTACTGTGCAGAGTGACACTATATCGCTTTTTTTTCTTCATGTGGTGTAATGTAGAAGTTGTTAAAAATTAAGTAATGTGTTCTGCAAGCGGAGCTCGAGATAACTGTGTTATTTCCTGCAGAAACGAGGGCTGGCTGGGAGAAATGATGGCGGTCTGTGCTGGATGAAAGATGAATGAAGGACTTCACCTAGAGACGTCACTGGTGAGTCAGTGTTACCTATACACTGACACTATATACAGCGGTCCTGTGTACAATGTCACCAGTGATCTCTGTATTACCTATACATTATATACAGAGCTCCTGTGTATAATTCCACCAGTGATCTTTGTATTACCTCTACACAGACACTGCATACTAAGTACAGATCTCCTGTGAATACTGGCACTTATGGTGATAGTATTGTGCTTTTTTTTTCTTTATTACTGATCAGTATTGTAGTATTCAGTCACTATGTGGTGGTAATATGTGGTCTGGAAATGGTGTTGTGGTATTTGTCCCTTGTATGTGCTATTTGGTCACCAAGTGGTGGTAATATGTGATCTGGTCATGGTGAGGCGGTATTTGTCCCTTGTATATAGTATTATTCGGTCACTATGTGGTCTGGTCATGGTGTGGTGGTGTTTCTTCCTGTATGTGATATTATTGGTCTTGGTATAGTGGATTCTGTTGTGTATGGCGAAATTTGTTCTCTCTTGATATTAATTAATTAAAAGTCACAAGTTTGGCATGTGGGGGTGACACCATTAGGCCCAGTTTAAGTTCTACAAAACAGGAAAACTATTTTTGGTAAACTTTGTGTGTATTGAGCGGGGGTGGGTGGGGGGCGCCAAACTCGGGAGCAGCCCCGGGCGGCAAAAGCTCTAGCTACGCCTTTGTGTATACTGTATAATCTCCCAGCAGTCTCCTCTCCTCTCATCACCCAGAATCCTCCAGTGTATACTGTATAATCTCCCAGCAGTCTCCTCTCCTCATCACCCAGAATCCTCCAGTGTATCTACCTACATAATCGTCTAAGGGGTACTTCCATATGTTTGTCTGTCACGGAAATCTCGCGTCGCTGACTGGTTGTGGCCGCCCGCAAACAATCAGCGACGGGCACAGTCCGGCCGCGAATTCACCCTTCCCTACTCCCCTCCAGTCAGTTCCCCATAGCGGTTTAGCAGTTCGTTACTGCCGCTATTAACCCTGTGTGACCAACTTCTTACTATTGATGCTGCCTATGCATCAATAGTAAAAAGATCTAATGTTAAAAATAATAAACAAAATAAAAAAATCAGTACATACTAACATTCCGGCGCCTTTCCCACTGCTCCTCGCGACGCTCCGGTCCATGCATTGCTTTCTCGCGAGATGATGACATAGCAGTCTCGCGAGACCGCTACGTCATCATCTCGCGAAACCGCAATGCATTCTTGGGACCGGAGCATCGTGAGGAGCATCAGAAGACGCCTGAGCTGGATCCGGGGGCTGACGGAATGTGAGTATAGAACTATTTTTTATTTTAATTCTTTTTTTTCTTTTTTTTTTTTTAACAGGGATATGATGCATACTGTTGTGAATTCTGTGGCTGAATTCACTCCTGTGGTCACAAGTGGTACTGCAGCTTCTGAGTTTCCTCCCTCAGGTGTTCTGGTGAGCTCATTAGCTGCTTCGTTACTTAACTCCACCTGATGCTGCTATCCTTGCTCCTAGTCAATGTTCCAGTGTTGGATCTGAGCTTCTCCTGATTGTTCCTGTGACCTGCTGCTCTGTATAGCTAAGTGCTTTTTTGCTATTTTGTTGCCTTTTTTCTGTCCAGCTTGTCTTTTGTTTTGCTGGAAGCTCTGAGACGCAAAGGGTGTACCGCCGTGCCGTTAGTCCGGCACGGTGGGTCTTTTTTGCCCCCTTTGCGTGGGTTTTGCTTTAGGGTTTTTTGTAGACTGCAAAGTTCGCTTTACTGTCCTCGATCTGTCTAAGAATATCGGGCCCCACTTTGCTGAATCTATTTCATCCCTACGTTTTGTCTTTTCATCTTACTCACAGTCATTATATGTGGGGGGCTGCCTTTTCCTTTGGGGTATTTCTCTGGGGGCAAGTCAGGCCTATTTTTCTATCTTCAGGCTAGCTAGTTTCTTAGGCTGTGCCGAGTTGCATAGGTAGTGGTTAGGCACAATCCACAGCCACTTTTAGTTGTGTTTAGGATAGGATCAGGTGTGCAGTCTACAGAATTTCCACGTCTCAGAGCTCGTTCTTTTGTTTTTGGGTATTTGTCAGATCACTGTGTGCGCTCTGATCGCTAGGCACACTGTGTCTCTGGATTGCCTTCATTACACCTTTCATTAGCAGACATAACAGCATACGCTGCTATATACTACGTGGGCTGTGGTATATATTACATGGCTGGGCGATATACTACATCGCTGTGTTCTATACTATGTGGCCTGTGCAATTTATTACATGGCTTGGCAATATACTACGTGTCTGTGCTATATACTATGGGGGCTGTGCTATATACTATGTGGCTGGG
This sequence comes from Ranitomeya imitator, assembly GCF_032444005.1. Taxonomy (NCBI): domain Eukaryota; kingdom Metazoa; phylum Chordata; class Amphibia; order Anura; family Dendrobatidae; genus Ranitomeya; species Ranitomeya imitator. The sequence continues at coordinate 712,915,821 of NC_091286.1, read as the reverse complement.
CAATATACTACGTGGGCTGTGTTATATTTCTCTGCTGTATCTGTGCATCATGAATCGTGGTATGTCTTAAAGAGGGGGGCCCACTGAGACTCTTTCGCCCGGGGCCCTCAAAAACCTGGAGCCGGCCCTGGCTTCACTGATTGTTCGTGGCCAGGCGTGACCAATCAGACAGGCGCAGTCCGGCCGTGAATTGGCGCGGAATTTGAACCACGCTCCGCTAATTGGTCGCGCCCGGCCGGCTAAATCCTGTGTATAAATTGCATTATTCCGAAAACTTCATAAATAAACTACATACATATTCTAGAATACCCGATGTGTTAGAATCGGGCCACGATCTAGTACTGCATAATCTCCCAGCAGTCTCCTCTCCGCTCATCACCCAGAATCCTCCAGTGTATACTGTATAATCTCCCAGCAGTCTCCTCTCCGCTCATCACCCAGAATCCTCCAGTGTATACTGTATAATCTCCCAGCAGTCTCCTCCCATCACCCAGAATCCTCCAGTGTATAATCTCCCAGCAGTCTCCTCTCCTCATCACCCAGAATCCTCCAGTGTATACTGTATAATCTCCCAGCAGTCTCCTCTCCGCTCATCACCCAGAATCCTCCAGTGTATACTGTATAATCTCCCAGCAGTCTCCTCTCCGCTCATCACCCAGAATCCTCCAGTGTATACTGTATAATCTCCCAGCAGTCTCCTCCCATCACCCAGAATCCTCCAGTGTATAATCTCCCAGCAGTCTCCTCTCCTCATCACCCAGAATCCTCCAGTGTATACTGTATAATCTCCCAGCAGTCCCCTCACATCACCCAGAATCCTCCAGTGTACACTGTATAATCCCCCAGCAGTCTCCTCTCATCACCCAGAATCCTCCAGTGTATACTGTATAATGTCCCAGCAGTCTCCTCTCATCACCCAGAATCCTCCAGTGTATACTGTATAATGTCCCAGCCGTCTCCTCTCATCACCCAGAATCCTCCAGTGTATACTGTATAATCTCCCAGCAGTCTCCTCTCATCACCCAGAATCCTCCAGTGTATACTGTACAATCTCCCAGCAGTCTCCTCTTATCACCCAGAATCCTCCAGTATATACTGTATAATCTCCCAGCAGTCTCCTCTCCTCACCCAGAATCCTCCAGTGTACACTGTATAATCCCCCAGCAGTCTCCTCTCCGCTCATCACCCAGAATCCTCCAGTGTATACTGTATAATCTCCCAGCAGTCTCCTCCCATCACCCAGAATCCTCCAGTGTATACTGTATAATCTTCCAGCAGTCTCCTCTCATCACCCAGAATCCCCCAGTGTAATCTCCCAGCAGTCTCCTCTCCGCTCATCACCCAGAATCCCCCAGTGTATACTGTATAATCTCCCAGCAGTCTCCTCTCATCACCCAGAATCCTCCAGTGTATACTGTATAATCTCCCAGCAGTCTCCTCTCATCACCCAGAATCCTCCAGTGTATACTGTATAATCTCCCAGCAGTCTCCTCTCATCACCCAGAATCCTCCAGTGAATACTGTATAATCTCCCAGCAGTCTCCTCCCATCACCCAGAATCCTCCAGTGTATACTGTATAATCTCCCAGCAGTCTCCTCTCATCACCCAGAATCCCCCAGTGTATACTGTATAATCTCCCAGCAGTCTCCGCTCATCACCCAGAATCCCTCAGTATAATCTCCCAGCAGTCACCTCTCCGCTCATCACCCAGAATCCCCCAGTGTATACTGTATAATCTCCCAGCAGTCTCCTCTCATCACCCAGAATCCCCCAGTGTAATCTCCCAGCAGTCTCCTCTCATCACCCAGAATCCCCCAGTATAATCTCCCAGCGGTCTCCTCTCATCACCCAGAATCCCCCAGTGTAATCTCCCAGCAGTCACCTCTCCGGTCAGCAGCTCAGTGATCTTGTTGGCCAGTTCTAGGACCTTCTTCTCCGGTGTCGGGGAGTGCAGGGGTTCTGTGTTGGGGCTCTGGATCTTGCTCCGTCCTCCGGACATACCGGGGGTCACACGGTCACTGGACGTCTTCTTCACCACCGTGTGCTCCTGTGTACAGTGACAGACGCCGATCACCACAGATTCTATCCATCTTTTCAGTCCGGTTATATTAATAGAGATCAGAGTGATCTCATGGGAGACGCTCACCTTTCCCTTTAACAAGTCGATTATCTCCAGGGCGAGGAGTAATATTCTTGCAGTCATGTTGCTTTTGTCCTGGTCGTTCCTCGTTGGGTCATTTTTCATCCTGACGTCCTGGTACTGATCCTTCTGTCCTTCCATGTACTCCCACTCCTCCATGGAGAAATAGACAGCGGCATCCTGACACCTGACAGGAACCTGACAAACATACCAATATTACCCAGAATCCTCCCGTGTATGACTGTAGAATTTCCCAGCATTCCCAGCAGTCACCTCTTCAGTCAGCAGCTCTGTGATCTCGTTGGTGAGATCTAGGATCTTCTTCTCAGCCATCGGGGAGTGTGGGGCTTCTGTGATGGGGCTCTCACTCCTGTTCCTTCTTCCAGATACATGGAGATGGATGATGGGAGTCACACAGTCACCTGATGTCTTCTTCTCTATGGTGCAATCCTGTATAAGGAGAGATGATGAACAATATGATAGAAGAATAATAGGAGGACCTGCCCATCTTCTCAACTGGAGAACTCATGTGGCTCTCACTGCCAGTTTCTGCTTGTTTACGCCTTATTGTTTGGAGGTTTGAGGCCCTTGGAGAATGAAATTGATATCAGCCAAAACTCGTTTTCAGTGGTTTGCTGGTGGTGATCTCTTGGCAGCTCTGTCTGTGCTGATACAGCAGTGAGGCGTGAATATACCAAGATACAATCAAATAGTGATACGACAGAACATTCTATGGAGGTCAACTATAGAAGGCAAGGTAGAAAGTCTGTAGACTTCTCAGAGAAGAAAAGCAGATTCTCTGAAAGACATCCTGTTAGCTATACTAACAATGGAAGAAGTGACAATAAGAGACTTCTCCAGGCTCATCTCTGTGGTTCTATAAAAATCTATGAACAACAGGAGAGAGGATGAAGAGGGATGACTATGAGAAGGACTCTCCAAAGTAGAACAGCAAGTGTCTTCTCTGCCAAAGGAAGATCAATGTACACGGCTGAACATTAGATGTACAGATCTTCTTGAGGGACCGGAAAATCAGGACTATATGATATTTATATCAGGACTGTACGGGAGGAACACATTATCCTTGTCTATATGAATTACATGAAGGAGTTAGCAGGAGACATTACTTTGTTACTTGTGTTGGATTCTGCGGTTGAGCACTCCGGATAGGGGATGGATTCAGAAAAGTGATCACTGGAGGGGTTTATTTTCCTTACACTGAATTTAGGGGCATGGAGCAGGTAGGTTGGGATACAAAATTATGTTTAGAGGTTTAATGTATTTTATCAGTGGTTATACACTGCTCAAAAAAATAAAGTTAACACTAAAATCCCACATCCTAGATATATCTGATTGAAATATTCCAGTTGCAAATCTTTATTCATTGCATAGTGGAATGTGTTCAGAACAATAAAACATAATTATCAATGTAAATCAAAATGAATGTCCCATGGAGGTCTGAATTTGGAATGATAGTAACATAGTTAGTAAGGCCGAAAAAAGACATTTGTCCATCCAGTTCAGCCTATATTCCATCATAATAAATCCCTAGATCTACGTCCTTCTACAGAACCTAATAATTGTATGATACAATATTGTTCTGCTCCAGGAAGACATCCAGGCCTCTCTTGAACCCCTCGACTGAGTTCGCCATCACCACCTCCTCAGGCAAGCAATTCCAGATTCTCACTGCCCTAACAGTAAAGAATCCTCTTCTATGTTGGTGGAAAAACCTTCTCTCCTCCAGACGCAAAGAATGCCCCCTTGTGCCCGTCACCTTCCTTGGTATAAATAGATCCTCAGCGAGATATTTGTATTGTCCCCTTATATACTTATACATGGTTATTAGATCGCCCCTCAGTCGTCTTTTTTCTAGACTAAATAATCCTAATTTCGCTAATCTATCTGGGTATTGTAGTTCTCCCATCCCCTTTATTAATTTTGTTGCCCTCCTTTGTACTCTCTCTAGTTCCATTATATCCTTCATGAGCACCGGTGCCCAAAACTGGACACAGTACTCCATGTGCGGTCTAACTAGGGATTTGTACAGAGGCAGTATAATGCTCTCATCATGATACTCAAAATCAAAGTGGAAAATCAAGTTACAGGCTAATCCAACTTCAGTGAAAATGCCACATGACAAGGAAAAGATGTTCAGTATTGTGTGTGGCCTCCACGTGCCCGTATCGCCTTCCCTACAACACCTGGGCATGCTCCTGATGAAGCGGCGGATGGTCTCCTGAGGGATCTCCTCCCAGACCTGGACTAAAGCATCCTCAAACTCCTGGACAGTCTGTGGTACAACGTGACGTTGGTGGATGGATCGAGACATGATGTCCCAGATGTGCTCAATCGGATTCAGGTCTGGGGAACAGGCGGGCCAGTCCATAGCTTCAATGCCTTCATCTTGCAGGAACTGCTGACACATGCCAGACACATGAGGTCTGGCATTGTCCTGCATTAGGAGGAACACAGGGCCAACCGCACCAGAATATGGTCTCACAAGGGGTCTGAGGATCTCATCTCGGTACCTAATGGCATTCAGGCTACCTCTGGCGAACACATTGAGGACTGTGCAGCCCTCCCAAAGAAATGCCACCCAACACAATTACTGACCCACTGCCAAACTGGTCATGCTGATGATGTTGCAGGCAGAAGATCGCTCTCCACGGCATCTCCATGACTCTGTCAAGCACATTTGTGGCCTGCTGGAGGACATTTTGCAGGGTTCTGGCAGTGCTCCTCCTGTTCCTCATTGCACAAAGTCTGAGGTAGTGGTCCTGCTGCTGGGTTGTTGCCCTCATAAGGCCCCCCCAATGTCTCCTGGTGCACTGGCATGTCTCCTAGTAGAGCCTCCAGCCTCTGGGCACTACACTGACAAACACAAAAAAACCTTCTTGCCACAGCTCGCATTGATGTGCCATCCTGGATGAGCTGCACTACATGAGCCACTTGTGTGGGTTGTAGAGACCGTCTCATGCTACCACAAGTGTGAAAGCTCAACATTCAAAAGTGACAAAAACATCAGCAAGAAAGCACTGGTACTGATGTGGTCTGTGGTCCCCACCTGCAGAACCACTCCTTTATTGAGGGTGTCTTGATAATTGTTGTCACAATAATATGAATATGCCATGTTTTGAGTATATACCAAAAAGGCCCATGGCTTTTCAGACACATGCCTGTGGGTGATGACAGACCCCCTTCGCCTGAGGAAAAAACAGCTTTTCTCCTTCTGCCTCTGCCTGTGTGTAATCCTATACTTCTTCCCCCCCTCCTTCAGGAATTGATATGGCATGGTGCTGCAAAAGCCAGACTCCTTAGACTCCTCATTCCCCCGCTCACGCCTAATACCAGCCAAAATGGGTACCGAAACTGCATGGGACGCTATTGTTCTTTTAAGGTTAGGTATATTGGCACCGATCGGGGTTAGAGATATAAGGATTATATATTCCGGATGTCCATCGGAAGATCTGTAGCTCGTGGAAATCGCTTGGAGCTAAACCCAATGAGTGCAAGGAGTGGGTTTCTCCATAAGCAGATGATACGCAGATCTACCTATCTGGACCTGACCTCACTTCCTTACTGACCAAAATCCCGCAATGTCTGTCTGCTATTTCATCCTTCTTTTCTGCTTGTTTTCTAAAACTAAACATGGACAAAACAGAATTTATCATCTTTCCCCCACCTCACTCTACCCTCCACCCGACCTATCCATCAATGTCAATGGCTGCTCACTTTCCCCGGTCCCGCACGCTCGGTGCCTTGGGGTGATCCTTTACTCTACCCTCTCTTTCAAGCCACATATCCAAGCCCTTGCCTCCTCTTGCCAATTCCAACTCAAAAACATTTCCCGGATCCGTACATTCCTTGACCATGAAACCACAAAAACACTAGTACATGCCCTTATCTCCCGCCTTGACTACTGCAACCTCCTACTCTCTGGCCTCCCTTCTAGCACTCTGGCACCACTCCAATCCATCTTAAACTCTGCTGCCCGACTAATCCACCTGTCTCCCCGTTATTCCCCAGCCTCTCCTCTCTGCCAGGCCCTTCACTGGCTTCCTATTGCCCAGAGGCTACAGTTCAAAACACTAATCATGACATACAAAGCCATTCACAATCTGACTCCTCCATACATCTGTGACATGGTCTCCCACTACCTACCTACACGCAACCTTCGATCATCTCATAATCTCCTACTCTACTCTAGCTATTCAATATTCAAAAAGGGCTCTAAAAGTGAACCTGGAAATTATAGGCCAGTAAGTCTAACCTCTATTGTTGGTAAAATATTTGAAGGGTTTCTGAGGGATGTTATTCTGGATTATCTCAATGAGAATAACTGTTTAACTCCATATCAGCATGGGTTTATGAGAAATCGCTCCTGTCAAACCAATCTAATCAGTTTTTATGAAGAGGTAAGCTATAGGCTGGACCACGGTGAGTCATTGGACGTGGTATATCTCGATTTTTCCAAAGCGTTTGATACCGTGCCGCACAAGAGGTTGGTACACAAAATGAGAATGCTTGGTCTGGGGGAAATTGTGTGTAAATGGGTTAGTAACTGGCTTAGTGATAGAAAGCAGAGGGTGGTTATAAATGGTATAGTCTCTAACTGGGTCGCTGTGACCAGTGGGGTACCGCAGGGGTCAGTATTGGGACCTGTTCTCTTCAACATATTCATTAATGATCTGGTAGAAGGTTTACACAGTAAAATATCGATATTTGCAGATGATACAAAACTATGTAAAGCAGTTAATACAAGAGAAGATAGTATTCTGCTACAGATGGATCAGGATAAGTTGGAAACTTGGGCTGAAAGGTGGCAGATGAGGTTTAACAATGATAAATGTAAGGTTATACACATGGGAAGAAGGAATCAATGTCACCATTACACACTGAATGGGAAACCACTGGGTAAATCTGACAGGGAGAAGGACTTGGGGATCCTAGTTAATGATAAACTTACCTGGAGCAGCCAGTGCCAGGCAGCAGCTGCCAAGGCAAACAGGATCATGGGGTGCATTAAAAGAGGTCTGGATACACATGATGAGAGCATTATACTGCCTCTGTACAAATCCCTAGTTAGACCGCACATGGAGTACTGTGTCCAGTTTTGGGCACCGGTGCTCAGGAAGGATATAATGGAACTAGAGAGAGTACAAAGGAGGGCAACAAAATTAATAAAGGGGATGGGAGAACTACAATACCCAGATAGATTAGCGAAATTAGGATTATTTAGTCTAGAAAAAAGACGACTGAGGGGCGATCTAATAACCATGTATAAGTATATAAGGGGACAATACAAATATCTCGCTGAGGATCTGTTTATACCAAGGAAGGTGACAGGCACAAGGGGGCATTCTTTGCGTCTGGAGGAGAGAAGGTTTTTCCACCAACATAGAAGAGGATTCTTTACTGTTAGGGCAGTGAGAATCTGGAATTGCTTGCCTGAGGAGGTGGTGATGGCGAACTCAGTCGAGGGGTTCAAGAGAGGCCTGGATGTCTTCCTGGAGCAGAACAATATTGTATCATACAATTAGGTTCTGTAGAAGGACGTAGATCTGGGGATTTATTATGATGGAATATAGGCTGAACTGGATGGACAAATGTCTTTTTTCGGCCTTACTAACTATGTTACTATGTTACTCCTCTCTCATCTCTTCCTCCCACAATCGCATCCAAGATTTCTCCCGTGCTTCCCCCATACTCTGGAACTCTCTACCCCAACACATCAGGCTCTCACCTACCACGGAAACCTTCAAAAGAAACCTGAAGACCCACCTCTTCCGACAAGCCTACAACCTGCAGAGATCCCCAGTCTACTGAAGCGCCACATGACCAGCTCTACCCTCACCTAGTGTATCCTCACCCATCCCCTGTAGACTGTAAGCCCTCGCGGGCAGGGTGCTCTCTCCTCCTGTACTTGTGTGTGCCTTGTTTTACTCATGTTTATTGTACTTTTCTATATTTGCCCCATTCACATGTAAAGCGCCATTGAATAAATGGCGCTATAAAAATGAATAATAATAATAATAAGCGGGTCATGTAACTACGCCATGTTTACACTTAAAAGAATCCCCCCAATATGGTGCACATCCTGATCATTGTGTCATTCATATATGAGGTTCATACAGCAAGCTATGTATATAAATGGCCGGTCACAACTCTAAGACAGGGGAGGATTCAGCTCCTGAGTGAGGTCACCACAGGGGAAGTGCCTTGGCTTTAGGCTGGGAATTAAGTGAGTGAAGCAGCAGTCTTCCAGTGTCTTTTGTCCGGGGTCTAGCTGCTATACAGATGTGTGATATGCATCTGGATGTGTCGCACTGAGAACATGGTCAGCCAGGAGATGAAATGATCTGAACGAAATGTAAGTGTTTTTTCAACTTTAATCCCCTTTTATTTATAATTGTACTGTACATACAATACTTGTCTTCATCATAATATCTTTTTATACTTCTGTAAACACTGCCTACCTTTTTTTTGGAGTAAAATATAAAATTACTAGCTTTATCTCTCCTTGCTCTATAACGTACGGTCATGTCCTCTGAAGTGAATTACGCTATTAATCTGTGTTGGCTCTGGACCCGTTAATAATTAAGAAATGGGAGCTGGTGGCAGTGGGATTTATCCTGTGCGTTTGGGAGGCTTTGTAGCGACTGGCGGCATTGATAATTATTGTTCCCGCCTGAGTGGGAGTAGTTATATCGTCCTCGCTGCAGTGTGCCCATTTGCCAGTACAAAGTAAGGCAGCCTTTCTGGCGACTAACTATCCTAGGTGCAGTACCGTGTCTGACCTGAAAGTAAGGGGGCGCCAGAGAGCTGCAAGTTCCAAACCGTAACTGTGAAGTGGGATATAGATAAATCCCCTTCAGGAAGAACCAGGGACAACCAAACAACCCCGGTTCATGACAAATTGGTGCGAGTGGTGGGGATGATAAAGGTATCCTCCCCGTGACAATTGCCAATAATTTCCATCTGTTGTCTATTCCATTTGCACAACAGCATGTGAAATTGATTGTCAATCAGCGTTGCTTTCTAAGTGCACAGTATGATTTCACAGAAGTTTCATTTACATGGAGCTATATTCTGTTGTTTAAGTGTTCCCTTTATTTTTTGAGATGTGTGATAGATTATACACATATACATACACATACATACACGCACACACACACACACACACGTACGTTCAGACTCCTTTAAATTTTTCACTCTATGTTTCATTGCAGCCATTTGGTAAATTCAAAAAGTTCATTTTTTCTCATAAATGTACACTCTGCAACCCATCTTGACTGAAAAAAAAAATCAGTAATGTAGACATTTTTGCGAATTTAATTAAAAAGGAAAACAAATATCACATGGTAATAAATATTCAGCCCCTTTGCTCAGACACTCATGTAAGTCCCATGCTGTCCATTTCCTTGGGATCCTCCCTGAGTTGGTTCTCCTCCTTCATTGGAGTCCAGCTGTGTGTAATTAAACTGATAGGACTTGATTTAGAAAGGCACACACACCTGTCTATATAAGACCTCACAGCTCACAGTGCATGTCAGACCACATGAGAATCATGAGGCCAAAGGAACTGGCCAAGGAGCTTAGAGACAGAATTGTGGCAAGGCACAGATCTGGCCAAGGTTACAACAGAATTTCTGCAGGACTCAAGGTTCCTAAGAGCACAGTGGCCTCCATAATCCTTAAATGGAAGACGTTTGGGACCACCAGAAGTCTTCCTAGACCTGGCCGTCCAACCAAACTGAGCAATCGTGGAAGAAGAGTCTTAGTGAGAGAGGTAAAGAAGAACCTCAAGATCACTGTGGCTGAGCTCCAGAGATGCAGTATGGAGATGGGAGAAAGTTCCACAAAGTATCAATACAGCCCTCCACCAGTCGGGTCTTTATGGCAGAGAGGCCCGACGGAAGCCTCACCTCAGTGCAAGACATATGAAAGCCGCATAGAGTTTCCTAAAAAACACATGAAGGACTCCCAGAATATGAGAAATAAGATTCTTTGGTGAAAACAAGAAAGACACCTGGCGCACTACCATAACAATTATAAATCAGAATCAAGACGGGGTGCAGACAATGGTGAATACCGAATTGTGTAATATAGAAAAAGCACCACTGTAATAATGCACACCATGTCATATGTACAAGAAATACAAAAAGAGGCTTTTATTGATACAACACACATGGGTTAAAACATAATTAAAAATGCAATACAGCAAATAACCCGGTCCATTAGAAATGAAATCCACATAACAATTCATGCATAATATAATACCAGAACATGGCCTATACAACTACTGGCTCATGGGACTGCTAATCTGATTTTCTAAACCGTCACACGGATATGACTCCAGCAGGTCATAGTTAAATAGGGCTGCTAAAGCTGAAATGTGCACTTTGAGGGTACAAACAGGAAATCCCAGATCTAAGCCCTTTTGTAGGAACTCCAGTATTGCCACTATCCGGACCTCCCCTTCCCGTACTGGCCCTGATCTGGACAAGAATTTCTTTCATATTCTCCCGTAAATCTTGGTTTTCTGCTACTAAGCAAGGTGGATATTAAACCAGCGAAGAACCCTTCTTTCTTTAACAACGATCGTTCTTAAAGCGAAGTCTCCCTAAGCTAGAAGATCGTTGGGTACAGCCGAGACCAGCTGCTTCGAAAGCATCACCAAACCGTGCGCCGTAAGGCCTGTAGGACATTATTGCAAGAGAGCTTGGCTGAGTAGATTACACAAGAAGGAAAACACACAGCAAGTCAGCAGGATCTAGGAGCAACATGGCAGATGTGACAACCTACATGGTGAGCTGCAGCATGTGCTACATGTTCACAGATCGACCAGAAGAAGAATCCAATTTCACCTGTCAGAAGTGTAGACTAGTGGCCCTTTTAGAAGAAAAGGTGCGGGGTCTGGAAGAAAGAATAGCAACTTTGAAACTCATCAAAGAGAATGAAGACTTTCTAGACAGAACAGAAGCATCTCTACTGGTCACAGAAGGTGCAAAAAGTGTCAGAGAACCTCCAAAAGCAGATGAGTGGAAGCATGTGACCAAAAGAAGCAAGAAGACCATGGAGAAATCACCAACCACACAACTGAAGAACCGATATCAAATCTTTGTAGAGGATGAAGATGGCACACCTAAGAATGAAGCAATACCAGCAAGCAAAAAAGAAAAGGGCACACAGCAACAAGTGACAGCAAAAAGTACAGCCAAGAAGCAACGAAGAGTGGTGGTGGTGGGAGACTCACTACTGAGAGGCACCGAAGCAGCCATCTGCAGACCGGACATAACTGCAAGAGAAGTATGCTGCCTTCCAGGTGCGATGATCAAGGATGTGACCGATAGGATACCAAAGCTCTTCAGCTCCAAGGACGTCCACCCATTTCTTCTGATACATGTTGGCACCAATGACACGGCAAGGAAGGACCTACCGACAATCTGCAAGGACTTTGAAGAGTTGGGGAAGAAAGTAAAGGAACTGGATGCACAGGTAGTTTTTTCTTCTATCCTTCCAGTAGACGGGCATGGCACCAGGAGATGGAACAGGATCCTTGATGCAAACAACTGGCTAAGACGATGGTGCAGACAACAAGGATTTGGATTCCTGGACCACGGTGTGAATTACTGGTATGATGGACTCCTCGCCAGAGACGGACTACACCTCAACAAACCTGGGAAACACACATTCGCCAGAAGACTCGCTACACTCATCAGGAGGGCGTTAAACTAGAAGAAGAGGGGACGGGAAGAAAAACATTAGACTCGAACAAAGACGACCCAGGAAAACATACTCAGAAGGGAGGTAAGAACATTTCTAAAACAATCCACAGTGAGGAGATTGGAACAAAACAAAATCCTCTAAACTGCATGCTCGCAAACGCCAGAAGCCTGACAAACAAGATGGAAGAACTAGAAGCAGAAATATCTACAGGTAACTTTGACATAGTGGGAATAACTGAGACATGGTTAGATGAAAGCTATGACTGGGCAGTTAACTTACAGGGTTACAGTCTGTTTAGAAAGGATCGTAAAAATCGGAGAGGAGGAGGGGTTTGTCTCTATGTAAAGTCTTGTCTAAAGTCCACTTTAAGGGAGGATATTAGCGAAGGGAATGAGGATGTCGAGTCCATATGGGTTGAAATTCATGGAGGGAAAAATGGTAACAAAATTCTCATTGGGGTCTGTTACAAACCCCCAAATATAACAGAAAGCATGGAAAGTCTACTTCTAAAGCAGATAGATGAAGCTGCAACCCATAATGAGGTCCTGGTTATGGGGGACTTTAACTACCCGGATATTAACTGGGAAACAGAAACCTGTGAAACCCATAAAGGCAACAGGTTTCTGCTAATAACCAAGAAAAATTATCTTTCACAATTGGTGCAGAATCCAACCAGAGGAGCAGCACTTTTAGACCTAATACTATCTAATAGACCTGACAGAATAACAAATCTGCAGGTGGTTGGGCATTTAGGAAATAGCGACCACAATATTGTGCAGTTTCACCTGTCTTTCACTAGGGGGACTTGTCAGGGAGTCACAAAAACATTGAACTTTAGGAAGGCAAAGTTTGACCAGCTTAGAGATGCCCTTAATCTGGTAGACTGGGACAATATCCTCAGAAATGAGAATACAGATAATAAATGGGAAATGTTTAAGAACATCCTAAATAGGCAGTGTAAGCGGTTTATACCTTGTGGGAATAAAAGGACTAGAAATAGGAAAAACCCAATGTGGCTAAACAAAGAAGTAAGACAGGCAATTAACAGTAAAAAGAAAGCATTTGCACTACTAAAGCAGGATGGCACCATTGAAGCTCTAAAAAACTATAGGGAGAAAAATACTTTATCTAAAAAACTAATTAAAGCTGCCAAAAAGGAAACAGAGAAGCACATTGCTAAGGAGAGTAAAACTAATCCCAAACTGTTCTTCAACTATATCAATAGTAAAAGAATAAAAACTGAAAATGTAGGCCCCTTAAAAAATAGTGAGGAAAGAATGGTTGTAGATGACGAGGAAAAAGCTAACATATTAAACACCTTCTTCTCCACGGTATTCACGGTGGAAAATGAAATGCTAGGTGAAATCCCAAGAAACAATGAAAACCCTATATTAAGGGTCACCAATCTAACCCAAGAAGAGGTGCGAAACCGGCTAAATAAGATTAAAATAGATAAATCTCCGGGTCCGGATGGCATACACCCACGAGTACTAAGAGAACTAAGTAATGTAATAGATAAACCATTATTTCTTATTTTTAGTGACTCTATAGCGACAGGGTCTGTTCCGCAGGACTGGCGCATAGCAAATGTGGTGCCAATATTCAAAAAGGGCTCTAAAAGTGAACCTGGAAATTATAGGCCAGTAAGTCTAACCTCTATTGTTGGTAAAATATTTGAAGGGTTTCTGAGGGATGTTATTCTGGATTATCTCAATGAGAATAACTGTTTAACTCCATATCAGCATGGGTTTATGAGAAATCGCTCCTGTCAAACCAATCTAATCAGTTTTTATGAAGAGGTAAGCTATAGACTGGACCACGGTGAGTCATTGGACGTGGTATATCTCGATTTTTCCAAAGCGTTTGATACCGTGCCGCACAAGAGGTTGGTACACAAAATGAGAATGCTTGGTCTGGGGGAAAATGTGTGTAAATGGGTTAGTAACTGGCTTAGTGATAGAAAGCAGAGGGTGGTTATAAATGGTATAGTCTCTAACTGGGTCGCTGTGACCAGTGGGGTACCGCAGGGGTCAGTATTGGGACCTGTTCTCTTCAACATATTCATTAATGATCTGGTAGAAGGTTTACACAGTAAAATATCGATATTTGCAGATGATACAAAACTATGTAAAGCAGTTAATACAAGAGAAGATAGTATTCTGCTACAGATGGATCTGGATAAGTTGGAAACTTGGGCTGAAAGGTGGCAGATGAGGTTTAACAATGATAAATGTAAGGTTATACACATGGGAAGAGGGAATCAATATCACCATTACACACTGAACGGGAAACCACTGGGTAAATCTGACAGGGAGAAGGACTTGGGGATCCTAGTTAATGATAAACTTACCTGGAGCAGCCAGTGCCAGGCAGCAGCTGCCAAGGCAAACAGGATCATGGGGTGCATTAAAAGAGGTCTGGATACACATGATGAGAGCATTATACTGCCTCTGTACAAATCCCTAGTTAGACCGCACATGGAGTACTGTGTCCAGTTTTGGGCACCGGTGCTCAGGAAGGATATAATGGAACTAGAGAGAGTACAAAGGAGGGCAACAAAATTAATAAAGGGGATGGGAGAACTACAATACCCAGATAGATTAGCGAAATTAGGATTATTTAGTCTAGAAAAAAGACGACTGAGGGGCGATCTAATAACCATGTATAAGTATATAAGGGGACAATACAAATATCTCGCTGAGGATCTGTTTATACCAAGGAAGGTGACGGGCACAAGGGGGCATTCTTTGCGTCTGGAGGAGAGAAGGTTTTTCCACCAACATAGAAGAGGATTCTTTACTGTTAGGGCAGTGAGAATCTGGAATTGCTTGCCTGAGGAGGTGGTGATGGCGAACTCAGTCGAGGGGTTCAAGAGAGGCCTGGATGTCTTCCTGGAGCAGAACAATATTGTATCATACAATTATTAGGTTCTGTAGAAGGACGTAGATCTGGGTATTTATTATGATGGAATATAGGCTGAACTGGATGGACAAATGTCTTTTTTCGGCCTTACTAACTATGTTACTATGTTACTATGTTCAAATGCCAGGCTGTCAAATGTAACCAGGAATTCTGTGGATGGTTGAAGGGACCCTGTGATAGAAGGTCCTGGTCTTCCGGGAGTACCCAAGAGTCCGTCACTGACATCACTCTCAGCCAGTAAAACCATGGTCTTTTCGGCCAGAAGGGAGCTATTACAATTACCCAGGCCTTGTCCTCCCTGATCTTCTTCAGAACTGCTGGGATTAGACATATCAGTGGGAAGGCATACAAGAGTCCTGACATTCATTATATGCTGAAGGTGTCTACTGCCAACGGCCTGTCTGCTGGGTCCAGGAAGCAGAGCTTCTGAACTTTCTTGTTGGATTTTAGGCAAAGAGGTCTACACTGGGTCTTCCCCCACATGTGTATTATCCGATGAAAAATTGACTTTTTTAGGGACCCTTCCCCTTGCCTTAAGTGGTTCCTGCTTAAAAAGCCTGCTTTTATATTGTCCACACCTCGATTATTCAGGGCCGATAATGAGAGGAAATACCTTTCGGCTAGTCATGAGTCTTTTGGTTATGTGCATCAATGACCAAGAACGGATGCCCCCCCATGGTGGTTTACATATGCGACCGCTGTTCGGTTGTCCGATAGGACTCTCACATGATGCCCTGTTAAGTGTGGAAGTAACATCCTCAGCGCTTTCTCGATTGTTAGGAGTTCCCACTCGTTTGAGGATAGATTTTTCTCCTCTTGAGCCCAGGGGTCTTGGACCCATAGTGTGTCTGAGTGAGCTCCCCACCCCCATGGACTGGCGTCCGTTGTGATTACTTTGGAGGCTGGGTATATCCAGGGAACTCCTCTCAGAGATGAATATCTGTAACCACCATCTGAGTAATTGGAGTACAGAGAGAGGGAGAATGAACTTCTGCTCTAGCTGCCCCTGAAGTTCCAGGTCGTCCTGCAGCACACACCATTGCAGTTCTCTTGCATGGAACTGAGCCCATTTTACTGCCGGTACGTAGGAGGTTAGGGACCCCAACACCGACATGGCTCTTCTTAAAGTCATCTCTGGCTTTTTTAATGTTGTCATAATCATTTGTTTGATGTTTTCCTCTTTTTCCTCTGGAAGGCGACACTCGTGCGCCACAGAGTCTACGGTTTTCCCCAGGAAATTCTGGACCATTGCTGGCTCCAGTTTGGATTTCTTGAGGTTCAGTTGCCATGCTAGTGTCCGTAGAATGTCTATCACTTTTCTGACCTGCTCCTGATAGTAAGTAAAGTTTTTCCCCACTATCAGCAAGTCGTCTAAGTAAGGTATTATCAGAGTATCTTTCTCTCTAAGGCTACTTTCACACTAGTGTCGGACTCGGCCCGTCGCAGTGCGTCGGGCCGAGGTTTCGACGCTAGCAGTGAATGCGCCGCACAATGGAGGCAGCGGATGCATTTCTCCTGCGCATCTGCTGCCCCATTGTGAGGTGCGGGGAGGTGGGGGCGGAGTTCCAGCCGCGCATGCGCGGTCAGAAAAAGCGGTCCGTCGGCAGCAAAAATTGTTACATGTAACGTCTTTTGCTCCCGGCGGTCCGCCACAACACGGCGCAACAGTCACACGACGGTTGCGACGTGTGTCAATACGTCGCTAATGTTAGTCTATGGGGCAAAAACGCATCCTGCAAACAACTTTGCAGGATGCGTTTT